>NC_135514.1:15245000-15845000 GCF_051989575.1 Stigmatopora nigra | reverse complement strand
GGCCAGTGGGGGGTGGGGCTCAAGATGTCGAATGGGGAGGCTCGGACAGGAGATTACGGTTGGTTACTTGAGGTTGACGTATCGATGAATGACTTTTTTATGTTGCCATTGACAATAATCGACGTCGAATCCCCCCAGTAGCTCCGCCCCCTAACTAGAAAGACCCGCCCCTAAGTTAAGAGCCAAACACAAAGCAAGAGCACGTGAGAGTTACAAAATAAAAGTAGCTTCCATTTTATGAGAGAGAGAAAGGACTAAGAAATTATCATTTTATGGACAAATTGCACAGAACAGTTTAAACGAATTTAAACGGATTTTTTTATTTTATTTTATGCCTTAATGTTCTTCTACCTTGTTTTGATTTGACTTTTTTGATTCCGATATTGCCATTTTGGGCCGACGCGTCTCTTGCGCCGCCCCTTTAAAACCTTTCAAAGTAAAAGAATGTGAATCACACTTGGCCGAGGAGGAGGAGGAGGAGCTTCGGGAAAGAGAGCTTCGGGTGGCGTGGGATTTTTGGCTTCTTTTTGGTTTGCTCGGGAATGACGAAAACCCATTGCAGCCACACCGGGAAAATATTAACGGGCTAATGGACGTTAAGACAAAAGAATTAAGGGATTTTTGACATGACGACGTCAGATTACTATTTTAGTAACGTCACGTTAAAAAAAAGGAGAATTGTGATGTTAGTAGGTCAAAGGTCACTAGGTCAAACTATTGTTTACAACTGATTTTTAGGTGAAATTTGCTTGGCTACGTCGCAAAACTTGCCATCATTGTAGCAAAACACGTCACGTTATTGCGTACAAAAAGTGGCATTGTCCCCATTATTATCTGAAATTTGTATTATTAGCATAAATGAAAAATAACACTAGATCTGGAATTTCCAAGTGTGGCTGACTTTATCGTCTTTTTCGTCAAAAATCTTGCCAATCCAAACGTAGCCAATAGCGAGACACCCCCACTCAGACATTCCCACTCCCTCCTGGCCAATCAGACGAGGTTACTTAAAAAAAAGACTACAACAACCAGAACTAGCAAGAATAAAGCACCTTATTTAGGAAGACAAAGCGCATGAGACACAAACCAAACCGACCAATGATGGTGAAGAACCATCCGTCAGAATCCCCATTGGAGGATTCTGCATGATCAGAATTTTTGTTGTTTACGTCTGATTTCCCGTCGCCGTGACGACGAGAGAAGACCGCCTCTTTTTTAATCCCGCTGGGACTCGTGTAAATAAACCCGCATTTATTTCCGCATCCGACACCCCCGCTCGCGCAAAGCTTTCAGATCGATAAAGCTTTTATGATAATGATGATATTATTGTTACTATTTCGTTTTGAACTCGAATAGTATATGAGATAGATCCATAGGTTTAAACACAAAAATAATAATAATATTTACTATTTCTCGGAGTATATAAATAATCAGACGCTAACTTTATCTACTGTATACGTAAACCTGGCAAATTTGCGATAAATTGTGTGTGAGTGGTCGTAATATTAAGAATAAGAATGAGGTTAATAAGCATTGGATTTTTATCTGCGTACTTTTAAGACGAAGCAATAAACGGTGATATTCTATTCAGACGACTTTGACTATTAGCATATTAGCATATTAGCATTTAGTAGCGGCTGGCGGCGCCGATG
Organism: Stigmatopora nigra; assembly: GCF_051989575.1. Classification (NCBI taxonomy): domain Eukaryota; kingdom Metazoa; phylum Chordata; class Actinopteri; order Syngnathiformes; family Syngnathidae; genus Stigmatopora; species Stigmatopora nigra. Next base: position 15,843,348 of record NC_135514.1, on the reverse strand, counting down.
AGTAGAAAGATGAAAAAATAGCCTTCCGGAATTATTGCTGTGCTCTTCAGGGTCTTTATTTTGGTTGTTTTTTTAGAGTTATTGCGATATGTTAAATATGGAGCACTCGTTTTAGGAAAAAAAAAATGGCGGGAGCTAGTCACGCTAATGTGGCTAACGGGCGGTTTTTGCTTCCGCGCAGCCAAAGACGCCGTATCGGACGTCGGGAAAGGGAATGGGTCAAAAAAGTCGGACAATAAGAAGCGGTGGGCGCGGAAACAAAAACAAAAGAAAAAAACGAGGGTTTTTAGTCAATTTTAGCCCAGGGGTCGGCGACCTTTGACACTCGCAGACGTCTAATATTTAATATGCTCTTGCGGAGGATATCAAATTTTGCGATATTTTGCCGATTAGGGTACAAATAGTTCATATTTCATTTTTTTGTGTTTTTAGTTCAAAAATAAGTTCTATCATAATGACTTTATTTGTACTGGATTTATTTGAATACAAAAAAATGTTTTGGTCAAAACTGATACAATTTTCAAGGGCAAAATTCAATTCCGCTAAAAACAAATACACGGCTAAAATTTGACAGCCAAAGCGCAAACTTCCAAACTCACACTGAGCCGTAGGCGGCTCGAGAGCTACAGGCCGCCGACCCCCGATTGGGCTGAAAAATTCTCGTTTTTAAACCGAAAGTTTGCAGTATTTTATCGACAAACGTGGAAATAGGATGTTTTTTTGTAGGAAATCTCTTTCTTCTTAGTATTATCGCTTACGAGACTGTATTTTGCGGCCATGTTTTTTGGTGGCCGCGGGAAGGGACTTTTATGCATTTGCGCGGCGGTTTAACCCGCGGAAAAGCCGCGTTCTCTCCGGACGGATGCACTTAAGTTTTTTGGAAACTTTTGAATGTAATAAGAAAAAGACTGGACGCCATGCACTCCTGACTTTTTTCCAATCGCCAGCTTTAAGTTTGTTTTTGGCTCGCCGAGACGAAAGAATCGGCGACCGCTCGCTTTGATACTTTTTTGGGTTCTTCCGCACACGTCGTTTGTAGAAAGTCAAATAAGCCTTCAAAAAAAAAATAATAATAACAAAAACACCACCGTTTTTTTCCGGAATCTATTTTGCTAATATTTGGTTTTTATTTCGTAGACCGCCACGTGTGGGAATTTAACATTTAAAAAAAAAAAAACATAATAATTACAAAAAAATAATAAACGTCAGCACCCGGATGTTATTTAAGAAAACGAACCTATTTAAAAAAAAAAGACGTTTTTGTTTTTTAATTCAAATGACAAGAAGTTAATATATTTGTAAACAGGGTGGGGGAGGGGACATGTCCGTTTCTTAGGTACATTTTACAAAAAAAATGAATAAAAAAAAGTTTTATTTATGACGGCGACAGAACAGACTATTTTTTCACAATTTGGAGATATTTTAGTCACAGAGCGTCCATTTTGTGCCTCCGTTCCATTACGGTAAGGATTATTATTATTATTAGTCGTATTATTATTATTATTAAGGTCCCGCATTTGGGAATTAATAACGTAATTATGCCTTCAACTGTAACGATTTACCGACATTTTCAGCGGAAATCCCACAAAAACCAGGGTTTTTCCCACATTTACTACACCATTTTTTTCCTGTTTTTTTTATCAGCGGACAAAGGCCGAAAATGTGTTTTTTTGTTGTTGTTGTTGTTGATTTTTTTTTTTTTAAAGACGTATGTACTGTAACTAGAATAGCACATAACATAACACAACAGGTTCATTAGCGTACTCGTTTGCATGGATGTCGTGCGGTCGGTCACTTAGGCTAGATTTTCGGGATTTTCGGAGGTCAAAAAGAGGCCCAGTTTGGACGCCGTCTTTCGGTCTCCGCTTTGATTGGACGGCGAAAAAGCCCCAAAAAAATGGTGTAAATCGGGTTTTACAATGTTTTCATCTCATTTCAAGGATTAACTAACTCACTGGGGACCAATTTGTTTTGATTTTTGGTCGCAAAAATGGTGGAAAGGAGCCAAAATGGCGGAAAGGAGCCAAAATGGTGGAACGGAGCCAATGGCAGAGTCGGAAATCCGGCCTGATCTTGATGAGTCAAGATCAGGCTCGATTTCTGACTATGCCATTGGCTCCCTTCCACCATTTTGGCTCCTTTCCGCCATTTTGGCTCTTTTCCACCGTTTGACAATTTTAATTTTCAATGATTGACACTGTTTTGACGGGAGAAAGCGGCTAGCATTGGATTGGTCGCTTTGCTTGAATGGCGGGAAAGTGTCGGAACAGTGAGGCAAAAAAGTGGAAAAAATTCTGGAAAATACCATCAAGAAATTGTGAATTTTGTCACAAAAAAGTGATAAAATTGGATCAAATTGGATTTTGGATTTGCTGTTTTGAATGGAGGCTTCACGTTTGTACATCAAAAAAATGTTATGGGAGCACAAGGGTTGGATTTTTAGCCAAAAATAATAATAATTGTGGCTTTTTTTAGGGCTTTTGAAAAATATTTTTGGTAAGCAGCCCATGAGCCTCTTCATCAAAAACTTTTTTGTGATAATTTCAGTTATAAAGGGTATTTTTTAGTTTTTTGCTTTAAAAAAGTACATTGTTTCTTTAAAAAAAACCTGAAGAAAATGTAAAAATATTACAGGACAGAAAAACCAAATATCAAAACGCAAAGGATGACTCACTGTTCCAACCCTTTTAGCTAGCGGCAAAAAAATATGCATATTAAAACAAATATTTGAAATAAAAACATTCTAAAAACTGTTTTTTTAACTACTATTTGTTGACAATTTGGACGGGACCGAAAGCCAAAAACTGGCCATCTTCCTCCGATGTGGTTTGTCTCTAGGTAGCGTTTTGACAAAATAGTATTTGCGGCACAACTGTGTGTGTGTGTGTGTGTGTGTGTGTGTATGCGTGTGTGTGTGTTTCATGGCGGTCCAATGGTGGTGCTCGTGTGTTAGTTTCTGGGCCAGAGTCATCAAACCTGGCGTCTTTCGGGTATTTTTTTCCCACTTTTTTGCGGCGCCCCGCGGCCGATCGTTCTTTTTTTTTGGGGGGGGGGGGGGGGGGGGTCGAGAGGAAAAATGACAAAAAAACGAGGGAGAGAAAAACGAAAAACAACAAAAAAAAAACAGCTTTGAAGTCCGTTGCAGGTTTTTTATAGCACACATTTTGTTTTGAGACATTTTTTTATGATTGATTATGATGATGATTATTAATGTATCTGCTCCATGTTAGTTCTGGTTCTTTGTTATTTTTTCAAGATACGAGATGTATTGTAAATGTTTCTAATAAAAAGACGAAAACCACGGAGACCGACCAGCGCGCTTTTTTTAACGCTATAAAAAGTGGAAAAAAGAAATGAATACATGTGAATCATATTCAAATTGCAATACGTTCTATTAAAAATATATACATATCGAAAAAGTACTAAATATCAAACCCCAAAATTATTTTTCAAAAGAAAAGAAATATAGAATTGATTGATCTCCAACATAAATCAAGTTTTTCCTCATTTTTAAAAGATAAAAAATATTTTTTTCTAAATATGATTAATTGGAGTCAAATAAATGACTATGAATTTGATATTATTTCATGATTCACTCCGCTAAAAACATATTTGAGGCGCTCTATTACAAATCAGATTTATTTGTACATATGCAGTCCAATATACATATTTTAATAATTTCTTTCTATTTTCTTTTTCTTTTTGTAAAAACAAAAAAAAACAAAGTTTTCTCCTACACCCAGACATTTGGGCGTATTTTGTGCAATTTCAAATGTAGCCCTTACTAAAAACCTGCCTTCAATTTAAAAAAAAAAACAACAGAAAAAAAAAAAATTCAAAATAAAAGGCAACATTTTCCAAAATAAAATAAAATTTTAAAATCCTGGTCTAATATAAAGACTAGTGTTGCACCTATTTGAATTGACGGTTCCTCACGTCAACTGATGGTAAAAGCATAAAAAACATCTTTTGAACCAAAATGGCGTCCGCGCGGCGGCCATATTGGTACAGTCAACATTCCCATTCAAGTCAATGCATTGATAACTTTTGATAAACTCAATAAAAGTCATGGAAGAAATCCCAAAACGACTTTTCATCGCCCCTACCAACATGGCCTCCGTGCGGGCGGCCATGTTGGTAGGGGCAAAAAATCCCAATATTAATGCAGTGACTTTAAAATGAAGAACAAATGGGTGCAACACTAGTGAAAACAAAAGTTAAAAAGGCTCTCCGATATTTACATGAAGAAAAGCCATCGGGGGATTGGCGTCCCCCAAAAACAAGCCCCCAAAATCCTAAAACAAAACAAAAAAGCCAGACCAGGATCCAGCCTGAAACCCACCGGCTGCCATTGACGGCGACCAATCCGTTTGAATCCGTTAATCGCAGCCAATGAGTTAAAAGGTTTGTTTTTAAATCTAGTGTTGAATAAATAATTTGGAGTGAAACATGTAATATTGTGCTCATCTAAATGATAATTTTGGCAACTTTTGTGCCATTTTGTTGAACCCTCCTGTTGATTGAATTGATTATTAATCAATGGGGAAAATGGATTGGACATCTATTGCTGATCTTTCAAAACTTATAAAAGTGACAGTCATTTGTTTTGGGAATAAAATATTGCAATGTTTTCATGATGAAGGGAACTTACATTTTAACTCATGTGTCTTATTACATTTGTAATAAGACACATGAGATTAGATTGTCTTTTCTTGCCTTTTGTGGCCGTAAAAATTCGATATTTAAACTATATTTAAGGTAGTTCGTAATAGCTAAACAAATTGGCTTTCACTAAAGTTGCGCTTTGCTGCCCTCCTGTGGTATTGCAACGTAGCTGCAGACATTGGTGGGCTAATACTACGTTCTTTTAAAATTTGAATGTACAAATTTTAGTTTTTTGTCAGAAGCTGTCGGGACAATATTAAGAAAAAATAATTTCATAACTATTAAAAGCCATTAAATGTATTTGTTTTAAATACATTTTTGTACAATGTAGTTTTACATTTAAAAAAATTAACCAGCTTGTAGAAATCTTGCAACATGTAATCAGTGCAAATTTCACATAATTCGCTGCCATTGACGGCAATAGACGTCCAATTTATTTTGATTAGTATTAAGTACTACTGTGAAAGCAGCCATTTTAGGGCTTACAAATTGTATTGGGCTTTAATTAAGATTTAGGGTTCATCTGGGGGGGAGGTAACCTTTTTTTTTATCCCTGAGAGAAAGCAAGTTAACAGGAGGGTTAAACATCTACGGCCCCCCCAATGATAGTCCTTTATGAAAAATGGTGGTGTACGCACCTGGTGGTCTTCCCACCTGTTTTGTCTGTCTGTCTTTCTTGGTGGCTGTTTTTCTACGCGTCAGTTGTTCTGGCAGCACATGCTCTTGTTGGAGGCGTTCTGGGTGGGTTCCACCGTGATGGGAACCACGTTGGAGGCGGGCGAGAAGTCCGAGTCGCTGCGCCCCGACATCTGACGTTGCGACACGATGTTGTAGATGGCTGGCGGGGTCAGAAAAACGTCGGGTTAGGCGGCAAAATGTTTTTTTTTTTGCACCTAATAGCATGGCTATGCTAATGAAGGGGAAGGAAGCATTCAAAGTGATGACTCCTTGGCATGGCTAGCCTCTATGAGCTAAATTGGTACTCCTTAGGAGGTCTAATTAATGCCAAGTTGTAATAAAGTTTGTCTTTAGGGTTAAGGTTGAGTTTTTAAGATAGCTTTATGTGCATGAGTTTGTATGCTAACGTTAGCTTCCTCCTTACGGTACTACTAAACGGATAGAACACGTTTTTGGTTTGTTATTCATTTTCATACATTAGCAAAGCATTTAACTGACTTTTGTGTGTTTTTCACATTTTTCATCATTTTTTAAATTATTTTTAAAGGATGGAAAGTCGTTTTTTTGGAGGACTTAAAAAACAAAATCATTTTCCCCTAAACATTGCCATTTTTTCCATTTAAGGGTTAAATATTGTCGAGATAGTTCATTCAATGATGCCATTTTAAGAATAGGCTTCAAAAAACAATACTATAACTTATTTAGTAAGCCACATAAATTGCTTTTAAATAGAGTAAGAAAAACGAGGTTTACAGAAGGTAAAAATCCTTTGCTGCCCCTGGTGGCAAAAACGTGGAAGCGCAGCTCTAAAAGAAAGACCAAAAAAGAGCAGAAATGTCACCTGTAAGGATGGTTTGAAAGGCCAGCTCCACGTTAGACGAATCCAACGCCGACGTTTCCAAAAAAGACAACCCGTGCTTTTCTGAACCGGAATGACAAGACGAGCGTGAGATTTTTGGGTTCGTTTCCCAACGGCGGCGGCGAGCGCGGCGGCGCGGCATACCGACCGGCAAAGGCCTTGGCCTCGTCGGTGGGGACGGCGCGGAGGTGGCGCAGGTCGCTCTTGTTTCCCACCAGCATGATGACGATGTTGCCGTCGGCGTGGTCCTGGAGCTCTTTTAGCCAGCGCTCGGCGTTTTCGTAGGTCAGGTGCTTGGCGATGTCGTAGACCAGGAGCGCCCCCACGGCGCCGCGGTAGTACCTGAGGGAAACAAAAGTAGGCTCCTGTTAAAAAAAGGTCGCTCAAAAAGGGAAACATTTTTTTTTACAGGCATTGGAAATGGAAGAAAACGTCCATCGTTGGGTTCATTGATATTTTGGGATATTTTTTTGTGTTCGGTTGGGGTTACTGACGCAGAGGTGATGGCGCGGTAGCGTTCCTGTCCGGCCGTGTCCCAGATCTGCGCCTTGACGGTCTTTCCCTCCACTTGGATGCTGCGCGTGGCAAACTCCACGCCGATGGTGCTCTTGCTCTCCAGGTTGAACTCGTTGCGGGTGAAGCGCGACAGCAGGTTGCTCTTGCCCACGCCAGAGTCCCCGATCAACACCACTGACGGGAAAAAGGAAATAGAAATAACAATGAAATGTGGCTAGTGGTTTGAAAATTCAACGTGGAGGAAATGACCGTATTCTCCACAATATAAGGCGCACCTTCAATGAATGCAATTTGTTTCGTATAAGGCGCTAGCATGAAACTAGGCTAGCGTATGTTATGCTATCCGCTAGCGTACCTATTTTATACCAGCCACTAGCGTATGTTATGCTACCCGCTAGCATATGTTATGCTACCCGGTGACATATGTTATGCTACCCGGTGGCATGTTATGCTATCTGCTAACATATGTTATGCTAGCCTACCGTATGTTATGCTATCTGCTAATGTATGTTATGCTATCTGCTAATGTATGTTATGCTAGCCTAGCGTATGTTATGCTAGCCACTAGAGTATGTTATGCTAGCCACTAGAGTATGTTATGCTACCCACTAGCATATGTTATGCTAGCCGCTAGAGTATGTTATGCTAGCCGCTAGAGTATGTTATGCTAGCCACTAGAGTATGTTATGCTAGCCCACCTCAGCATTTTAAACAGAGTGAAAATCATTTAGCGAGGGAAAAGGGCGGGACCTAAGGTGACCAAATGCCACCAAACAGGTTGAGCCGTCAGGAAAGCCCAACGTCTTTTGAATAGCCCACGACGGGAACGGCCAGTCGGTAGCGCTCGCTTGGGCTAACGTGGTTTTTCGCAATTTTTCTGTCGAAACCTCCGGGGTTTTGTTTTGTCAACGCGGCGGCCGGCGGCCTCCGTTGAGCTTCCTATTTGCTAACTTCCCATGATGAGGAACTGAGTGGCATGAAATGGTCAATCGGATGTGAGGAAATGGCTTCTTCCCAAGTTATAAATGCTGAATTATGAGGGGTTTTTTTTTAGAATTAGCATTAAGCTTAAAAACATATACATATATAAGATTCTAGCAAAATTATCTGAAGACTTACAAGACTTTTTTTAAGAATTAGCACAAAGTTAAAAAAAAAAAAATAAAGATTCTTGCAAAAATATCCGTAGACTTGCCAATCATTTTTTTTAATTAGGATAAAGTTTAAAAATATATATAAAAGTTCTACCCAAACTACCTATTGATTGGCCAATCCATTTTTTTGAATGAGCATAATGTTTAAAAAATATTTATAGATTTTTTAATGTAAACCGGACTCCAAAGTTGTGCTGTCTTTGCTAACACTGGTCGCCAAATCTCACCTTCCCGTGGCTTTTTTTTTGTGTGCAAAAGCCACACGCTCACCCGATGCAGGTTATTCCAGTTTGACAACGTTGGCTTATTTAAAGTTCTTAAGTTCCTCTCTTTCTCGTCCACGTCAAGGCTCAACTATGAAGCCACGTTTTGGCCAAACTGTCCTTTTGAACACATTTTTGTGGGTGTAGTAAAACACCCCCAAAAAAGCAATCGTGCTTGTGCAAGCCTCTCGACAAAAGGCATTAAAAAGTCCATTTTTATCCACTTGATCACACGCTGGAGTGTTTTTAGTGAGGTAAATGGGATCGGGGTTGAAAATTAAGCTAATGTAACGTACCGCGGCGATGGTACCAACAAAAAGGTTGCGTTTGCCGAAAATAAGCGACAAAGAATGGATCTTTGTTCGTCTATCAATGGCGAGCCAAATCATTTCAGGCGGCTCCTTTAAATGGAAATTAAACCTGTGTGTCGACTTTTTTTCGTTACACATTAATCTGGCACTGAGCCAAAACTATTAAAATGGCATTAAAGGAAGACTTAAGCCAGATTTTGGCAATGTATAGCTTTAAAGAGATTGCTATATATGATGTTTTGCTATAATTCAAAAAGTTTTGATTCCTAAAATACATTACAATTTAATAAATTTAATAAGACATAAATTAATATGTTCCTGATGAGTAATCTAAATGTGTGATTATGATGTCTATTAAAAATACAGAATATTGTAAAAAACATTTCACCTATAAAATTAAATAATTAGTACAATTTTTTTAATCATTAATTTTGCAACAAACATTTTTTTAAAAATTCAAATAGTTGATTTAAAACTAATAATTGTTTAAAATATAAATTTTCCAAACGACAATTGAATTAATCTAATACAAAAAATGACAATACAGTTGATTGGTCAATTTCGAGAGCAATAAAAAAACTAGGGTAGCTCTGAACATTTAATGTTGTTAATATTCACTCATTCACTGCCATTGACAGCAATAAACGTCGAATCCATTTGGACTGTTAGACTGTCAGCCTTACCAGTTCAAATAAAGTTTTATATAAAGTATGCGATAGTACGAGTACTTTCACTAAAAAAATATAAATTGGTGACAACATTTACATCTACGAACTGGATCTTTAAACTGAGTACTTTATATCCTTTTTAAATACTATAGTATCTTATATTTAATCATTGACAGTTGTCACATGACTCTATCTGAAGTCCAGTAAGTCGCCGGCGCCTATTTTGTTCTATTTTGTTGCGTTTAAAGAACCTCGGAATGAAGGCCACCGCGTCCAAAGATGATGGCGCCGTGGCTAGCCTAGATAAGATGACTCCTCGTTACAACACGCCGCGGTTGCCTTAGCTTATCGAAGTAGGCTTGGAAAGTAAAACGGCCCACGGTTCTTTTGGGCCAAGCCCTCACCTGGGAAGCAACAGGTGCCGTCGCCGAGACGGACGACAAGTTTTCGGGGTAAATAACTTGGGCGTCACTTGCGTACAGGTAAGCTAGTTACAACAATAGGAGGTGGAACAAAATGGAGAGACTCACCTTTGAAGAGATAATCATATTCATCTTCCCGGCCCGTCATAGTTTCTCCTCACTCGACGAGCTAACTTCTGTGGCGGAAAACGACGGCGACGACGAGGACGGAGAACGTCAAGCCGCTGAAACGACTTCGTTAGCTGGGTCGTCGTCGTCTTCTCTTCCCCAGGAAAAGGCAAAAGTATGAGGCAAAGTTTGTCGTCGTCTTCCTCGTTGTCTCCGCTTTCCTGTCAACTCGTTGCAACAGCCCGAGCGGCGGCAGCGGCGCGCTGACGTCAGCGCATAGCCACGCCTCAGATCCGCCTCTATTGGCCCGCGGCCGCCCAACAACAGTCACGCGCTTCCACGCGATTGGCTGGCTGGGGTGCCACTCGCGATTTGGGTGCCTAAAGATGACGCAGACGGTTGCGAGCCGCAACAGGTGACTTTAATTCAAGTTTGTATTTTTTTAATGTAAATACATAGAGAACAAAACATGAGACAATAAAAATATAATTTGATCAAATTGAACAAAAAAAGTCAGTGTCGTGTTTTTTTTCCAACAAATAGTATATAAATATTTTCGGGCATTGACAACAATGAAAATTGGCATTCAAATGAATCCACAGCTAGCTTATTTCCCAACGGAATTTTAAAAGATTTACTAATGTTAAAGCATCTTAATTTTCTAAGTGGCTGCCGAAAGATGGTCCTAGATGTCCAATCCATTTGAACTGAAAAGGGATTTACCGAGTTGGATGTCAATCACCGGCAATGTTACCGACAACCAGGTCCTAAAGTAACCACAAGGTGACACTAAAATGCTCCTTTTTGGTCCATATATAAAGATCAACTCGCTTCAAATTAGCCTCCTAGCATGAAAATGCTACAAAACGGCAGTAGAGCTCTAATTAAAAAGAAATATGACTCCTAAATTGACTTGTACGCAGAAAATCATTAAAAATGCCCATCATAAAATCATTTGATGACAAAAAAACAGACTAAAATGGCACCATTTTGTTCAGAAACCATTTATTTGATTGAAAGACAAACGTTGACGCCAGCTCCCTCTAAAACGCATTTTTAAAAGCATTCAAACATCTTCTAGTTGAGTTAAAAGCGGACCCGGGACGTAAATAAGGTGGGCGGGGTTTCCTCTCCATTCACATTTCACCAGCCAGCACCGGTTCAAATCAGTCTATACAATGTTTTTATTTATTTTTCATTAATAATGACCAGAAGCTCAAAGGTTCCTGCAACAAGGTTTCTTCTCCTGGGTGGGTTCCACTTTGGGTGGTGTCAAGGTGACGGCGCTGATGGACCCCCGCAACACTTCCTTACTGTTCACCTTCTTGTGTATTTCTATGAGCGGGAAATAATGGATTTACTTTAAAAAAATCCAATGGAACAAATTATGAAGACAAAAATGAGATTAAGAATGAATAAATAGGCAAATATGGATTAATTAGGCATTAAAAATGTTGGGATGACCTGCTAAAACTGTGTTGAAAGCCGCCTCTACGTTCGTGGACGACAATGCCGAAGTCTCCAGAAAGTAAAGACCATTTTTGTCTAGAGGAAAAGAAAAGAAACACACAAACATATTTAGAATCATTTTAAACATAGAAGTTCACAGTACTACCATACCTTCCGGACTATAAGTCGCTTCTGTTTGGCCGGGACGGGGACTTGGTCATGTTATTTTTTTTAAGGTATTGGTGGTCAATTTCAAGCTGCAGTCTCAGCCAAAGTATGAAAATGTTTATTTCAGCTTTTTAAAAAATATTTTTAGATTTTACAAAATGATTTTTGAACTAAAAACACAGAAAAAAATGATTAAAAAATGACAATTATTGATTTGAAAGGGGGAAAAATCAGGAAATTCCATATACATCTATATTTATCATTTGAATTTTATCCTAAAACAGAAAGTCGCCACTCATGATTAACTTTCCCGGGCCACATTTGGCCCCGGGGCCGCCACTTGGACACCCACGGTGTAAATCATAGTTTGGAAAATGCAGTCAAAAGATGTAGGCGGGCAAAAATAAGGGAGGTCGGGGACCTACCGGCAAAATCCTTGGCCTCCTCGGAGGGCACGGCCCTCTCCGAGTCCAAGTCGGACTTGTTCCCCACCAGCATGACCACGATGTGCGGGTCGGCGTGGTCGAAGAGCTCCTTGAGCCAGCGCTCCACGCTCTCGTAGGTCAGGTGTTTGGTGATGTCATAGACCAGGAGGGCGCCCACAGCGCCCCGGTAGTACCTGCAGAGGAGAGAGATTGGGACCGGAAGCGCTTCCGTCCGGGTGGCGGTCCGTGCACTTACGCCGAGGTGATGGCCCGGTAGCGCTCCAGGCCGGCCGTGTCCCAGATTTGCGCCTTGACGGCGAAACCGTCCAGTTGGACGGTCCGCGTGCTGAATTCCACGCCGATGGTGGTGCGGCTGTCGTGGTTGAACTCGTTCTTGGTGAAGCGTGACAGAAGGTTGCTCTTACCCACGCCCGACTCGCCGATCAGCACCACTGAAGAGGAGGGGGAAGAAAAAAAAGGGGCGTGGCTATAAAAAAAAAAAAGGTCGCAATGCTTGGATTGGGCGACCTCTGGTGAGCTTTGGCGTGGCTTCTTAAGGGATGTCGTCATTTGTTTTAGATCTAATTTTTCCTTTTTAAATCTAGATCTATTATGGGATGGCAATATGTTTTCTATTTTAAGCCCGAGTGGGTTTCCTCCGGGTACTCCCATTTCCTCCCACATTCCCAAAACTTGCATGTTAGGCTAGCTGGCTCACAGTCTAAATCAGGGGTGTCGAACATACGGCCCCCGGGTGATCGACAAATTCAACTATACACTGCGGGCTGGCTAATGTAGGCTAGCGCGTCCATGTTTTCTGTTAAAACAATGGCGGGAAAAAGAAAAACATGACATTGTGGACCTTTCACTTAAGGAATCATCAACTTTGGCAGCTTTGGAGCTCGCCTGTGACTTTTTTTTTGTTTCCACTGACGTCTTTTACTACTCAGTAACCGCTTGAGCAAACAAAGTGTGGCCAAGCGTCAAGTTTTTTGTTGTTTTTTAGTTTGTCAAAATGGCCTGTCGGGGTTCATTTTACTCCTCCTAGGAGATTTTCAATTGGGATTTTTTTTTTTGCAGTGATTCTGTGTGGTTAATATTTAAGGAATAACTTAACCTGGAGGAATTGTCAGATGTTCAAAGTTCCAAATTTGATGAAACTTTTTGTCACAAAGTCAGAAATGATCACCAAAAGTCACTCTTTTGGCCTTCATGCAATGTTTTTTTTTTCCTGTCTTTCTGGTCACGCAAGCTTTAATCAAGATTGTGTACGCTGTTGCCCTAATAAGCAAGCGTGCTTGTCTGGTTTCAGGTTACTTTTTTTATAAATATATACGGCGAGACACCTAACCGGAAATACTACGTTATTATTTATGTTGTTACTGACTTCAACTATTGTTCTTGTAATAATGTGGAAGGAGATTTTAGGTCATTGTGGTCTAGTAAAAGTGCTTTGGATATGTCAGGGGAGGCCACAAGAGGGTGCCAAAGCAGGTTTTTCCAGCCTCGAATATATGGAATTCCTCCCTAATGTCACAGAAGTTCTCATTTGAATTAAGGTTGTGATAACAAGATGGAGGTGCCACAGAGTGCCATAATGTATTTAATAAATTCAACTTAATAGTACAAAAAATGAAATATAATTGACACATAAATCCATGAAATTAAAAAATAATCTATTTTTGATTTCAAGGTTTTTTTTGAATGGTGTATTATTTATAATATTTTGGCATTGTGTTGTTTATATTCTTATCCAAATGAAAGCAACTTTGAGATGGGTGGAGTAGTTTCGTTAAAAAAACGCTTTGAGTGTCATTTTCATTCAACAAATCTACTTTTTTTGTATTTATCTTATGGTCATTTGAGAGAAAATGACACTGCATTTTGAGATAAAACCCAAGAATGAAAAGCCGGTTAGGCCACTCAGCCTATTTTGTCCTGCCTGCTTGGACACCCGGACAAGAATCCCAAACAAGGAAGTGACGCTCCCCAAAAAAAAAACACTCAGCAAGTCGCTCACTCACCCTTGAAGACAAAATTGTACGCCTCGTCCGATCCCATGTCGCGTCACTCCATGCGGCCACCAGGAAGAAAAGAGCACTGGCCCGTTTGTCTGTCTGTCTCTATGTTTGTCCCTCTGTTATGTCCGTCCGTCCGTCTGTCCTTTCCTTTCTCCCGTCAGTCCACGGCACACCGAGTGGACGCCAAAGGGACGCCGGCCTTCCTGGTTTCCAGTCCGCGAGACATGTCGCCTGCGTAGCCAGGTCGGGGAGGGCCAAGGGGGTGTGGCCCTCTCAGGTAAGGGGAGGAGACGGGTTTGGATTTCAGTTTGGGCGCCCCCTGGTGGGACGTGAAAAAATGTGACAAAAGTTTAGAACTTTAAAGGTCTCAAATTTCGAACTTTAAACCTTCATTGGATAGGTGACTAGTATTGTTGTTTATTTATAAATTTTTCGTTCCATTTATCATGCAATGTATCCAAAAAGTAGGACCTATTTTTAGTAGTAGTATTAAATTAAATTAAAAAATAATGTAAACATGCAAATACAAAAGGCATGAGAAAGGAAAACTATAAATAGTTAAATAAAATATTTTATTCTAATACACACAACTTCCAAAAATAAAAGAAATAATTTTTAGTAATAAAAAAAATAGTAAATAAAAAAAAACAGAATAAACCAAATTAAAACATTGCATAAAAACGTTTTAGATTTCTAGTCCTAAAAGTTAAAAGTTAAAAATGCTGCTAAATAAGTCCTTTTTTCAAATCCAATGAACAAAAAAGTCTCCCCAAAAAATGATTTACCACAAAATCCGGAATAGTTTATTGTACACATTTGAGGGAAATCCAAGAACATTTGACGGGCACGAGGCGACAAATTTCCGCCAAAAATCGCCATCCGGCAAACATTTCAATCTTCAGATGAAGCAAAAAGTCGCTAAGTTGGTGAGTTAAAAAGTCACATGACCTGCCAGCTTCTCTCTAGGACGCCGCCACTTGGGTCAGCGGTTCCTCCAGGTATTGCACCAGCGCCTCAGCCTGCGGACAAAGTGACATCTGAGCGCCGAAACGGACCACGGCACCCCCGCGGCGACCTCACCTTGGCCTTAAGCATCCCGAAACCCACCGTCTCCTTGGCGTACATGCACAGTAGGAGGTTAGCCACCCGCGTAATGGCTACTCGGCCCTCCTAATGGCGTTGGCCATTGGAAGAAAACAGTTAAAAATGGAGGGAAACGTGATATCATTCATTGGTGTTCTCACCATGCAGTCCATGAGGATGAATTTGAGTTTGTCTTCATTGAAGGCCTGATGGCCGTTCTTGTCGTAGGCCGCCCAGATGTTGCTAGCGATAGCCGCGGTCACGCGGGCGTCCGTGTCGCCGTAGCCCGAATACGCCAGGAGAGAGCCTTCGTTGTTTAGCAATCTGGAAAAAAATGGTGTATTGTTTATTGCAGGGGATTTTTTAAAAAAAAGATTCATCAAAAAATAATCACTTTGCCACGTAGAAGTTAGGATATAACAATAAGATTGAGAAAATGAAACACCAAACTGGAGAGCATTGAGCCACTGCACCCGTACTTGCCGCCATTTTGGATCATAAAAAAAGCTAATTTTGCAATATGTTAGTTGTTGAAATGTATGTATAAGACTAAAGGTTGGAATTTAGGGGCTGTTCAACTCCAACATGTTGGTATTTTAAATATTTTGCCCCAATTACAGTTACATTTAGTCTCAAAACAGCTAAAAAATAACAACAACAACAAACATATTTCTCTAATGGAAGAACAGAGTAACCCTTGAATATATATATAATTATAATTTTAATATAAGCGCTGTTTTTAATATTTTCCGTTGATGTTTTGATTTAAAAATGCAAATAATAATCATGACAGGGCAAAATACTAATTTTTACTACACGTCCATTTTCATTACGTAGGCTAATCCCAGATAAAATAGATTGGCCGTTTAACACCGTCAATGGAAACCAATAAATTAAATAAGTTCCTGATCAAATGTCAGTGTAAACTTTCTTTCGTGGGAAAAGTAACAATTTTGACTTGTGCTAATGCGCCAAGAAGTGAACAAGTAGCAATGTTGACAGCCATTTCAAACGGACAAGTTAGCATTCAGCTAGCATTCAGCTGTAGTATACTATTGTACTCACAGTGTGCTCTGAACTCCGTTTGTATTGGCTTGGCTGAGAACCTGCGTCAAAGCCTTCGGTCGTAACATGTCTGCCGTAAATTCTTTTCTTCAGACTAAATATTAAATGGGGGCAAATGAGGAAATCTTATCGCCGTAGAATTGATATGGCACATAGGCAGGAGTCAGCTGACGGCAATGTTGTCATCCATTTCTGGGTACGCCCACGAGGTGCATTGTGGGAATTGAAGTAGTCCAACTAAAACAATAACTCAAGAAATACTTTTTATTCGTTTGTCTATGGAGGCAATTTGTTATGGAAGAAAATGTTGTGACACGTTTGTTTATTATTATTTTTTATTATTAGGTATAATTGATAAAATTTAGTTTTTGCAGATGAATTTTATCTTTTGAGGTCAACTTTTGACGTTTGGGGGCGGTGCTTTGAGATGGACGCTTCTGGTTTGGCGCCCTCACTCTTACTCTTGGGATTTTTCTTCGTCGTCTTCAGACTGAAGACAGAAAAGACAGTTTTGATCGGATTAAACTTTAATATAGTCTGGATACTTTTGGTCTGCCCTTAGATATTACCTTTTACTTTTAAAATATTTCCAAACAGTAATTTTACTTTTACTTGCTTTTACCCTACAATTAAAAATGCAAAATAAACGGTGCCAGAAAATAAACAATGAGGCTTGATTGTACAAATGTGTAAGTGTTTTTTCGGCCATCTTGTAACAGAGAACTTCTCTGTTGTAGTCAATCACTGATGATTTTCCGCACTAAAACAACCACAAATGACCGAAAAATTGACAGATTAATAAAATGATTGATTTATAAAAATACTTCCATACATTTGTGTTTCGTTACCTGCAACGGCATGACGGCGAAGACGCTGGCGCTGATGCTAACGCAAAGAACCAAAATGGCCAACACAATCAACGTGATGTCCATTCCACGAGTCAGTTTCTGAAAACAACAACAAAAGATTATGAAAGAAATACACATTTTTGGAAGACATAGTGAAAGATTCAATCATTTAATTCAGATTAAATCCAAAATAAGACAAGTAACTACATCAATTCCAAGAACATAATGTTATATGTAACAAGTACAATATTTCCCAAAAATACCAGAGCATACGAGGCCGCATCTCGACATCCGTCGTTGACGTTCCAGTCGCCGCAGAAGAACGTGACGGACAGCGCCGCCAGATCCAGCGCGTACAAAACCACGGCCACCACGGACACGATGGCGCACACCACGTTAGCCGTCAACGTCAAGGCGGCCTGACCACACAGTGACAATTTCAAGGTGCTAGCAAACACTACGAGCATATTTAGGACACAAATCCTTGTTGAAAAGTGCCAAAAAAGCAAAAGAAATGGTAATAGTTCTTCTTTTTCGTCCCCGAACCACAAAAAAAATACACCCAGAATGAGCAATTAGCAGTCTGCGGGCTAACATGCTATCAATAGTCTCATGTTGCTATTCTATGTGCTAACTCGCTATTTCTAGACAAGACGCTCCATTCTGGTTGTGATGTCACCACCACAATTGCTGAAAAAAAGTGGGCGTTCCCTAATGCACAGTTTTAGGTGCAATAACTTGGAAATGCTACAAATGTAGCTATATTTGTTTGCCAAATTCAGTTTTAATGTGAAATTTGAGAGAGCAGTCATTTTGATTTGAACTCACACAACAGCACGGACAAGGACAGTTTCCGGACAAAAGCGACAAAATTCCCGCTGTGATGAACTGCAAGAAAAAGACCAATCAAGTTTGGCCAAAATTTCTCGGTGGCGTTTCAACGTGGGCCGGTTACCGTGACGCCGATCCAGTAAGCGGCTCCCAAACTGGCAAAATCTCCGGGGCGTGTCCGGGTCCTGCCCGCCCCCAGGCCCAGATTAGCCACGCCCACCAGGATCTGAATGGTCTGAAACACAGTACGTCGTATAGCAAAGAAAACTGTAATGACCTAAGAGTCATTTCGCTAGGTTTTGACTGATTTTTTTCAAGTAGACGAAAAATATTTCAAAGTCAGGTCTTCAAAAGGTGGAATTCAATTTTCTACCCCAAGGACGGCGAGGACCCCGCCTCTGATGGGACAGCAAGGCCGGCAGCAGCAACTTCGTGGCCCCTTGTCCCGCCCCCTTGTCTGATTGGACGCCATCGTCGTGGTGGCGACGCTCTTGTCTGACATCCTGCAGGAGATGAGAGATGCTTAATTAGGTGCACTCACAAAACAATACAATCGGGAGGCCTTTAAAGTCACCACCCAGGTTGTTGTTGTTCTTGTAGATACTAACTTGGAAGTCCTTTCCTTCATCATTGGTGAAGCTAACATCTTGAAATTTGATAGCTAGGTAGCAGGGGCTATTATCTACCAATCCTTGGAGCTCGATTTTTAAAAAGGATTTTTTTTTCATATCAGGGTCAATTAGAGGCGACGATCCCATCAAACTCAATGCATTGATGTTCAAATTAAGACATGAGATTATTTTATATCGTCAAGATATACCATATATTGAGTGAAATTTAGTTCTAGTAAAAAAATGTTCCTGGCTTTCAGAAGATATCATTGTCACGATTGGCTATCTCAAAAATGTACACAAAGGGACCACAAATATGCGACGCTTTGGCGACGAAATCTTGGCAAGAAAATTGGGCTTTCCACTCTTAAAATATGATCATTCCATAAAATTTTTGGGGGATATTTTCAGGGCAGAAAAGAAAGAGAAAAGTAGATGCTATGATGCCTTTTAAGACGGAAAATATTGTAAGAAAAAGTCATAATGATAATTGTCCAATGTTGGAGGAAATGAATATTTTATTGATGGAAATATAGAAGGCAATAACGTGGTAAATCAAAACTAAAAAGTTGTATTGATTCACATCTTTCCAGAAAATTATTGTATAAAATAATATATATTTGAGAATAGTTTTTTTATCTACTTACTTGCTGGTTTGTGAGGCTCCAGTCATCGTCTGACCTAAAAAAAATGGAAAAAAAAGTCTATAATCAGCACTTCCTGACTGTTCTTACAGTCCTTCACATTAAAAGCATGGCAAATTGTGTCCCGCTAGTTTTGGTTAATTCACAGAAAAGGAAATGAATGTATGTACATGTAATGCAAGTAAAAGTAAAGTTAATGTTTGTAAATATTTTAAAAGTAAAAGATAATATCTAAGGGCAGACCAAAACTTTCATTATTTACTACAAGCACTTGATCAAAATTCAATTTTTCCTTTTTCTTTCATTATTTATTCCTTCTTTATTTAACAACAACTTTTTTCTGTCTTTATTTTACTTCACTTCTTTTAATTTCTCATTTTTTACATGCTTTTTGCACTCTTTCTTTCATTCGTTACATTGTTCCTTCTTTTTATTCTTCCTCTTTCTGTATTTTCTTTCTTCATCTTTTCCTTCTTTTCTTCCCCATCTCCTTTTTTCCTTCCTCCCCCCTCCACTAGGGGGCACAGTCGAACCAAGCCACCTCAACTCGGCACGTGCCACTGCACCAAGCCCAGCCAGAGCGCATGCGCGAACCCACGCGCGCACACCTCTTTATTTATTAAATTTCGCCCCCTCCATAAAGGATGGAGAGAGGGGGCGTGGCCAACTGACGTCATCCGCGCTCAGCCGACCACTGAAGACGAGCGAGAGAGCGAGCGAGAGAGGAGCCTGCGAGCGAGCACTCAAATCCACGAATCCAATCATTCCAATCAGGTAAGAAAAGGCCATTTTGACGATTATTGGATGTAAATGTGCTCTTTTAAATCCGCGTTAATAGATTTCAACGGCGTCTGAACATTCATCGTCCTTAATTGGCTGCATTGGATTGGAGAGATAAGAAATGGACGTCATGGTGCACGCGCGGGCGCGTGCACGGCCGCCAAGGGGGGCCGGAGGGGGGGGTTAAAAAAATAGGGGGATGTCTTGAAGGTGAACGTCTCGATCTGCGCAATATTGATCCTTCTGTCATATTTTTGTCAGCTCTTGCTCGATTATGAATTAGCATTCCCGTCATTTCCTGGTGGCCCAAAATGGGGGCGCTGTGGGGGTGGGGGTTGGGAAGGGGGGCTCGCTCTGCGTCGTGCGTCGGTCAAAATGACCTTGTCATGTGCGCTTGGGCATCATTGCTGCCTCACGTCCCCCCCCCCCCCCCCCCCCCCATCACACATCCTCGTGATTTCCCTTTTTCGTACAGACAAATAGAATAGGGCTGCCCTACGATGACACATTTTAATTGTGATTTATCCAATCAGGTTAGTTCTATTTCTAGATATAGTACTATACAGTTAATTCCAAAGTAGAATACATACTGTATTTACTCGCATGTAAGCCGCACCCTCAAAATAGCCTTAAAATGGTTGAATTTGACAATTTCTGGCGTCCTTAAAATGGTTGAATTTGACAGTTTCTGGCATATATACTATTTTGATTGTGAAGATTGTGCGAATGAATCTTAATGGCCAATCCGAAAACAAAATGAAAATGAAAGGGACTTTGATTGACTTTTCAGGCTCGCCGACGGACGGGTTGGCGCCGGCCACGATTTGTCCGCACGCAACGGCCACGTCCGCGTTCCCGTAGACCTCGGCGTCGTCTGGCGGAATCCCCGCCGATGCGCCCGGAGCGCTCCTGATCCCCGAGCCGGCTCGCAATCCCCAGTAGACCCCTCCCCCCGCCCCCACTCGCCTCGCCTCGGCCCAAGATGGAGGACGACGGCGGGCAATACCGGGACAACCGTTCCGACTTCATCCGCGGCGCCAAAGACATCGCCAAAGTAGCCAAGAAGCAAGTGGGCAAGAAGATGGGCCGCGGCGTGGACAAGATGGCCGACGAGTACACCCGCCGCTCCTACAAACGCTTCGAGGAGGAGGACGACGACGAGGATTACGCGGGGGTTCCCGGCGAGGACGCGGCGGGTGGCGGCGGCGGCGGCTACTACCGCAACGACAGCCGCGCCAACGCGGACGACGACGCCCACAGCGACTCCACCGAGGGCCACGACGAGGACGACGAGATCTACGAGGGCGAGTACCAGGGGATCCCGCGGGGGGAGTCGGGCAAGGCGGACGGCGAGGCGGCCAGGGCGCAGGTTCAGGCGCAGCACTTCCGGGACCTGTCGGCCTACGAGGGCGAGCGCCGCAAGGACCAGGAGGAGCTGGCCCAGCAGTACGAGAGCATCCTGCAGGAGTGCGGCCACGGAAAGTTCCAGTGGACGCTCTATTTCGTGCTGGGACTGGCGCTCATGGCCGACGGCGTGGAGATCTTCGTGGTGGGCTTCGTGCTGCCCTTCGCCGAGAAGGACATGTGCCTGTCCGAGCCCAACAAGGGCATGCTGGGTAAGAGTCGCACCCGCCGTGTAAATGTGGATCCGAGTTGGAAAGCGGGGGCGTGCGTGGATCCGCTTTTGAGCTGGCGCCCGGGGAAAATCCCAAAAACGATAGGTCGTAGCTGGATTTTGATCACATTTTTCACCAAAAACTGCACTACTCCACATCCCATGATACCACTTTTGAGCTTCTACGACACCGTTCTAAAAAGTAGTTATCTCCACGTCACACCCAAACAAAATCCACATGTAGGGTTAGGAAAAAGATAGGTGGATTTTGATCACATTTTCACCAAAAACTGCACTACTCATCATCCCATGATACCACTTTTGAGCTTCTATGACACCGTTCTAAAAAGTAGTTATCTCCACGTCACACCCAAACAAAATCCAGATGTAGGGTTAGGGAAACCATAGAATGTAACTGAATTTTGATCACATTTTTCAACATAAACTGCACTACTCCACATCCAATGATACCATTTTTTTAGCTTCTACGACAAAAATACTTCTCTCCAAGTCACACCCAAACAAAATCCAGACGTAGGGTTAGGAAAACAACAGGTCGCAGCTCGATTCTGATCACATTTTTCACCATAAACTACACTACTCCACATCCGATAATTCCACTTTTGAGCTTCTAAAAGTACTTTTCTCCAAGTCACACCCAAGAAAAAGCCACCCTCGTTCATTTCCTGTCAATATGTAAACAAACTACAGATGCTTGGACTTTGATCTAATCATCTTTCAAAGGGCAGTGAAAAGCTAGTTGTGACTTCATTATATTGTCAGCGCATTGACTTAAATGGGAAAGTTGCCCCTACCAACATGGCCGCCGTTGAGCTCCTTCTTCTTTCCCCTGCCATGAATTGATATGACTTTCTCACTCGATTGGTTGCAAGTGGGAGGAAGGTGAACCTTTCCCTGGTCGCCATCCTCCCGCCTCCGACGGATGGTTCCGTGCCGCAGAAACCTCGGCCAACGTTGATAAAGTCACGAAAGCGTTCTTGACATCCCGCCGCCGCCGCCGTCCCTCCTGCGCGTATCGACAAGCTTTCGAGCGTCCCGCGGCTAACGCAGCCCGACCCGCCTGGCGTAGTGGCGCTCCGCTCCGCTCCATGCCAAATCCAACGCGATCTGTCATCTTTGCGCCTCCCGAGCGTCCAACAAATGTGTTCCGTCGATTGCTCTTTTCATCATCAGCAGTTTCTCCCACGACGACGCCATTTTTTAGGCTTGTGACCACCGAATGACGTACAGACGCCATGTTTTTGGTGAAAAAAAAACAAACTGACATTTTAAAACTAAACTAATTGCTTACAAGACTTGATCATAGGCATCCAAACCGTTTGAAGTGGGACTTGTTTCAATTCTTTGCCCCTGCCAAAATCGCGTCAGGGCAGCCATGTTGGTAGGGGCAGTGACATTAAAATGAACAGTTAAAATGAACAGTTTACTACATTAACCTCATATCAAACAGCTGCAATTTAGTCAGTGGTTGCCATTGACGGTGCGAGACATCCAATCATGAGGCGACCATTCATCATCATGCTGCGATTTAAAAAAAAATAACACTGGAACAAAAAAAAAGAAATCTTGTCTCCAAAATGGCCGACTAAGCTGTTCTGTTTCAGGCACGGTCTTTTTCATCCCTTCAATTTGGCCCAACTGCGTGACACCACCAGGTGGTTCATCAGAAGTAGCTTCTGCTAATGTGCTTCAAAAACTTCCAGTACTTCATTTCCTGGTGGGGAGGGGGCAGTTGGCCAATTTGTGGGAGGGGCTTATCGCACTGTCGGTGGTGCAGTGCCAAGAAGGTGACTTTCACTCTCCTCCATCGGCTCTGGCGTTTCCACGGTGACGGTTACGCGTATTAGCATGCTAACTGATGTTAGCGCATAGCCCCGGAGGTGTGTGCGCGCGCGCATGACTCACGTACTCGAGCGAGCGGAGCACGGCAGAGAAACGCGACGCAATGCAGCAGCCGTGACCAGGATGGGTGGGGGGGTGCTTGGGTTAGGGCCCCATAGCGCCACCCTGATTAGAGTCACTAGCTACGTTAGCATGGGTGTCACTTCTGGTGGCATAAAATGGCTGCTTTGAGCTAAATGGATGACGTCCTCTTAAATTTTGGAAATGGCTCCTTGAGATTTTGAGAACGCCCAATCGAGCTTTTGCAAAGGACTAACATGGCCTCTTGGCGGCCATCTTGGTAGGGGCAACATTCCCGTCAAAATGTTTGCTCTCCCGCCAAATGGATTGGACGCCAACTAGCGATAAACTCATTTCAACTCACCGCAGAAGGGCAACAAGCGCTCCTTTTTAGAAAAAAATGTGGCGGCCATCTTGGTTGGGGCAAAGAGCGCTCCTTTTAAAAAAAATTTGGCGGTCATCTTGGGTGGGGCAACAAGTGCTCCTTTTTAAAAAAAAATCTGGCGGCCATCTTGGGTTGGGCAACAAGCGCTCCTTTTTTTCGATCTGGCGGCCATCTTGGGAGGGGCGATTAGCATTTTGAAACTAAATTTTGAAAACTACATATTACTACACACCACCTTTTTTTCACCATCCGTGACACAAATCGGACATTTAATCGCATATTATCATCGATGCAAATTGGCGCCACATGAGTCCCTCCCCGGCCTTTGGAAAGAAAAAAAAGATCTGGGTTAACAAAACGACACCTGCGCAAATCCAAATTTGCTCTTATGGAAGGCGACAAAGCAAATAGTGGAGGAAAACACGGATGACAGGAGGAGGCAAGACAGCTGAGCATCTCTGTGGGCCTAGCGACCAAGTGGGGGATGGGAAGGAGAAAAAAAAAAGGAAAAAAAGAAAAAAGGGAGGGTGACGATGACAACCATGCTAGAAAGATCCTGTGTGTGCGTGTGCCAGGGCTCTGTGTGTGTCTCACTGCGGGCTTGTGTGTCGTGTGCATGTGGGGGGAGGGTAGGAAAGAGTAGGGAAGGGTAGGGTAGGGGAGGGAAAGGAAGGAGGTGATGTGTTGAGAGGGATGGCTATTAATAGCGAGTCAGCGTTCCCTCGCTACCCAGTTGACGATCTTTGGCTCCTGCGGGTCGCTCGGACGTCACGACATTCGTTCGTGTGCCGGCAGGCCTCCCGCTTCCAAGCGATTGGACGCTTAGTGCCGTCATTGGCGGCTAAGGAGTCAATAGATGCTTGGATGTGGAGGGAATCATTTTTTTTAGATTGGAATAAGCGAGTTATGGCTTGGTTTTGAATTGGGATGTTGCCTCTACCAATATGGCTGCCCAGAGGCCATTTTGGGTGAGGGTAAAATGGGTTTTCGTGCCTCTGTCGTGAATTGTCTGCTAATTAATGTGCAATTGGAAGAAAGGCTTGTTCTTTGGCTACCATTCTTCCTACCTCAACATGATTGGACGCCTAGCGTTGTCAATGGCGGCCAAGGAGAAGATGATTGGACATGGAGGATTTTATTTTGTACAATGGGATAAGATAGTTATGGTTTATTTTTAACATGAACTTTAACTTGAATGGGAATGTTGCCTCTACCAATATAGCTGCCCAGAGGCCATTTTGGTACAGGCCAAAATGTCTTTTCATGCTTCTGCCATCAATCAAAATAAGAATTCTGAAGAATTTGGATCATTGGTTCCAAATCAATCAAAAACGAGTTCTTCAAAAGATAAAAACACAAATAAAACCATACCTTTTCATTGACTTTTTCTATATTTTGTCATATTTTATTCACATGTGTACTATCGCTCCATGACTTTGTGTACATTTATGAAATGGCGTTAAAAGAATTGAGCTGTAATGATTGATTTGTCTTTTAATTTGAAAGGGCATTTGTCTTGTGTGGTCCAGGCCTGATCGTGTATCTGGGCATGATGGTGGGCGCCTTCGTGTGGGGCGGCCTGGCCGACCGCATCGGGCGACGGCAAACCTTGCTCATCTCGCTCTCCATCAACAGCGTCTTCGCCTTCTTCTCGTCCTTCGTGCAAGGCTACAGCTCCTTCCTCTTCTGCCGCCTGGCCTCGGGAGTCGGGTGAGGACCGTCTCGCGCCCTGGCTCTCCCGTCGCGTCCCTGAACGCCGCGTCCCACCCCCTTCCCCGTTCCTCCTCCCCCACAGAATCGGCGGCTCCATCCCCATCGTCTTCTCCTACTACTCGGAGTTCCTGGCTCAGGAGAAGCGAGGGGAGCACCTGAGTTGGCTGTGCATGTTCTGGATGATCGGCGGCATCTACGCCTCGGCCATGGCTTGGGCCATCATCCCGCACTACGGTCAGATTTGCCTTTTTCCCAGGGTACCTGAACGCAACATGAATTTCTTTATTTTTATAAATCGAGACAAATTCTCCCACTGCGGCCACCAAAATGGGGTGTATTCTTAGATGGTGGCGTTTTTATAAACATTAACTTGCGATATTACGTTACGTGATTCTCGTAATGATTCGAAAACCAACTTTACACCTGTGTTTTGGGTGTCAAAATAAAAAAGAGATCTGTACTACCACTCCTGTCCACATGGTGACAGTACGTGTCACCTGAACTTTGCCATCTACTGGAAATAACGGGAAAAAGTGCTTCAAGCTGGGCATGATTAGGCTTGATCCATTCAATAACGGAACAATACATAGTAATGAACTTTTATATATAAATATGTTAGATTATATCCGAAAGCTAATGTTAAAAATGCAAGATAACATCAACAAGTACTACATGTATTCAATGAAAAGGTATTGTACCTTATCTAAATACGTTATTTTTGTCTTTTGGTGGTTGGTTTTGTCGGAATGCGCAAGCAATTTGAAATAACTCTTTGTTATTAAAAGCTATATATTGTTAAAAATATATTTTTAATATTTAGAATCCTGCATTAAAGCAGGTTTGGACTAAAACCGATAAAAAACGAATCAAATGATAGAACGAGGGCCGTTTTTTGTCACTTTAGTGCTGAATGAAGTCAATGAAAGTGAATGTACGTTTTTTTTAATCGATATTAAAGTATATTGATAAGGATGGATTAATGGTGACCTGTGAATCGTAATACACATTGGATTGATAAAAAATCAAATTTGCCAGTTGTCTTCTTGGTAAATATTGAATTGAATGCTTTTATTGTCATGATTTAAAGGTTTACCATGAAGTGTACCAATAAATAATCAATAAATGTGATTTGTTAATCAATAAATGTGATATGTGGCCCACTTCAGGCTGGAGTTTCCAGATGGGCTCGGCCTACCAGTTCCATAGCTGGCGCGTCTTCGTACTGGTGTGCGCCTTCCCCGCCGTGGCGGCCATTTCGGCTCTCACCACCATGCCAGAGAGCCCCCGTTTCTACCTGGAGGTATGAAAAAAAATACAAAAAAGTTCCCTATGTAGTACTTGTAATTTTTGGCCTTGCATTTTTCCATGTTGAATGTTTCATTTTTGGTTTGTTTTGGTGGAATTATTTGGCAGAAAAGTCGTTTAGTTTTCCCGTATCGTATCAAAACCTAGTAAAAACCGACCCAATCTTCATGGAACCCTTCCACCTTTGAGAAGATCAATTTCATAGCTTAAGGACGAGATTCTTGTCATCATACCCAGAAACTGCATATGACAAAATTAGTAGTCCGTTTTCTCTGCAAAAAACCCAAATAAACAATAAATTCGGACTCTTAATTTGGCATTCTGCCTTTAAGGATACATACATTTTCATAGTACTTCACCCCAAAGTTATTACACAGAAGGGATCGTGTGTCGTGCTACCGAAAGTTTAGAGTCCTGATGGATTTGGGAGAAAAAACTGTCCTTAAGCCTATTTGTCCATACTTTGTGGGACAGATTGTGAGCAGGGTGGTATGGGTCCCCGATTTCGTTCCGTTGACTGAGTGATATTTTCTTCCAGAACGGGAAACACGACGAGGCCTGGATGATTCTCAAGCAGGTCCACGATACCAATATGAGGGCCAAAGGATACCCGGAGAGGGTCTTCTCGGTAAGTCGCCGCGTCCGGGAATCCAAAAGTAGAGTCCGTCTGCTGGATTTTTTGTGGCTAAGCGCAGCTATTTTTGAAACGGAAACCGTCAGGTGACCACCATCAAAACGGTGAAGCAGATGGACGAGCTGGCGGAGCTGGGGGACGGCGCCGCCTGGCACCAGAAATGGAGGATAAAGCTCACCACGCTTTTCCATCAGGTACCAAAAAAAGCCAACCAAAAACAATGAAAAATAAAAGCCCTTTTTTTTTTAATATTAAATAATAAAGAAAATCACATTCATTACTACTTTAGGATCAGATTGAAATGAAGAGTATAGATGTAGATTTAATTTCCTGATTTCCCCCCTTTTAAATCAAAAATTGTTATTTTTTAATCATTTTTTTCTGTTTTTAGTTCAAAAATAATTTTGTAAGATCTAAAATTATATTTTTAAAAAGCTAATAGTGTTCCCTCGCTACTTGGCGGTTCAGCTACCGCGGACTCAGAGCTTCGCATATTTTTGGGGGGGGAAAAAATACAAATATTACATTAAAACAACATACTTTACAGTTTTTTGTTATAACATGAATTTCACTCTGAACGCGTATTCTATATGATGTACTGTATACAAGGGGTAAAATTTACAAAAAAATAAAAAAAATATTTGAAAAAAATAATATTTTTTTTTTGAATTAAATTCAGATTAAGCATTTTTGAAGGGGAATCCCTACTTCGCGGAAATTCACTTATCGCGGGTGGTCCCGGTCCCCATTAACCGCGATAACTGAGGGAACACTGTAATAATTTTTGTTGTTGTTGTTTTTTTTAATGAGCCAAACTATCTTTCAGGTATGGAGTAATTTCCAGACGGTTTTCTCTCCCGAGTACCGGCGAACCACCTACATGATGATGGCCGTCTGGTTCTCCATGTCCTTCAGGTAGGCCCCACCCACCCATTTTCTTGTAGGCCCCACCCATTTTGTAACCTAGCCTTTATTAAGCCATCTCTGGCCTCCACAGCTATTACGGTCTGACCGTGTGGTTCCCCGACATGATCAAGTACCTCCAGAAACAGGAGTACGCCTCGCGCACTAAAGTCTTTGTCAAGGAAAAAGTGGAGCACGTCACTTTCAACTTCACCCTGGAGAACCAAGTCCACCGCCAGGGGGAGTACTTTAACGACAAGTGAGTCCACCGTCTGGAATTTTCCATCCATATTTCATGATGGAAATTTCAACCTAGTCGTTGCAGTATGCGTTTCGTCCGCCAGAGGTCGACAGACGCACCGCGTAGTTGCACAGTGGGAATCAATGAATACGTACTTGCATTGAAAAAGGATTTTTGGTCCAAATGAACCTTTTGGTTTGTCTTCTTTTTAGGTTCATGAACTTGAAAATGAGGTCCATGATTTTTGAGGACTCCTTGTTTGAGGAATGCTACTTTGAGGACATCACGTCCAGCAACACTTTCTTCAAAAATTGCACCTTCATCGCCACGCTCTTCTACAATACAGGTGAGGCCGCTAAAGTGAACCAGCATATATGTCCAATTTGTTTTGGCTGTTTTTGGCTCCCATTTGGGTGGCCTATTTTTCATGTCTTATATATAATTATTGATTTTAAAGGGGCAACATCAGGAAATTTAATATAGATCTAGCTCCGAATATTCCATTTTTTTATAGTTCTAAAACAATGTTTATTTGAGCTTTTTTTTTAGATATTTTTATATTTTACAAAATGACAAAAATGATTGAAAAACGACAATGATTGATTTAAAAGGGGTAAAATCAGGATATGTAATATACCTGTCTATACTCTTCATTTGAATTTGATCCTAAAACAAAAAGTCGCCACTCCTGATTGACTTAGCTGGACCACACAAAATGCTGCAACGGGCCACATTAAGCCCCCAAGCCTTCACTTTCCCACCTGTACTTTTGACAATCCCACATTTCCATCGAGTCTAAAAGCCTCCCTCGACTTAACGACACGGAGTCGGCACCCCCTATCCACCTCCGTCATCACAGCTCGACGTCATGGTGATGACACGGCGGCGCGTCTCTCTGATGTCATGGCAGAGCTCTGGTGCGGCGACCCGCCAGAGCGCCGCCCCCACCCGGCCCCACCCCGGCCCCACCGGCGCCGCGGCCTACTGTCCAAACCCTTTCGGCCCCCCTCTCGGAAAAAAAGCGCTCGCGCCATGCCCGTGTTGATCTTAGGCGCCCTGGTGGGCTCGGCGGTAACCCGAGCCACGGCTCAGTACCTGGGCTCGCCCCTCCCCCGCGACTCCTCCTCCCTCCTGGACCTCCTGCTCCACATCCCCGGCGAGAGGAGCTTCTTCTCCGAGGACCGGTGCCCCCGGGACCCCGTGGAGACCTCGGACTCGGAGCCGGAACCCGACCACCCGCGCCGTCCCGACTGGGACGAGGAGATCTTCTGGGGGCGACGCCCCCGGCACGCGGGGCGAGTTCCGGCGCCCGTGATTCGCCGCTCGTGTCGTCTCATCCGCAAGGTTTTGAGTCCCGTGGCGTCGGCGGCCGGCGCCCAGGCGGTCATTTGCCACGAACGTCTCAAGGCAAGCCCCGCCTACGCCCGGTTGGGCAGCGGCTACGCCAGGTTGTCGGCTCCCCCCCGGATGGCGCTGTTGTGCGCCTCCGCCGTGCTTTCCTTCCACCTGCAAAGGATTCTGGGGCTTTTCCGGGGATCGCGGCTGCACTGGTTTTTGACGGAGCACAAGCAGCGTCTGATTGCCTTTGTCTTCCTGCCGTCGTCTATCTTATTCCCGCTCCTCTACTGCCTCCTCCCTTGAACTCTGACCCCGACGCAACGGATCCTGACTTTTAACTATTGCACCATATTAAATCAAATCAGAATCGACCTGCTTTTTTTTGGCTTCTCTTTTAAGGTCATACAGACTTGCCAAATGTAGTATTGACCGAAGTTCTAAAGCACGTGTGTCAAAGTGGCGGCCGGGGGGCCCAATCTGGTCAACCCAAACATTTTGTGCGGTCCGAGAAAGTCAATGATGAGTGCCGACTTTATGTTTTAGGATCAAATTCAAATGAAGAGTATAGATGTGTATTATATTCCCTGATTTCCACCTTTTAAATCAATCATTGTCATTTTTTAATCATTTTTTCTGTGTTTTTAGTTCAATAATCGCTTTGTAAAATTTAAAAATATAATTTAAATAAGCTCAAATAAACATTGTTTTAAATCTAAAAAAAAATGAATATTCAGGGCTTTTAATCCATTTATAACAAAAAAATGTAAATATTATATTTCAAGTTGAAGGTGAAAGGGAACAACTGCTCTGACCCAAAATGGCAGACTTGGTGTGTCTTTACCTGCATGGGTTAATGAGACTTTTTTGTTGACGCCCAAATTTTGGGTTGCCAAGACTTTTTTTTTTGTTTTATTATGGTGCTCGTGCTTGCCAAGTTTTGAGACCCCTGATGGTGATTGACAGGTCTACCAAATGTCATCTCCCTAAACAAATCAGCGCCGTTCATTAGAATTTTAAAAATCGGCATTATAGAACAATCAGTTGATGTCATGTGAGAAAAATGTGAAAAATGTAGCTGACCTTTTGGTGATGTGTTTCTGCTCCCCCGCCCAAAGATCTGTTCAAGTACCGCTTGGTGAACAGCCGACTGATCAACAGCACTTTCCTGCACAACAAGGAGGGCTGCCTGCTCAGCGACGTCAGCGACGAGAACAACGCCTACATGGTCTACTTTGTCAGCTTCCTGGGCACCTTGGCCGTCTTGCCCGGCAACATCGTCTCCGCCCTCCTCATGGACAAGATCGGACGCCTCAGGATGCTCGGTGAGTGGTCGCCATGGCCGTTTATTCCTTTGTTGGAAGCCCAGTGCATTGACTTTGCCACTACCAACATGGCTGCCTGTAGGACACGGATTTAGCGCCATCGGTGTAAGCCAGTGCGTAAATAGATGTTTTGACCTCCATCAAATGCTAATCTTTAAAGAAAGAAACTAGTTACGACTTGATTTTCATTTCAATTCAATGATTTTGATAGGAATACTGCCCCTGCCAACATGGCCGCCCGGGGACATGGTTTTAGCTCCATCAGTGGCTGCCATTGCGTAAATAGATGGTTCGATGTTCATCTAATGCTAATGTTTTAACCAAAGAAGCTAGTTACGACTAGCATTGACTTTGATAGGAACACTGCCCTTACCAAAATGGCTGCCCAAAGGCAACAGGTCGCCAGTGTGTCAATAGGAGATGCTTTGACGTTCATCAAATGCTAATCCTTCAACATAGGAGGCTAGTTCTGAATTGATTTTCATTTCCCTACATCGACTTTGATAGGAATACTGCCCCTACCAACATGGCTGCCCATAGGACACGGGTATAGCGCCATCAGTGGTAGCCATTGCGTAAATAGATGTTTTGACGTTCATTAAATGCTAATCTTTTAACAAAATAAGATAGTTATTACTTGATTGTCATTTCTTTGTATTGACTTTGATTAGAATACTGCCCCTTCCAACATGGCTGCCAAGAGGCCACACGGCCTCCGAGCGGCCATGTTGGTGGGGGCGATCGAAGGCCATCAACGTGAGTGACGTTGGTCTTTTTGTGTTCTCCAGCGGGCTCCAGCGTGATTTCCTGCGTCAGCTGCTTTTTCCTGTCGTTCGGCAACAGCGAGTCGGCCATGATCGCGCTGCTCTGCCTCTTTGGCGGCATCAGCATCGCCTCCTGGAACGCCCTGGACGTGCTGACCGTCGAGCTCTACCCGTCTGACAAGAGGTATGCAAATTTCATAAACACTCCCCCCTATAAAACGCGTTTCCAACACATTTCATGAGCATTTTAAGGCATAAGAAAACAATCGAACTCTGACTTAATGATTACTATACAGAAGAAAAGCGCCGTCTAGATCGCAGGTGTTAAAGTGGCGGCATGGGGGCCAAATCTGGGCCGCCACATCATTTTGTGCGGCCCGGGAAACTCAATGACGAGTGCCGACTTTCTGTTTCAGGATCAAATTCAAATGATAGATATAGATGTAGATTTCCTGATTTCCCCCATTTTAAATCAATAATTGTCATTTTTTATGTGTTTTTAGTTTTAAAATATTTTTGTAAAATCGAAAAATATATCTCAAAAAAACAAAGATGTTTTAGATCTATAAAAATGGAATATTCAGGGTTTTTAATCCAGTTATTTTAATCCAATTTAAAAAATATATATTTATAGATTACATCTAAAATGATCCAACCATTTTAATGGATCTAAAACAATGTTTATTTATCTAAAATGGATTAAAATATGACAATGATTAAAAGGGGGAAAATAAGGAAATATGATATACACCTAGATCTATCATTTGAATTTGATCCTAGAACAGAAAATCATGATTGACATTTTCGGACCGCACAAAATGATCTGGCGGGCCACATTTGGCCCCCGGGCCACCACTTTGACCCGCGCTTTAGATGTAATACTAGTTTTAGCGTCATGCTAGTTAGCCAACCCGTCCAGTCCTTTGTTATTAAAAGGGCCAAGGGTAGAAGAAGCGGCGTGGGGTGGGTAGAAAAAAAATGGTCAGTTTGTAGCCCGCCAACGGCCTGACGTCCGTCCCACCATTTGTGGCATTCAGGACCACGGCGTTCGGTTTCCTCAACGCGCTGTGCAAGCTAGCGGCCGTGCTGGGCATCAGCATCTTCACCTCCTTCGTGGGCATCACCAAGGCCGTCCCCATCCTCTTCGCTTCGGGGGCCCTGGCGGCCGGCAGCTTCCTGGCCCTCAAACTGCCCGAGACCAGAGGTCAGGTGCTGCAATAGTCCGCCGCCGTCGTCGTCGGAGTTTTAGTGGCCATCGTTGGGCTCCAACGGAATCGGCGTGCGACTCCCCCCTGAAAAGTGGCGGACGTGGGAACTGGGAGGTTCGCCGTTCCGGGCCGTGCAAAAAGAAAAAAATCCAATACCCCATCCGAGCGTACGCAAATATTTCCATTCGATGCCTTTATTTGATTTATTTGATTTTATTTTTTTAACAAAGAAACCATTTTGTTGACGTCGAAGCGCTTCGGGTATGTTTTGCGGCAGCGGCGGGTGTCGCACTCGCCGAGCCTCAATTTGCCCTTTAGATTGATTTGGTTTCCCCAAAATGGCGGCGCCATCGTCCGCTGGTTTTATCACGTTGAAGCGGCACGGGCAGCGACAACGCGACAAAACCGCCCGGTACACCCCCTCGTTTTTTTTTAAATTTTTTTTAGCCTGGCCCGTCGATCCCTTTGTAAAGAAAAGCCCTTCTTCTTCGTACCTTCCCCAGCCGCCTCCTTCGCCACCTCGTCTTATGCATGTCCAACTATGTACATGTATGTAAATGGATGTATGTACACGTATGACTATCGGGAAGTGAAAAAGTATCAAAAAATATGAAATGCCGCTTTTCCATTGGTTACCCAGTGGAAAGGCTTTGTTATTGTTCATTTTCCGGGTGCTTGTAGCTAGCGTTGCGCCGATACTAGCCAAGCGCTACTAAAAAGAAACATGACTCGAATTGAACGTCAGTTTATTGATTTTAATGGATGAGGGCGGCCATATTGGGAGGGGCGTCGAAACGTCTTCACGCTTGAGCCACAAATTTACGAGTTAATGTGGTTTAAAATACAATTTCAAAGAAACTAGCTAGCTACGACTCGTTTTGAACGTCACTACATTGACTTTAATGGGAACGCCATTTCGGGAGGGGTGGTAAAAATTAGCAATCATAAACGAGTATCTGTATCGGTGCAACACTAGATATTTGTAAAGTATGTACGAGATGAGAGATATATTGAAACGATATTAATAATAACAATGACCTGTGTGAAGTGAATGTTAGCGTGATTATAGTGCAATATGAACCCTTCGTGTGCAATACACCCCCCTTCCTTTGTCATTGGGTGGTATTTCCCGGTTGGCTTTCTTTTTCCCTCCACAAAACGATAGCACACAATTTGATCCGTAGATGGCGTTGATGACGCGTAAATGTGGCGCCGCACCGGAAGTTCACTGCCAAGGGCTGAGATTGGAACAGCACAGGGTAGATTTTGAGTTTTTCCTCATCTTTTCTGTCCAAACTGCCATTTTATAGGATAGCAGCCATAAATAGAAACACGAGTAGATGTACAAAAAATGTGCTAGTAATGCCTATTCCTGAAAAAAAAGTGGATTACATTCATTTTTATCAGTTTTTTCACATTAAGTATTTGAGTTTACCGTGTACACTGCTGGCGTCCAATCCATTTGAGATGAGAGGTCGCTGCTGCCATTCCTCCCGGGTTCAAATGAATTGTGCGTCAATAGTTAAATAGTTTTTTTTTAACCTTTTGATTTATCCCAAAGTTTCTTAAACCTGACTTTCAGATGTATTATTCAATCCCTTCGGATTAACCACAAAGCACATTAAACGTTCAAAAAAATGAAGGTAACCCATTTTGGAGAAAGGCTAAAATCTAAAAAACAAAGCAGAAAAGGTGAAGGTGTGCAAAAACAATAGTTTTAAATCGAGCAGCCTTTGCACTAAGCGCACACCGCCAAAATAAAAGAGCACAAATTCTACCTAAGCAGACAATTTCAATTTTGCAGCTTTTAACCCGTGGCTTTATTTTATTGTTTTGAATGTGCCATTCATTCATTGATTTTTCCTCGACAAATGTTTTGTAGCGTTTGAGTTTTAAACGTCACGCACCGTCAGATGAAATCGTTTTTAGTGCTCGAAACGGAGACAGGAAGTGGATTTCGGGAGTTATTTCATCTTACAAATGTATATAAAAATAATCATAATAGATATATAAATAAATTGAGGAAGATTAAAAAAAACAAGCAGGCTAGAAGTATCAAAACATCAATTTCTGGCAATTTAACTCTTTGGCTGCCAGTTGAGGGCCATTTCCTGTTGATTAGCCTGGCTCCAGCACCCCACGCGAGCCTTGAGAGGATAAGGAGTACGAAAAATAAAAACATTTCTATTTTTAATTTATTTTAAATGTATGCTTTTGGATTTTTGTCATTGTAAATGTTATTTTTTTATATTTAACCTTTGGTCAAAAGTTATAGGACACTTTGTCATCCAACTGAATGGGGAAGTGTCTCAAAACTTTAGGAATCTATTTTTTTCTTAATACTGTTTTTGTATACAATTAAATATACATTTAATAGATTGACATAATATACTTTAAATAGAAGAATCATCATTAATTAATTAATATTTTTTTTATTTTCAGAGATTATTTTATTTATTTTAATGTGTGTATTTATGATTTTTTTCAACATTCTTTACATTTTTTCTACGAACAAAAATATTTATATATTTTTAATGCCATTCCTTGACTTAATATTTTGTTGAACTTTTTATTAGGGCTTTATTAGTCGTTTATTTATTTGAAATGTACATGGCACACTAACTACCACAGCACATACACTATGACTGGCAGCCAAAGAGTTAAATTCAAGTTTAATTTGGGTAGGGAAAATCAATTGTTGCGTCGACTAGCGCAAAAAAAAGTGAACAAAGCAATAAATTGCCTTGATTTTTTTTCCCCGTCCGATGTCCAGAAAATTCAAACAAGAAAAATACAAAAAAAAGTCTCTTTTGAGGCCTTTTGTTTCCCCTCTGGATTCATTCAATGTATCAAAAAAAAAAAAAACTTGCTCACTTTTGTCAACGTGTACCGTGCCGTAGGATGTGTAGTTTTCATTGTAAGCGTAGCCAAGCGTGCGTTTGTGTGTGCGTGCGCGCGCGCGCACGTGGGCGTGTGTGCTATCATAAATATGAAAGTATAAAACAAGTGTACAACTCTGTATGTCGTCTTTGATTTGGTGTGTTTTCTAAAAGAGAATGGAATAAAAATCAATATGTCAATGTTGCCGATCACCCTAGTAAAAGCCCACAAAGCCGTGTGTGTGCGTGCGTGTGTGTGTGTGTGCTTCTTTTTCTCGCCCGCCGACCCTTTAGACCAATAAACGTTAGGACCAAAAGTACGTCTTTGTCTTCTCTTTGTTGTCGTCCAAACTTTGGCTGGGTTTGGGTTGAAAACGCAAGTTTTTTTCTGTTGAAAAATTCCAAGAACAAGAAGTTGGAGTAGATGTTTTGCTGCACAACTCGCTGCGTCCACTAGAGGGAGACAGGGCCTTGAAAAGTGATTAAATAGTGAATGGGAAAGGGGGAAGAATTTCCTGGATTTTGTTGAAATTGTTTAAAAATTCAGCCCTCAAAGCCTGTTTGACTTGGCAACCTGAATTTTGGCAGACAGATTTAGTAGAGGTAGACCTTCGAAAAAGTCTCAAGAACCCATGTTGGAAAAGACACGTGGAGGCTGCCATTTTGGTCTGAAGTAGTCCCTACAGGGTCAGTTTGGCTTGACTGCCAGATTGTTTAAAAATTCAGCCCCCAAAGCCTGTTTGACCTGGCAACCTGAATTTTGGCAGACATATCTAGCACAGGTAGACCTACAAAAAAAGTCTCAAGAACCCATGTTGGAAAAGACACAGGGAAGCCGTCATTTTGGTCTAAACATAAAAAGGATCAAGTGTCAAAGTGGCCCCGTTCACTGGTTATTTAGCAAATTTAAAGGGTGACGTGGTCCTCCTCGGCATTTTTGATCAAATTCAAACACATGTGGCCGAGGCCATTTATCAATTGGGCCTCCGGTGCTTGATTGTTTACAGCAGCTTTCTTGTTTGCCCTTGGCTGGGAACACTGGCGGCCCACTTGCAATTAGCCACTTTGGCATTTTTAGAACCACTCGATGATAGAAAAAGTTCTTCTGGGGGATCTTGGGGTCCATAAAAAGTATCTTTTTTAAACAATGTAAGCCTTTGCATCCTCTTGAAGAAGTACACACAGTTTTTGGGTCTGCCCAATGTGAACACATACAAAATTCCGCCATTTTGGCTCCTAACAAGCAATTTTCATTGGGTTGCATGGATTTTTTTTCAAAAAACTTGTTATCGCTTTCACATAGCAACCTAAAATTTGGTGGGCACTTCTTCTAAGAGAGGACCTCCAAAAAATCCTCATGGACCATGACCTAAAAATCAACTTTGATTCCGCCATTTTGGTTCAAAAATATTCAGTTTCAATGTGGTAAATTGTTTTAAAATTGTCTCCGGTTATCATTTTCACCCAAAAAAACTGAAATTTGGAACACAAATCTCTCATAAAGAGACCTCCAAAAAATCATCTGGGGGAAAAAGTCCGCCATTTTGGTTCGTAATAACCCAATTTGCATCCAGTTGCCACACACGGGTATAAAACCAAATCTGGTGGACAATTCTACTAAAAAAACGGCCTTAAAACAATCCCTTTTGCTCCAAATCGTCCATTTTGGGGGAATTCCAGAGCTCCACTTTAACAAACAAAACTTAAATGACTCCCAATTGCAAACAGGTGTGGAAAACAGATGCTAATTAGCATTTAGCCAGTTGGATTTCATTTCCTATTTTTTTCACCATCAAATTGAACACTCATGAAAGACTTTGCTTCACCTCTTAGTAGTTAACGCGTGTTTAAACACCCTCAAGTGTGTTTGTGTGCGAGTGTTTGAGTGGAGGGGGTGCCGTAGTGGTCTGGGTGGAGGGGGGGCGTGTCCATGACGGGACCCACGCCGCAGCACCCTATAAGGCCGCGCTAACCCAGGTTTTGGCGTGCAGTGGACGTCCCAGCTGCGACTTGTAAGTAAGTATATTCTCTCTTGTATGTGTTGGGGGTGCCGTAGCTAGGTCGGTGGATGCCATGGACGGGAATGGACGTCCAATCCATTTACAATGGAAGAGGCTAACCAAAAAAACCCATTGGTTGAAATTGGTTTTTAGAATGTGTTTCTTGCAGTGGGAATGGATTGGATGTCCATACGTGGGATGCTAATTGTTAGCTTTCTTTGGGGAAAGCATTTTTTTTATCTGAAATAGTTTGATTCGTTGATAACGGATGGAATGTTGCTTGAGAAATTTCAGACTGGCTTTTTTTGCCATCACTTCCAAATGTCTTTTGGAGTGAAAAAATTTTTTGATGGGGAAACATGATTAAGTGAAAGCAGAAGTGTGTGTGTGTGTGTGTGTGTGTGTGTGTGTGTGTGTGTGTGTGTGTGTGTGTGTGTGTGTGTGTGTGTGTGTTCTGTCACGGCACCCCCGCTTCAAGACATGTCTGTTTGTAATTTTAGGTTTTTTTTCAAGCGTCACAAAAATGAAATAATGCAAATAATGGCTCACTTCTGCTTAGTTTTGTCATTGTGTGACAATAACCAATCAGAATGGAACAAAAATCAAGAAAAACTTTATTTAAATTGACAAGAATTTTGGGAAACATTTTTTTTGGCTATTTAAAAAATATAGATACCTATATAGAAACAAAAAATATATATATACACCCAAAAATATATATATATATATTTTAGGTACATGTTTGTATATATATATGTATTACGTTACGTTATTTAATATTATTTTATGATTTTTTTAATTCTAGTATTCAATTTTATCATGATGAGTTATCAGTTGCTCCCCCCCCCCCCGCCCCCCATATATTAGTTGTATATGTTGAAAATGAGGGTGGGAAATGAGCACATTTGTGTAGCAGATGCTAATAAATTCCTTTGAGCGCAGCTCATATGTTTTCACTTGGCCATGTTCAACTTTATGTACACGTTTTATAGATACGCCGATATGACATCATCTTATCACATTTTATTTCAAAAGTGTTGCCGTCTGTCCAGGAAAACAGATTTATGGCTGCTATTTTTTATGTATGGACGATGTCTTGGACATGTGGAAGATTGGAAACAAAAAAATGCTAAAATAAATTAAAATAACCAACCAAAAAACACGGAAAATTTAAAGAAATGGAGAAAATTGGTAAAAGTCGTCCCAAAAACCTAAAAATAATGAAAAAAATATAAAACAGTCTGGAAAACAGTGTTTTGTAAAGTCCCAAAAGTCTGCTGGGATAGGCTCCAGCACCCCCATTTCAGAAAATCAACACATTTTATACATTCGATACTTTGACTTGAAAATATCATCCTTATTTTTCCTAAATATGTGAATTTGGAACCTCCCAAAAATGGAAGTAAAGGGTTAAAGGTGATCAACATGCCGACCCTCCCACTTCATGTGGATTGGACTCCTGGATTGAGTTTGAAGGGTTGGACATTTTGGTGGACGCCGCCAAGTGGAGGCCGAGGGAATTTTTAAACAAACGGTCGGTAGCTCAGTCAGAACGCCGGTCGGCCCCGGGGTCCCAAAATGGGCCCCAAAATGGCGTCCGTCGGGGGCCGGCTTTTCCTTATTTGGTCACGATTGACGCCGAGGACGAAATCCTCCCGAACCGCCCGTCCTCCTTCCCTCCCTCCTGCCATCAGGACCTTCTGGAGAGAAGATCTGCAGGAA
The DNA here is from genome assembly GCF_051989575.1 of Stigmatopora nigra. Lineage (NCBI taxonomy): Eukaryota > Metazoa > Chordata > Actinopteri > Syngnathiformes > Syngnathidae > Stigmatopora > Stigmatopora nigra. The sequence goes on along the minus strand of NC_135514.1, from coordinate 15,803,827 downwards.
ATTGCTCTTCTTGGGTTTCCAGAAAAACGCCTGACGGGAATTTTCAAAAGGCCCCGCCCACTCCTCGGGGACGTCTTCCTCGGGGGAGGTTTTTTTTCTTTTCTTTCCGACGGGAGAATAATATTTATGTAAGGTTATCGTTACGCTTTGACGATCTACAGCGTTGCTGTCAAACTTTGTCACGGACCAACTGGTCGGCGGGATTTTTTTTTCTTCTGGTTATCACGCAAATCTCTTTCATGCCTCTATCAACATGGCCTCTTCGAGACGGCTATGTTGGTAGGGGCAAAAAAAATCACTTTCATGCCTCTCTCGATGTGTCTTCTTCAAGGCGGCCATGTTGGTAGGGGCATGAAAGTGAGAAAAAAAGCTTTGATGCCCCTACCAACATGTCTTCAAGATGGCCATGTTGGTAGGGGCATGAAAAAATACTGTCATGCCTCTATCAATATGTCCTCTTCACAACAGCCATGTTGGTAGAGGCATGAGAAAAAGCTTTCATTCCTTTACCAACATGGCCGTTCTGAGGACGTTGGTAGAGGCATGAAAGCTTTTTTTTTATTCCCCTACCAACATGGCCTCTGCCAACATGTGGTGAGGTAGGGGCATAAGAACACTCTCATGCCTCTACCAACATGTCCTCAGCACGGCCATGTTGGAAGGGGCAGAAAAAAAAGCTTTTATGCCTCTACCATCATGTGATGAGGGCGGCCATGTTGGTAGAGGCATAAAAAACATTGTCATGTCCTCTTTAAGATGGCCATGTTAGTAGAGGCATGAAAAAAAACGTGTATCCCTCTACCAACATGTGTTGAGGGCAGCCATGTTGGTAGGGGCATAAAAACATTGTCATGCCTCTCAATATGTCCTCTTCAAGACGGCCATGTTGGTAGGGGCTAGAAAAAACACTTACTGGGACAATCCACTGATTGGAGCAGGTGTTCTGAAATACCGGACGCACCAATCAGTGGCAGGTGTGTTGCCCCGCCCCCTTCTCTTTCAGCCTAATGTCCTATATTAGCCAAAAAGAGAGTCATTGGAGGACACGAATTCAACACAATCAACACGTCGTTCCAATTGGACGGATGCCATTGGACAAGTTGACGCTCATCCCGGGTCAGGCGACCAATCCCTGAGAACATATTCTGGAAAAGTACATTTCTTAATACTCCCCGTGGCATGACGTTAGCGCCTTAGCACGACACGCTATTTTTCACGGCTGACATTTTCAATGTGTTTCTACTCATTCTTTTAGGGGACTCGCTATCCTCATAAATATTCCCACTTGATGAATATATTTTAGCTCGTAAATGCCATTCTGTCAAGATTTAATAATGGCGTAGTCATCATGATGGATTGTTTAGCGAGCCAGGGGACTTTTTATCTTCCACTCAAAAAGACCAGAAGCGCCAGGATTGGAAATGGACTGGACTGGGCGCCCCGTCCACAAAATCTGGCCAGCTCGGTCAAGCTTGTTTTTATCTTAGCGCCTAAATTTCAAATCAACAAGTTCATCTTCTTCAAGAGAAAAAATGTGGCGCTGGTTTTGGGGATCAGACGAAAGGGAACGCGGCCCAAAAAAAAAGCGCATCTGTTCCCCAGATGGGACGCTTTACGGGACCAGAAGACGGAGGGACGGGCGGACGGCCTTCTCGCCGTAGCAGCTGCCATACGTCAAAAAAAACAGCGGACGTTTTACAAGTTGAGCCAGCGGATACAGATGGCCGCCAGTCGTGGTCCAAATGGAGTCCGTCCACTTCAATAAGTCTGCTTGTTCTTCTGCTAATGGATTTTCAACAACCGCCGCTGTGATGTAACACCAGAAGGACAAAAAAAGCCTAAGAATAGCAAGGACAGACAAATGTCCAATCAGTGAAAAACGCCACGATTAGTTGGATAGCGAAGAAGAGAAAGGACAGAAAGGGGGAATGGCAAAAACAGGAATAGAAATAGGGGAGTGGGAATTGGACGCAAGCCATCCGAGATAACGGGCAAAGCTAAATATTCCAGAATGAACAAAGTGGAATAAAAGCTGGAAGGAGATTGGAAACGAGAAGTAGAAAGAGAAAAACAATCCAATGGGAATAAGAAGACGTTCTAGAAAGAGGAAAACCAACGGGAACGACTCGATCAGGAGAATGAATAGGAACAAGGAGAGGAGGAGGAACGGGAATAGAAATATGGGAGTGGGAATCGGACAGAAAGCAAAGCCGAATATTCCAAACCATATGAAATGAACAAAGTGGAATAAAATGAAGGAGAATGAGAAGTGGAAAGACAATAACAAATCAAATGGGAACAACTTAGTTCTAGAATGACTCCAAGGCCAACAAAGGAGAACAACTCCAGTAGGAGAAGGAATAAGAACAAGAAGAGGACCAGGAATGGCAAAAAGTGGAATAGAATCAACCACCAGACAAACAGGAGCAGCATCAAGAACACAAAGATTGCGAGGAAACCCAAATAAAAGCCAAAGCTGGATCCAGAACCGCTGCCCTTTGACCCTCCGAGGGCCCCAGATGGCGTCACCCACCGCCAATGGGGCGCTCCCCCTAAATCAGGCCCCTCCCCCCTCCTTTCCGGTTAATCTAGCGGCCAAAACCTTGAGCCGACCGAGGAGGCCGTTTCATCCGATGGGGCGCGTAAACAAAGTCCATCAAGTTGTCTGGCCGTGATTAGCGTCACATGCTTTGCGTTAGCGGGGCCTCCTTTCTTTGGGGGGGGGGGCGGGCTCCGTCTCCCCTGGCATGCCTCAAACTTAAACTTACACGTAAATACAACACGTGTAAGCTAATACTCAACGAGTACTGCACTCGTTCCACATCTTGCTTCCAAATCATCTCAGAATAAACAAGAAGGAATAGAAAGTGAGCTAAAAGTGCCCTAAAACCAACAGGAATTGACATGGAAAGGCCTCAAAATGAACAGGAAGTGACCCAGAATCCATCAAAGTGTACAGAAAGTGACTCCAAGTTAAACGTTTAGCCACCACTCATCATTGGACGTCAATTTCAGCTAACTAGTTAGCCAAAAATTCCCTAAAAGCAACAGGAAGTGACATAGAAATTTCAGTAAATCAACAGGAAGTGACCAATGAACTGGAAGTGACCCAAAATCCATCAAAGTGTACAGAAAGTGACTCCAAGTTAAACGTTTAGCCACCACTCATCATTGGACGTCAATATCGGCTAACTAGTTAGCCAAAAATTCCCTAAAGGCAACAGGAAATGCCAGATAATTAACAGGAAATGACTTGGAAGTGCCCAATTAGCAACAAGAAATTACTAAAAAAGAACAGAAAGTGACCCAGAATCCACCAAAAGTGATTCCAAATCCAATTTTTAGCCGCCACTCAATCTTGGACGTCGATATCGGCTAACTGGTTAGCCAAAAAAAATCCTTAAAGGCAACAATAAGTGACCTGGAAATGCCTAATTAGCAACAAAAAATGGCCAAAGAAAAACAGGAAGTGACCCAGTTATTTGTTAATTTTTTTTTATTGGATATATTCAAAAATGGTACTCGTAAAAAAGGCATTTTTTGTGCTCTGGATGATGAGTTCACTTGTAATCTTAACTCTTGTAATCTTAACTTCCTTCTTATCTTCCTTCACAAGGCCATAAAAGTTTCTTTTTGACACGCATACATGAACGAATACATTCCGTCCGCTTAAGGCAAACTAATTTATAGCCATCTTCATCCCATGTGTAAGCTCTCATCTCTCATCTGCGATAAATACAAAAGGCTGCCCCGTTAACCTTTGGGGGCGGGGCTTCTTCCTTCCTTCCTTCCCTCCTTTTTTCTTTCTTTGACACGCCAAATATTTCGGTCTTGAGGAGTGCCGCAACCAGGTGGCTTAAAACTACATCATAAACCATCCAAAATGTATAAAAGTACTCCCTGTAACACTCCCAAAAAAAGTACAGGAATTGACCCCCAAAATGCTCTAAAGCACCGGTGTCAAAGTGGCGGCCCGGGGGCCAAATGTGGCCCGCCGGATCATTTTGTGTGGCCCAGGAAAGTCAATCACCAGTGCCGACTTTCTGTTTTAGGATCAATTTATGTATAGATGGAAAGTAAATTTCCTGATTTTGTCCCTTTTAAATCAATAATTGTCCTTTTTTAATCATTTTTTTTCTGTGTTTTTAGTTCAAAAATCATTTTGTAAAATCTAAAATTATATTAAAACATATTATATTATTGTTAACAATGTTTATTTGAGCTTTTTTGAAATTTTACAAAATGATTTTTGAACTAAAAACTAAAAAATGCATTAAAAAATGACAATGATTGATTTAAAAAGGGGCAAAATCAGGACATTTAATATCCATCTATATTTAATTTGATCGTAAAACAGAAAGTGGGCACTCATGATTGACTTTCCCGGGCCGCACAAAATGAAGCGGCGGGCCAAATTTGACCCCCGGGCCGCCACTTTGACACCCTTGCTCTAAAGCAGTGGTTTTCAAAGTGGGCGGTACCGCCCCCCGGGGGGCGGTGTGAACTTTCAGGGGGGCGCTGACGAATAAACAGGGGAATGGGGGGCGTTGAAATAGTGAAGGGGGCGATGGAGCAATTACAGTAAAATGTGACGTTGGTGTTTGTAGAAAGACCGGAAAAATGGATTGTCTGTAATAAAAAGTCGACAAAAAACAAGCTTTATTGAAACAAGAAACGTTGTCTGCTCGAGCGCTCACGAGCAGCGCGCATATACCGTATATCACTAATTGTCGCGAGTTTATCGTCGATGCAGGCGACTGGGGAAACCACCACCATCCAGTCAGCCGCAGAGGAGCACACAATAGCGCGCCGGCAACGCTTAACCACAGACGTATGCGCACAGCGACCGGCTTAATGCATCAGCTATCAATTTTTATGATTCGAGGTGAACTGCGCATTGGTCTATTAAAAGAAACGAAATTAGCGAATAATATCTGAGGCGCCTGTCTTCTATTTATTAAAGCTTCGTTCGTTGGAAAGGGGTAAAGAGGGGGGCGTTGGCATTTTGGCCCGGCGGTGAAGGGGGCGTTGGCATTTTGGCCAGGCGGTGAAGGGGGCGGTGGCCAAAAAAGTTTGAAAATCACTGCTCTAAAGTGTCTTCATAATGTACAAGAATTGAGCCCAGAACCTCTTAAAAAGAACAGAAAGGGACGTAATCAGACTTAAATGAACCCGTTCCAGTCTTTAAGTGTCATAAAATAAAAATGAGTGCACTAATGTCATGTTGGGGGACGCGTCTTATCCAAACAAATCACGTTTAATCGCCGTTTGACTCAACGACATCCTGTGGGAAGAAAAAAAAAAACCCACATGATATGTATTAGCCAAAAAAAACATTAGCGTTAGCTTTGGAACTTTCACGGTGGTTTTTACTCCAACGAGTTCCCAGAGTTGAGGTTTTTTTTCTTTCTGATTGTTCCTCGCCATCTTCTCCATGATCTTCTGGCGTGGGGGCGGAGCCACATTCCAAAGTGTTTGGCGCTGGCCGCCGCGGCTTTAAACGCAAGCAGATGCCTCTCGTAGCAGACAGCTGCGGTCCGTCTAACGCAACAGGAAGTGACTCGAAGTGGCGGCGGCGGCGGTCTCGGATTCACTCAGACCGGAGTCCAAAGTCTAAAAAACACGTTTTGGCTACTTCCCGAGATTTTTTTGGGCCACTTCCTTTTAAATCCTGAAGCTTTCAGTGCATTTCCTGCTCATTTTGGTCATCCTGTACGCTAGAGGGCGCTCTGGGTTCTCTTTGTGTGTTTTTTGTGTCATTTGATGTACATTTTTGGACCTTTTGGACTCACAATCTGCACATTTTGGGTCATTGGCTTCCGGTGCACTTCCTGTTTGTTCATATTGGGTATAAATGTACGCTAGGGGGCGCTAAGGGCTCACTTTGTGTGTGTTTTTTTGTCATTTCATGTACATTTTTGGGACATTTTGGAATCACGATCTGTACATTTTGGGTCATTTCCTGTTAATTTTTTTTGTTGAAATGTTTAGCATCTCGCATTGGTTAGCGTGGCACTCGCAGGGCTGGGGTCATGGGTTCATTTCCTGTTCATTTGCGGACATTTCAAGACCACTTCTTCATTAACTCATCAGCCACCGTTTGACCTCCAATCTGGAGTGGGAGGGGCATTTCTTCATTGGCCCCTCCCACTCTAGATTGGAAGTCAAGCACCCCCCAAAAGCGTGTGGTTTTCTTTAAGGAATATTTACACTTGCCGTTTTCGTTTCAGGAGAAAGTTATCGGGATGGCGTGGGGGCGGAGTCTCCTCCTTCTCTTGCTGGCCGTCCGTATCCATGGCAACGGCGCACAGAGGACCGGTGAGTGTCGCTATTTGGTCGCTGTGACCTCACTTCCTGCATTCCAGCATGTATAGACCACCATCACACCCGCACAAAAACATACACTGTGTCGACGGCCATCTTGATGAGAAAATTTAAACCTTTACATTGAATTAATGCCATTCACATGGAAAAAAATAAGCCACACCTACCAAATTTGCAAAAAAAACTATTCACATATAAGCCTGGATTAAATTTCCGCAAATAAAAATAATAATTAAGATGAAAATTTAGAAAACAAAATGGAAAAAATCTACCAAAAATAACTAAAACCCCTAAACTAAAAGAAAATACTTACATTAAGTTCACATAGAAAGAAAAAATCTCATTACAATTAAAAAAATATATATTTAAAAAAATTAAATTAAGGAAAATTTTAACCCAAAAAATAATTTAACTACAAATTTGTACTGTTCATCTTCACATTGGTCACGGGGGTGTCGGAGACTATTCCAGCTAACTCTAATCAGCCGGCAGGGTAATATTTTTATTATTATTTGAGTGCTCCTGATTGGATGTCGTGCCCTATAACGATGTTAGTCTTGGTTTACACTTTTTAATTATTTTCTCAGTGACCAAAAAATGTCTTTTAGCTGAAAACGTCTTTCATTCTCCCCCGCTTTCACATTGCCAAAATATGCGAGTTGAACATTGCTCAAGGGTGCATGTTATTCCTTCTTTTTCAGCCAACAGCAGATTATAAACAGCTTTTGTTCCCTTTTATGGCTCCCGCAGGATTGTCAACCATTTACTATATGTAAAACCACCAAGTATCTATCCTTGCTTGACTTGGACACGCTAAAAGCTTTTTTTTTTTTTTTAAATGTTGTACCGTGTTAGCGTTAGCATTGAATGACCCGAATGTTAAAAAAAAGAGCTTGAGAGCTAAATTGGAATATTTCTAAGGCCTCAATGTTGTTAAATATGTGACTAATTTGAAACACAGATTTAAAAAAAATAATGTTAGGTATTTTTTTATGTTTTAAATGAAAAGCAAGCCGCAAAAAAATGCATTTTTAATTTAATGTCTTTATTGTCATTTAAAATTAAATTAAAAGCTTTGCCATAAAGTGTGCATAAAATAAATAGGCATAAAAGATATGGTGTCAAAGTGGCGGCCTGTGGGCCAAATGTGGCCCACCGCATCATTTTGTGCGGCCCGAGAAAGTCAATCATGAGATTCTATTTTAAGATCAAATTCAAATAAAAGATAATTAATTTATATTAAATTTCCTGATTTCCCCCTTTTAAATCAATCATTGTCATTTTTAATCCATTTTTTTCTGCGTTTTTGGTTCAAAAATCATTTTGTAAAATCTAAAAATCTATTTAAAAAAAGCTAAAATAAATATTGTTTTAGATCTATAAAAACGGAATATTCAGGGCTTTTAATCCACTTCTTTTAATCCATTTATAACCAAAAAATCTAAATATTAAATCTAAAATGGTTAAATTTTCCGTATTTTCCCCCTTTTAAATCAGTAATTGTCATGTTTTAACCCATTTTTCGGGTGTATTTAGTTTCAAAAATCATTTTATAAAATTTTAAAAAATATATATGAAAAAGCTCAAATAAACATTGTTTTAGATTTAAAAAAATTTGAATATTCAGGGATATTAATCCACTTCTTTTATAATAGAATGCGCCAAAGCCAACATGGCCGACGTGGTGTTCGTGGTGGACGGCTCCACCAGCATCGGCGACGCCAACTTCCAGGAAGTGCGGCAGTTCCTCCGATCCGTGGTGTCGGGCCTGGACGTGGGCCCCGACAAAGTCCGCGTGGGTCTGGTGCAGTACAGCGACCGGCCACATCAGGAATTCCTACTCAAAGACCACCAGGACAAGCAGTCCGTGCTGGATCACCTGGACAAGTTCCCCTACCGGACGGGAAACACCTACACGGGTCTGGCCCTGGACTTTGTGCGGACGCACTTTTTTAACGAGAGCGGCGGTAGCCGGGTGGCCCAGAGGGTGCCGCAGATCGCCGTGGTGTTGACGGACGGAGACTCCACCGACCGGGTGCTGGAGCCGGCTCGCCGTCTGAGGCAGCACGGAGTCATGGTCTTCGCCGTGGGGGTGGGGCAAGCCAACCTCCAAGAGTTGAGTGGCATCGCCAACCGGCCCAAAGAGGACTTCCTCTTCTACATCGATACTTTTCAAGATCTTCGGAGATTGACCGACGGTCTGCTGGAGACCGTTTGCACCTCCGTGGATAACCAGAGGCAAGGTGAGCAAATATGGGGGGGGGGGGGGGGGGGGGACTGCTTTTCGTATTCATTAGATAGCGTATGTATACCGGTGTCAAAGTGGCGGCCCGGGGGCCAAATCTGGTCCGCCGGATCATTTTGTGCGGCCCGGCAAAGTCAATCGTGAGTGCTGACTTTCTGTTTTAGGATGAAATTTAAATGAAGAGTATAGATTTATATTACATTTCCTGATTATCACCCTTTTTTAATCAATCATTGGCATTTTTTAATCCATTTTTTAGTTCAAAAAATATTTTGGAAAATCAACAAATATATGAAAAAAAACCTACATTCAACATTGTTTTAGATCTATAAAAATGGAATATTCAGGGATTTTAATCCACTTCTTTTAATCCATAATTGTAAATTTTTAATACATTTTTTGGTGTTTTTAGTTCAAAAATCATTCAGTAAAATCTAAAAATATATATTAAACATTGTTTTAGAGCTATAAAAAACGGTATATTCAGGGATTTATTGCAGTTCCTATAATCCATTCATAAAAAAAAAACCCTATATATTCTATCTAAAATGGTCCAGCCCAAATGAAATTGACTTGACGTTAACATAAATCAATCAAACTAATAACTACAGTATTCCCTCGATTATTGCGACTTGACAAATCACCTTTTTGCTATTTCTTTCTGCTATTAATTATTTTAAAAATGTCTTTTAAGATCATAAGTAGGTGAAAATCCAAGCTTAGGAACGTAAGCGTAAAAAAGTAGTTACAACATATTCCTGGGTATACCGTACAATACTTTCAAAACAAAACCTCACAACCCAAATCTCTTTCATCGAATCATCTAATCAGCAAAATTACCGACTCTATTCTTTTGCTGAATTAGTGATGAGTCGCACAATTATTGATTTCACCAATAAGCAAAAAAAAAAGAAAGTTAATTCCATTGTTCTCTTATTCTGAAGGAATGAATTCCATTCATGTTACCGCACGACCTTTCTTATGAACACTGTTTAATATTTATGCATATTTTTTATCCAACTATTAACAATGACCCGATGTTGGCTGAAATTAACGAACAACTGGATATGGTAAGTTTGATTTCTTAGCACAACAATGTAGAACAAAAGACGCCGCGGTGGGCGGGCGCTAGCCAAAAAACACATGCCGAACAATTCCGTGGAAGAGTCAAATTTAATGCTTGTTTTCTGTGAGAAGTTTCCACATAAAATCACATCTTGTAAATTAAAAAGCAGCTGCTAGTTTTGGCAAGCCACGCTAACACATTTTAGCTTCTGGATGCCACATATTATAATTATAAACTAATATTTCTGGACATGAGAGGATGGACTCCGGTTGTTTTCTCTTCCTAGAAATCCAAAAGTCAAAAGTACATGACTGTATTGTAGCCAAACCCAAATGGAGACAGAAAATAAGTGTATTAATGGTTAAAAATAGATATAAGTTGGGTATAGCTTTTATCATGTTGTGCTTTGTTCTTCCGACTGACTAACGTACCAACTTAACTATTTACTTCTTCATAAAACCTAACTAAAGTTTGGAATTAAAATCTGCCTGTTTATTAACAGTGGCTTTATAATGGTTTGTTTTGAAAATGCTATTCCGTTTTTATGATTTGGAATAATTCACGATTCTTTGGTAACTATACAAAATAGTAATGGTCTATTTTATGGTACCAAAATAATGCAATTTAAAAAAAAAAAACATTCATTTATTCAAACATTTTCGCAATGGTTGCGGGAGCCAATCCCAGCCAAGTCTGAGTAGCCAGCCAATCACAGGACACGAAGACAACAACAACAACAACACCGGGGCTGCTGGTCAAGTTTTGATGACGTCAGTTTCTAGGCGCACCGGGGCAGCTAATTAAGTTCTGATGACGTCGGTTGCTAGGCGCACTGTACCTGAGACTAATTGTCCCCCAGTTAGGAATAATGATGATTATAACATTTATTTTGATGTCTAACAAGTTGCTAACTTGTTCTAATGAACAAGTGTGCGTTTATTTTGAGATGAAGAGCTGTGGCCGCCATGTTGTGCTCCGGTAAGCAAGGGTTAATGCTAAACTTCCATGTTAAATTCTAATTTTAATTAGCTAATTCATGTCCTGGTCAAGTATTAATGAGAACCGACCGGTTTTCTTAACGCGGTGGTTCTTTTTGTGAGGTTTAAACTGTCTTTCTGGTGTAAATATCACGTTAATTAGCGATTAGGACGAAGCTAGCGCTAGCCGCTACACTAGCATACTGTAAACCTCGTAAACGTACTTTACTGTACTAACTGTTGTTCTATGTAATTGTGGTTGCTAAATGAGCGGCTAGTTATGTTAATGTTCCCACTCTTATCGTTTTGTCTGTGTAAATCACTTATTTGTAGGTGTGAATGGGCTAATGCCCCTGTGTCAAAGCGGCGGCCCGGGGGCCAAATCTGGTCCGCCGAATCATTGTGTGCGGCCCGAGAAAGTAAATCACGAGTGCCGACTTTCTGTTTTAGAATCAAATTAAAATGAAGAGTATAGATGTATTTACTGATTTTCCCCCTTTTAAATTAACAATTGTCATTTTGTAATTTTTTTCTGTGTTTTTAGTTCAAAAATTATTTTGTAAAATCTAAAAATATATATAAAAAAAGCTCAAAACATTGTTTTAGATCTATATAAAATGAATATATTTTTTAACCCAGCTCTTTTAATCCATTAATTTAAAAACAAATTTAAATATTTAATCTAAAATGTTTTTTTTTTTCAGCTTTGGCCCAAAAGTTCACAGACATCTTCTTCCTGGTGGACAGCGGCTTGACCCCGAGCGAGTTCCAACAGGCCCGGAGCCTCCTGGTCCGTCTGACCAATCAAATGACCATCGGCTTGTCGGCGCACCGCGTGGGCCTGGCGCAGTACGCCCGGGACACCAAAGTGGAGTTTGACCTGAACGATAACCGCAACAACGAAGAAGCGGCCGCCGCCATCCGCCGTTTCCGCCTGCGGCGCCCCCAGGCCGAGGAAAAGCGCGACCTGGGCGCGGCTCTGGAATACGCCCGCTCGCACTTTTTCACGGGGCAGGCGGGGAGCCGGGCGGACTTGGGCGTCCGCCAATTCCTCATCGTCTTGAGCGGGGAAGATTCCGGCTACGAGGTGGACAAGCGATCTCGTTTGCTGAAGGCCGAGGGAATCAACGTGGTGGGCGTCAACTTCGGAGCGCCTTTGCCTCGTCTGCCCGATTTGGGCGTCCCCCGCGCTCCCGGCGCCCCCGGCGCTCCCGGCGCTCCCGGCGATCCCGGCGTTTCCGGCACTCCCGCCAGTCCCCCAAACTTCCTTCCGGGTCTAAAGGCCACGTTTGAAGCCCAGGGTCTTCCGGAAGATCCCACTGGAGGTAAAATTCAATTCATTTTCTAGCGCTAGGCTAGGTGTGTCAAAGTGGCGGCCCGGGGGCCAGATGTGGTCCGCTGCATCATTTTGTGTGGCCCGGGAAAGTCAATCAGTTTTAGGATCAAATTAAAATGAAGATTATAGATGTATATTAGTTTTCCTGATTTTCCCCCTTTTAAATCAATCATTGTCATTTTTTATTGTCAGTTTTTAGTTCAAAAATCATTTTGTAAAATCTAAAAATATATATAAAAAAAGTTCAAATAAACGTTGTTTTAGATCGATTAAAAAAACGGAATATTCAGGGCTAGATGTATATTAAATTTCCTGATTTCTTTCCCCTTTTCAATCAATAATTGTCATTTTTAATCCATTTTTCCTGTGTTTTTAGTTCAAAAAACATTTTGGAAGATCTAAAAATATATCAAAAAAGCTCAAATAAATATTGATTTAGATCTATAGAAAACTGAATATTCATGGCTTTTAATCCAGTTCTTTTAATCCATTTATTAAAAAAAGTAAATCTAAATATTCTATCTAAAATGGTCCGGCCCACATGAAATCAAGTTGACGTTAAAGCGGCCCGCGAACCAACCCGAGTCCGATACCCTTGCACTAGGCAATAACAAATATTTAGTTATATATTTTAAAAAAATATATTTTTTGAATTAAGAAGAGGACACTAATTTTCCCTTATATTTGTTCTTGTTTCTCGATCAAAAATTGGGACATTTTGACCCATTTGAATGTGTTGAGAGAGAATGAGGGAATTTACATATAAAGTACACTTCTACTTAGCAAATTCTCAAGTTAGGAAAAAAGTTGGGGAACCATTACATTTCATGAGTAGAGGTACGAATGTAACTAGTGACCGTCCCCAAATCGGCCATTGACACGGCCCCTTTTTTTTGTTTGCCCCTCCCACAGAATGCAAAGGAGCCAAACTGGCCGACGTGGTGTTCGTGGTGGACGAATCCCGCAGTATCGGGAGCTACAATTTCCAGCTGGTGCGCTCCTTCTTGCACTCCATGGTGAGCGGGCTGGACGTGTCGCCGACCAAGGTTCAAGTGGGCATGGTCATGTACAGCGACCACCCCAGGGCGCCCTTCTACTTGGACACCTTTGACGACAAGCGCGAGCTGCTGGCCTACCTGAAAATGATGCCCTACAAAGGCGGCCGCACCAACACGGGCGCCGCCCTCAACTTCACGCGGGAGAAGGTCTTCACCAAGGAAGCGGGCGGCCGCGGGCACAAGAATGTCCAGCAGGTGGCGGTGGTGATCACGGACGGGAAATCCGAGGACCAGGTGGCCGCCGCCGCCGTGGCGTTGCGACGGGCCGGCGTCAAGATCTACGTGGTGGGCATCAAGGGCGCCGATCGCCAACAGCTGGAGCAGATGGCGTCGCACCCGCCCAGCAAGCACATTTTTCAAGTGGACAGTTTCACCAAGATTCAGATGTTGGAGAAGGAACTTCAGGGCATCCTGTGCCACAACATTCTACGCCAAGCCGTTAGCGTCAACGTCATCAAAGACACCATCAAAGAAGGTGAGGATGGGTTGAGCGTTGAGCTCGGGTGAGTGACGGCGGCACAAAAATCAGGCTGAGGTGAGATATATTAGATTAGATTCATTAGATTCGGATTCAGATTAGATTCGGATTCGATCCGGATTCGATCCGGATTCGATTCGGATTCGATCCGGATTCGATTCGGATTCGATTCGGATTCGATTCGGATTCGATTCGGATTCGATTTCGGATTCGATGCGGATTAGGATTCGATTCGGATTAGGGTTCGATTCGGATTCGATTCGGATTCGATCCGGATTCGATCCGGATTCGATTCGGATTCGATCCGGATTCGATTCGGATTCGATTCGGATTCGATTCGGATTCGATTCGGATTCGATTTCGGATTCGATGCGGATTAGGATTCGATTCGGATTAGGGTTCGATTCGGATTCGATTCGGATTCGATTCGGATTCGATTCGGATTCGATTCGGATTCGATTCGGATTCGATTCGGATTCGATTCGGATTCGATTCGGATTCGATTCGGATTCGATTCGGATTCGATTCGGATTCGATTCGGATTCGATTCGGATTCGATTCGGATTCGATTCGGATTCGATTCGGATTCGATTCGGATTCGGATTCGATTCGGATTCGATTTGGATTCGATTCGGATTAGGTTGACCAAATATATATTTTTGGGCCAATCGGATTTGTTACAATGTGTCATTTTATAGCAGGCATCACCTGGGATATGAAATAGGTGAGAAAGTCAAGGCCATTTTGTCTCATGGCAACAAAATCCCACCAATATCCTCCATGAGGTCCAGATTTGCCAGTTTAATCATCATCATCATCATCGACACAAATGTCCGAGCCAATGTCAAGCCATCAAAAGTGGAAAATGAGAATGACGCCTTCTTGCCTTCCAGGTTGCAAGCAAACGGACGAAGCGGACATCTTCTTCTTGATCGACCACTCGGGTAGCATCGACCCCAGCGACTTTTACGACATGAAGAAGTTCATCCTGGAGTTTGTGGCCACCTTCCGCATCGGGCCTCAGCACGTGCGCATGGGCGTGGCCAAATACGCCGACCGCCCCACTCTGGAATTCGACCTGAGCGCCTACTCGGACGCCGACAGTCTGGCCCGGGCGGTGGAGGCCATCCTCCAGGAGGGCGGCGGCACCGAGACGGGCAGGGCGCTGGACTTCATGATCCCGCAGTTCCGACGGGCCGCCGGCACGCGGGGCGGCGGGGTGCCCGAGTACCTGGTGGTGGTCACCGACGGGGAGTCCTCGGACCGGGTGGCGGAGCCCGCCCAGAAGCTGCGGGCGCAGGGCGTGATCATCTACGCCGTGGGCGTCAAGAAGGCCAACGTGAAGGAGCTGGACGAGATCTCCGGCGACCGCAAGAGGACCTTTTTCGTCAATAATTTCGACGCTCTGGTCCCCATCAAAGATAACATTGTCACCGACATCTGTAGAAAGGAAGGTGAGTAGTTTGCCCGTGGATTTTTCCAGAAAAACCACCAAAAAAATTGGCCAAAGTTGTCATATCGCCAGCGTAAAGCCGTACGTCAACATTAATCTCATAATATTCCGACTTTTCAATTGAATGATATATTCCTTCTTTTTATATATATATAAAATGATTTATTTTCACAATGTTTAAATATCACATTTTTATATTTGAATTGATTTTATGTATCTTAAATTTCCTACATTTATATATTTACTTAAAAAATCAATAAATTTATATATTTATTTTAAAAACAAACATAGATTTGGTCCCCCTGACGTTTGGTCCCCCTGACGTTTGGTCCCCCGGACGTTCGGTCGCCAATGTAAAAATGAACCGCGTGGACTTTTGTGTCCCCAGTTTGCAAAGACGTCTCCTCGGACGTCCTGTTCCTGCTGGACAGCTCGGGCAGCATCAGCCAGCCCGACTACGAGAAAATGAAGGACTTTGTCAAGTCGCTCATCGGCAAGTCCAACATCGGGCGGGAGGACGTGCGCGTGGGCGTCATGCAGTACAGCACCCTCCAGAAGCTGGTCTTCCCCCTGGACCGCCACTTTGACAAAAACCAGATGCTGCTGGCCGTGGACGCCATGCGGCAGATCGGCGGCGGGACCCACACGGGCCAGGCCATGGCCCGGCTGACGCCTTACTTTGACGCCGCCCAGGGGGGGCGTCCCGGCGCGGGCCAACGCCTGGTGGTCATCACCGACGGCGAATCCCAGGACGACGTCACGTGGCCCGCTACGGCGCTGAGGCGCAAGGGCGTGACGGTGTACGCCATCGGCGTCAATCAGGCCAACGCCAGCCAGCTGTTGGAGATCAGCGGTTCGCCCGAACGCGTCCACGTGGAGCAGAGCTTTGATGACCTGAAGGACTTGGAGAACCAGATTGCCTTGGAGATCTGCAATCCCACCAGAGGTCAGTTTTAGGGTCGTGGGCTTGATCCCGAGCGAGAGGGCGAGCAGCGTCCGTCTGGGAATGCCATTTCACCGCTCCTGACGGCCGATGGAGTCTTAAAACTATTCCTTGCTTAATGCCTTCTCTGCTAGATTATTTTGAAGTTTCCACTTGCCCAGACGTGGGCAAACTATGGCCCGCGGGCCACATGCTGGGCTTTTTAATTCGGTCCGCCGACGTTGTCCAAATATTTTTTGAATTACGATTTTTTTTTATGATTAATTTTTTCTCCCCAAGATGGCGCCATCACGCAGAAGCCAGTGGCAGTAGCTGTGTCCACTCTTATTTGTTTTTGGTGATTTTATCTTAATTTAAATGACATTTTAATATTTCTTAATACATTTCTTTACTTACTTGACTTTGTACTTTATACTTGAGTATGAGTATGTTAATACCTTTTTTTTGTCTTTATGTTTCATATGTACTGTTAACGGATGCACTTTTTTATATCTATCCTATCTTGTGCTGAGCCGGTCTGTCTGTCACATTTTTAAAGTCAATGTGGCCCGCTCCCCGGGCTCAAAACTTCGCCCAACCCTGGACCAAGCCTAACACTTTTCTTTTCTTCCCCGTCAGTTTGCAAGAAGACGGAGAAGGCGGACATCATCTTCCTGGTGGACGGCTCCACCAGCGTGGAGCTGAATTTCACCAGCATGCAAAAGTTCATGTCGTCCATGGTCTCCCTGACCACGGTGGGAAAGAACCTGACTCGCTTCGGAGTCATCCTCTTCTCCAGCGACGCCAAGGTCGTCTTCACCCTGGACCGCTACGGCTCCAAGCAGGACGTCGTCCGAGCCATCAACCAGATCAAGCACCCTTACGGGAACACCCAGACGGCCAAGGCCCTGGACTACTCCAAGTCCTTCTTCGAGGCCCGGCACGGCGGGCGGGCGGCGCTGGGGGTCCCCCAGATCCTGATGGTGATCACGGACGGCGAGGCCACCGAACCGGCCGGCCTGCGGGCCGCCTCGGACGCCCTGCGACGAGAGGGCGTGAGCGTCTTCAGCATCGGCGTGATGGGAGCCAACAGGACGGAGCTGGAGGTCATGGCCGGTCACGATCTGTCCCGGGTCTTCTTTGTCAACGATTTTGTGGCCTTGGAAAGCCTGCACAAGAACATCACCAACGTACTCTGCGAGACCACTAAGCCCGGTGAGACGCCTGACCGGACGTTTGGTCGACCGGACGTTTGGTCGACCGGACGTTTGGCCCCCCGGTCAAATGGTGACGGAGAGTTTACTGTCGAAAGCAGCTCTCAAGATTAGATTCATGAGAGAGAGTTTAATATCTAAGAGAGAAGTTTTATATCAAAGTACTGTTTAATATCTAAGTACTCTTGAAACCAGCTATCAAAATTATATTCATGAGAGTTTAATATCTAAGAGACAAGTTTGATATCTAGGAGAGAAGTTTTATATCAAAGTACTGTTTAATATCTAAGTACTCTTGAAAGCAGCTCTCAAAATTATATTCATGAGAGTTTATTATCTATGAGAGAAGTTTAATATCTAAATACTGTTTCATATCTAAGTACCGTTTCATATCTAAGTATTGTTGAAAGCAGCTCTCCAAATTGTATTAATGAGAGAGTTTAATATCTAAATCTTTTTCAACAGTAGTCAAAGATTAGGGAAATAAAGTCGTGATGTTGTTGTTTTCTGCCAATACTTGTTACTACAATTAAAGTGGCGATACCAGGAGAATACTGTAGCTAATTTAGCTAAATATAATATAACGCTAACACCAATAGCATTAGCAAAAATGCTTTTCTTCAACATTGTTCTCATTTGAGTTTTTGTTTTGATTTGTTTGGGGGTCAGTTTGCAAGAAACGCATAGCCGACCTGGTCTTCCTGCTGGACCAATCACGAAGCATCGCACCTCGCGAATACGCCATCATGAAGAACTTCACCGCCCAGGTGGTCAGCAGCTTCAACATCAGCCGGGATTTGGTGCGGGTGGGCGCGGCCCAGTTCGACGACCTCTTCCAGGACGAGTTCCACCTCAATCGCTACTCCGGCCCAGAGGCCGTCAACAAGCACATCCTGGCCATGAGGCAGCGCTTGGGCAACACCCACATCGGCAACGCCCTGGCCAAAATCAAGGACTACTTCCAGGCGGGCAACGGATCCCGCCGGGCGGCCGGCGTCTCGCAGAATCTGGTGTTGATCACCGACGGCGACTCCCAGGACGAGGTGCAGCCCCACCCGGAGATCCTCCGAGCCCTGGGCGTGGAGATCTTTGTCATCCGCATCGGCAAATACCGGGAAACTCAGTTGCTGGACATTGCCGGCAACCACAGCCGCTATTTCACCGTGGACAGTTTCGACGCTCTGACGGACATCCGGCAAAAAGTGGTGGACACCATCTGCGATTCGGAGATCAAAGAAGTACGGGGTGGGTTCCTGCTCTTAGCCTCATTTAGCTTCGAGACATGAAAAATACAAAGTAGCTTAAGTGAACACAAAATTTCCCAGGACCAAAGCTGCCAAAATGAAAAAAAAAATTGGTAGATTTTGAAAAATGTTTCATTTTTAGGGAAAATACACAAATGATACATTTGTGTATATATTGTTTCTTACCTAAATCAAATTCAAATGATGACTAAAATTGCTAACTTTTCTTCTTTCCCATTTTCATCTTTTTCCTTTTAAAAAAAATGGGGGAATTTTTGGGGGTAATTTTATATTTTTTTCAATTTTTTTTTCAATTTCTTTCCAACATTTTTATCAAAATGTTTTTTAAATTTTGTTTAAATTTTCTTCCAACATTTGTATAATTTTTTTTCAATTTTTTTTCATTTTATTTTCAAAATTCCAACATTTTTATCAAAAAAAATCATTTTTTTCAATTTTTTTTGTTTGTTTTGTTTTTTGTTCAGATTTTTTCCAACATTTTATTCAATTTTTTTCCCTACATTTTTTCCAATTTTTGTTTCAATTTTTTTGTTTTTAATTCAATTTAAAAAAAATCAATTTTTAAAAAAAAAATTCAATTTTCTTTCAATTTTTTTTTTTTTTTGTTGAATTAATTTCCATTTCTGACCAATTTCCATCCTTTCCCCCTGGTTGTCAGACTGCACCATCGACATCGCCATGGGCTTCGACGTGTCCCAAAGAAGCGGGCGTCCGGGCCAGACGTTGACCAGCGGTCAGAGCAAGCTGAGGACCTTCTTGCCCGAGATCGTCCACTACGTGTCGTCCGTCCCCCAGTTGTGTTGCACCGTGAGCGGGGCCATCCAACCCAAAGTGGGCTACCAGATCGTGGGCCAGGAAGACTTTCCCTTCAAACCCTTTGACCCCAGCGACGACGTGGTGTCCAAAGTCTTGAGCACCACGTTGAACGTGGACACTCGCCTGGACGCCGCCACGCTGCGCTCCTTCGCCGAGAAGTTTAAAAAAGGCTCAGGAGCCGGAGTCAAGGTGCGTCGAAAACGGGTTGTTTTTTTTTGATCGGTTTACGTATCGGCCATTTTTTTAAAATATGCCAATAATCGCCGTACTGTGCGATCCAAAGCAAGACAACGAATCTTAACGTCTTCTCTGGGCTGTCCTCCAGGTTCTCATCATCTTCTCAGACGGGCTGGACGAAGACGTCGTCAGGCTGGAGTACGAATCCGACCGGCTACGAGCCTCCGGTAATTAAACGAACCGGCCAACAAGTCTTTCTTTGCCGTCCCAAAATCCGCAAATAAGACAGTCTCCGCCCCCTGCAGGCGTGGACATGTTACTGGTGGTGGCCCTGGAGGGGGCGACGGAGCCGGAACGACTCCAGGATCTGGAGTTCGGCCGAGGGTTCGGCTACAAAACGCCGCTGACCATCGGCATGCACAGCGTGGGGAGTAGCATCTTCAAGCTGATTGTGAGTTGACCACCAGGGGGCGCCGTTAGACCCCGTCATGTCCACTTGGGGCTTTTAGACAGGGTGTTTTTGTGGGCTCACGCTACAGGACTCGGCGGCCAGTCGCGCGTGCTGCAAAGTCATGTGCAAGTGTACGGGACACGAAGGCGTTCGTGGATCTCGGGGTGCTCTGGGTTCAAAGGTAACGCCCCTCGCCCGATTTCTCCTCCGTCCACTCCCCTTTTCTGGCCCTGGTGACGACGCCCCCAATCTTTTTTGGTTCTTTCAGGGTGCGGCGGGGCAACGAGGCTACACCGGATACCCGGGAGACGAAGGCCTTCCCGTAAGTATTATTTACTTCTACTACAATAAACTGACAAATACGCAGGGTATAAAAACGTCAAGACTTCCTCCTGATCTCCAAAGTATCTTGCCCAATCGTAATTGGTCGTACGGCTTTAAAGCCATGAATCCAAACAATTACAAGGTTATTGATTAATCCAACACGTGTAAGCAAAAACACCATGTGTAACGATAATAACAATGAAGGTATTTAACAATAATAAACAGAGGAAACTCAAAACAACTTCATTTGAATTCAAACAAATCACATAACAATGACATAAAGAAGCCCGTTAAGAAGTGCGTTTAACAAAAAAATGAATAAATACACAC
Source organism: Stigmatopora nigra (assembly GCF_051989575.1). Taxonomy (NCBI): domain Eukaryota; kingdom Metazoa; phylum Chordata; class Actinopteri; order Syngnathiformes; family Syngnathidae; genus Stigmatopora; species Stigmatopora nigra. The sequence goes on along the minus strand of NC_135514.1, from coordinate 15,783,391 downwards.
ATATACATAATATTACAGAATAAAGCCAACACACTCGTTACTGACACTGCGCTTTTAAATGCAATGCGCCATATGGTTGTTTTTTTTTTGCCTGGTAATCAACATGTTGTGGATTTTCCAGGGCGATCGCGGCGGTCCCGGTCCGAGCGGACCTCAAGGAATTCAAGGCTGTTCCGGACTCCGGGGATCCAAGGTACTCCATTTTTCTTTGTTTTGTTTGTGTCCGTGTGACGGCCAAACTTGACACCGCTGTCTTTTTTTGGTTTGTTTTGTTTTGGCCTGCAGGGTTCTCGAGGACTGCGAGGTAATCGGGTAAGTGGCATCGTGGAGGAGACGCTCGCCTGCTGGCGGGGGCGTGTCACCGGACCTGGCTTTTTTTTTCTCCAGGGTGAGGACGGAGAACTCGGACTGGACGGCGTCGTTGGAGAACAGGTGGGCTCAATGGCGGTGGCACGCTATTCGACGGTCGTTTTTAAAACTGGACATTTGTTCGCAGGGCGTGGCTGGACAAAATGGCAGCCGAGGAATGCCGGGACATCTGGGGAATCCGGTAAATACTTCTTTTTTGGGGGTTTTCTTAGTGTGTGTGTGTGGATATGTCTGTGTAATTTATATACTTTCACTTTGCTTGACAAGATTACTGTATTTTCACGACTATAAGGCGGACCCTCAATGAATGACATGTTTTCCATATATAAGGCGCACTGTCTATTTTGGAGAAAATGTAAGACTTTTAAGTGCGCCTTATAGTGGTGAAAATATGGTAATTGCTATTGACTTCCAGGTATGAAGCACTCACTACATTACACAGTCACCTCTAGAGCCAGCCATTGTTGAGGTTTTGGATGTTTTTGTATAAAATCTTGCAGTGGGGGAGGTGTTTTTAATATCCGACAGTAGTGGTTTTTCGTTTCTAGTTTTTTTCCATATATAGGGCGCACTGGATTATAAGGCGCACTGTCTATTTTGGAGAACATTTAAGACATTTAAGTGCGCCTTATAGTCGTGAAAATACGGTACAGTCAATTTGGACCAAATCAATGATTACCACTTATCAATGGTCCCAAAATATATTTATATATATGTATTAATCTTCTTCCTATGTTTGAGTTGGATTTATTTTGTAAGGGACAACACACATTAATGAACATATCATGTTAATGAATATATAGTTCATTTGTATCCTTACTTTTCTTGTATAGGTTGAATATAGTGATAATGATGATATGATCATAATTAAAAATAATGCTATGATAATAATAAAAATGATGTCATGCTAGGCTACATTAGCTTTCCAATGACATTTGATTATTCCCCAATTTTTATGTAATTTTTTATTTAGCTTCAAATTGGCTAATATTTGCTGTTGTTGACATGACATCATTTCAAAACAATCTCTTAAGACAAGGCCAAACCATTTTAGATATTTGGATTTTTCAAAGGCTGAGCTATTCTCTGTTGACCTTTGACCCCCCCCCCCCCACATCCTCAGGGCATCCCGGGCATCCGAGGAGAACCGGGACTGAAAGGACAACGAGGACTGAGGGGAGATCCGGTGAGTGGAGCGAACCAAGCGGTCCGGGTCACCCACGGGATGGTCACGTGACCCTCTTTCTTCAGGGGGAAAGCGGGCTAGACAACGTCCGCCCGGGACCCAAAGGAGACGTCGGGAATGCCGGACGACCGGTTAGTCGCTCGTTCACGTCTCTCGTCGTGTCCTCACGTGAACTCGCTCTCTTTTCTTTCTTCATCGTTTGTGTACAGGGAGACGCGGGACAAGATGGCGGACCGGGAGCGGCTGGCGACCGCGGGAATGTCGTAAGATGACATTTATTTATTTATTTTTTCTGTCTGATTTGGTGCTGTCCTTCTCATCGTCTTTCTGTGTGTGTCAGGGTTCAGACGGAAGACGAGGAGCCCCCGGAGTGAAGGTGGGTAATGACACCCTATTTTTTTTGTCAATTTAGCGGCCCAATCTTGCACTGTTGTGAAAACTCCGCCTGTGTTTCTTTGTGTGTCCACCAGGGGGCCACGGGCTCAATTGGAGATCCTGGTTTGTCGGGAATTCCAGGCGCGTCCGGTCCTCAGGTGAGTGACGGATGAGAATTTGTCGATTGTTGTTTGCCCCTACATTTTTTGTTCATAATTTATTCTTTTTTTGGAGGATGTTTTGCCCCTCCATTTTTTAATGTAAAACATAATTTTTGCTGCTGATTTTTGGACACAAATTTCCACTACAGATTTTTTTTGCAGCTGCATTTTATCCCCTGAATTTTTTTGTCTTTTTTTTTTGCCTCCGAATTTTTGTCCTGAATCTTTTGTCCTTAAACAATTTGCGACAAAAAATGTCACCACTGATTTTTGCACTGCACTTTTTACAGCAATTTAAAAAAAATGCAGCTGAATATTTGCCCATTTTTATTTTTGGTGCCAGAAAACGTGTCTCTCTCTTTTCCCATTGACTTGATTTTTTTGTGCGGAACTCCAGGGCACCCGAGGCAACCGAGGAATCCCGGGACCCAGGGGCATCGCCGGACTTCCGGGCCCCCAGGTAAGCCCGCCCTCCCTACGACCAATCGGCGTCCCCGACCGCCGTTGCAAATGAGGCGGGGGGACGCAACATTGTCCCACTCCCCACAGGGTGGGCCGGGATCCCCGGGAGGGGCCGGTGCCACGGGACGTCGCGGAGGTCACGGCCAGAAGGTGAGAAAGCCCACGGCGGCCGTCACCACGCCGTCGCCACGGTGACCACTAATCTGCTTTGTCATCCAAGGGACAACCGGGAGATTCGGGCGTGCGAGGCACGAAAGGGACGTCGGGCCCCAGAGGGACGCCGGTGAGTTTTTCCATTTCATTCCTAACTAAGCTTTTTTCAACAAAAATAAAATACATAGTATAGTAAGGCTTTTTTTCTTTAAAAAAACGACATATTATATCTAGTAAGGCTCTTTAAACTAATTTAAAGTGAGGAAAACGCTAATTAGGATTAAATTAAAATGAAGAGTATAGATCACAGGTGTCAAAGTGGTGGCACGGGGGCCAAATCTGGCCCGCCACATCATTTTAGGCGGCCCGGGAACGTAAATCATGAGTGCCGACTTTCTCTTTTAGGATCAAATTCAAATGAAGAGTAGAGATTTATATTAAATTTGCTGAATTTCCTCCTTTTTAATCAATAATTGTCATTTTTTTAATCATTTATTTCTGTTTTTAGTTCAAAAAAATTGTAAAATCTAAAAATATATTTAAAAAAAGCTCAAATAAACATTGTTTTAGATCTATAAAAAACGGAATATTCAAGAATTTTAATCCACTTCTTTTAATCCATTCATAAAAAATAAAAATGTAAATATTCTATCTGAAATTGAGTTGACGTTAATGCGGCCCTCCAACCAACCCGAGTTTGACACCCCTGCATCTATATCGATCATTAAAATTTAGCACACTTGTATGTAAAGTCATTGGTTACTAGTTTTCCGGCCTTGTCGCCGTCCAATCCATTTGAAGCGGGAGGGAGGGATGACAAAGAATGAATAAACAGCGCACAGCTGTCCTTTTTGTGTACGCTGACTGTAAACTGTCCATACCTCCGCCAGGGTCAGGACGGCAGAGACGGATACGGCCCACCCGGACCCAAAGGCATGAAAGTCAGTGCAAAATTCCACACACCTTGAGCTAGCTACAACATGAGCTAGCAATATCTTCTTGTCTATGACACTGAAAAAGTTCCTAAGCCGTTGTTGTTGTTATTGTTATTTTTTTAGGGAGATTACGGCTTCCCCGGATATCCCGGAATCGCGGTGGGTGCTTTCTTTCCTTTTTTTGTCCTGCTGGGAAGTCCCGCCTCTTGAAAAAAAATGGTGACTAGGGTGGCGGCCACGCCCACTTTTCTGTTTCCAGGGCGACAGCGGCAGCCAGGGTCCCGTCGGAATGCCGGGACGCAAAGGCAACCGAGGTCGCGGGGTGAGAGTGCGCCCCAAAAAGGCCCATGTTCATCTTTCTTCTTCACCTTGATTGAATCTGGTGGTGCGCCCCCCGCAGGGTAACTCCGGGAACACCGGAGACCCGGGTCAGATCGGAGAACCCGGTTACGAAGGACACAAGGTGAGTGGACAGCTCTCATATTCATATATTCATTCATTTATTTAGAATAAGAAACTTATATGATAACACTATGGGTTACGGTTATTTGACAACCATTACCCTAGAGTTAGGGTTTGGTTAAGTGATAGGTTCATTAATAATTACCCTTCTGATGTAATTATCAATCACTGCAGGCAGACATCTTATTCAATTATTGACATTTAATTACATAGATTGCATCATGGATAAGGACCTTAAGGGAAAATACAGCAAAGCAACAAGACTTCCCCTCTTGTCTCCACGGTATCCTCTTTAACAGTAATTTGCGTACGGCTTTAAGGCCATAACTCAAAACAAATACAAGGTTGTTGATTCATTTAACATGCGGAAGCAAAAACAACATCTCTAACTATAATAACAGTCAAGGTATTTTAACAATAACAACAGGAAACTAAAACCAACCCTCATTTGGATTAAAACATCACACATTCAAACCCTAACCCTAGCCAAACCCTAACCCTAGCCATAACATAACCCTAGCCATACCCTAACCCTAGCCAAACCCTAACCCTAGCCAAACCCTAACCCTAGCCATAACATAACCCTAGCCATAACCTAACCCTAGCCATAACCTAACCCTAGCCATAACATAACCCTAGCCATACCCTAACCCTAGCCAAACCCTAACCCTAGCCATACCCTAACCCTAGCCAAACCCTAACCCTAGCCAAACCCTAACCCTAGCCATAACATAACCCTAGCCAAACCCTAACCCTAGCCATACCCTAACCCTAGCCATAACCAAACCCTAGCCGTAACCTAACCCTAGCCGTAACATAACCCTAGCCATACCCTAACCCTAGCCAAACCCTAACCCTAGCCAAACCCTAACCCTAGCCATAACATAACCCTAGCCATAACCTAACCCTAGCCATAACATAACCCTAGCCATACCCTAACCCTAGCCAAACCCTAACCCTAGCCATACCCTAACCCTAGCCAAACCCTAACCCTAGCCAAACCCTAACCCTAGCCATAACATAACCCTAGCCATAACCTAACCCTAGCCATAACCTAACCCTAGCCATAACATAACCCTAGCCATACCCTAACCCTAGCCAAACCCTAACCCTAGCCATACCCTAACCCTAGCCAAACCCTAGCCAAACCCTAACCCTAGCCATAACATAACCCTAGCCAAACCCTAACCCTAGCCATACCCTAGCCCTAGCCATAACCAAACCCTAGCCGTAACCTAACCCTAGCCGTAACATAACCCTAGCCATACCCTAACCCTAGCCATAACCTAACCCTAGCCAAACCCTAACCCTAGCCATAACCTAACCCTAGCCATAACCTAACCCTAGCCAAACCCTAACCCTAGCCAAACCCTAACCCTAGCCAAACCCTAACCCTAGCCATACCCTAACCCTAGCCATAACCTAACCCTAGCCGTAACCTAACCCTAGCCATAACATAACCCTAGCCATACCCTAACCCTAGCCATACCCTAACCCTAGCCATACCCTAACCCTAGCCAAACCCTAACCCTAGCCATACCCTAACCCTAGCCATAACATAACCCTAGCCAAACCCTAACCCTAGCCATACCCTAACCCTAGCCATAACCTAACCCTAGCCACAACCTAACCCTAGCCATAACCTAACCCTAGCCATAACCTAACCCTAGCCATAACCTAACCCTAGCCAAACCCTAACCCTAGCCATAACATAACCCTAGCCAAACCCTAACCCTAGCCAAACCCTAACCCTAGCCATACCCTAACCCTAGCCAAACCCTAACCCTAGCCATACCCTAACCCTAGCCAAACCCTAACCCTAGCCAAACCCTAACCCTAGCCATACCCTAACCCTAGCCATAACCAAACCCTAGCCGTAACCTAACCCTAGCCATAACATAACCCTAGCCATACCCTAACCCTAGCCATAACCTAACCCTAGCCAAACCCTAACCCTAGCCATAACCTAACCCTAGCCATAACCTAACCCTAGCCAAACCCTAACCCTAGCCATAACCTAACCCTAGCCATAACCTAACCCTAGCCATAACCTAACCCTAGCCATACCCTAACCCTAGCCATAACCTAACCCTAGCCATAACCTAACCCTAGCCATAACCTAACCCTAGCCATACCCTAACCCTAGCCATAACCTAACCCTAGCCATAACCTAACCCTAGCCAAACCCTAACCCTAGCCATACCCTAACCCTAGCCATAACCTAACCCTAGCCATAACCTAACCCTAGCCAAAACCTAACCCTAGGGTTAGGGTTTACATTTTAGAGCCCTTACCCTAACGGCGACCAAAAGACCAGTGATTGTCCGAGCACCGTTTTTTTCCCATTTTAATTGGGAAACAGTCATTATCTGTTTATTGTTCATTTCCAAGTCTTTTAATTAAAAAACTATTTTTCATTTAACATTCAAAGTATGAAAGTGACCTTAATGTGTTTTGTTTTCCTGGTTAGGGCCTGCGAGGACCCCCCGGAACTAAAAGCATGACGGTAAGTACTTTTTTATCTATCATCTTTTCTATCATTTTATTTGATGGTGAGAATCGGCCTTGAAAGAAAATCCCCCATTTCCTAATCCTAATAACAACATGGCTTTGTTTGTCCCACAGGAGTGCGAGCTGGTCACGTTCATCCGAGACAACTGCGGTGAGTCGTCCGGCCACGCCCACCGTGCCTTTGTCCAATCGCAAGCCTCGCTCATTTCACCCGTGTTTGCTCTCTTTCAGCCTGCTCCATGGGTACGTATACGTCTCACGTCCCGCCCGCCCTCCTTTTATGTTGTCCTGGTCCATATCCTTGATCAAATTCAGTTACTTTAGGCCCAGTTAGTGTAATTGACCGGCGGCCATCTTACGACAGACACTCATAATTGAATCAATTGGCAAAACCCTTTAAATGTGATCCGTTCCCATTGGCTCAAAAGTTACTACATATCTGTGAGTCATGGCGGTGGGCGTGGCTATTCCTTCAGATTTGGGTTCTTGCCCCGCCCTCCCCACCGAACTGGTGGTGGCGCTGGACATGTCGCAGGACGTGACGCCGGCGGCCTTCGAGCGTCAGCGGGTGGCGCTCCTGCGCCTGCTGGACGACTTACACGTGGCGGAGAGCAATTGCCCCACGGGCGCCCGCGTCTCGCTGATAGCGTACAGCGGCCACGCCAAACACCTGCTGCGCTTCCACGAGTACCGGCGGCGCTCGCAGCTGCTGGAGGCCGTGCGCAACCTGGCGCTGGAGCGCAACGACAACCGCCGGCACCTGGGCGGCGCCATGCGCTTCGTGGCGCATCACCTCTTCAAGCGGGTGCGCTCGGGCGCCCTGATGCGCAAGGCCGCCATCTTCTTCTCCGCCGGGCCCACCGAGGACGCCGACGACGTGCTGGCGGCCGTCATGGAGTTCCGCGGGCTGGACGCCGTGCCCGCCGTCATCTCGCTGAGGAACGCCCCCGCCATCAGCCGTGCCATGGAGGTGAGTCCCGCCCGATTGGTCGTGGCGTCGGCTCTCAAAGCGCCTACTTTTGCTTTTAGCTGGACGAGAGCGGCAAGTCTGTCTTCACCGTGCTGGGGAGGGACGTGGCCGCCGACTTGAGGAAGGTCAAGAACTGCGTCATCTGTTACGGTGAGTCACAGTGCCGGTGTAAGGCTTTTTTTCCCCCACAAAAAACGACATAGTAAAGGAAGGTTTATTGTTTAAAATAACGACATAGTATAGTAAGGCTTTTTATTGAAAAAACGACATAGTAAGGCTTTTTTATTGAAAAAACGACATAGTATAGTAAGGTTCTCTTATTGAAAAAACGACAGTATAGTAAGGCTTTTTATTGAAAAAACGACATCGTATAGTAAGGCTTTTTTATTGAAAAAAACGACATAGTATAGTAACGCTTTTTTATTGAAAAACAACATAGTATAGTAAGGCTTTTTTCTCGAAAAAACGACATAGTATCGTAAGGCTTTTTTCTTAAAAAAAACGACATAGTATAGTAAGGCTTTTTTTCTTTAAAAAAACGACATAGTATAGTAAGGCTTTTTTCTTTAAAAAAACGACATAGTATAGTAAGGCTTTTTTCTTTGAAAAAACGACATGGTATAGTAAGGCTTTTTTCTTTAAAAAAAACGACATAGTATAGTAAGGCTTTTTTCTTTAAAAAAACGACATGGTATAGTAAGGCTTTTTTCTTTAAAAAAACGACATGGTATAGTAAGGCTTTTTTCTTGAAAAAAACGACATAGTATAGTAAGGCTTTTTTCTCGAAAAAAAAAACGACATTGTATAGTAAGGCTTTTTTCTCGAAAAAAAACGACATAGTATAGTAAGGCTTTTTTCTCGAAAAAAAAAACGACATAGTATAGTAAGGCTTTTTTCTCGAAAAAAACGACATTGTATAGTAAGGCTTTTTTATTGAAAAAAACGACATAGTATAGTAAGGCTTTTTTATTGAAAAAAACGACATAGTATAGTAAGGCTTTTTTATTGAGAAAAACGACATAGTATAGTAAGGCTTTTTTATTGAAAAAAACGACATAGTATAGTAAGGCTTTTTTATTGAAAAAAAACGACATAGTATAGTAAGACTTTTTTATTGAAAAAACGACATAGTATAGTAAGGCTTTTTTATTGAAAAAATGACATAGTATAGTAAGGCTTTTTTATTGAAAAAAACGACATAGTATAGTAAGGCTTTTTTATTGAAAAAAACGACATAGTATAGTAAGGCTTTTTTAATGAAAAAACGACATAGTATAGTAAGGCTTTTTTATTGAAAAAAACGACATAGTATAGTAAGGCTTTTTTATTGAAAAAAACGACATAGTATAGTAAGGCTTTTTTCTTGAAAAACACGACATAGTATACTAAGGCTTTTTTATTGAAAAAACGACATAGTATAGTAAAGCTGTTTTATTGAAAAAACGACATAGTATAGTAAGGCTTTTTTATTGAAAAAAAACGACATAGTATAGTAAGGCTTTTTTATTGAAAAAACGACATAGTATAGTAAGGCTTTTTTATTGAAAAAATGACATAGTATAGTAAGGCTTTTTATTGAAAAAAACGACATAGTATAGTAAGGCTTTTTTATTGAAAAAAACGACATAGTATAGTAAGGCTTTTTTAATGAAAAAACGACATAGTATAGTAAGGCTTTTTTATTGAAAAAAACGACATAGTATAGTAAGGCTTTTTTATTGAAAAAAACGACATAGTATAGTAAGGCTTTTTTATTGAAAAAACGACATAGTATAGTAAGGCTTTTTTATTGGAAAAAACGACATAGTATAGTAAGGCTTTTTTAATGAAAAAACGACATAGTATAGTAAGGTTTTATTGAAAAAAACGACATAGTATAGTAAGGCTTTTTTATTGAAAAAAACGACATAGTATAGTAAGGCTTTTTTATTGAAAAACACGACATAGTATACTAAGGCTTTTTTATTGAAAAAACGACATAGTATAGTAAGGCTTTTTTATTGAAAAAAACGACATAGTATAGTAAGGCTTTTTTATTGAAAAAAACGACATAGTATAGTAAGGCTTTTTTATTGAAAAAACGACATAGTATAGTAAGGCTTTTTTATTGAAAAAAACGACATAGTATAGTAAGGCTTTTTTTATTGAAAAAACGACATAGTATAGTAAGGCTTTTTTATTGAAAAAATGACATAGTATAGTAAGGCTTTTTTATTGAAAAAAACGACATAGTATAGTAAGGCTTTTTTATTGAAAAAACGACATAGTATAGTAAGGCTTTTTTATTGAAAAAAACGACATAGTATAGTTAGGCTTTTTTCTTGAAAAAACGACATAGTATAGTAAGGCTTTTTTATTGAAAAAAAACGACATAGTATAGTAAGACTTTTTTATTGAAAAAACGACATAGTATAGTAAGGCTTTTTTATTGAAAAAATGACATAGTATAGTAAGGCTTTTTTATTGAAAAAAACGACATAGTATAGTAAGGCTTTTTTATTGAAAAAAACGACATAGTATAGTAAGGTTTTTTTCTTCAAAAAAACGACATAGTATAGTAAGGCTTTTTCTCTTAAAAATTCACATAGCATAGTAAGGCTTTTTGTGTCATAACGACATAGTATAGTAAGGCTTTTTGTGTCAAAAACGACATAGTACAGTAAGGTTTTTTTGTTTTAAAATAACGACATAGTAAGGCTTTTTTGGTTAAAACGACATAGTATAGTAAGGCTATTATTCTTTAAAAATGACATAGTATTGTACGGTTTTTCTTCTTTAAAAAAACGACATAGTATAGTAAGGCTTTTTTCTCTTAAAAAACGACATAGTATAGTAAGGCTTTTTTATTAGAAAACGACATACTATAGTAAGGCTTTTTCTCTTCAAAAACAACATAGGCTTTTTTTCGCCAAAAAAAGACAAAAGTATAGTAATACCATGGTTAGTAAAGCTTTTTTATTCATAAAAATGACCACATATAGTGAGAGCTTTAATACCTTCAAGACTTTTGAAATGACTTCATTTCGACCATTTTCCATCGCCAGACCCGTGCCGCCGCGCCCCAGAGTGCGCCTTCATCCAGGAGGCTCCGGCGCCCCAGCGGGCCGAGGCCGACCTGGTCGTGCTGCTGGACGGTTCCCGGCAGATGCAAGCCGACGACTTTGCCGGCGCCCGCGAGCTGGTGGCCTCGGTGACCCGCCGGCTGGCCGTCAGCCCCCGACCCGGCCGCGCCGACACGCTGCCCCGCGTGGCGGCCGTCCAGCAGAACCGCCTGGAGTTCGGCCTCGCCGTGTACGGCGACGGCCGGAAGGCGGCTGAGCACCTGGTGCGCGACGTCCGGCAGGAGGGAGGCCCCTCCGGGCTGGCCCCCGCCTTGGGACTGGCCATGAAGGAGTTGGACGCCGCCCCCCACGCCCGGCGCAGGAAGGCCATGCTGGCCGTGTTGGGCACCCGCGCCTCCGCCGAGGACGCGGCCCGGCTTCGGGCCGCTGTCCGGCGGGCCAAGTGCGCCGGGGTGGCCGTCTTCGTGGTGACGGTGGGCGACGGCTACGACCGGGCGCAGGCCGAGGACTTGGCCGGCGAGCCCCTCCAGCAGCACCTGCTGCACTTGGGACGACTTGGACATCGGGAGAGAGAATACGCACGCCGCTTCTTCGGGGTCTTCCTGGCTGCGCTGGACAGTAAGTAGAAAAAATACCCCTTTTTCTATATTTTTACATTTGACAAAATGATTTTTCAACTAAAAACACAGACAAATCAGATTAAAATATTACAATTATTGTTTTAAAAAGGGCGAAAATCAGGAAATGTTATATACATCTATACTTTGATCCTAAAACTGAAAGTCAGCACTCAACATTGACTTTTTCGGGCCGCACAAAATGTTTGGGCGGGCCAGATTTGGCCCGGGGGCCGCCACTTTGACACCCGTTTCCTAACCTACCTTTTTTGGCCTTTTTTTGAAGAGGGCGTCAACACGTATCCACCGGCGTCAATGAGGCAGACCTGCCAGCAAGGGGACCAAAGCGGAGGGCAAACACTCACTGATCTGTAAGTCTACTCGCTGTCGTCATCGTCGTTCCTTGACCTTTGACATTCATGGACGTCAAACAGTCAGCAGTTTGCGGATGAGATCGCCGACCAGCCGCAGGAGCAGTCGGGACAGACGCACGTGGTCCCCGCTTTCGTCTCGCCAGGTTTGGAAACCATGCTAACTAACTGTCATTGTAGCAATATTATCCTATCAAAACGTTGATAAATACTTACTTAAAAATACTTTTTGTCCATTAAAAGACACATTGAACGAGGAGGAGGAGGAGGATGAAGACGACTCTGAAGGTAAAAGCCTTGGCTGATTGACCCGCCCTCGCCTCAATTTGTGACCGCCGTGTCCCCGCCCCCTTTTGGCAGACCCCTGCTTGGCGGAGGCGGACGAGGGCGACTGCCAGGACTACGCCCCCATGTGGTACTTTGACCAACGGCAACGCAGCTGTCAACGCTTCTGGTACGGCGGTTGCGGCGGGAACGCCAACCGCTTCGCCAGCGAAGAGAACTGCCGCGCCGCCTGTCTGACGGGGACGGCCTGAGGGACCATGGGATCTGCCCCTTTTTATCTAGCCCCACCCACAAGTGACATTCGTTGAGTTTTTCGAGGCACGCTAAAATGTCCATCCCGCCGATCCCGAGGTAAAAACAGCGCCTTTGGACAAGAATTAACGTTAAGAAGGATTGCAAAAACGGTAAGTTTTTTTTTTAGGTAAAGTTACTTTCAACTTACTTGAAATACAATCACAGTACTCTCAAAAACACAAAGTGTTTCTACAAATGCTGTAAAATTTGAGGTTGAAAATGATTGTCCTTCCAAATGGGGACACACATTTTGAAACACCCTCTTTTACTTCAAAATGTAAAAGATAAATATGCTAAAGAAATCATATGACTAGTAAAATATCTACAAAAGTTTGTTTAAATGACAAAACGCAGTCATTTGTATTTTTTTTGGCCTCATTTCTTCATCTGTGCTAAAAGAGCGAATTGCGACGTGGTTATTTAGAAGTCAAGTTTTCCCCTAAAAGAAAGAAAATAGGCAAGAATATGGATGAGAATGTGGGCATTTATTGGCTAATTTAAACAAATATATACAAGATGGGCATTTGGGGAAGGAAGGGGCGGAGTTAAACCAGTCCATGGCTTTTGTTTTTTGGGGGCGTAAGAGTGAAATGTTTGCTCACTTCCACACTTTGATGACGCCGTCCCTGGACGACGTGACGATGAAGCCCTGCGTGGTCTGGAAGGTGGCCACGTCCGTGATGATGTCGTGATGTCCCACGGGGAGCGAGTCGGGTCCTCGCCGTGGCGAGTCCTCGCCTCCTCCACCGCCGCCGGCGCCATTGCCGCCGCTACCGCCGCTTTTCTGTTTGCTGTGAATCTCCTGAACAAAATGAAAATAAAAAGTGAGCTCCAACATGAATAAATACGCTGTAAAAAGTAGGTAAAAATGTTCGAAATAGCTCACCTGAACCACTTCGGTCCCCTCGATGATCTTGCGGCTGTACATGACGGACGGGCAGTGCAGGGAGTCGTTGGCTCCGCCCGCCACCATGTACGATCTCTCCGGGTACGCCAAGTCCCAGAATCTGTCGACACAAAAAAATTCCAACATTTAATCCAATTTTTTGGAAAGCCGACATTTTTTTTGAGTGAATCCCACCTGATCCGCATGTCGGAACCGGCGGTGAGCAGCAGAGGATTGCCGTCTGCCGGACTGCAGTAGAGGCCGTGCACGCTGTGAGGGGAAGGCTAACAAAAAGGCAAACCAAAAAATTCATCAAAAAAAAAAATTAAAAAGTGTGTCAAAGTGGCGGCCCGCGGGCCAAATGTGGCCCGTGGCATCATTTGTTGTGGCCTGAGTAAGTCAATGATGAATTTCATTTTAGGATCGAATTCTAATGATAGATATGGCATTTCCTGATTTTCCCCTTTTTAAAATCATGTCATTTTTTAATCCATTTTTTTGTAGTTTTTAGTTATAAAATTATTTTGTAAAATCAAAAAATATTTTAAAAAACGACAATATAGTCACGCTTTTCTTTCATTAAAAAAATGACATCGTATAGTAACGCTGTTTTTCGTTAAAAAAACGACTTAGTATAGTAAGGCTTTTTGATCTGCAAAAAAATGGATTAAAAAGTGACAATTATTGATTTAAAAGGGGGAAAATAAATCAAGAAATAAATTATACATCTATATCATTTGAATTTGATCCTAAAATAGAAACTCACGATTGACTTTCTCGGGCCGCACAAAAGGATGCGGCGGGCCACATTTGGCCCCCGGGCCGCCACTTTGACACCCGTGCCATAAAAAATGATACCTGCGACTCGGAGAGCGGCGGCGCCGAACTGGCCCACAGCGTGAACTTGCGATCTCCCGTCTCCATGTCCCACATGGACACCTCGTTATTTCCTTGGACGGCTGCGGGACAGAGACAGAGAGACGGCTTTTAAAAACGAGGGCTAGGCGGGGCCAAGCCAGCGACGTCATCTCACCGGCGATGACAGACGACTGGTAGAGAGGGTGCATGAGCAGACGTCGCACTCGCGAGCGAGCCGGGTGGACGTGGTTGGAGATGGGCAGTTGGAAGCGCATGTCCCAGCACGCCATGGTGCCGGCGCTGGTTCCTACAACAAAAAAAGGCATTTTTTTTCTATCAAAACTGGGAATTTGTGAGTGTTTTTGAGACTGATTTACCCAGACAAAGCCAACACTGGTGCACGTCCACGCCAAAGGAGGTGATGAGTCCGTGTCGCAGGTCGTGGCGCAGCGTCCAGGCGTCCGTGTCGCAACGGAGGTCCCAGCCCACCAGCGTGCCGTTGACCGTGGCGTACGCCAGCACCGATTGGGCGCCAGAGTTGAAATGCTGAAGGTCCACCGCGCAACCGTCCTCTCGTAGGTTCAGTGACCTGAAAAGTGAGTGGATTCAAGAATATTACATTAAATACATTTTTGAAAAAGTTTTCTGGCCAATTCAGTAAGGCATTGGTGTCAAAGTGGCGGCCTGGGGGCCAAGTCTGGCCCGCCACATCATGATGATTTTTCCTGTTTTAAATCAGTCATTTTTGAGCAATTTTTCTGTGTTTTTAGTTCAAAAAACACTTTGTAAAATATAAAACAATATTTTTAAAAAAGCTAAAAAACATTGTTTTAGATCGATTAAAAACTGAATATTTAGGGATTTTAATCTACTTCTTTTAATCCCTAATTGTAATTTTTCAATAAATGTATTTATGTTTTTAGTTCAATAATCTTTTGGTAAAATCTAAAAATATATTTAAAAAAAACTCAAAAAAACATTGTTTTAGATCTATAAAAAAACGGAATATTCTGGGCTTTTATACCATTCATAAAAATAAAAAATGGTCCGGCCCACATGAAATGGAGTTGATGTTAATGTAGCCCTCGAACCAACCCTGACACCCAAAATCACTAGAAATGGCCTAAAACCAACGAAAACTGACCTAAAATTCACTAGATAGTGTCCCAAAAATGGCGGTTTATATATTCCGTCATGAGCAAAAACCACACATCCGTTTCCCCGAGTATAAGACGACGGTTCCCGACCTGGTCTGGAAGGGTTGCACTTTAGGCGATTTGGGCGGCTTGCCGTGCGCCTCCACGGCCAGCAGCTGGAGGGCGCCGTTGTCGGAGGCCACGGCCAGGTAGTGCGAGCCCTGGCAGAAGGCCAGCGTCTTGACGCGCCCGCCCACCCGCGAGTAGGTCAGCACCGACCTGGTGGTGGTGGTCTTGCCCTCCATCTTTTGGCTGTCCCACACTTTGACGGCGCCGTCGTCCGACGCCGTGGCGAACACGCCGTGCTCGTCTGACACGCGCACGCGGTTCACCGCCGCCTTGTGTTCGTGTAAGTGGGCCACCAGGAGACCCTTGGGGTGCCAACCTGAGTGGGGGGAGGAGTCGGGTTAATGTGAGGGAGGCGGGGTCACGGTCAAGACCGGCGAACATTTACCTGGCGGCGGAGGCCTACTCTCCCACTCGGCGCTCTCCATCATGTGCTTGGCCATGCGTTCGGCGCTACACTGGTCGCGTTTCTGTTGGACCAGTTGTTGGAGTTCCACCTTGCAGGTGTTGGCGCGCCGTTGGTAGGCCAGGGCGCCGCCCCCCAAAGATGGCGGGGGCGCCGTCGACGACGCGGTGGTGGCGGCGGTGGTCGATGGCGTGCTCTTTCGGGATTGGCCGTCGGGGAGCTGGATGGAGGTGGGACACATATTTGGAGGGTAGGAATTGGAAGCATGCGGGAAAATAGTATTTGTAGGAAAATTATATATATATATGAAGGAATTGAAGTAAATTATAGGTAGTATATAATAAATACATTTTTATAAAACTCTGAATCCCTATTGGATATTTTTATTTTCAATCAAATGGACTGACGTCTTTTCAAGGTTAAAAACTAAATCCTCACTTGTCCTCCATGGGGTTTAAATCGGGGATGACAGACAAAAATCCATTGAATAGAATGGGATGGGACGAAGCCTTACCGTGGCGGCGTTGGCGGCGGCGGCGGCAGAGGAGGCGGGCTCCTGGGATCCAAACATGCTTTTCCACTCTTCGTTCATGACCGAGTCCTGCTTGGCGTGCTTCCTCGCTAAAACAAAAAAAACAAAGCGCTATAGCAACAATGGCCACCGGGGGAAAATGTGCCTCGCGCTCACCTCGCTTGTCGTCCGGCTCTCCCTTGGGCTTGGCCAAGTCCACCTGGCGTCCGGCGATGCCCAGCGAGGCCAGGTCCACCACGCCCGTGTGGGCCGCCTCGCCCGCCGGCGCCGGCGCCGCCGCCGTGGCTTCGCCCGTGCTGGCTTTGGCTTTGTTGGACTTGAGCATAAAGTCTCGCAGCGCCAGCAACTTGTCTTCCTCCGCCTCCGTCATGCCCTTCAATCCCACAAAAAAAAAAACGCAAATTCAACATCATATGGCGAGGAACGTTGTCAACAGGAAGTGACCCAAAAATGAGCGGGAAGTCCACCCTGAAAATGTTAGGGTCCCTCACCTGCGAGAGCAGCTTCTTCAGAAGCTGAGCGACGGCGGGGTCGTCGGGCGGCGGGCAGGCCGGGATGGAGCCGGCGCGCTTCCTCTGCCGGAGCAGCAGGTGGCGGAAGAGGCTGCCGATGTCCTTGGAGCGCAGCGCGTAGTCGAAGATGGAGCGACTCAGAGGCTCCTTCAGGACGCTCAGCAGGACCAGTTCCTTATCGATCTGTTGACGATGGCGGACGGGATGGAGGTGAGGAGGTGGTGGGGGGCGGAGTCACTGGGCCAGGGGGCCGGCCTTACCTGGATGACGGGCTGAGTGACAAAAGGGTTGAGGTGAGGCATCAGCTTGCAGTAGACGTCGGCCACGTTGAGGTGCTGAGCCACCACCGTGATGAAGCCCACCGCGCCGTAGCGGATCCACAAATTGGGGTGGCACAGAAAGGGTGCTGGAGGCCAGCCAGAAGACAGAAAATACTTCAACATTGGTTTACATACTTATTGACTACAAACAAAATATGTGAAATTCCTTTGACTTCTTTAATAGTGGTTAAGGTTAGTGGTTATGGTTAGGCCAAATGTCAGGCGACAAAGCGTCCGGGGACTAAGTATCTGTGGACGAAATGTCTGGGTACCGATCAAAGTATACCAATTTTGTAGGAAATATATACGCAAATGTACGTGTGGCGGCAGTTGAGTAAACATACGCGAGGGCGGCGTCCATCTTACCGATATCGGCGACAAACTCGTAGATGTGCGGCTTCTGGAGCAGGCCCAGTTGGCACATGCAGGTGAGGGCGTCCAGCGCCTTGTAGATGACAAACTCCTCGGCGTCGCTCAGTCCCTGCTGGAGGAGGGGCTTCAAGATGGCCGAGCTCTGCCAGCCCACGTACGCCGCCACGCCTGCCCGTGATGATGAGGAGGGTGAGCCACAGGTGGGGGGAGACGGGTCGGAGGCTCCGCCCGCCCACCCTCGCCGCCGCCGCTTCTCACCCACGATGCTATCGAAGAAGGCGGCGCGCAGGTGCCAGTCGTTCTTGTCGTTGAGGAAGGTGATCATGTGCGACAGCAGCACGTCGTTGGCCTTCTGCCGGCCAAAGAAGACGCACAGGCGCGTGATGCCGTTCTCCATCAGCGAGCGTTTCACCACGTTCTCGGAGTCGCTCAGCAGGGTCACCACCTTCTGCTGGACCATCTCGTGGAGGGCCTGCAGTTCTGGTGGGGGGGGGGGGTCAAAATGGAGGTTTAATCCCACCCACAAAGCACTTTGGTCATTTTAAAAGGACTAGCTTTAGGCCACCAATGGTTAGAAAGTTTGACTCATAGTCGAGTTTTAGTCCATCAATAGTTATGAATGTTGAGTCCGAGTCTATTTTTAGGCCACCAATGGTCATAACATTTGAGTCATAATCTCGTTTAAGTCCAGAAAGAGTCATCACGTTTGAGACAAAGTTTGAGTCATAGTCAAGTTTTAGTCTACAAATAGTCAAAGTTTGAGTCAAAGTCTGGTGTTAGACCACCAATAGTCATTAAGTTTGAATCATAGTTGAGTTATAGTCCAGAAATATTCATCAATTCTGAGTCACAGTCTGCTTTTAGTTGACAAATATTCACAGTGCCTACCTGAGTCATAGTTGTCGTCCGGGTGCCGCGTCTCCTCCGCCTCCTCGCCGCCACCGCCATTGTCCTGATCGGCGCCGGCGTTGCTCTCCTGGACCAACTCCAGGAAGCGGAGGGCGCTCTCGGCCAGGTGCGCCACGTTTTCTGCCCCCCGGAGGAGCGGTCGCCCCGTTAGTCGTCACGTGGCCGTTCATTTTAGACGCTCACCCACCGGCGTAGGCCAGCCTGACGATGGTGGCGTCGTCCTGCGCCAGGTGGGCCACGCCGGGCAGGATGTACTCCGGGTAGATGTTGACGTCGTTGCGCGGCACCTCCTTGACCAGCGCCAGGACCTTGGCCAGGGTGCGCACGGCCTGGGCCCGCACCCGCGGCGCCGGGTCGTGGCAGAAGTGCAGCAGGTAGGGGGCGATGCGGTCCAGTAGGATGTCCACGCCCAGGCGCGGCGCCAAATGCAGGACCAGCTCCAGCGCTGCCAGTTTGGAGTCGCACGAGTGGAGCGTCTGGAGGCAGGAAGTGATGACGGACGCCAGCACCGTCAGGCCTTGGCGCTCCTTGGTGCCCTGAGAGCCTTCGCCCGCGTCCAGCTCACTGTCTGAGCACAAACATAACACGGACGCCATTTAACCAAACGACAAACACAAAAAGCTATTTTGTAAGTAGAAGTGTACTTTATATGTAAATTCTCTAATTGGTTCCACCGTCCTCACACAGCCACCAACTAAACCCTCTAAAATGGGTCAAAGTGTCCAAATTTTGTGGGAAAGAAGTGAGGAATCACACAAAAATTTAGAGAAAATTATAAGGAAAACATTTGCTATTTTCTTAAATTTAAATAAAGCATATAAAATTGTGCTCAGCACCACAGAAATATGTCCCTCTGTGGCCGCTGTAGATGTAATACAAATGTTTGTACGCCAGGTGGTGGCCAAAAAAAGTTATTAAAAAAAAAGCTGTCCACTTTGTAGTACATTTTTTACTTTTACGTAGGCCCTGTGTTGTGTGTGTGTGAAAATATGTGCCACGTTGCATTTGTACAGTTGTACAATTGCTTATTAAAGGGAATTCAAAATAAAATAATGAATAGGAAATGCATTTAATTTTTGTGAGATTTCATAACATGGATATTTTTCGTATCTCAAGTCACTCATTTGCATATTAAAAAAAATTGTAACCTGAAATGCTCGTACCGAGAGGCATTCGTAAGAAGAGGTTTATATTTATATTTTTTAATTGTCCTTTTTAAAAATAATTAAATGGAAAAAATTGCTAAGTAATGAAATGGCGATAATGGAGGGATTACTGTACACGGTGGACTGACCTCTGAGGTTGTGCAAGATGTTGTCCAGGTCCTTTCGGATGACCAGTATCCTCTCGTCGGCCGACTGGAAAGTGTCTTTGGCAAACTGCGCCATGTAAGGCAGCAGAAAAGTGTAGAAGATGTCGGGAAAGGCTTTGCCCCGCTGACGCTTCAGGTGCTCCTCGGCCGACAGGCGCTTCTCCGGTTCCCGTTGGACCATCTGGGCCACCTGGGGAACGTGGCGTTAGCGTCTGTCCGGATTGGGAGTCCAACCGAGGCCGACCTCACCAGCTCGCGGATGCTGCGGTCCTCGATTTTTTCCAGGACTTGCTCCGTCTGGAATAGGCCTTTGCGGTACGCTAACAACTGAGACAGATCGAAGAGTGGGACGCCTTCTGTGAACAGTTCGGCGATTACGCACCCTGCGAGGGGGGGAAATTCAAAAACAATGAGTGTATAAGTTTATCTTAAATGTCATTCTTTTTCTATAAAATGTTCAAAAATGAAAAAAATAAGAAGTTTGATTGTTTTCTACCGCTAGCTAGCACGTTTTGGGAAACTGTCACATTTTAGATACAATATTTAGATTTTTTTTATTGATTTAAAGAACTGGATTAAAAGCCATGAATGTTCCAATTTTTATAACCCTAATCCTCTAAAACAGTGTCTATTTTAGCTTTTTAAAATATTTGTTTCGATTTTACAAAATGATTTTTGAACTAAAAACTGAAAAAAATGATTAAAAATTGATTTAAAAAAGGGGGAAATCAGGAAATTGAATATACATCTATATTATTCATTTCAATTTGATCCTAAAACACAAAGTCAGCACTCATGATTTACTCGGGCCGCACAAAATGATGCGGCGGGCCAGATTTGGCCCCCCGGGCCGCCACTTTGACACCGGTGCACTAAGCCATTTTTGTCAGGGTACCTGCGGAGAAGATGTCCATGGCCTGCTTGAGCTCTCCCCTGCTCCTCTGGTTTCCGCTTCCCAAGTCCACCAGCGGCGTGTTGTGGTCGCTCTCGGCGGCGAACATGCTGCCGTCCACGAAGCGCTCGGGCGCGATGTAGCAGGTGCGCCGTCGCGAGGTGTCGAAGAAGTAGTTGAAGTCGGCCGGGTTGTCCTCGGGCAGGTAGGTGGGCTTGAAGCTGGCAAAATCGCTGAGCAGCGCCCAGTTCCAGCTGGTCACCATCACGTTCTCCGTCTTGATGTCGCCGTGGCGCACGCCGGCCTTGTGCGCCTGCTCCACCGCCGTCAGGATCTGGAAGGCCAGCCAACGCTTCTCCACCTGGTTGAGGAAGGGTCTCGTGCTGATGCGGTCGTAGAGGTTGTCGCGCACGTACTGGCGGAAGAGGATGGCCGCCTTTTCCGTCAGCGAGGCCTTCTGGAAGGGCAGGCAGTTGTGGCACGAGTGCAGGCGGATCTTCAGCTCCTCCAGCTCCTGCTTGTAGCTGCCCAGGGGCAGCGAGGGGTCCTGGATGGCGAAAACCTTGACCACCAGCGAGCCCTCGCGGTGCTTGGCGCGAGCCACCTTAAAAAAGCGCGTGCTGCCCAGGCTCTTGTCGTACTCGTACTCGTGGATGTCCGAGAAGTAGCTGTCCACCGACAAGATCTGGGACGGGGCGATGCCCGCCAGCTGGTTGCCCATCGCCGCTGTCGGAGGAGGGAGGGGCCACAAGGGAGAGGAGACATAATATTTAGATATTTTTTTTTAAATCATAAATGGATTAAAAGCCCTGAATATATCGTTTTTTTAAATAAATCTAAAACAATATTTATTTGAGTTTTTCTTTTAATATTTTTAGATTTTACAAAATTATTTTTGAACTAAAAACCCAGAAAATTGATTAAAAAATGATTGACTTTACCGGGCCACAAAAAAAAAATATATACAGTGGGCCAGATTTGGCCCCCGGGCCGCCACTTTGATAACTGTGCATCACATTACAAAATACCTGGAAAACGGAAACGGTGTGTCGATATCTGGCAACCCTGCTACTGTACATAGCTCTGCTAACTATAGTTGGGCTTCTACAATATTGTCATAAGGTGACATTAGTTGCGAAAACTAAGAAATCGTAACCAATTACTGCAGGAAAAAATATTAGGGCCGACTTATTTGGGAATAAACATAAATGTCGCAGACGGTGAACCTTAATGCGGAAATTAGAACGGATTATTGGTGCGTTTCACGACAAAAACATTTACGAATGTTTTTAAACGCGTCTTTCTCATGACTTCATGTTAGAATTGGTAAAATGCACTAATGTAACGTTTTCTCATGTTGTACTTAGAAGTGGCATTTACTCAACCGTATCATATTTGTATTCGAAGAATCACATGACAAGCTGTTAGCATTTTAGCTATTAGCCAAACAACCGAAGCGTCTGTCAGAAAATTAAAAGGAATGAGTAAAAAGTGGTTACCTGCAGGTGATTAGGCTGCAGTGGTCGCCTCGGGTAAACTGTTTGTGGTGGGCTGGGTATTTAATCCAATACGACAAAATAAAATGGTTTACATTTACAAACAAATGAGCGAGACGAGAAGTGTTCGGTGGCAGCTTCCGGTTTAGAGTGAGTAGTCATTCTACTTCCGCTTTGCGATCTGTTTCAAATCATAGATCGTCTATTGTAGCAAGAAATTCAACACGGAACAAGAGACTTATTTAGTCAATATTTTTATTTCCACCGATTCGGGGACAAAATATGAATACAAAATATGAATACAAGAAATCATTGATAAAACGTGTCCTGAAAATAGCGTTTGAATGCCGCTATTAAAAATATATTGAACTATTCCTTACGAGATATTTTCTTGCGGAGTGGCCTATCCTTCCATGAATTCCAGCTCTTAAATGGAATATTTTTTTTATTTTTCATTTATATTTTTGTATCATTTAAGAATTTGTACTTTTAATAAAATGAAAAAACTCGATAACTAGTATTTTAAATAAAAATGTTATTTATTCAGTGTCCCTGATAAGATAACAAATACAATTTTTTAGACAATAAAATAAATTCTGTGTTTAAATAAAACTATAATGGGACAATATAAAGTCTTTTTGTGGAATGGTACAATAAAAATAAAAAAAGGCATCAAGGTTTTTCAACTTGGCATGGAGACAAAGTGTAACTGTTCATAGGGCCGTCTCGACATCTTCCACTGTCACGGTAAAGCTGGGCGTGGCTACCTGACTGTACGGTAGGCAAGACAAGGCAGTGACGTCACATGACACGTCATGATGACATCACCACAACATTGAGCCTACCTGCTGCTTGGCTTGGCCACTTTGCCGGAATCCGTGGTCACTGGGAGGGCCTTCCAAAAATTGCTCTTACCCGCCTCGCACGAGATGTTCACGTCGGAGACGTCCCTCCTGGTCACATGCACAAATTGATGTTTTAAATGTCAGTTGCCACGTCAAAATCAAGTTGACGATAAAGCTGCGGCCCGCCAACCAACCCGAGTTTGACCCCCTTGCTCTAAATCAACAGGAAGTGACCCAGAAACCCTTTCAAATCAACAGGAAGTGATGGACAAAAATGGAAATGGTCAACGGCAACCTCACCGTCGATTCTCTCTCTCGCCGACTTTAGCCCCGGCGTCGGGGTTCTCGTCGTCGTCGTCGTAGGCGGGGTTCTCGGGCGAATTCCACTCTTTCTTCTTCTTTTTCTTCTTCTTCTGGTCGTCGTCTTTCTTCTTCTTGCTCTCGGGAATCAGGTCGTCCAGCCAGCTCAGCTCTCGCTTACTGAAGCAGAAGTCCATCAGTTTCCGGATGAAAACCAGCGCCAAGACCTGGTGGAGAAACCCGGCGCCGTGGTGAGGCTCTACGGCGGCGGTGGGCGGAGCCACACGTCTGGGCGGCTTTTGGTTACCATCATGGGGAAGACCACGGCGATGGCGGAGGTTTTGATGAGCCACAGGGTGACCAGGCAGGACAGCTGGACCACGGTGAAGGCGTGAACTTTGGTCAGCGGCACGTAGCGGAGGTAGATCAAATCCGGCTGGTGCTTGGTTGCCATGGCGAACAGTTGGATGCGGTCGAAGAGCTGTGCCAAGAGACGCCGCGTTTTAACTTGTCGCTGATCAAGAAACACTTGCTTTTCCCATTTAAATGTTTGGGGAAAATGCTCCCGTTTAAGCTGTTTGCCTCGAGTGCGGCGGCCATCTTGGTAGGGGCAACTTTCCCATTTGAGTCAATTAAAATGAAGTCTTTTCAAGCTTGTTTTTGGGTAAAAAATCAACTTCCAAGCATTTGCTATTTGCTTATTGTATTGCACGGGTGTCAAAGTGGCGGCCAGGGGGCCAAATGTGGCCCGCCGCATCATCTTGTGCGGCCCGAGAAAATAAAAGTGCCAATTAAAATGAAGAGTATAGATGTATATTATATTTCCAGATTTCCCCCCTTTTTAATTGTTGGGGCTATAAATATATTTCACATAAATCAAACATTGTCATTTTTTATTTCCATTTTTACTGTGTTTTTAGTTAAAAAATCATTTTGTAAAATCAATTTGAGGGTCTTGGATTGGCCAATTTGGGGTGTCTTTAACATTTGACGTTTGACAAAGCGGTCTACGTACCTGAATGCCCCTGAGCGAGGACACGCCCATGTAGAGGAAGACGCCGTAGAGGACGGGCATGGGGATCAACTGAGGGCGAGAAGCAACCAACCGTTGAAGTGGTGGGCGTGGCTTGGAGACGGACGGGGGGCCCTCACCTTCAAGACGGGCGTCATGAAGACGGAGCAGCCCATGAGGAGGAAGATCATGAAGCCGGTGATCCGCTGCTCGCGGACGCCCAAAAACTTGGGGCGCTCGCCCGGGACGGCGCTGGCCGACTCCAGCTTCAGGCTGTTGACGTGCGTGATGGACAGGACGGTGGCGGCCACAAACCACGGCAGGCCCATCAGCGAGCACACCGCCATCATCAGCGCCACCAACAGGAGGTCCAGGTGGTAGCCGCAGCCTTTCTGAAAAGGACCATCACACGGTAGAGCTTGAAAATGGCGGAAATAGAACTATTCATGAAGCTACCAAAGAGCCATTCCCACCTTCAGCTTGTGCTCCTTCCGGTTGACGATGACGCTGGTGATCTGCTGGTCCATGAAGATGAGGATGGTGCAGAGTAGCGCCGGGACGCCGGCCACCAGTAGCGACCACCAGGGGTTGGGGCCCAGAGGGGAGATCCACCAGCCGCGATTGGCCGAGGTGGGCTGAGGGTCAACGCGTCAGCACCCGTGAGTTGTCCCAAAAAGCGCCCGGGTGGTCAACGTACCTGGAACCGATCCGGGACGTTCAGCTTGGGAGAGGCGATCCCCACCAGGTAGTCCAGAAGGACCATCAACAAGATGGTCAAGAAGACGGCAAAGTCGCTGATGGTGGATCGCACCTGTGTGGGTCACACTTCGTCATTGGTCGGGATGGAGGTACAGCGGGGGGCGGAATAAAGCTCCATGACCAGACGTTTGGTCGCCAGACATCTGGTCCCCAAACGTCCGGGCGACCAAACGTCCAGCGCCTCCTCCCTCCTTCCAGGGAGCGGAGGAACTCACCTTGGTGGGGAAGAAACTCTTGTTCTTGAAGTCTTTGAAGAAGGAGGACAAGAAGAAGGTGGCGAAGAAGAGAATGACGGACCAGAAGAGGACGTCGGGGACGAAGGGCCCGTCGTGGCCGCACGCCGGACCCACAAAGTCGCCGTGCAGAGTCTGGCAGCGCTGGCGGGGCGAGACGGCCCGGTCAAGAGGTCGAAGGTCGCTACCGGAGACCTTCCCGGCCAGGTCACCTCCAAGGTCAGCTTGTCCCAGGGAACGCTGGCCGACGAGTCGTAGCCCGAGTTCCTCCACGTCTCGAGGACCTTCTCCGAGGCGTTGGCCGGGGGAGAACATTTGCATCTGCGGGAAGGGGCGGGGCGGAGCATTTTGCTCATTTCAAAAAGACGAAAAGTCTAGCTTTGGGCCACCGATTGTCAATGGAGGTCAACCTAAACATTTCATCACGGTTCACGGAATTCAAGAACTCTGGATGGCACTCACGTGTAGAAGGTGAGGTTGTCCAGGTGGTTGGCCTTGTTGATGGGGTAATCGTGGCCCAGGTGGAAAAGCTTCTCCAGGGCCTCGTAGATGAAGATGAAGCAGATGAGGGCGGCGAAGGCTTCCTCGGTGAAGCGCGTGATGTAGCACACCAGGCAGCTGGCGTCCGTGGCCACCAGCAGCAGACACATGAAGGCCGTCCACAGGCCGATGCTGGTCCGAAGGGAGATGTAGGACAGTTCGTAGTCCCTGGTTCCACAGGAGGAGGACCAACTTTAGCTTCTCGTCCGACTATCTTAAATGCGTTTTGACTTCAATTCAGATCAAAACGCGGCCGCGCTTGATGGTACTCGCGTGCAGAACTTGAAGAGGATCTTCTCAAAGACCAGGATGGGTCCGGTGCTGCCCAGGATGGTGAGCGGCTGCCCCGCCATCAGCGAGTAGGCCATCCCCGTCAGGGAGGCGCCGAACAGGGACTCGATGGCGCTCTGCCAAACCGAGAGAACGTATCAAAACCGCGACCATTAGCTAGCTGGCCAAGTGTCTTACGATGTTTCCTCGGGTGGCTTCTCCCAGCAGGCCGCCGAAGGTGATGACGGGCGACATGCAGGCGCAGTAGAGGAAGAGGACGGACGCCAAACACTGTAGGCTGAAGGCGTCCGTCAGGTCGCTGAGCAGGAATGGCGCCTTCCTCTGGATGTCCTTGATCAAGCCGCCAAAACACCTGGCGGCGATGGGAAGAAGGAAACATTGGATAGGATGTGACCCGGAAAAGAAGTGAAGTCGTAGTGGCCCAAAATGTGCAGAAAGCAACTACAATAACAGGAAGTGATGTCGTAATGGCCCAAAATGTGCAGAAAGACACCCATAAAAAACCCAATGTTAAGACAATGCCTCCTTTGTAATTCAAGTGACCCAAAAATGCTCTAAAATCAACAAGAACTGATTCATGATAAACAGGAAGTGACCCAAAATCAACAGGAAGTGAATAAGGTACACAGAAATAGAAGTGACCCTGAAATACTCATCCAGAAAGTTACACAAAAATACACTAAAATCTACTGGAACAGAAGAAGTGTCCCACCATCAACAGGAAGTGACCTGTTAATACGCCAAAATTGGTTGCTATTGATTATAAGCATCCAATTCATTAAAACTAGTTCAAGTTTGAAAGAATTTGCGATGTAGTGAACCGCAAAATGGCGAGGGATTACTGTACAACCTTAATATAGTCAAAAAGTGCAGTTCACAAATGCTACCAAGAGAGGGTGCTAACCTTCCCGTCCTCTGCAGCTCTGGTCCGACGTCCTGCTCCGCCTCCCTGATGACATCAGAGCTGTGGATGGAACCGTTGGGTGCCGAGGGGATCTTCCTCTTCTCCTGAATAGCCCCCCGCCCCACATTAGCATTGTTAGCTTTAGCTTTTTACGCCATGGATTAGTTTCCCGTCCACCGACCTGAGACGGCACGTTTTTGGGCGGCTCGATGCGGATGCTGGGGTCCCACTCGCCCGGCGGCAGGACGGTCACCTGGTCCAAGAACTCGTCCAGGCCCGAGAGGAGGTCCTTGCGGTCTTTGGCCTTGTAGGCCACGTCGTGGAAGATCTCGTCCGTCATCAGCGTGGCCATGGAGCGTCCGATCTCGTGGTACTGGGGACCTTTCCCGAACGGGCCCAGTAGGAGGAAGAGGAACCTAGGGGGTGGGGGGCGGGGTTTTTAAGGACCTCGTGACCCGGAAGCCTCGAGGCCAGGAGGAGGAGGAGTCTCACCTGGTGGGAACGGGGACCTGCGTGAGGCCGGAGAGGAGCACGGCGGGCGCCAGGCGGACAAACGCCACGATGGGTTTCTCCAAAAAGTCCACCTCGCCAACCAGGACGTTGGAGGCTTCGGCATCGGGAGGGATTTTCTTCATGAAGTTCATGTCCACCTGAAGTGAATAGCAGACATTATTAGAGCACGGGTGTCAAAGTGGCGGTCCGGGGGCCAAATGTGGGCCGGCGGATGGTTTGGAGCGGCCCGAAAAAGTCAATGATGAGTGCCGGCTTTCTGTTTTAGGATCAAATTCAAAAGAAGAGTACAGATGATTTTGGTTCAAAATTCATTTTGTAAAATCTAAAAATGTATTAAAATAAACATTATCTTAGGTCTATAAAAAACAGAATATTCAGGGTCTTTAATCTAGTTCATTTAATACATTTATTTTAAAAAAATCTAAATATTCTATCTAAAATGGTCTCCCACATGAAATCGAGTTGACGTCAATGTGACCCTCGAACAAACCCGAGTTTGACCCCCTGGTATAGTGTATAGTAGTATGGATTTAGGAACATTCACTGCCCTCTAGTGGCGACAGAGAATCTCACATTATTTATTCTAGGGTAGACTGTATAAAATAAAGGAAAATGATTGATTTAGCGCCAAGCGCTAACCCACCTCGCTGTTTTCTCCACTGTCGGCGTCGCTCTCTGCCTTCTTGGGACTCCCGGACACCAACCGAGGGGACGACGAACGTCCTGCAGGGGGCAGTGAGAAGCACGTCAAGCGATCGCCGTCGGCGCGTGCTAAATTCACGGCCAATCAAATGGCTGACCCAAGTGCTGCGGCAGGTGAGAGTCGGAATGCCTCTTGCTCATTTCGGCAAAGGATCGCACCAGCGGGATGCGTTTGCTCAGCTTCTTCCCGTTCTGGTGGCGGTGGCGCTTTAAGATGGCTTCCCGGACCTTGTCCCGGACGTCGGCGTCCAGCTGGCCCGACGCCAGCATGCTGTCGATCACCGCGTCTGGGGAAGATGGCGGGTGAAAATTCTGCCCGGCGACAAGTGAGCGCGTCCAGGCGTGCACATGTGGAAGTGAATTGGAGCTGAAGTTTTTGGGGGACAACTGAATTTTTTTTGGGGGGGGGGGACAATGGGAGTTTTTCGGGGGACAATAGGAGTTTCGGAGGGTGGGGGGGGATATTTGGGGACAACTGAATGTTTGGGGGGACACCTGACATTTTTGTGGGGGAAAACTGACATTTTTGGGAGATAACTGAAGTTTTTGGGAGATAACTGAAGTTTTTGGGGTACAACTGAAGTTTTTGGGGCACAACTGAAGTTTTTGGGAGATAACTGAAGTTTTTTGGGGACAACTGAAGTTTTGGGGCACAACTGGAATTTTTGGGGGGAATGACTGATTTTTTTTGTGGGACAAGTTTTTGGGACAATGATTTTTTTCGGGACAGCAGAATTTTTGGGAGGAACAATGGAAGTTTATTGGAGGACAACTGAATTTTTTGGGGGAAAATGGGAATTTTTGGGGGGGAAATGGGAATTTTTGGGGGAAAATTAAATTTTTGGGGGAGACCAATGAAGTTTTTGGGGAAAAACTGAAGTTTTTTTGGACAATTGAATTTTTTGAACAACTAACTGAATGCCATTTTGGGGAAAAGTGACATTTTTGGAGTCCAAATTGAATTTTTGCGCACAATTTTGATGTGAAATGAAAAGTCAGTCACCTGCGATATGTTCGATGGCGTTGGCGCGCATGTCTAGGATGACGGTTCCGTTCATGAGGCAGGCGCGCAGCTCAAACAGGCTGTGCAGCGACAAGGTGGACACGTAGGGTTTGCTCCAACGCTCGCCGCCGTCTTCCACGTCCTCCTCGAATTTCAACCACCTGTCGACGTGATTGAGTCAGGTGGGGGCGGGGCCCGGGAGGGCGGGGCCAAGTCTCCTCACCTGGCCTTCTCCTTCCACTCCAGGACGTCGCCGTCCCGGATGGCCAACTCGTCCAGCTCGGCGAAGAGTTGGTGGGGGACGTGTTCGTCGTCGTCGTAATCCGTCCCCAGGATGAACTGCACCCTCTGCGAGGGCGTGTCTACGGAGGTCAAAGGTCATTCAGTTCATTGGACTTCAAAGGACGGTGGGACCCCCGGGTTTTATGTTACTCAGTGGAATTGCAAGTTTGATGCTGTTCTCCTATTGGTCGGCATCACTAAGACACTCAGTTCAGAACATAGGTGTCCAAGCGGTGGCCCGGGGGCCAAATCTGGCCCGCTGCATTATTTTGTGTGGCCCAGGAAAGTCAATGAGTGGCAACTTTTTGTTTTAGGATCAAATTAAGATAAAGAGCATAGATGTATATTCAATTTCCTCATTATCCCTCTTTTAAATCAATCATTTTCATTTTTTTATCCATTTTTTTGTGTTTTTAGTTCAAAAATAATTTTTGAAAAAATCTAAAAATTTATTTAAAAAGAGCTAAAATAAACATTGTTTTAGATCCATAAAAAAACAGAATATTCAGGCCTTTTAATCCATTTATAAATTGAAAAAAACTCACAAATGGTCCGGCCCACGATACTAACTATGTTTCTACAAAATACTTTTTTTTTTTGCTTTGTCAATAATCCTCCTTCAATCTCATTGGACGAGAGTTGACTTGCAGGAAGACGGAGGCCCAAAATGTTTAGCTCCAATTATTTTGACTCTATTTACGAACGGACGGTGAATGTACCTACCGTAAGACGGCGACTCGAAGGCATCGTCCAATGGCAGCGTCGGATCCCGGCGAGCCCGCTGATGCTTGTGTCCTCGATGGCGGTGGCGCCGGCGGCGACCCAGAGGCACGTGTATACCCACGTAGAGCGCCCGGTGACCTGTGCGGACGCAGCCGACGTCAAAATGACGAACCGTGGACGGCTGGGACGAACAATCACTCACTTTCCAACTCCTCTGCCTCGAAATTGGTGTTCAAAGTCGAGCTGGTGTTCCCTCGGTCCAACACGGCTTCTTCCTCCTTCAAAATAAAAGTCGGAGGTCATTTGGGGGTCATGACGAGACGACTCGGCGGCGTTCGTAGGATTTAGGACTTGATTGAAGGCTCATTTATGGCAGTTTTTTGTTTTTTTGTTGTTAGCTTAGCTGAATAGCAGGAAGTCAAACAATTAAGAGAAACAATGATTCAAAAGGAGAAAGAACAACCATAACTCAACCCGAGGCTCTTAAGTTTTAATAAATAGCACATAAAAGTCTGTATTTTTGGTTTTCATACACAGAAATATGTAGTTTTTCATCAGTACTAAATACGAGTCAGTTTAGCTCCACAACAAACGCCATTACAAAACTAGCTTTTTTAGGTGCTAATGTAGAAGTAACAACGAACTAATAAAATGACGTTTACTCGACGAAACAATGCCGTAAAAAAATGCCATGAAAGCCAAATGTAAGGTCATAATTTACCCAAGTCGTCTGCGTCCCTCGGAGTACGAAAAAGAGACTTAAACCGACGGTGTTTTATCAAAGTTTAAGAAAACGCAACTTCATTTATGGTAATTTTCAACGGGAGGGTTTTTCGCGCGAGATGCGTTCAAGTACCGGAATAGAATACAGTTGCTTCGGACCTTTTCTTTTTATCTGGTTGTTAAAAGTTGAGCATTTGCGGTTTGGCATTTATTTCCAGACATTATTCACACGGAGACGAAAATTAAATGACGGGTTTGAGTATAACGAAGGAAACTGACAGACGAGTTTTGCCGCCTTTCGTGCATCTTGGACGGGATGAGAGGAGCTAGCCTTCGATGGGGTTCGGGGCTAGCAAGAAAAGGAAAAGGGAGCTCAAACAACGACTTACGGATGTGAGCAGCGGCCTCATGTGCTCGTTCGGGTCTTGGCTCATTTTTTAACTCCGAGTCGAAAGCTGACCAAGTGGTCCCGTGCGGTGTTTCTCTTCTCCGCTGTCCCTCAAACGTCACGGCCGCAATATCGACGCCAGTGCAAGACACACCCATTTCTTGAGTGACGTACGTTTACGCCACTCACAACACAGAGAGCGACGAAAGGGGCTCGTTGACAGGAAACGTGACGGGAAAGACAAGAAATAGAAAAGTTAAATAAAAATAAAGATAAAACACTATAGATACCCTAAAAGAACAAAACTAAGGATGGAAATAAATGCCCTATTAAATTCAAAGTAGTTACCAATAATAATAATATTAATATTAAATATATAAAAAAGACTTTAAATAAAAACTAAAAACAAACTATTACTCTTTCATTTAAAAAAATATATTATTTATAAATATAAGAATCGACAAAAATGAATTGTAATTGGCTACCTATTTATGGCATCCACCCATAGTTCACTGGGATAGGCTCCAGCACCCCCAAAACCCAAATGAACAGAATATAAAAGGAAATTTCAAAATAAAAACAGGATTGGAAGCCAAAACCCCTCAGCCAAGACAAATTGGACGTCTTTGTTGACGACAGCCAAAATGGACGAAATCCAGACAATAGCTGGCCCCGCCCCCTACAAATTGAGCGATGAATTTTGGCCGTTTGAAGTGCTTATCTACCATGAGCACCTTCATATTCTTGCTTTCCCATTAAAAGACCGATTATTTTAGTCCACAGGCGCCATTGTCGCGCGCACAAAGTGACCCTAAGCTTTCCGTTATCGGAACGCGGCGCCCGCCACGTGACCTCCACTCTGACCCCTGGCCTACGTGACCTCCATGGGAATATTGCCATCCAAATGTTAAAGTCTCCCCTATAATTGGCAAGGAAGGGGTTAATGTTGATGTTGGATTTGAAACGTCGAGGAAATGCAAACGAGCTGCTTTGACTGACAAACCACAAACGATAGACAGCAAAACTGCAGTTTAGACCACGAGCTACCAAAGACGAGGTAAAACCGCAACTTTTTGGGGCTCTTCAGCATGCACCCCAAAACCCCCCTCCATCCTGCAGTACTGCTTCTTGTCCTGAAGATGGCAACAAATCTGAGTGAGTCCATTTTAAAAAAAAAAGAAAAACTGCATAACCTTAGCTGACGTTCCCACTTGTGGCAACGTTTTGCGTTCCCAGGACTCGCCAATGCCCAGACGGGGTCCGGTACCCAGTTCCTGGTGGTTTTCCCCGAGAACCTGGCCTACTTCTACCCTCAGAATCCCAAGAACCAGGTCCACATCACGGCTTTACGTCCCGACACGGAAGTCACGCTGATTTTTCGGAAAGAATTCCGCCGGGAGATCCTGCACGCGCCTCAGACACGGCGGTTCGTCTTCGGCGGCGCCGAACTGGGCCGGGAAGAGTTTTCCGATAAAGTAGTCCGTGTCAACAGCACCAAAGAGATCACGGTCCACTCCGTCAGCATTAAGACGGGCAGCATTTGGACGTCCCGGGTTCTTCCCCTGGACGCCCTGGGGACAGAGTACCTGGTCCCTCCGGTTCCCAGGATTCTGGGGACCAGCGAACCGGTCGAGGAGGTCAGCGCCGCAGTGACGGAGCGCTCCCCCTTCAGGCTGGTCGTGGTCAACACAGGGACGATCAACGGGGTCACCTTGGAAGGGGAAGACGACGTGAAACGGGAAGTGGAGGTGGAGCCTCATCACGTTGCTCAGTTCTGGTTGCACCCTGGCAAGACCTGGAGGGTGCTGAAGGCTCGCCACCCAGTGGCGGTTCTCTTCGGGCACCCGTGCGCCACCACGCAGAACTGTACCTGTTCCGTCCTTTTCGGGACACTGAATCCTAAATCCAGGGAGGAGATGGTCTTCGTGGTCCCGCCTCCAGTGTTTCCAGACTCTGAGGCCCACCAGACCGCCATTATCTGGTCCCAGGAGACCCCTTACTCGACAGAGTCCTGGTCCTCTCTGTCGGGGATCCTGGGTACGGTCCTCGTCCACTGGCCCGGCTTGCTCCTCCCACTCATCCCTCAAACGGAATTGGCTTCCTGTTTCGTCGTCAACGGCTTGGCGGATGTTAGAAACCTGGCCCTGATCTTGGTTCGTAGGGACCGAGTGGGAGGAGTCCGTGTCGGGGGCGGCCCACCCGAGGACCCGGCTTGGCAAGACCTACTGGGGACAGACTACGTGTCCACGGTGGTCAATCTGAGCCTGGACGTCAAAGCCGTATGGCACACTTTTGGCAAAATGGCAGTTTACTATGTGGGGGTGAAGGACGGCGCCCGTTTTGGGAACCCGGCGTCGGCCGTCAGTCAAATCTCAGGTGAGAAGGCGGAGTCGGTCAAGCAGGTCTGACCTCATTAAACCTTTTCCTACATGCTATGTTTGAGAAAACTAGTCAATACGGGGGTCAATATGGTTTTTAGCTTTCATTTTCTGAACCCCCTATCCCGTTTGGCTAGCTTTCGGCCATCTTGGATAGGGCGATTGGATCTTAAAAAGTAGCACATACATTATACAACCACATAGACGACTATTTCGTCTCAAGCTACCTTTTTTTCCCCTCACCAGACAACAGAGGCTGCGTCCTATCATCTGAAGTTCTGGAAATCGGTGCCGAAACCCTGGACTGGCGGGAATCCATCAAGTACTGCCGAGACCGAAAGCTCCACTTGGTCAGTTTATCCTCCCTTCAACTCCGGGACCACCTGCTGGCCAAACTCAAACGGAAACTTATCGGGAACGGCGTCCTCCAGCGGGCCTGGATCGGTCTACGTCGCAGTTCTCTGACCGGCCACTGGTATTGGCTCGACGGGGTGACGGTCACCGTGGCTAACTGGGAAGAGGCGGAACCCGAGGGCCCCCAGGGGGGGCGCTGTGGGACCATCGGCTTGGAGACCGCTCAGAACTTTAGTTGGAGTCGTCGGAACTGCTGTCAGAAGTTTCGTCCAATCTGCTATAGAGGACCCAGTCTCTTTCCCCTTGCACTAGATGACAGCTAAATAGCAGAGCTAGCATTGTAGCTAATGGACACCTAGCGCTCGCTTGCAGTGGATAGCGTAAGGCTAAGCTAAGGCACAACAACATGCTGTGCTATTAGTCCTCGATAGCTGAATTAGCTCTGGAAATGTGAGCAATGTTAGCGCATAGCAATTAGCATTTTTCTAGTAAATCTATAGCATTTCTTGTCATATTTTGATTTGTTTTGTAGTCTTTTGTATGATTTCTGTTGTGATGTTTTTGCTTAGTCCTTTTCATAGTTTTGGAGAATTAGCCTTGCCACTTGCTTACTTAGGGCGCTAAGATCGTGCTAATGCTAATAATCATTTACGCAGCTGGATTTTTGAATTTTTGTCATGTGTATATATGGAAGTCATTAACTATATTGACACAGAATTAAAATACTATTTTTGTTGTGTTTGTTCTGTCTTTTCTTACTTTTTTGGATGTTTATTGCTGTCAAAATGTTTTTCAACATCAATTTCTGTCGCTTATTAACTACTACAAGACAGCTGGCGAAGCTAATGATGGCATTTAAATAAACGTGCTTGGTGTAAAGGTTCCTCTTTTATTTTGAGGAAGCGTTTCTTTCAAATACAGAGCAGAAACTTGACTTGCTAGAACCGGAAGTGAGGCACTCCAGTTTTGGCCAAAAATAGAATGTACCCAAAAAAGAAAAACGAAAAAAAATAATAATAACATGAAAATCCATCAAAGCCACCCAAAAAGTAGCTTAAATGCTGCTAATAACATTAGCACAAGCTACATTAGCATGTCAGTGTGCTTCTTGCAGTTATTATTATTATTTTTTTGATTTCATTTTAATTTTTTGGGAGTAATGAGTCACCATCCTGTGGCTTGTTTCCTTCCTGACTAGCTGTCAATCAAGCGTCGACGGACGTTTTGGCGGTTGGCAGCACGCCGCACGACAACATGCTGGACTTTTTTGGAATGCTAGTAAGCAGCGCTATCGTCACAGGTGAGTTGTGCTAGCGTAGCGTACTTAGCATCCTGCTTTTCAGGCACAAGAACATTAAGAGGATCTTGTGGTTTTGGGGTGGCGTGAAAAGTGGACGAAATCTCATAAATTGTTCTTTGGTGATGCATTTTGAAATATTTAGTGAGATTATTTATGGTGGGTTGCCATTTTTTGACTATTTTTGGGGAGCAAGAGCTGATTCTTTGAATATTGATATCATTTATATATTGCTAAATCTGACATTTGTTTTTGTGGACATAGAGCTAACAGATTAGCATTGATTCATTAGCATTTTTAGCAGTTTCTTGTTTTTGCTTTGTCTTTTTTGGATTATTTTTGTATTTTTTTTGGATGTTTATTGTCTATTAACTACCACAAGACAGCTAGCTAAGCTATTGATAACGTGCTCGGTGTATAGGTTCTCAAATGGATTGGACATCTACCGTCACCAATAGCGACCAATCAGTTATTCATCAGAAAATGCCAAAAAATGAATGGTACAGATTGGCTCATTTTGCCCCTGGTGGCCCTTGCAGGAAGCGTCTGTCTTTCCAAGTTGACCTTAAACGTCTCCTCGGAGGTCAAAGTCATACGAGGTCAGGAAGCCCTCCTGGGGTGCTCCTTCACCCCTCCCCAGCGGGCGGACTTTGTTGGCGACATTCGGGTGAGTTGGTCCAGGCACGCCGCGGGGGGTGCTTTTTTCCAGTGTCAAGTCAACGCCACAGCTCCGGCACCCTCCTGCCTGGCTGTGGACGGCTACTCGTTGGCGGGCGACCTCCGGAGGGGGCGGTCCTCGCTTCGAATTGGAAAGGCGCTGGATCAGGGCGAGTACTTTTGCACGGTCATGGTGGGGCGAGAATGGGCGCAAGACAAGTTGATTCTCAGAGTTCAAGGTAAAGATGCATGAGGGTCGCTCGCGGGGGTGCTGGAGCAGGATAACTATGGGGGAGACCATGAATGGGCGGCCGGCCAGTCAGTCGCAGGGGGGAGGAGACAAAAGACAATCAATTGTAGCTAGGGTCAGACAATTTAGACTTTTTAATCAGCTAGCCTAGCCTTGCATGCAAGTTTTTTTCCGGTGTAGTACGCAGAGAAAAGCCACGCGAGGTTGGGGAGAACGTTTAAACTCCATAAAAGAAGGTCCGGACCTGGCATCGAACCCACGACCCTTGGACTGCGAGCTTTTTAACCCCTTTGTAGATGACTTAAGTTTGTTTGTTTATGTTTTGGGGCCATTTTTGTCATTAAAAATGGGGTGGAATGGTTAGGATTGACTTTAGGGGATGTTTGTAATTTTTTGGGGCGGCCTCACAGTTGAGGGGTCGTGGGTTCAATCCCAGGTCTCGAGTTAGGGCTCGCGTGGGTTTTCTCCGGGTACACCACTTTGTTCCCATGGTCCCAAAAGATGCATGATAGGCTAATTGTAGGCTAATTGTAGGCTAAACCGTCATTAGCAATACGTCAGTGGTGATTTGTCTCCTCGAGCCCTACGATTGGCCGGTGACCAATTCAGCTGTCTAATGCCAATAGTTTGCTGGGATAGGCTCTAGGCTCCTCCCCCTTCCCCTTGCGACCCAAGTGAGGAATAAAATGAATTCTTTCTTCTGCTGTCAGTGAAGCCGTCCATTGTGAGCCTTTCATTGGTCGCCGTGGGCAACCAAAGCAGGTTGCAGTGCATCGCCGAGGGCGACCCGCTGCCCAACATCACCTGGCTGTTGGAATCCGGACGTCCGCTGGCGTGGACCGACGCGTGGACGTCCCCGGCGGGGCCCGACCAACTCTGCAGTTCGGTGCCCTACGAGGGTCACGGCGAGC
Organism: Stigmatopora nigra; assembly: GCF_051989575.1. Taxonomy (NCBI): domain Eukaryota; kingdom Metazoa; phylum Chordata; class Actinopteri; order Syngnathiformes; family Syngnathidae; genus Stigmatopora; species Stigmatopora nigra. Next base: position 15,746,356 of record NC_135514.1, on the reverse strand, counting down.
TGACCTGCCTTGCCGAGAGCGCTTTGGGGCGGGTCCAGAGGAAGCACCGCCTCCCCGAATGGCGTGGAGCGGACGGAAGGGAGACGGCGGCCGTCGCCGCCGGGGTGGCCGTGGCGTTGGTGCTGTTGGTCGTGGCCGTCGTCGTGGCGTATCGTTTGAGGATCAGAGGTGAGGCCACCGTGTCATCAGAAAAGGGGCGGTCTTAAAATTGGGTGTGTTTGTGTGAGAAAAGGAGCAGAGCGCCCGGTGCAGATCTCCCAGAGGCCACCAGAGGGAGCCGCTGAGTCTCAGCCTATTTATACGACTGTTGCACTTCCTCAAATCGGTGAGTGACGTCCATATTGTTTCGAATATTTTAAATCGAGGGTGTCAAACTCGAGTTGGTTCGCGGGGGCGCTTTAACGTCAACTCGGTGGGCCGGACTATTTTAGATATAATATTTAGATATATTGTTTTCTATCGATGTTTATATATTGTACTTACTTGTTGCAGGTGAAGGTGTGTCCAACAAAAGACAAGGTAAGCCCCGGAATCTAAAGGAAGTGACCTGTAAAAGGGATTTCAAAATAAATTCATGTAGTGAACCAACATGAACCCATCACATCAGCATCATCAATTGAAAATATCATTTTAATTTGGAGGAGTGGCTGTTGATGGTTGTTATTTTTTACTCCTAAAAAACAAAAACAAAATGAACAGGAAGTGATAAGATATTAAGAGGAAGTGAATTAAAGTGAAAGTTATTATTTGTTCATGTATTTTGTCATTTCAGATGTTTTGTACTCGATGGTAAATCTGCATTAGTCATCTTCCTCATATTATGAAATTTTGGGAATCGACACCGACTTCCTGTTTGGCCAAGAAACCACCCTGAAAGTTTGAGTTTGGTACTTTTTGCTGTTTCCTTTTCTTTTTTCTTGTTTTAATGTCTTTTTTGTCCATTTTGTCTGAGCATTTTTGTTTTCTTCATAAGAAAAATAAAACTACATGGTTTAGTTTGTCATGAAAACAAACACCATTAAAAATCATCAACAAAACAAGCTTCAATGCCTTTAAATCCTTCTTTTATTGTGTAGGACAGCACCGGAATAGCTCGAGCAGGCGAGTCATTTTATTGTGAAATGCGTCACAGGAAGTGTGCGAGCCCGCTGGGCGTGTTTTGGTCCATCCTGAAGCATTTCCACGAGACCCACTGGACTTGGTTGCCTTTTTAAAGTCTTTTTTCCCCTCTACGTCGTCCAAGTGTTGTTTTTCGGGTTTCGGAAGGTTGGCAAAGATGTCTCACGCGGTCAGCCCGACCAGCACCGGCAGGAGTTCGACGTCGGACGGCGTCTTCAGTCTGGGATACACCCGAACCATCCCGGGACTGCTCATCATGGCGCAAATGGTCAGACAAATGGAAAATAAACAATAACAACAACACTGGCTAGCTTAAACACACCTTTAGCTAGCAGTAGTGCTAAAGGTGGAATGATGCTATGATGCTAGCTAGTGGGAAGTCAATCGAAGTGAATGAGGAGCAGCATTATTTGGGTGGGGTTTAAAAAAAACGCTCTAGCTTAATTTTTAACATGAGTTAACTCATTAGTCGCCGTTGACGGGGGCTGCCGTCCAATTTGTTTCGACTGGGAAGGTTGGCAGGGTCGCCAATGTGTTGAGGAACTTTGGGGTGATGGAATGAGTCCTGATTAGTTGTGTTATAGTTATGCTAATAAAAAATAGTATTTTTCTCGAATTGTGGAGAAATTAAAATAATGTAAATAGTCCTGTATGGTAGTGTAGATGTGCTGGTAGATCTTGGGTGACTTTTTGCAGGTATCGAGGAAAATCTGGGTCATTTTGGATAACTTCGTGTTGGTTTTGGGGCATTTATAGGTCACTTCCTGGTGATTCTGTTATTCCTAGCTATTTGGATCACTTTCTTTGGATTTTTGTGGAATTAAACGTCACTTTCTGTTGATTTTAGGCCACTTTATATTTATTTGGGTCATATTTGGGTTAGTTCCTGTTGATTTGGGATCACTTCTTTTTGATTTTGGGTCATTATGGGTCACTTTGTATTTTCGGGTCACTTTCTGTTAATTTGAGATATGAAATGAGCCCAAAACAAGTGAATTTTTTACTATAATGCGATGCAAAACATCTGGTTCTTTTCCAAGTGTAATGTGACAACTTGCCCCTTAGGTGGCGCTGTTGGTGACATTCCTGTGCGTGCGCTGCACGCAGGGCTGGCCCAGTTGGGCCGCCTTCCAGTTCTTCGAGGTGGTGGCGTCGTGGTTCCTGCTGGTGCTCCTGATCTTCTTCCTCATGCATTTGTGCCGCCTGCAGGCCAAGATGCCGTGCATCAATTGGCCGCTCACCGTAAGCCACGCCCACCATCGCCATCCTTTCCTTCTCTTCTTTATTGTCATTGATTTTTCTCCTTGCTTTCCTCCATCTTGTAGGAGTTCTTCCACTACTCGGTGGGAACGGTTCTGATTTGCATCGCCTCCGTTGTGGCGGCGGCGAAGAGCGGAGGTGTCTCCGCCCTGGTGGTGGCTTCCGTGAGTTCGCCGTATTCATCTACAAACGGGGGGTGTCAAACTCGCTTGGGTCGGCGGGGCAACTAGACTGGCAACTACCACCATTTTGGGTCAATTGGATATCTATGGTTGTCAATAGCAGGCGATAAGTTCATTCTGGGTCACTTCTTTCTCATTTTTGGGTACTTAAAGGTCACTTACAGTCAATTTTGGATCCTTTGTGGGAGTTTGGGGCATTTTCCAGTGACTTCCTGTGACTTTTGGGCATTTCCAGATGACTTGCTGCGACTTTTGGGCTATTTTAAGCTTCCCTATGAATCACTGGCTGCTCATGCACCGCTTGTGGGCCATTTTTGGCCCACGTCCCACACTTTTGACACCCCTGAGCTCCATGTTTGATACATTTTTGTTGTTGTTGTGCTGATGTTTACTCTTTCTTTGTCAGGTTTTTGGTTTCATCACCAGCTTCTTGATGGCAGTCAGCTTGTGGACATCTTACAGTGTCTCCTGTGGACCACACCATTCTGGTAAGACATATTATTATTATTAGCAAGTGACATTTTTCTTTACGAAAATACTACACGGGTCACATGACGATGATTTCCCGCACCCACTCAGGCGCGGTCGTGTAACATCCCCCAATACGATTGTCCGCCTCCGGAGCCGGCTCAGTTTTCCGCCTGGCGACCGGCCCATCCTTCAACGTGATTGGTCGAGAGTCCGGCGCTGAAAAATGAGGCCAAGGCTCCGGAAAAGTCGCGCCCGCGTCATCGCGACCTATCGACAGCCACTCACCGACGACATTTCCCATCATTCCCGCTACTTTTTTGTCGCTTTCTTGTTTTGGACGACGAGAGAGCGGCGCCCTCTGTTGCCCGTCGTGTGCCATAAACACCTGCCTGTTTTTCGTTTGTTTGGGAAATTCTCGCCGTTTACACAATCTGCACGGTGCTAGTCTTAAAAAAAAAAAAAACAACGTTCCATGGAGAATATCAAGTTTACAAAAGCGATAACGATTATTGTTATTACGATTTTTACACTTACACTTAGAAAATGAAAATGTGGAAGCACACAGAGTCGTCAGACTGTTTAAAAAAACACTTGACGTTTGTGTCAAATTGCGCTCATGTTAGCATAACACCGCGTCAGGTGACCTACACGTAGCGCCGACCAATCACATGCTTGTTTGTCGGCATCATCCAAAAGATGTTCATTTTCATTGTTTTTTATGATGTATCTTGCTGAAATGTTTGTATTTAAGGGGTTGAAACTCCGTCCATCGCACTTTTTGGAATGTTAGCAACAAATTGGTCGAGACTAGTTTGGTAGATAAATTCCTACAGTAGTGATCCTCAAGAAGTTAAAAGAAATCACCAATTAATGTAAAAGTGGGTAAACACGTCCATCTTAAAATTTAACCTAAAATTGAACAGGAAGTTGTTATTGGTTTGAAGAAGCAACTTTTAGCCAAAATGTAAAAAAAATAAAAGCTCAGCTCTGCTAGAAATTGAACTCCATGTCCGCCATTTTGGTTCTGACTAGCCCCTTTCGCTAATGAAGTATCGCGATAGTTTGCGTAATGAGCAAAATGAATGAACATTAAAATGTAACGAACTCTAAGAATGTGTTCACGTAGCAATATTAGCAACTTAGCATGTAGACATTCAGCCTCATTACACATGCTAGCTGTTAGCAGGCACTGCAATACATTTTTACACTTTGTGAAGGAAAGAAAATGTGAAACTTGTTTTTACCTACTCTTCATTTGTTTGAATGTTCCAATGTTGCGAAGTAGAAGCCTCGCCTAGCTGTCAATCAACTTTTAAACTGACCAAAGTGACAAAAACAATGATTATTTGCCATGTAAATGGGTAGAAACCATTTGTATATGTTATTGTAACACATTATCCTTATTTATATCATGACTGAATGTTTAAATCCTGCTGCAACTTGAGTTTTCTTCACGCTGATTCTTTTCAATTTGTGCACTGGAGCTTTTAAAAGCCCCCAAAAAGAGTGGCTTTTTCACGTCTAGGTCTCCCCGAAAGTGCCTTAACGTGACACACGATGACGCCGTTAGCATGCTAGGTGCTAGCCTGACGCTAGGAGACGCGAGGAGCACAACATCCGCATGTGCTTAAATGTTTATTTCAACGTTGTCTTGTGCTGCATGATTGCAATTAAACCATTATTGCACCAACACGGGACTCTCTTATTTAAACCCATTAGTATTTCACATGATTTAAATCCTGAAACTTAGAAGCTAACCGGAAGAGCGAATCCCCGTCACAGTCAAGGAAAGGAAGTCAGAGAAATACAGATGCACTTACAGTTATGGACCACTGGAGGGCACTATAAAACAAACTTTCCAATCGAATAGGCCAATTTGTAACGTCTGATAACTTTGGCTTTGTTCAGGCGATTAAAGGCAAACTCCTCGCTGACCGGAAGTTCTCACTTATCATGTGGCATCATATAACGCAGGGTATACGTTATTAATAGCACACAAGTGATAAAATGTGAGAATTATTTCACCTCCTCGGCACAAATTTAGACATAACGTCTATAATCGAACCAGAATTGCCTTCAAAATCAACTGTATTTTTTTTCTTCTTTTACAGCAGCATTTACATTAAAATATGAGTAGTTATAACACTCACCGTAAAGAAACACATGGACAACCTTCCTCGATTTCAAACGCCATTCATCATGTGTGCCATTGTCGAGGATAAACGTCCAATCCAAATGATGCAAGCGGAACATTTTCTCATGAGAAAATGAACGAAGAGCTCATCTGTCCATCAAGGAAGCGTATCCATGACAACAGAAAACACGAGTCTCAGCCCTCTACTTCCTGTTGATTTCTTTTAGTTTAGCTCACGTATGGGTCACTTGTAGCACACTTTGGGCAATTTGCTATTGATTTTAGGACATGACTGGGTCACTTCCTCTTTATGGGTCACTTCCTGTTGATTATAAGTGTTCTACATCACTTCCTGTTGAATTATTTTAGTTTTAGCTCACATATGGGTCACTTCAAGCCCACTTTGGCTAATTTGCTATTGCTTTTAAGGCATGACTGGGTCATTTCCTGTTTGTTTTGGATGGATTATCCGCTCACTACCTCTGGAAAAAAATACTATAAAGCATTATTTTAATATCAATACGGAGTTGAATATCTTAGGAATGTGACAAGCGTACGTATGATTGGCTGCGTTGTAGCGGCTGCGGTTGTCAGGTGAGGAAACGGTTGCCATGGTTACAGTTAATGACATATTTATTGTTCTACTTTGAACTTCCTCAACATACGCTCCGGCGCGTTGCGGAGTATCGGGGATGGCTGGCGCTATCCGCATCTGCTCCTTTGGACTCGGAAGGGGAGGTCAAAGGTTATTCCCCAGCCGCTTCTTAATGAGGGAAAAATCTCACGCAAGCCAAAACCCACAAAAGCTGTTGCTACTTAAGATCCTTTAATTAGCCAGCATCCAAAGAAAAGGAATTGGACTTCTAGTCACGGTTTAAATGAATTGGACGGACGTCTGACAGCTCATTTTTTGGCTCATTTACTGACTACGTTGGGTCACTTCCTGTTGACGTTTTCTATCACTTCCTGTACATTTTGCCGTTTTATTTTCTGTTCAATAGGCGATTTTATCTTGATTTAAGATATTTTTCTTTTGGTTTTTAGTCATTTTAGGTGACTTTTTGTTAATTTTGGGGCATTTTAGGGCCATTCCAAGTTATTTTTTTCATTTCCTGATTTAGGGGTGTTCCCGGGTCACTTCCTATTCATTTATTAAATAATTAATGATATTTTTGTCCATGAATACTTCCAAATACTTCATATTTAAGCATTTAACCAATCAGATTGTGGGCTTGATTTGTTGCCAGGGTCTGAAATCTGCCTTGAGGCCTTCACAATCATTTCTGAGGAGCCCGTAGCTTTAAATAGGCGTCGATTAAAACTGTGGCTTTAACCAATCAGATTTCGACTTGGCGAGCACATGGCCTCCTCACAGGTGTAGGGCATACGTCATCAATTATGATTGGCTGGTGATAGAGTGGACTAGCCAGAGCTAGCAAGTTGTATCTGGAGTGAACTGTACAAACAAATATATTGTTGTTTTGATTGAATAGTGCTTGTTGTCAAGCCACAATGGCCAAAAGGGGGAGAAATAATGGATTTGCTGGCACTTATTTATGGTCAAAGACATTTTCTAGATGGACTTTTCAAGAAAAGATGGATATTATTAAGACAACTCTGAAGTTAGCAAGCCTTTCACATCCGGGAATGGACAGAAATATGGATTAGCTTTCATGGCGATGGTGAGTAAATTGCCTAAAATTCCTAAATCACATTTCAATTGTATGAGGTTATTAATGATGTGGTGATGCAGTAAAGGTTTTATTGGCCATAAAATAGTTAATGAGGGTTGGATTGAGTCATATGTAGCACTACTGAAGGCGTAGGTTTGAAGTGTACGGCCTGCCACCCATTTTTGAGTCACTTCCTGTTTTTTTGGGATTTCCGGGTCACTTCCAGTTGTTTTTGGGGGATTTCTAGGTCACTTGTTGTTATTTTCAGGTTTCTTTCTCTTGGTTTTGCGGCTTTGACATGTCTGTTGATTTTGGATTTATTTAAAGAATTTTCGTGGCAAGGCAGGGTCACTTCCTGTTCATTTTGGGGCATTTCCAAGTCACTTCCTGTTTATTTTCGGTTGCTTTTTGTTGGCTTTGGAACATATACTAGTGAGGTCACTCTCTGTTAATTTGAGGATATTGCTGTTTTTTTTTTGTAATGACCAACCCTCCCAGACCCTTAAAAATTGGACATTTGGCATTCCAATGAGTTAAATATTAATGTGCTAAAATAATGAGGCGTACATGCATGTATGTTGGTTTCCACGCGTGTGTCATCCGTCATGTTTGTGGGGGCCGGCGCGAAAGATTCCGCAATCCGGGTTTGGCGCTGCCGGTTGCCATGGAAACCACTCAACTACCAGTATGCTGATGGGATTTCTACGACGTCCCGGCGGGTGGGGGGGAGTGAGTTTCAGTCATAAAAATGGTGATTTTTTTTCATGATATCGAGGGTGCCGGAGCCAAGCCCAGCAGCCAATCACGTAATACAATGAAACAAAATCACACTCGTATCTAACGACAAGTTAGCATCCAATTAGCCTAGCGTGTGTTCTTGGGATGTGGGAGGAAACCGGAGCACCCGGGGAAAACCCACGCAAGCCCACGAAAAACAAACAAACTTCACACTAAAGTGAGTACCCACTTGGGTTCGAACCCTCGACCCCAGAAATGTGAAACCCACGCAGGAACCGCTCAATCACCGTACCGCCCTGGATAACATATTCTTTATTGGACTAATAATGGATATGATGTGATATTATTGGACTGTTATCACAATTATGGTGATTTTTTTGTAAACGCAATGGTGCACTTTAAGTAGGCCACTGTGTTAGCATTAGCATACATTAGCATTTGTCGGAGAGAAGAAGCCTCCCCGGAGTCGACGTACGTACGTTTGTTTGTTTGTTTTAATGTAATGAGTTGTCCGCGGTCTCCGAACGAGACGGCGCTCCGACACCCCCCGCGAGGCCGCCACTGGCCACGGTAATTACCAGCCGCTGAAATTGGAGCCTTTTTAAGAGCAGCGCCGTTAACGGCGAACACTCGACCAATTCCAGGCAACGCTGTAATAATCTTGCAAATGATTTCTGTCAAAATGGCCACTCATTCTCCCCCTAAGGGCCAAAAAGTCATTTTTCTTGGAGTTATGATTTCCTTCAGAGGATAAACCGGGAACTTTCCGTGAGTTTTGAGGGGATATTGGGAGTTTTGTGCTGCTTTTACCAAGGTATGCTAGTCACTTCTGGCGAGGTAGCATTTTAGCATTAGCACTTTTATCGTAAAAAAAAAATCTCTAAATGATCTTAACAACGCTGTGATGCTATTGCTCATCGTATCCATGAAAAACAGTCCAATAAAGTGTTGGCGAACACGTGGCTCCCGAGCCACATTCGGCTCCCGGCCAAAATAAATGCCTCACTTTGCTTCTTATGACATGGTGCTTTTAATTCGTCTCTTATTTTGACACACTCCGATTCATCAGGGCCCTTTCACCTAAAAAATAAATGATATTTTAAAAAATGATATTTTAAAAAATTGGATTTTTTATGCTGCTTCTGACATAAGCTGTTTTGTCCTTTGCTCACGTAGTTTAAAATTTTGCATCTAACTTGTTTAGATCCCTACGCACCCGTCCCTAAGAGCCACCTATGGCTGGTGAGCCCAGCTTCAGTATGTCGCTGGTCGACAGACGTCCGTTTGTCGCTTTTGGGCTGGCAACAAAAAAAGGCCAGCAGAAGATAGATCCATTGATTGTTAGGCTGATGTTTTTTTCCAGTTTATTCACACGGCAAACATTGAAGAAGAAGAAGAAGAGTGTCCTCCTCTGTCGTTGCCACGGCAACAGCATCCCCACATACACACGCATGCATAATGAGTTGGAGGGCTGCCGTTTGCATTACTCTGTGTGTGTGTGTGTGTGTGTGTGTGTGTGTGTGTGTGTGTGTGTGTGTGCGGGAGAGAGGGAGGACCAATAAAAGAAGAAGAAGAAGAAGAATGTGTTTCTCCTCCTTTCTTTCTGGCTTTCTGCCGTCGTCAATCCCAACGAGGATTTTTTTTTTTACAGATCGGTCGGCGACTCGCTCCACCGCCGGGAATCGATGGAAGTCTTTACTCGGCGGGGACGTGGCAAAGTTTGGCGGCCAAATGTCACGGCCATGACTTTGGGTCGGTCGATAGCTGAAAATTCCACTCATCTAAGAACTTTTCAAACGTTTTTTTTTAAACTTTAGCAATGATTATTGTTGCTCTTGGCTGAAGAAAAATGACTAAAGAAGTCCGGGTAGGAAGCAGAATGTCCTTAAGTGACAGGAAATTAGCCAAAATGAACAGGGAGTGACATGAATGGTCCCAAAATCAATAGGAAAGTGACACAAAATGTCCCCCAAAAACCAGGAAGTGACACGAATGTCCCAAAATGAACAGGAAGTGATGGGAAATGAGCCAAAATGAGCAGGAAATTACACAAATGTCCCAAAATAAACAGGAACTGACACAAAATGAACAGGAAGTGACACGAATGTCCCAAAATGAACAGGAAGTGACACAAAATATCCCAAAATAAACAGGAAGTGACACCAATGTCGGTGGCCGTCCATGACGAGTTACAGCTTCCAGGAAATGAAACAGGAAGTGGACGGCGCGTTGCCCTTACTTGCGTCAGCCAAACGAGACGGAAAGCAATTTGGCGGCGCCAGATTGCGTCCACAGAAGATGAAAATTCATCAAAGCATTTTTTTTTCTCATGCGGGACGACAAAAGTTCCGTCGGAGGCCTCCGGGGGTGACGTGACCCCAAAAGCTCAAAGTCCACTGGCAAATTGTATTCCATAGAAATATTTCTATTTGAGCTCATCTCAGTCTGGTTTAATAACGACAAATATTTTGCCATCAGGACAAGGTTATTTGATTTCTTCTGGGATAGGCTCCGGCACCCTCCGCCATCCTTGTGAGGATATCATGCCATGCAGCATTTTAAATATGTTTTTAGTCGTGGTTTAAAATGGCGCTTGGTGTTTTGGTGGCGGAAAAAGATCCATCATTGAAAAGTGGCAGAAATGTGGACACCTGCGTCCCACCTGCCCACCAATTACTGTAAATTGGACGTCTCCCGAGAGGCGGGAAAATGGATGCCGAGGGGCACCCGCAGGAGATCCAATTTCAACCATTATACTGAAGAAAAATGGTGGCTCTTTTTTTTCATTTTTTTATCCATGTTTGCCACCTCGGATGGAAAATTTCTCTCTGCAAACAATTTTCCTGACTTTTCTGTTTGAAATAAGAGCAAATATTGACCTTGGCATATATTGGGGTTGCATCAAGGTCTCTTTATGTTCTGGGTGAGTTTGAAGGGGTTATTGCCCGTTCCAATCCAGTGTGGAAGTGGTTTGTGCGTGGGTCTCGCAGTCCTGGGGTCGTGGGTTCGATCCCCATGTGGAGTTTGTGTGTTATCCGAAGGTAAAAGCATGCACGCTAAGCTAATTGTATGCTAAATCGCTCCTAGCAACAAAGGATGGGTCGTTTGTCCCCCATCTGGTGCTTGTAATTGGCTGGGATAGGCTCCAGCACCCCCTGGGAAGGCACGCGCACATGCAAAAAGAAGACAAACTCCGATCGTGACGGTAACAAAAGTTTATTCGTGGCCATCGCGCCACGTGGCCGGCCGGTCCACCATCTCGTGTCAAACAGTTTCGCTTATGGAGCCAAAATGGCCGCCAGGAAGACAGAAGATCCCAAATAACGGAGGCTAGCTACGCTCATCAGGCTATCGGATATGTTATCGCATGCAAAAGCACACCGTCAAGTTTACCAAAAAAGTCCAAGAGTGGACATTCTTTCGTCCGCCCGCCCGGCATGCACCAACAACTGACTACAAAAGCCCGTGGCCCGCGGCGGTGTGCGGCTTGCGAGACGGGGGCGTGGCCAGTGCTAACGTGCTATCGTGCTATCGTGCTCCTACGGGCGCCAACGCTAACACAGGCAAGACGCTACATGCTTGTATTTTGTTCTCAGAACTATTGCTAATAAAACATTGGCCAGCTAGCTTGCATTCCCGCGTGTAAAAATCATTAGCCAATGAGCTGCCTTCAATGATGGGGGTGTGGTTAATGATAGGCTTAGAGCTACAGTTAGCTATAAGCCATGTGCCGATGAGATGTGGTTATGAAAACTAACTAGTTTGCTTTAGCTACGCTAAATTATTGTCCTTAAAAAATCATGGGCTAACTAGCTCGCTCCTGCTAAGCTAACTTGTTGTGCTTGAAATTAATTGGGGATGTAGCTTCTCTGTGCTAGATTATGCTAGTTTACACCACTCAATTCTTCCAGTAACCTTGGCTAGCCTCAGATAGCCTCTGCTAGTGGGAGGGTGCTTGACAATGGGGCTACGAATCAGCTATAGACGCTAATGAAACATGATTGGCTAACTAGCTAGCTCCCGTTAGTTTCCCCTAAATTTTTGTGCTTAAAGATCCTTGGCTGTGAAGCTAGCTTCTCCCCACATGCTAGCCGCATCCTTGCTAGCTAGCTAGTTATGGACCATGCACTAGCGACGCATTAGCAACTTTCCGTCTCGCAAGCCGCAAAAAAAGGCGCTAAGGCTTCTAAAGCGCTACAACGAGCTAGTCAGGCAAGGGGCTAGCTAACCCATCCATCGCATGCTCCCACACCAAACAGGAAGTCACGTCCTCAAACACAAACAAAGGAGGAAACGGGGGGGACTTGAGTCCAAAAAATTGTGCTTTTTTTTGGGGGGGGCGAGGGGAGGGCGCGTGGGACGTGGTTCCATGCGATCAGGGTCCGAAGGTCCTGGAGGCGTGGTATTGGCTGGCCACTTTGGGTTTGATGCCTCTACTGTTGTAGTAGTCCACCACCTGATTGGGAACCTCGGCCAGGACGCTCTTGGCCAACGCCGCCGGCGACGCCTGAGGCCACAAAACAAAACAAAACAAGTGCTTACGTTCCACCAGTCAACTTTTTCACTAATAAAATTCATTTTTTGGAATTTAAATGAGACATTATTCTCTTTTGAAAGCCAGCTGCAGGGCTTGGGAATGTGCGGCTCGCAAGCCAGACACGCCTCTATGGATGGATGTAAGCTTTTTTTCACTTCGGAACTGAATAATTAAATTTCGTAAGTGGGCGTGTACTTTATATGTAAATTCTCTATTTAATTCTCTTTTAATGGCTTAATGAATAATTTTTCCTATCTTTTGGGGACTTTTGCACCTGCCCAACAATTCTGGGTGTGCCCGTAGTCAGCTGGGACAGGCTCCAGCACCCCCCGCCAGGGTAAGCGGTTGGGAAAATGAAGGAATTGTTGAGTCTTACGTGCTTAAAGTTCCTGAAGGGCACAAACTGCACAATGTCTCTGAGGACGGGCTCGCCGCGGGGCGAGCGCAGGACGCCGTCGTCCCCGTCCAGCATCTGCATGTCCCCGAAGTCGGCGTTGCCCACGCCCACGATGATGACGGACATGGGCAGACGCGAGGCCTGCACGATGGCCTCCCGCGTGTCCGCCATGTCCGTGATCACGCCGTCCGTCAGGATCAGGAGGATGAAGTATTGCTGTCCCCGGGGAGACCGGTCACCGGTTAGCGGGACTGGGGACCGCCCCCAAAGTGGGAGGGAACTACTTTTCCTACCATGGCCTCTTTGGTGTGGAGCTCCTGGGAGGCGGAGTTAGCCACTTTGTGGATAATGGGAGCGATGTTGGTGGGTCCGTACAGTTGAAGTTTGGGTAAGCAAGCCTGGTACGCCTCCACCACGCCCTGGATACCTTCAAACACACACGGGGGTGTCAAAGTGGCGGCCCGGGGGCCAAAATATGGACCGACTTATCATTTTGTGCGGCCCGAGAAAATAAGTTTCTATTTTAGGATCAAATTCAAATTAAGAGTATAGATTTATACTACATTTATTAAAAAAATCTAAATATTATATCTGAAAAAGCCCACGTGAAACCAAATTGATGTTAAAGTAGCCCGCGAACCAACCCCAGTCTGACATCCTTGCCTAAAAAAAAAAAACACAACAAAAAACTAATTTCCGAACAAAAGCCACCCGAGTCTTGGTCGCGACCGGTTCAAACGAGGCAAAACGGTTTGAGAACGGTCGCCGAGTGAACGGTTAGCGCTTGCTACATGACCTTTAAGACGCCAGACACCGTTAGCGCCTAGCTTAGTTCATTTTAGCGACAGCTCTGACGCGCATCCAATTAGAGCCCTGGACCGAAAGGCATCCAAAATAATCCTCGTTTACAGTTTAGATCAATTGTAGGCACATTTTTTGCACCCCCAATGCCAGCCAACCAATCATAGCCATATCTTAGACAATTTAGCATGTAATTAGCTTAGTATGCCTATTTTATATTTATATTTTGCACGTATTTGCCAAGGACTCACCTGCACACTCTGGATTCTCCTCGTTAAAATTCACCGCAAAGTCATGGGAGACCTGCAGGGGGAGGAAGAGGACAAATAAGGTGGACGGACGGATTGATGGACAGAAAGACGGGTTCTTTCATGTCTGTATGCGCTCCCCAAAACTTCAATCGCCCACGTCGACCTTTTCATCTTTTATGTATTCATATTTGCCCGTGGCTCTTGCGCTCGTCCGCTCTTTGTTTGTTAGCATTTAGCGATTTTTTGTCGAATTTTTCGGCTCCCGTTTCGGTGTCCCAATTTCGTTGAAGTAGGAGGGCTGGACAAATATTCATTTGCTGTCACCCTCCCACTTCAAAAGGATTGGACATGTACCAAAGATAAATTCATTTGAATTCATGTCATATACACAAAAAAAGCCGCCTTTCATCGCCCCTACCAAAGTGGCTTTGGGGTGGCCATCTTGGTAGGGGCAACCATCCCATTCAAGTCAAAGCAGTGACTTTAAAATAAAGTCGCAACTTGTTTATATTAACATATAATCATTTGAATAATGCCTTTGATTAATTTAAATAATTCTGTACATTTTTTCTAAACAATTTACATTATTAGTTGAATTTATTAAAGCCATTTAAACCATTATTTAAATTCATTTAAACCATTCATTTTTATCATTTTACGCCAAACTTTACCTTGTAGTCAGGTGGGATGCGAGCGCCAAACCCAAACGCCGGGAACATTTTGTCACTGAAAGAAGAAAAAGAAGGGGTTGGCGATTGGTCGCGGGTCTTAATCCAGTCGTCCAATAACGGCCCACCTGTCGTAGTCTTGGCAGATCTCGCCCACGGCGACCAGCGCCTTCAGGTACTCGTTGGGCCGGTACGGGTGGATGTAGTGCAGAGAGCAGCTGTTGCGAGGGTCGCCGTTGGACGCCGTGAAGTCGATGGCCACCTGGTGGGGACAGAGGACTGTCACGGGGCGGCCGACGTCCAATCCATTTCAACCAGAAGGCCTGGCTGACTTTTAGGGCCCTTGTGGGTCACTTCCTAAACATTCTGTTCACTTGTCCTTGTCCTTTGATTGCACTCGGGGGCCATTTTGGGTCAGGGTCTATTGGCTCAATTCTTGTTTATGTGGGCTCATTTCTGTTGATTTTTGGGGTACTTCCAGATGATCTGATGACTTCCTGTCCAATCATTGTCCTTTTTATTGATTTTTGGGTCATTACCTGATGTCTTGGGGACATTTTTTGTCATTTCCTGTTTATTATCTGTCACTTTCTTGACTTTTTGCCTCGGCCGCCAACTTTGATTGTGCGTTCGACGCCGACTATAACCTCCCCCTTTTATTTTGAAAGGGGCTCCCGCTTCATCCCCGTTTCGCCGCGTGGACACGGCGCCGGCCCCCCCGTCCTCCAGGCGGCGGCGGGGCCGTCGGGACGGGCACGACCGCGGCCCTCTAAGTGGGACACCGGGGCGGCGGGGCGGTGTTGCCTTGGTTACGGTTGCCGTGGCAACCCCGGCCGGCCGGACCGCTCCGGGTTCCCGCCGCCCTTCTCCGGCGAAAACGAGAAGGCGGGAGGGACGCTGACCTGGATGGCGTCGGGGCTGCTGCGCTCACCGTAAATTGGATCTGGCAGCCCCCCATGATGTAATCCAGGAAAGAATGCATCTTGATGATCTGGGTTAAATTAAAAAATAATAAATATATTAACTTTGAACGTGGAAGTGACCTCTGACCTCTCAAACGTCACTTTAATGCTAAATTGTACTGCGCTGAAGATGGGAAATGGGAATGAAGTGGAGCGGGGATGGCTGAGGGGTTCTGGGGGACGGGGAGGGGGCGAGGGGGAGTCCGCTGTCCCCTCGACTGGTTCGCTGGGATGGCGGATCAGGGGAAGCGGAACAATGGAATGAGGGCATCAAGAAGCACAGCAAAATGACAAGGAAAATGCACTTTCTAGTAAAAAAACTGTTGATTTTTGCAACAACAACTAAAATCTGAAATTTCTTATGGATAAGTGGTTAGAATGTTGGCTTCGCAAGTTTGTGTTCGTGGGTACGAGCCCAAGTGGGTCCTGGGTCCTGAGTTTGCCTGTTTGTGTGGGTTTGGTTGTTGGGGATTGGCTGCCTTGCAGTTCAGGGAAGTCCCCTGCCTGGCCCCTGGAGTTAGCTGGGATAGGCTCCAGCACCCCCGGCGACTCTTGCGAGGATACGGGCTTTAGAAAATGAATGAATGATTTTTTTTATTGCGGCCGACATGCTGTTCTCGTCTTGATGCCCTGCGATTGGCTCTTAAATGAATTTAGGTGGCCGGGGTGGGCTCCGGCACCCCCGTGAGGATAGAAAATGAAGGAATGTATAACAAATGCAGTGATGTGTCATTGTTAATGAGCTCTATTCTATTGGCCGTCCTCATTAGGGGAAGCGGCCGCTCTAGTTCCGTCTATTGGCTCCGCCCCAATTCGGAAAGCGGACGATAGGTCCCTCCCACTGGCTTACCTTGCACTGGTTGAGGATGACGATGCCAGAGTTCTTGTAAGCCTTCTTCTTCACTTTGTATTTGGAGTTGATGCACGGCCACTGCACCTGCCCACATGCAACTTTCAGACCGGCCGCGGTCGATTGTGGGAGGAGCTACGGGGGAGGGGCTACCTGGCGTCCCTCGATGGCGCCCCGCATCTCCTGGAAGGTAGCCTCGAATTCGCCGATGTAGTCGTGCTTCCCGTTGGAGTCCCAGTCCCACACGGTGCACTGGGGGAGAGGGAGAAGAAAAGGGGAGGGGCCAGCAAAACAACGGTGAAAGGACCGCCCCCATTGGACGTCCAATGGCAGCTGATGTGCTTGCCTGCAGCTTGCGCTGGTGGTCTCCGTTGCAAAGCGAGTTGAGGGAAACTTTGAAAGTATTCCACACGGGGTTCAAGTTGTTCATCACCGTCTGTGAACCAAACGGTAAAAAGAAGGCGTGGGGGGCGTGGCTTGGCAGGGCGTGGCCTGGAGACAAGTCCCACCTCTGTCCTGTAGACCAGCTGCAGCGTGGCGTCCTCGTTCAGGCGGTAGATTTCCAGGAAGGGATCCGACTTGCTGAAAAAGTCCTAAATGGAACGGAGTTGACCAATGTGTGAGAGCAAAATATATGTGTGAGATCACGTTTTATAGTTGAATGGAAGAGCATTTCATGTATAAATATGTAGTACGTATGTACACGTGTATATAGGAACTCACTAGTACTGTTTGAGTTTTGAATGTGTGTGAGAGCATTTGAAAATGTGTGAGAGTATTTTAATGTGTGAGAAGATTTGAATATGTGACAGTCATTGAATATCAGATGAGTTGAAGTTGCGTGAGAGTTGGTAAGCATTCAAAATTTAACAAAAAGTGAGTGTGTTGGAAGGCGTTTGAAGTTTGAATGTGTGAGAATAATTCAGGGGTGGTGTAAGAGTGTTTATGTTGTGTAAGAGTCAAGATTTCAGTCATACAAGTAGGCTTTCAAAATAATCAATAATGGCTGACGACGTTTTATTACTGGGATGGCAAGTTTTTCGCTTGTGTCTATGTGTAAGAACAATTCCAGAGTGGAGAAATCGAGTTTAAGTTATGTGAGAGTAAGCATTTCACTCGTATAAGTAGCCATTAAAAAGTCAATAATGGCTGACAGTGATGTAGTTGTGTTTATGTTTGGGAAGAATTCAATCGTGGCCTATTCGGGTTTAAATTGTGAGAGAGTAAGCGGAAAATTATTTTACCAGTCGTGGGTTTAAAACAGTTGCAATTGTACATGAGAGCATTTCAAAGTCATTTTAGAGACGTTAAAAATGGTTCAGAAATGCGCTATCAATGTGTGAGAACATCTTGCATATGTGGAGGAAATTACTAGTGTGTGAGAACATTCACTTGGATATTCCATGTTTGTGTGTGTTTGTGTGAGATGGCATTTTGGTGGCATGTAATGAGAAAAAATCGTTAAACCTGCGAGAACATTTCAGCCATGCAAGAAAGCCCCAAAATTCCATTAGCGAGCCTGAGAGCATTTTAGTTGGGGATAATCCTCTTGTGTGTCCTTGACGGGCTTTTCTAAATGTGTGTGTGAGAGTGTGGGCGTGAGAGAGTGTGTGTTTGTAAGTTACCTTGTCGTCCAACTTTCTGGCGCTGAAGGAAAGCTCGATGTAGTCGTCGTTCCCCGTCAACTCCTCGGCTGAAATCTAAACACACGATTGGACGCCGATTTAACGTGTCGCCAACGCTTTGGCTCCCATTGACGTCTATAGGCGTCCAATCCCTTTGGACTGGCAGGGTAAGTGTCCCAAAATAGAGAGGAAGTGACCTATTTCTAGCCCAAAATAGCCTGAAATTGCCCCCAAATCCATGAAAATGCCCCATTTAAAAAGCCAAACAACCAACAGGAAGTGGCCCAAATTGGAAATTAAAAGTGGTCAACATTTTCTTGCCATTTTCTCACCGTGATGATGGTTTTGCCCACGTTTCCTCCCGGCCTCAACAGCGCTTTGGATAACTTCCTCTGCGATACGATCTGGGGGCGGGTAAGCGTCAGAGTTAGTGAAAGGGGGCGGGGCGAAGGGGGAAGGGGTGGGCTTACCTGTCCCAAAGTGCACTCCACGGCGCCCAGGAAGTCGGCGTCTTTGGCGCCGTTGTAGTTGCCGTTGTTAATGTCGTGAAGCTCGAAGCGCAAACGTTGCACCTCTTCAAAATAAAAGTCCAGCGTGAAGACTTTGGAGTAGGACGGGTTGACGCAGCTGCGCATCACCTCCGTGCGGTCCACCTGAAATGGCGGGACGGTCGGAATTTTAAAATGGGGTGGCGCTAGGGGAGTCGGCAACGTGGCACCTCCATCCAACGGCCGTGCGACTGCATATTGAGGACCACGCAGGGGTCGGGCTTGGAGAGCGCGTCGCGATCGCTGATGCCTTTGCACGTCAGCCTCAGTTCCACTTTGGTCAGGCACGCCGACTCCAGCAGGCCCAGCGAGTCGCACGCCGACTCGTACGCGTCGCTCATCTCGCCGTTTCTGCCAGGGGAGGGGGAATTTCTCGCTCGTTAATGAGCCAAAGTGGATAAAGTGTGACCCAAGATGGAGTGGCGGTGGCCCCAAAATGCCCCGAAATGGATCGGGTGTGACCCAAAATGCGTCAAAATGGATGGACAGTGGCCCCAGAATGTGGCAAAATGGACGGCAAGTGACCCAAAATGGTCGTAGTATAACCCAAAATGCGCCAAAATGGACGGGATATGACACAAAATGGACAGGGTATGACACAAAATCCGCCAAAATGGAAGGGGTATGACCTAAAATGGACGGGGTGTGACCCAAAATGGACGTGTAGTGGCCCCAAAATGTGCCAAAATGGACGGATATGAGCCAAAATGGACCGGGCGTGACCCAAAATAGAGGGGTAGTGGCCCCAAAATGCCCCAAAATGGAGGAACAGCGGCCTTAAATCAACGAAAAGTGAGCCGTAACTGCTCTAAAGTTGCCCGGAAAAGACTGGAAATGTGACACAAGTTTTTTTTTAACACCCAAAAGACAAAATGGAAGGTGAATTGATTTCCCCCATTTTGGGCCAAATTGCCAAAAGAAAAAGAAGCCTGATACCTGCCATTCAAAATTGATTCTGTCAATCAACCTCTTGGAAAATGGTGAATTTAATCAAAACTGTAGGACCATTACCATTTTTAACATGTTTTTGGAAAAAAATGACCTTTTTGGATCAACATAAAAAATCCCAAGCCAGTCAGATTTTTTTCAAAGTTGCCAGAGATGACAATCGGTCAAAGTGCGGATGACAATGTCAAAAAAAGTCAAAAAAAAAAAAAAAAAAAAAAAACGGTGTTTTCTCGGTGGGTAACAAAACTGTAACTAAACAAAAAATGGTCATTTTAGCGGCACCCTCAACAGAGGACAAAGAACATCTTATACATCTCCCCGATAACCATCGGTAATCGAACAAAACCCCCCGATTTGGCACCCCGGCGTGCGTTAATGGAGGATTCCATACATGCAAAATCCATGAGAAGAAAGGAAGAGCACTTGTGAAGAAGACGATGAAGATGACAAGAGGAGGAAGAGGATGGAAGGAAGTGCAGGAATGTGGATGGAGTTTTGCCGGCTTTTTTAATTTTTAATTTTATTTTTACCTGTTGTTTTCAGGTGCGAGGAAAAAATGGCGGCGTGACAAAGTTTGGGCTTTTTGGGCTCTCAGCTGTCATTAACGACGCACACCTTCATCCTCTTCCTCCTCCTCGTCTTCTGTCTCTACTGTCTCCTTAAACACTGGGAAAGCCCGCGGTCGCGCACGCGCATGCACGCGCGGCAGGGGAGAGAGAGATTTATGTCAGGACGCCCTCTGGCAGGTGATTAGTGGTACTGCATAACAGATGAACCAGAGCTGGTTTGAAATATAAGCATAGTTTCATTGATCGCATTGTAGGTTTGTCAAATTCAAGGAAAATTTTAGTCGTCTTTGTTCGGATTTATTGTTTTTATTTATTCCAATCAATTTTAGTTAGGAGGACCGACAGCTGCTCTTTTATTTGATTTCACTTTTTTGGTCAAGGTACAGAAATGAGGGTTAAAAAGGATTTCATATCTATGGCTGTGGTAGCAAAAGAGTTAAAAGTTACTCTGAATCACAAATGTCACGTTTATTTGACTAGATTAATCGTCATTCTACATGTTTTATACTAATATAGTGAACATGCAGTCTCTCATTAGTATTAATGTTAGTTTTTTCAATTCTAGTTTAGACTCTTATTTTGTTTAACCGGAAATGGTGTGGGTGCTTCCACTCTTTAGCTTGAGGTGAAAGTAAAACTCAATGCGGAAGTTGTGATCTACTCATTTTTTGGGCTGCAAAACTCCACGACTTGTCACGATTTCGGTGGCAAACTACTTGAACGGTGAGTCAAACTAAACAAACTAAACAAACAAAAACCTTTTATATAAAACTTTAAGAGGTTTTCATTGAATTGCCGCAGAATTAACACGTAGTTTCACTTCTGCAAGACAAGCGCAATTGTTTACCAAACTGCGTCAGATATTCAAACCATTTTTAAAAATTCTTTCTTGTTGTAGTCTTAATATTTACAAACACATCACTAAAGACATTAATTAGTCTTAAATTGTCCTCGCATGTTTTTTTGTGTTTGGTTTTCAAGAAAAACTTATTTTACAGCAGCAAACCAACGGAAAATGTTGATTAATTTTACAATTTCGTGCAACAATTAGTCTTCTAATGACGAATTTTCCTCGGAATCCACTGTTAGAAGGAACATTTTTCTTTTTGCTCTTGAAAATATGACTTTTATTTCCAGTTTGAACATGTGGTGCTACTTTGCTAAATTATCCAGCATGTTTTTAAGCACCAGTATTATAAAATAAAACATAACTAATCCAGCATAACACCCCAAAAAACACAGAACGATACTAAAATATCCAACTTTATCGCGATAAAAAAGACGTAATACTAGATGCCATTTTCGATAAAACCTGGTTTAAAAAACATGAGATATTTCCTTAAACGAACTCTTGCAAACAGACTTGAAGTCATGTGGCAACCAATCATACTTTCAAGTACTAGTTTATCATAATTAAAACGTCCAATCAATTTTGAGGCTATTCATATTATGAATGTTTTCTTTTTTTCTAAAATTGCTTGAGAAAGAAGAAAGTTATGAGGTGATTTAATGTCAAATGCATTGACTTTAATGGGCATCTTGCCCCTGCCAACATGGCTGCCGAGAGGCCATGTTGACAGGGGGCAGAATTTTTTTCCCCTGCTTCTACCATGAATTGAAATGATTTTATCCACTTTCAATGGATATTACCCTTGATATCAAACAATGATTGGACGCCAAACGATTGGATGTTTGTCATCACCTCAGGTGGGGCAACTAGCGCATGTTTTCGTCAAGGTGGCCATCTTGGGTAGGGCGAACAACAGTTGGAAATGAGAACTGAAAAGGGATCAGAATGTCACTAGCTAGCTAACGATCGCCAACGATGCCTTTGCAAGCTAATGTTTAAAAAATATATACAAATTTTTGTATACTTATGTGTGTTGACTGATTTTCAAAAATCTTTTTTTATGGTTTATGTCTGGCTCAGTTGGATCATGGCCCAAGATGAAGTCTACTCGTCCACTACCATGCCGGAGCCGAACGCCGGTTGTTGTCGGGTCCCGTCCGAGTATCTGGACAAAGTGCGCTTTGCCGTCAAGCTTCTGGAAGTGGTGAGTCGCCCGTCGGCCAATCACGTCGTCGGCGAGAGCTTCTCCAACGTCCTCTAAATAGTTTCTCCAAATTCTCAAGTGCTGGCCGCCAATCGCCCTTCCTTTTGCGGCTGGGCCGCGGGAAGTGCCCAGCGGGAAGTGAAAGTGCTGCCGTTAGCACATCCGTTAGCTCGCTGCTACGTTAGCACATTGCTGCATTCAGGGGCGGAAGGCGGGAAACTTTTAGCCAGGAGCTCCTCTCGTTTGAATTGGGTGACTTTTCGTACCCGATTATAAGATGAGGTGGTCGTAAGGCACAGGTGTCAAAGTGGAGGCCCGGGGGCCAAATGTGGCCCGCCGACTCATTTTGCGTGGCCCGGGAAAGTCAATCACGAATGCCGACTTTCTGTTTTAGGATGAAATTAAAATAAAGAATAGAGATGTATATTAAATGTCCTGATTTACCCCTTTTAAATCAATCATTGAAATTTTTTAATCCATTTTTCTGTGATTTTAGTTCAGAAATCGTTTGGTCAATTCTTAAAATATAAAATAAAAAAGGTCTTTTAGTTGCGCCTTATAGTGCGTAAAATACGCTTTGTGTTAATGTGATTGGTTGGAAAATGTCTAAATCAGGAGAGTTAAAAGTCCAAAAAAATGTCGGAATTCTGACAATGCAATTGTTTTCTGCAATTATTTCCATGTCTTATGGACTTTGATGGCCAGATGCATGATGGGAAACGTCATTTGGTAAAAGTTCCCGATTTAACAATGATGCTTTGACTCCTCCCGTCGCTTTTGGCAGCTGCTGTCCATGATGGCGTTCATCTTGGAGGAGGTGGTCAGCGTGTGCAATTACTGCACGGCGCTGGACTTTTTTGAGTTGGCCAGCTGCACGTCCTTCCTCTTCACGGCCCTCCTCCTCATCCTCCTCTCCACCAAATTGCATGACAAAGTGGGAATCGAATGCTGGTCCAAAATGGTGAGAAGCACGCCGTAGAAAAAAAAAACTTTGGTTTTAAGGCTTTGAAAGACGACGTTGGGTTTTTGTCGGAAGCAAATCGTCCCAAAAAGTCACGTGACCACAACCGAGGCTTTTGCTGTCACGACAGGAAGTATTTGGGCTTTTAAATGCTGACTCGACATGTTTGCCTAGATGACTTTTTGTAGCGTGGGTGGGTGCGCCCGAGGCCCGGGGGCCAGTTTCACCGCGCCAATTTTTTTTTGGCGGACCGCAAATGTGCGTTATTTTGTTTCTCAAGAAACATTTACATTTCTTTAGTACTTGTCAAAATAAAATACAGAAAAGGAATAATACATCCATCAAGGAATATATGTAAATAGTACAAAAAATAAAACTGAACATTTATAAAAAATATGATGCGGTTTTCCCTTTTTTTATTTAAAAAAACAGAAAATAATAAAAAAAAAAATGCTGTTTTCCCTTTTTGTATTAAAAAAGCCCCAGAAAATTTAAAAAAACATGCTATGCGGGTTTCCCTTTTTATATTTTAACAAAAACTGAAAATTTTAAAGAATATGTTACATGGTTTTCCCTTTTTGTATTAAAAAAAAAAAAAAACTGAAAATTAAAAAATATATATTATGCAATTTTCCCTTTTTGGATTGATTTATGTTTATAAATGCTGGATAAAAAAAATAAATAAGATAAATATTCCTTTAAAGAGCCAATTCATTGCTTGTTGAAATAATGCCCCAGCACCCCTCGCGACCCTTGCGCTTCTGAAAAGGAAGGAATGAAAAATGTAGAGTGATTTTGGTCCTTGACTTGAGTTATTTTATTCTTTTTTTTTTTTGGCGATTTATCCGCCTGAAATTGCCATGCTAATATTTTTTAATTTTGATGATTTCAGGACTTTGTGTACACGCTGATCATGGCTTTGCTTTTCCTCATCGCCTCCATCGTCTTTGCTGCCCGCAACAACGACAGCCGTCTTGAAAAAAGTGCCGTGGTGAGTAAAACATTCCTACTTTTATCACTAAAAATCATAAACAACAATAATTATCTCATTCATACTAACAGACTTTTTAGGTCAAAAGTGTGTGTGTGTGTGTTAATGAGTTTTGCTGACTCATGCTAAGCAAGCCCTTTTACATATTAAGCTGGAATGGCTAAATTGTGTTCAAATAGGTTACTTTGCAAAGCTATATCTCATTCAAGAATTCATAAAAAATATTATTATTATTATTTACTGTTTTTTACTTCAGTGCTGAGTTCTGGTAGCAAGAGTGGCTTCAGCTTATGAGTTTCTGTGTGGATTTTCACATTTTTATGAACTTAAAAAATAATAAAAATTTTCATTATTATTATTTTTAATTTTTTACTTCAGTGCTAAGTCCTAGTAGCAAAAGTGGCTACTGCTTCCGAGTTTCAGTGTGGATTTTCACTTTTTAAAAATGATAGCGGAAAAAAATCGTAAAGTAGTGAATGCGCGATAATCGAGGGATTACTGTAATGGCATCCTTTGCCTAAAACGGGCCACTTTCCATCCTTTATTTTTTCACCTTTTGAACCCTTTTCCTCCAACAGGCATTTGGTTTCCTAGCAACACTGGCTTTCGCCTTTGACCTCTTCCTATTTTGGAAGACGTACGGCCTTCCCTTCTCCAGGGGCGCCAGACCTCCGCCCGGCAACTACGTCGACAACATCGACGACGGCGACGAGGTCCGACCGTCGGACGTGGAAGCTCCCGCTGAAACGGACAAATTCAACACGGACGCTGGCACGGCCGAATGAATGAGTTTGCTTGTCGCTCCACTCGGTGGACACTTCGAAAGGTCAAACATTTTACTCACTAGGTGGCGCTCTAGTGGGTCTGACTTCCTCTTTTTGGCTATTTGAGGCCTGACACTCAGGAAAGAAAACATCGCCTTTTCCATTTTTTTTTGTATTTGCAATCTACTGTTTGATTATTATATGCCAGACACACAACCAAGTCGATAAAAGATGTTCTAAAATTCCATAATGTCACATTTGTTCTGTAAATATTATTTCACGCAATCACGTTCAAAGAAATGTTTGTCGCAAAAGCAAATTAAAATATTGACAATGCATAACTAGTAACTTCTTTATACTATATGCTGGAGTTTTTGATATAGGACCACTATACTTTATTTCAATTCCTAATCAATGGTTTATGCCTATATGTCGAAAGGTTTGAATCTTTGCTTACTTGCTTAAAAACTTGAATCTTTTTGTCTAACTGCTGATTCATGGTGTTTTGGTGTTGTGTAAAATCATGATGCAAAATATAAACGGTTCGGAAAGTTGTGCCTTCATTAAATACTAATTTTCGATATATCGTTGTAATGTTTGATGTTTTTGTAGTGTGCATTTGTGTTTCTTTGTGAAAAATAAGCAAGGCATGTATCATGTTTGTATTTCATGTGCCTTTTCATTGATTACTTGTAATAAAACTATGTTCAATCTAATTACCTGAGCATAATGAAAAAGGAATGAATGAATAAATATTACGATATCAATATCTAAGTCTCTGTAAAGTGTTATACGAGATACAGCACCGTAGAAAGGCCGCTTATTACAATAACTTGACAAACTACATTACCCACAATGCCCAAAATCTCGCGTTTCGCGGTAGTTGAAGAGCAAACCCATCTGCGCACGCGCAGTAACGGCTACACGGTTACTCGGAGCGAAGCAGAAAGACGAACGCAGCGAACAAAAACACAATGGCAACGGCGGCGACCACTGCTAGCGGCCCGACCACCGGCCCCGTAGGCGGTAGCGGCGGCGGTGGTGGGACTGCCCTTGCCCGCAAAAAAGACGGAGGACCGTCAACTAAATTCTGGGAGAGTTCTGAGACCATATCCCAACTGGAGACGGTTCGTCTGTGGATCGGCAAGCACTACAAGAAGGTTAGCTGAGTTAGCATTAGCATGATTCCCATTGATTTTAACGAAGGCCGCGGCGCGCCGATAATGGACGACTGACGCTAGTTTTCGCATTAAATGTACGCTTTTATGTTAGTTAGCCCAGCTATAATGTACTGTTGTGGGTGGCTTATGACAGCAAATTGTTACGTACTAACGTATAGTGTGGCTCACATTTGAAGTGACTTTTAAATCCGCACTTTTTTATCGAATACTCCCCGAGCTAACCCACTGGTTAGCATACACTTGCTAATGTTATTAAACAATTACATGTTGTAATTGTCAAATGTACAAATGTTATGAATGGTTGTGCTTCATTTGGAATAATATACGCTTTGTTTTTGCAACGAATGAGATAGTCGAGATAAGCAATGTATTAATTTATCACTCGGTAAATATGGGGTCGGTCATGTTCACACAGCTTCGTGTGTATGTGCACACGCATGCGTATTTCAACGTCGGCATCGTTTGATTATTAGCTGCCACTTTCCCGCTTTAAATGGATTGGACAGCTGATAGTGATAAACTCATTTCAATTTACACCCGACAGATGAGAAAAGCCAAAAGATTGGACGTCTAACACAGACAATGGGTGCATATGAGGTTAACTATTGTGTTTTGTGTATGTTTACTGTATACGTAGCAGCAAAGTTTAAATTTCTTACATTAATACAATGGTTGTTCAAAACATTAGCATGGGCATTCAATGTATAATAATATAATTAATATGTATACCAAATAATGTATTGAAGTTAGAACTGTACAACATATCTTTGGTGCTACAATACTGAGGTAGAATATTGTTGTTTTTGGGGCATTTAAACTCCATTTGTGCAGTTATTTCGGAAGATGGCTAGGGGCGAGTGTTCGGTGCTGCCACCCAGTGGACCGGAGTGGTAGTGCTGTCACCGTTTATTTTCACCCAAAACACGCATTTAAAGTTCATTTCAGTCGTGTTTTGAATCGATAGACGAATTGTCAATGTGATGTTGCAGAATTATTATTATTTTTTTTGTAAAATATGTGTACTTGTGTGTGCTAGTATGTGCAGAACGACTCCCCCTCAAGCAAATCCTTGGCTGGCCTGGTGGTGCAACTTCTCCAGTTCCAGGAGGACTCGTTCGGGCGCAAAGTCAACAATCCCGCCCTCACCAAGTTGCCGGTAGCCATTTTGATATTCATCTTTGGCAAATTCACTTTGTTCTATAATCCACGATGGGAGGGATGTTATGAAACAACATTGGTGTGGGGACAAAGCAATACTCTTGTTTAGGCAAGTTTTTAAAAATGTATTATGATGAGGAACAGGTCATATAAAAGAACAGATTATGCACGTAAATGCAGGAATTGTAGAATATCTGAAATTATGTTATATGGCAGTAATATTTTGTTTTTTTAAAGTTACACCAGATTGTTATTACCTTTGTTTATTTTAGATAAGCATGTTGAAATCCATAATTGAATCAATCAATGGCGTCTGTCTCACTGCTCATCTTCTCCCTCAAGGCTAAGTGCTTCCTGGACATGAAGGCAGGGGGCGCTCTCTGCCACATCCTGGGCTCCGTCTACAAGTTTAAAAGCGAGCAGGGCTGGTGAGTTTGCGCTTGGAATCTTTTTCACTTTTTATATTTTTTTTATACAACTTCACATACTGGTTGTTTCGGCTGCTTGTTTTAGGAGGCGCTTTGACTTGCAGAGCCCGTCCCGTATGGACAGGAATGTGGAGATGTTTTTGAATGTGGAGAAGAACTTGGTGCAGGTATGTCCATCTAGAAAATATTGGATGGAATATAATCGTGGCACATATTTACGCACACACGTAAGCGTCTAAAACATAGTACAAAAAACGGCCGCGAAGGGACATTATTTATTATAAGACATTAAACAATCAATTCCTTTTAATTTTCTCTCGTTTTTGTGTCTTACATCACATCTTTCCCACAAAATTAGAATACTTTGACACATTTTAAAGGGTTTAGTTGGTAGTTGTGTGGAATGAATTAGAGAATTTACATATAAAGTACACCTCCACTTACGAAATTTTCAAGTTACGAAAAAAGCTATGGAGCCAATTACTTTTGTAGATAGAAATACAACTGTATGTCATCTCTGCCCCGTGACCTTTGACCTCTTCACCTTTAACCCCACCCAAACAAACGTCTTCTTCCTTCCAGAACAACTGCCTGACTCGCCCCACCGTCTTCTTGTCTCCCGATTTGGAGGCCAAGCAAGCCAGTAAGCTGAAAGACGCCATCAAGAGGCTCCAGGTGAGCGTGACGCCCGCCCCGTGACCTTTTTCCGAGAACCTGACCGGTCTCCTTGCAGGGTTCCATCACCGAAGACAAGTCCAAGGCCACCCATCTCATTTTCCCCAGTCCTTTGCAGCAGGACGAAGGTGGGAACTTTCACTTTTGGCCTTCTTTCTTTTGACATATGTTCATATATATTTTTAAATATGGCAGACGAGTGGCTGCGTCCCGTCCTGAGGAAGGACAAGCAGGTTCTGGTTCACTGGGGTCTCTACCCAGACAGGTGAGTAAAAGATGGGAGTCCGTCAAGGACGAGACATTACCACCAATGAACGAAAACGTCTTTTTTTTCCAGCTATGACACTTGGATGCCGGGCGGCGAGGTGGATGCCGACGTGGAGGAGCCGCCTAGTGCTGAACGACCGTGGAAGGTGAGCCAATTTTAAGACACCTGTGTCAAAGTGGCGGCCCCGGGGCCAAATCTGGCCCGCCACTTTGCTTTGTGCGGCCCGGGAAAGTCAATGATGAGTGGCGACTTTCTGTTTTAGGATCAAATTCAAATGATATAGATATATATTAAATTTTCTGATTTTCCCCCTTTTAAATCGATAATTGTCATTTTTTAAATCATTTTTTTCTGTGTTTTTAGTTCAAAAATCATTTTGTAAAATCTAAAAATATATTTAAAAAAGCTAAACATTGTTTTAGATCTATAAAAAAAATCAAGGCTTTTTGATCCAGTTCTGGTCATTTATTTTTTTGTTGTTGCTGCTTTTATATGGATGTTTTTATTGAATAATTTGTCCTCCCGTATGGACAGGTCCACGCCCGGTGGGTCCTGGACACGGACGCCTTTAACGAGTGGATGAACGAGGAAGACTACGAGGTGGACGACAACAAAAAACCTGTCAGCTTCCGTCAGAAGGTCTATCTGAAAGAGGAGGAGGTAACAACTCCTTCTTCCATTTTCATTCGGTCGCACAATTCTTAGACGCACTGGTGTCTGCTTGTTGAATAATGTCTTTTTGCATGGAGTTGCTTGTTTGTTTGTCTTGTCTGTCATCATCCCTTCTTAATTCCCTTTTTCTCTTCTTCCAAAGGACCTCCCGGTTGCTCTTTCTTTGCCATTGACGGCGATTAACGTCCAATTTATTAAAAACGAGTTCATTCTTAAGTCAAAATGGACGAAAAATATGACCCACAGTATTTATTTATTTTTTTTTATTCGGCCATTTTAGACAAATTGCTTGGATTTAATGTTAGTTTAACGGGACACAAAATACTTCCTCAGAGTTAAGATAAGTAACAAAATGTATCATTATGAAGCACATGGCTCCTTCTTTTATCATATTTGTATATTTACACTATTGAAACAAAAAAGTACAACTAAAATGGCCCGGTTTATGATCTATTTTAGTCCTCCAAATGGTATGCAAAAATCCCTTCAAATTCAACTTCTACCGTTGCAAAAAAGAACAAAATTTCCAGCGTAAAGGAACCCTGCTGGAAAGTCGGCGCTACTGCATCTTCCTCCTTCTTTCTTCTCCCCTGTTCCTCCTTCCTCCTCCTTCTCCTCCTCCGTTGTGTTTGTGAGAATGTTTCATCCTCTCATTCTGCCACTCTCTTATGTCATCCTCCATCCCTCCCTCGCTCGGCCTCGGGCCTTTGTCTGATCAGTCGTCTTCCCGCACGCCCGATCGTAAGGAGCGCAAGACCAACGCCGCCGCCTCCGCCGCCGGCAAGAAGAGGAGGCGCTCGCCCTCGCCGCCCAGCACGCCCGCAGAGTCGCGCAAAAAAGGCGGCAAAAAGGGGTAGGCCAAAGTTTCCCCCGTCCTTTTCTAACTTGACCTAAATGTCTCTTAATGCGCGTCGTAAGGAGAAAAAAATTGAAACATGGTAATGATACAAAAAAAAACAATCATTTGATTACAGATGTATCATTCCCATTTTATTTTGTGGATGGAAAAAAATGACTGCCATCAGTACAGATAAATATACATTTTGATTAACGGTTACAAGTGTGTCCTATAGACGACATGATAGACGTCCACTCATCGTTCTGGTGTATATTTAAATAAAGTCTTATGGGGAAATGAACTTTTCCAGGAACCAAGGCCATTACTGGAAACGGCGAGGACACCGCGGCGAAGAGGACGACACGGAGGACGACAACTCCAAGGACCCGGACGACTCGTCCGCTGGCGCCAGCATGGAGGAGGGCAGCGTTTCCAAAAACGGTACGTTCCCAACCCCCCTCGAGGTCCTCGGCACCGTGGCGCCCTCGTGTGACCACGCCCCCCATGTCCGTCCGCTCAGCCCATTCCAAGAAAGACGCCGACAACGCGCCGCTCAAAGGAGACAACGGAGCAGACGTGGGTACGTAACTCACCCTATCGCCTTCCCTCGCCGTCGGAGAATGGCGTTGACGGTGTCGCTTCTTTACGCAGACGATATGGAGGACGATTCCGTGCTCTCTGGCGGAAAGGTAAGGAGTTTTTTTATCCAAGGCTCGTCTAATTCTGATCAAAATTACATTGTTGGCTAACTGATAGGTTGACCAATAGGTATTACCAAATCTACGCGCCAATAAAACAGACATCTTGCAAGAGAGAATTGGGACCGGACGTTTGGTCCCCGTTGAAACCAGCTCTCAAAATTATACTCATGAGACTCAGTTTAATATCTAAGTACTGTTAAATATCTGTAATACTGTTTAATATCTAAGTGTTGTTGAAACCAGTTCTGAAAATTATATTCATGAGAGAGAGTTTAAGATCTAAATATCTATTGTTTTCAACAGTACATAGATATTAAACAGCACATAGATATTAAACAGTACTTAGATATTAAACTCTCCAATATAATTATATTTATTTGAAGTATGAATATAATTTTGAGAGCTGCTTTCAACAGTAAACTCTGTCATGTTGTCAAATGTCCGGGCGACCAAACGTCCAGGCGACCAAACGTCCGGGCGACCAAACGTCCGGGCGACCAAACGTCCGGGCGACCAACCGTCTGGGCGACCAAATGTCTGGACGACCAAACGTCCGAGCACCTTGAGAATTGATCCCCACGCGTTTTTAGGTCAAGATGATTGTGCCGAATCGATGCCTCTTTTTGGCTTATTTATTCCATAAGACTTTTTTCATGTTAATAAGCTAAGTTAAAGCAAAGCATTCTTCATGGCAAGCAAATCTATTATAATGTCACTTTTACTAAACCTAAATAAAGCAAAGCATTCAAATATAGAATAATGTAAGGCTGATCAGTGTTGTCCTCAGGATGACGAAGACCAAAGCAAAGCGGAAATCAGCCGCCTGATGGACGCCGGCGAGGACAACGTGACGGAGCAGACGCACCACATCATCATCCCCAGCTACAGCGCCTGGTTCGACTACAACTGGTGAGTGGGACACAAATTGTCCACGTCCCCAACGTCCACGTCCCCAGCCTTCCAGACCAACTTTCTTTCTCTGTTTGTAGCATCCACGAAATTGAGAGGAGAGCCCTGCCGGAGTTCTTCAACGGGAAGAACAAGTCCAAGACGCCAGAAATGTCAGTGGCAGAGGCAGCAATTCAAATTGAAGGACAGAAGAATGACATTTTGACGTCTCTCTCGAACAGATACTTGGCCTACCGCAATTTCATGATCGACACTTACCGCCTCAACCCCCAAGAGTACCTCACCTCCACATCCTGCCGCAGGAATCTGACGGGGGACGTGTGCGCCATTATGAGGTCAGTAATTAGACAAATCAAGGGGGGGGTCAGACTCGGGTTGGTTCGCGGGGGCGCTTTAACGTCAACTCGGTCTCATGTGGACCATTTTTGATAGAATATTTAGATAATTTTTTTTATAAATATGGATTAAAAGAACTGGATGAAAATCCCTGAATATTCCGTTTTTATAGGTCTAAAACAATGTTTATTTGAGCTATTTTTTAGATTTTACTAAATGATTTTTGAACTAAAAACACAGAAGAAAATGGATTAAACAAATTTCAATTATGGATTAAAAACTAGATTCAAATCCCTGAATATTCAGTATTTTATAGATCTAATACAGTTTAATTTAGCCTTTTTTATATATTTTACTAAATATTTTTGAACTAAAAACAGAAGAAAATGGATTAAAAAAATTACAATTATGGATTAAATAACTAGATTAAAACCCTGAATATTCCGTTTTTTATAGATCTAAAACAGTTTTATTCAGCCTTTTTTATATATTTTTTGATTTTACAAAATGATTTTTGAACTAAAAACATAAAAAAATGGATTAGAAAATGACATTGATAGATTTAAAAGAGGGAATATCAGTTCAATGTTGGTTAAAAAGAAAGGTCATTTTTGTGGTGCAGGGTCCACGCCTTCTTGGAGCAGTGGGGTCTGGTCAACTACCAGGTGGACTCTGACAGCCGACCCCTGCCCATGGGCCCCCCGCCCACCCCCCACTTCACGGTGCTGGCCGACACGCCTTCCGGCCTGATGCCTCTCAACCACAGACCTCCGCCGGTAAGTCTGTCCAGTCGACGGCGTCCGACGGCCACGTGATGCTCCGTCCGGTCTGGGCAGATCCCGCCTCCGCAGCAGATGCCAAACTTTTCGGACAAGTTGAAGGACAAAGCCATCGACCTCCAGAACTTTGGCCTGCGCACCGACCAGTACAAGAAGAACTCTAAGGTAGGAAATGTTCCGAATACCGTATCATCTTGTGTATATACGTCGTATTTGTCGCTATTAAAAAAAATCATAGAGTGAAGAGTGCGGCTTATATGCGCACAAAAGAGGCCTGGCATGCAAAAGGGGGCGGGGCCTGCACAAAAGTCAAAACTAAGTGGCCATTTATTTAAAACTAGAGAAAAGATACACTGGTAAATCGATAAATAATATTACTTTTGACGTATCTGGATGGAATTCAAGGGAAAGAAACAAGCAAATCTTGCATAAAACATGACGGGAAAGTTAATAATGAGTGGCAACTTTGTTTTAGGATCAAATTCAAATTAAGAGTAGAGATGGATATTCCATTTCCAGATTTTCCCCCCTTTTTAAATCAATAATTGTCATTTTTTTAATCAATTTTTCTGTGTTTTTAGTTCAGAAATCATTTTGCAAAATCTAAAAATATATTTTAAAAAAGCTCAAATAAACATTGTTTTGGATCTGTAAAAAACAGAATATTCCGAGCTTTTAATCCACTTTTTCGAATCCATTTATATAAAAAAATGGAAATATTCTATCTAATATGGTCCCGCCCACGTGAAATCAAGTTGACGTTAACCCTTACCTTAAATGATTCAGCACTGAATTGGAAAAAAGGCCTCTTATAGTCCAAATAATACAATACACTTTGCTGAATTTGTGTATCGATGTTGCTTTCAGGTCAAATCGTTGGTGTCCACGCGAGAATGGACCGAGCAGGAGACCCTACTCCTACTGGAGGTGAGTTCCTCCAAGCCTCCTCCGCGAGGAAGCCATCCCCGAGCATCGGATCCCGTTGTGGGCAGGCCCTGGAGATGTACAAGGACGACTGGAACAAAGTGTCGGAGCACGTGGGCTCGCGCACCCAAGACGAGTGCATCCTGCACTTCCTGCGCCTGCCCATCGAGGACCCTTACCTGGAGAGCTCGGAGGCGTCGCTGGGACCGCTGGCCTACCAGCCCATCCCCTTCAGCCAGTCCGGGAACCCCGTCATGAGCACCGTGGCCTTCCTGGCCTCCGTGGTGGACCCCAGGGTGGCTTCCGCCGCCGCCAAGGCCGCGCTGGGTAATGTCGGATTTAAAAAGAGTAATGATAATGATGATGATAATTCATGTGTGGATGTTGCGCAGAGGAGTTCTCCCGCGTGCGTGAAGAAGTCCCCGCCGAACTGGTGGAGGCCCACGTGAAGAAGGTCCAGGAGGCGGCCAGGAACACGGGCAAGGTGGACCCCGCCTTCGGACTGGAGAGCAGCGGGATCGCCGGGACCGCCCCGGAAGAACCCGAGAAGACGGGTGAGTCGCGTGGAACTGCTCGCTCGCGTTGACACAAAATAATACTTTGTATTACATTTGTGTAGAGTATTTTTTTTTTGTAATTTAATGTAGTCCCAAAATGGAACAAAAACACGTATCGACTGTTATTTGCAATAATAATCTAAATATTTTCTTTTTTACTACTTTTGTTTATAATATGGTAAATCTTAAAAGGCATAACAAAGAATTTGGGCTTTAAACGATCTATAAACTATGTAAATTAAATTAAAATTAATCAAGGTAATTCATCGTAATGATCTTATCATCCCTAATTAATTTAAAAAATTTGCGCAATTGACACAAAACCTCCCATTGAAATCTACATCTATGTATTCCCGAGTGCAAACACTAGAGGACAGTAGAGATGCAGCTGTTTTTGTAATGCCTTTTCGCATTCTGCCACGTTAACCAGTGGATTAAAACTAGTGAGCAGATGGGCTAAGGGACTGGGGGGAGGGAGGGGCCCGAGGGGGACCCGAGCAAAAGTGGGTCATTGCACATCATGTTTATCTTCCACTCCTCCCTTCATCATATGTTATTCTGTGGATCAAATCTCACTTAGGATGTTTTTCTCTCTGCCATGCCCATGTTAGTTTACAGATTAAAACCTCACGTGGAATCAGTGCGCGCGCTTTCGCCACGTTGAGAAATATGTCACGTGTCACATATAGAAAACAATGGACATAAAAAATAGTTAAATGCAGAAAAAAGGTTAAACAATAGGTTATTTTCACTTTAATTGCTAAAAACTATCAGAAAACATTCATATTTGGCTTTTGTGTCTCTTTGGCATCCCTTGTAGAGCCCACAGAAAGTCCTGCTGAAAAGACTGAGACGGACACGGACTCTCAACAGGGGGACAAGGTGAGGACACCACGTCTCTATTGTCTTCTGATAAAAACCGTCCCAAAAAATCCTACTGTATTTTCTCACATGTACGCCGAATTTCTCGCAAAAAAAATCGAGTCGAGGGTGCGGCTTATCTGCGCACAAATCATTTATTTCAAAATTCATAATGATCAAGATTTTTCCCTTAAAGTGACACATTTTTACTCTGTATCAAAACGATGAGTATGGAGGCGAAAATTGGGAATCGGGGGGTGCGGCTTATACGAGGGAAATTGTCAAATTCAACCATTTTAAGGGTACGGCTTATATGAGGGAAATTGAAAAAATCCAACCATTTTAAGGGTGTGGACTATTGGCGAGAAAATTCAGTAAGTCAAAGACAGTCTTGTCCAATTGCGCGTCCCTCGCTAGTTTGACAAAATCCAAAATGTCTGCCGTACTTACCCAGGCCGAGTCCAAAGACGAGGCCGAGAAACCCAGCGAGTCCGCCGAGAAAAACGACAAAGCGGACCCCCCGGAGAAGGTCCGCAAGGACGCCGGGGACGCGTCGGAGCGAGACGACGACAGCGAAGAAGGACAGGAAGCCAAGCCCGTTCCTGCCGGTAGGGTCATTGCGCCGCCATCTTTATTTGAGTAGAAGCGCCGACTGACTTTGTTTTTGTCCCCAACCACAGACGAAGACGAAACCATGGAGACGTCCTCCAGCGAGCAGGAAAAGGAGGAGAAAGCCACCGCGGCGGTGGCGGCGGAGGAGGAAGGCGAGGAGAAGAGGAAGAAGCTGGAGCACGACATCGGAGAAGGAAACATCGCCACGGCGGCGGCCGCCGCTTTGGCGTCCGCCGCCACCAAAGCCAAGGTGACGTATCTTCAATGCCTTGCAAAGTAGATGGCGTTAAAATCCCGTTGGGTCTTTGCGGATTGTGATGGATGGCCAGCGGCTTTTATTTTGGCGGTGATACAAAATCACATCCTCCTGGCTATTTGCTAGCAAGACTACCGTATTTTCACGACCATGAGGCGCACCCTCAATGAATGACACATTTCATTTTTTTCCATATATAAGGCGCTCTGGATTATAAGGCGCCCTGTCTATTTTGTAGAACATTTAAGACTTAAGTGCGCCTTATGGTCGTGAAAGTACGGTAGTTTGAACTCGCTTTATTTTTAACCAGGAAATGTAATATACATCCATACTATCTTATAATTTACTCATTTGAATTTGATAGTAAAACAGAAAGTGGGCACTCATTTCTCGGGCCGCACAAAATGACCCGGCGGGCCACATTGGGCCCGCGGGCCGCCCCTTTGCCACCCATGTCCATCAAAAAATCAGTTTCATCACCTCATCTGGTCAACGGCGACCAATCCGAGTTGGAAAACCCCCCTGAAATTTCGTCTCGACTTACAAAAAGAAAATACCAAGTTAGGAAAAACGGAATCTTCTCCACGATGCTCCGATTGGGCGTGGCACGTTCTCCGTCTGGGTTTTTTTCTTTTGGTCCGAGTATGCTTACGGCAACTTTTTATTCTTTTGTTTTTCATCCCGGACCACCACAAGAATGTTCCGATCAAAAAGAGGAAGCGGAGCGTCTTATCCATCGAAGTCAAACAGGAGATGATCAAAAAATACGAGAGCGGCATGCGCCTGAGCGACGTCGCCAGGCAATATGGCCGAAACACCTCCACCGTGTCCACCATCATCAAGCAGAAGACGGCCCTCAAAGCCATGATCCCCTCCCACGGCCTGTCCATCATGTCCAAGAAGAGATCGGCCCTCCACGACGAGATGGAACGCCTCCTGGTCCTCTGGATCCGCGAGAAGGAACTGGCCGGGGATAAGCTGACAAAGTCCACCATCTCGGAGAAGGCCATGGACATCTTCGCCGACCTCCTCAAGGAGAGGGTGGGTCCCTCGGAGGAGCGCCCACCCTTGGATTTCAAAGCCTCGCACGGCTGGTTGCAAAAATTCACCAGGAGGGTAGAGCGCCACTCCCTGGAGAACTTCAGCCAAGACCAGCAGGTGGCGGAAGGCTTCACCCACGCTTTCCGACGGCTCCTAGAAGAAGGCAACTACCTCCCGCAGCAGGTTTTCACCTGCGACCACACCGGTCTCTTCTGGAAGAAGATGCCGCGCCGCACCTCCATCGCGCTGGAGGAGAAGGGCGCGGCGGGCCACACCCCCGCTAAGGACCGCTTGACGCTAACGCTCTCCTGCAACGCCAGCGGAGACTGCAAAATCAAGCCCCTGTCGGTCTACCACTCGGAAAACCCGCCGGCGTTCCACGCCCACAAGATCTCCAAGGATCGACTTCACGTCCTGTGGAGGTCCGACGCCGCGGCGTCCGTCACGCGCCGGCTTTTCGTCGATTGGCTCACTTCGGTTTTCAGCCCGACCGTCCAGGCCTTCCTCCGAGACCGGGGACTGCCCGGGGAGTGTCTCCTGGTCCTGGACAACGTCCCCGCCCATTCAAAAGACCTTCGGGCCGACCTCCCGGAAGAACTGTCCTTCATCAAGGTGGTTTTTCTTCCCCCTAATATCGCCCCTCCCTTCCAGGTCTTGGACCAGCAAGCCGTCCCCATGAGTTTCCGCAAACTCTACACTAAATTCCTCTTCAAGATGTGTTCTGATGTCACCGAGTACACCCAATGTACGCTGAGGGACTTCTGGGAACACAATTTTGACATCGTGGTGGCTTTGACTTTGATTGACATGGCGTGGGAGGGCGTGACGGCTCAAGATATCCACGCCGCCTGGAGGAACTTGTGGCCGGGTGACCTGGGGGGGTTCCGGTCGGATCTGGAAGCCCAACCTCAACCCGTGATGGAGGAAATCGTCCTGCTGGGTACCGCCATGGGCTTGGAGATGGATCTGGAGGACGTGGAGGACTTGATGGAGGGACACCGAGAAGAACTGAACACCGAGGAACTCAAGGAGTTGGAGGCCATGCAGCGTTCGGCTCAGGAAATTGGCGAGGAGGAGGAGCAAGTGGCGGTGGACACGGAGAGGATACTGGAAATGATGGACAAGTTTGACGAGATTTCGCAATTTGTGGAGCTAAACCATCCGCAGAAAAGGTGGTGCCGCAGCGCCATCGGCCATTTTGAGCACGTTTGTCTACTGTATTTTAGGAAAATTGTCAAACGCAGGCAAAAGAAATCGGCCTTGGCGCAGTTTTTGGCGCAATTGTCCGCCTCGTCCGTCGAGGGGGAACTTCAGACAAAAAGTCACGGAACGACAGAAGAGGAAAAAAATACATGATGGATCATGTTAAAAGAAGACGAAAAATAATGTTCATTTCTTTTGGCCAAGTTGTGTGTTGACATATCTGCATGCCTTCTTCAAGTTCGCCTTGTTTTCCTCGTATATTCTTACAAAATGGCTACCCGTGACTCAATATTAGGGTTTATGACGTGGGCGGTGTTTAACTTTGACCAGCTTCGTGAAGAATTGGAAAATTGAAAGACTTGATCTTCGATAAAAAAAAACGTATACGAGGAAGGACTTTAATCCTAATAAAGGCTACCGAGTTTTAACATTTTTAACATTGTCCGCTGGTGGTGCTCCTTCAAATATTTTATTTTTTCTTGACATAGACTAAATTTGTGTAAAACCCTCGGACACTTTTATATCGTCAAAAATTTAAAGGGGTCCATTAAAAATGTTAACTTATCTGGTCCCCTTTAAAGTGTAACAATTTAAAAAGACGCAATTTTTTTTGCCAGGAAAACTAATTTGTCCACTTGAGAATAGTCCCTCTTGATAAATTATATACTTATATCTGTGTCCATGCCCCAAAGGGTGCCTAAATGAGACTTACTATTGTGGGACATGTTTGAAGTGTCCAAGATCAACATATCAGTTCATGAGCAACTGTCCCCAAGTGTTTATATCAGGTAATTGTTCGGAAAAAATGGCACAAATGACATTGTACTTCTGTATTATGAATTATTTACGTACTTGTAACTTTTGGGGCTACTGTTGACTCTTGAACAAACTCCTTTAGGATTGGACGAAACTTGTTTTTGTGGTCAAACGTCTTCTTAATGTTTCTCGGTGTCTTTTTTTTCCGATTTCAGCACTTGGCGGCCGTGGAGGAGAGAAAGATCAAGTCTTTGGTGGCTCTCCTGGTGGAGACGCAGATGAAGAAGTTGGAGATCAAGTTGAGGCACTTTGAGGAACTGGAAACCATCATGGATCGCGAGAAGGAGGCGGTACGTCTTCCAAAATGGACCAAAAAAAATGACCCATGACAAAATGGCGTCTTTCCCTTTACAGTTGGAGCTTCAACGTCAACAGCTGTTGACGGAACGCCAAGCCTTCCACATGGAGCAGCTCAAGTACGCCGAGATGAAAGCCCGCCAGCAGATGGAGCAACAGCAACAACAGCAAGCGGCGGCGGCAGCAGCAGCCGCGGCAGCCGCCGCCCAAGCCCAAGCGCAGGGACAACCCGGTCCCCACCCGGGACCCCCGGCCATGCACCCCGGCGGCCCAGCACCTCCTCCGCACCACGGAGCTCCGCCTCCTCACCACGGAGGCCCGTTGCCCGGTGCGGCCTTGCACCCGGGTTTCCCCCCCATGGCTCACCACGCCATGGTGCCCCTTCACCCCGGTCAAACGGGTGAGTTTGCGCCTTCTCCCGCCGGATAAACGACCCGTACCGTTAACATTTTTTCCGTATCTTTTTGCGCAGGTCCCATGGGACCCGGACCCGTGCCCGGGCGCATGTTGAGCGGCCCCCCCGCGGCGGCCGCCGGACCCCCGCCCGGAGGAATGCCGCCCATGATGCCCCCGCGCCATCCCGGAGCACCCAACGGCATGTGTGAGTCTTGCGCTACCGCGGTCATTCGCTCATCACTGCTTATTCACACGAGGGTGGGGTGCTGGAGCAAGGTCAGAAATTGCCAGCCATGAAACATAACCACAAAAAAAAAAAATCCATCGTGTCAAAGCAAATTAGCCTCAATTTGTAGCTAAAGCATATTTTCGGGTGGAATTAGGCGGCAAATTTGTATTTTTGTTTTAACTTTAACCAGAAATATCTCGAATACTTGAGCTGAAATCGGTTATTTCCCAATCTATGCCACCACTAGATGTCCAATCCTTTTTGACTGGGTGAGTTGTTTTGGAGCAAAAAATAAAGAGGCCCCCGCCCCTCTGAGATGAGCCCATCAACCCTACTGTTTCAAAACCAAATATAAGGACTCCCATTGGCCCATGCCAACCCCCCACCAGATGCCCATAGCCCCTCCCCAATCATTTCCATCACATTACTCATCCCTTGTTCGTCATCGTTTATTTTATTTATTTATTTATTTTTTTGTGCGCCCCAGATCCCGGACCCGTGGCCGCCCAGGCCGAAGCGGTGCCCCCTCTCCCCCCGGCGCCCTCTGGCGGCCGCGCGGCAGACAACTGAGACGCAAAAAGCGCTTCCTCGCAGCCTCTGTCGTTCGGCCATTTTGTCCAAAAGTAGCGCTCGACCAAGCAACACTTTTCTCGGGCGCGCACACACTCACCCACTCACCCACTCACACACACACACTCAGGGCTCGGTGGGACGGCGGCGCCGAAAGCAAATTCCAAAAACACTGTTTGACGGAGGCCGCGAGGCAAAAACGCTGTAAAAAGTCTCCACCTCCAAAACTTACACTGTACGCGCGCGTAGGGGTACGTATCCGATTTCTACTAGATGCCCGGCCGGCGCCTTCGGAACCGGGACGGGCGGCGGCGGCGAATGGTTCGCCGTGGCCTTTCCCGGACGCGGCGTGGTCGCCGCCGCCGCCATCTTGAACCCTTTCCCCCCCTCCCCCGCCCAAAACGACACGCAAACAAAACTGAGGTTCCACACTGGTTAGCGCGACTGTGAGGCCTGGCCGGCGACGCCTAAACCCCGCCCCTTTCCCCGCCACTGCCTACCTCGCTGGCCTCGCCCCCTCCTTCCCCCCACTCCCTTTGTCCAGGTATGAACTTTTCCTTCTTTCTTAAAGTGAGTTTTGCGCTACCTCTTCTAGAAGCTTCTCTCTC
Organism: Stigmatopora nigra; assembly: GCF_051989575.1. Classification (NCBI taxonomy): domain Eukaryota; kingdom Metazoa; phylum Chordata; class Actinopteri; order Syngnathiformes; family Syngnathidae; genus Stigmatopora; species Stigmatopora nigra. Next base: position 15,705,538 of record NC_135514.1, on the reverse strand, counting down.
CCCCACCACACCCCACTTTTCGCCTTTAGCCTTTTAGCATCCGGCTGGCTACCTCTAAATCCCCCGATTTGCGTTCTCCTCGGGGGGCAGGCGGGCCGGCCCGTCCCGTTTTTTTTGTTCCGTCACTGTCGCTTCAACCATCTTTATAAAAAGGCTACTATTGGTATTTTTTAGGAGGTTTTGGGGTTGTTTTGTGTAGTTGTTTGTAGCATTTGCTTTGATTTTTTTTGTTTTTGTACCCGTTGGGACAGTTGGTCCCTTCGCCACGCCGACACACACACCACACGCTGGCCAATAAAATGTTTTTCTACAATTGTTCTCTTCGGTTTTTGTTTTTTAGGGAGGGGAGGGGCAGCAGAAGCGTCCGTGGAGGAGGGGGAGGGGCGTTAAAAAGAGTTGGGGGGGCGGGGCAAGTAAGCAAGCAAGCATTACTTCTGCTCTGGTTAGCAAACACAACAGAAGAAACAACACTAAATAACACAAAGACGAATAGACAAACTAAAAATGAAACTTAAAGCTTCCTAAATTGTATTTTTATAACATTTTTATATACATATTACGAAAATGTATAACTAAAATGATTGTTTAAATTCATATTTAACTGATACATAAAAGTCATGATTTGTTTAAACAAAAAAATGTATAAAAAATTTAAAAAAAAATGATTAAAATATTTTTATTCTTAGTTTTGTTTTGGAAAATAAGCGATTTAAAAATGAGTCCAATGGTTGTTTAAATTTTCTATTTAACTGATACATAAATGTCATGATATTTTTTAAGCTATATTTCGTATAAAAATTTGACCAAAAAAATGATTAAATACATCTTAGGTCTCCATTTTATTTTGGAAAATAAGCTATTTAAAAATGAATATATTTGGCCAATGGTTTCTAGCATGATGGGTTGAATGTCAGATTGTGCTGTGTGCGTCTCGGCCGCTAGGGGGTAGTGTAACACAAATGGACATCATACATTAAGAAGACTTAGCAAAAACCAAGTCAGCATAAAAAATACATACATGTATGAATATGGGTCAGTTGAATCATTTTTAAATCACGAGTTAACTCTTTCGTGCTCCTTTAAATTGGGAGGGGGGGGGGGGGTGGGGGGGTCAACACAGCAGAAGGAGGATTGACACTCAAAGAGAATCTGGTAATAAACTTGCTTATAAATCAATGTATCGGAACCCATGAATGCCTTTAGTATATGTTTACTAACACGTTGTCATCCATTAACAGTCCTAGACGTGCCAACCTTCCCACTTCAAATGGATTGTGTCTACTAACCATGAACTTAGTTTTCAATTTGAAAAACAGAAGGATGAATGGCCACTCCTGCCCACAACTTGCTTCTCATAGGTGAGTTTATTAATACATTTATCCATCATTTTTTTTCATTAATTATATGCATTGTATGTATTTTTTTAAATACATTTTAGATTTTACATGATGATTTTTGAACTAAAAACAGAAAATGGATAAAAAATGACTGATTGATTTAAATGGGGGGAAATCAGGAAATTTAATATAAATGTATACTCTTCATTTTAATTTGATCCTAAAACAGAAAATTGGCACTCATGATTGACTTTCCGGGCCACACAAAATGATGTGGCGGGCCACATTCGGCCCCCCGGGCCGCCGCTTTGACACCTGTGCTTTAAGCATCAGGTGATAATGAAGCTGTCACTTGTGTTTTTTTTGGACATTCTGATGAAGGAAAGTGGGCGGAGAGGAAGAGGGGGGGGTGGGCGCACTGACCCCCCTACCTCCCCCTCCCCTTCTCCGCCCCTGCCTCACTCCCTGTCTCCCTCTCTCATTCCGACTTCTTCTTCTTCTCATTCCTGCCGCCGCGAGTGAGCCCAGCCGGACGCCGACAACGACGCCCACATCCCAGAAGCCATCCCAGCGCCGTTGCTCGGACGCCATGGACCCGTGAGCCCGCGCCCGAGCCGGAATCGGACCCGGAGTCGGAGCCAGCCGAGCCCAGGGGGGCCGTGCCGTGCTGTGCCGCTGCTGAGTGAAGAAGGCTCCCCTCCTCTCCTCTCCTCTTCTTTGGCTTCTAACTCCTTCACCCATGGAGACGAGCCGCTGCCGCCGCCGCCGCCAAAGCGGACGCTGGACGCACGTCTCGCCGTCTTCGCCGCTGCTCTTGCTGTACTTCATCTGCACTCACGGTAAGAAAAGTCAAGCGGACAGATGTTAGCTCATTAGCGCACACGAAATCAGGTCAGCGGGGAAGGGGACGGGGACAGGGGGACGGGGACAGGGGGACGCAGATGGGTGGCGACGGCGGCGGTGAGCGCGCGGCCGCGCAAACAAAAAAAAGGAGAGACGCAGATTAGCGTGCGCATGAATAATGCACCAGGGAGATGGACGCACGCACGCACGCGCACACACATCTTGATACACGCCAAAGCGCTTTTGTCCGCGTCCAACAGGCACGCACGCACGCGCACTTGTTTACATGTATCATGGCTAGGCTTGTGGGGCTTGGAAATGACTCCCAACAAGAGTCATTTAGTGGTTTGACTCATTTGTCATTTTAGAAGTGATTTCGTCAGGCGTCAAAGTGGGGTCGGGGCTCCGTTTACGATTGGGCGCCCAGGGAAAGGAAAGCTTGAGGTTGTGACTCGATTGATGTGACTCGGGAGTCATGCTTTGTGTAAGATAACCGTTTTTGATTGAGTTTGGGACTCGGGAAATAACTGCTAAAAATGTACAGTGCCTAGCTACATGTTGGCAAAGTATCATTTACTATTTGTTGGTTATTTTCTGTTTTGCAGTAAGAAAAACAATCATTACTGGATGAACTTCCTTATGATTTTGACCCCAAAATGTGCTTTTGATTGATAAAATATCTCAAAAATAGCACGTAACATTGATGATTTTTCTTAAGAGTTTCCTTTCAAAGTAAAACATTTGAACTCCCTATTAAAACCATCAATATGGACGTGAACATTGGGAATCTTTGGGCGGCTTATACGAGAGAAATTGTCAAATTCAACCATTTTAGGGCTGTTTTTGAGTTGACTTAATATCTGACTTGTTGAGTGATTTGAGCATACCTGATTCGTTAAGTTTTTTAATGAGTTAGTTGTTTATTTCCAATTCAGGATCTGGAGTAAGTGGTGGATTCAATGAATGACTCAATTGCCTGAATCAGGGAATGACTCTTTTAATGACTCAATTGATTGGCTGGATAAGTACATGACAGATTATTTAACTCGTTCGAATTGATGAACGGGCGGAAAGGGATTTAGTAATGGCGTCCAATCCATTTGGATGGAGAGGCCGGGGCAGAAAATGAAGAAAATAGGCGTCCAATCCTGTAAAAGTGGGATTGTTTTTCCTCCGTTAGACGGATTGGACGTGAATTGCGGTCGATGGCAGCCTAGTGGTTAGACGAGTGATTTGCACGCACACGCGTGAGTGACACGGAGGAACCCGATGAACCGGTTCCATCCGCATCCCGCTGCGGTTGCCACGGAAACTGCATCCTCTTTTCAGGCGCTGTCTAGTGCTGATTCGCTCTTTTGCTCAAAGACGCTTTTGTTTTAGCGCTCATCTTTCACTTTAATTAAAAAAAGTGCTTACATTATGGGATGGAGATATGTGCATTTCAAGCAAAAATGGAGAAAAGCCAGTTGATGGAAAATTTAAAAAATAAATGTAAGAATACATCAGATTGAATTAGAATTTTATTGCTATTTACTTCCTTAAAAAAATGCCACCCAAAGGAAGGCATTATATAAGCGGCTAGCATATTAGCTAGCATATTGTCGCACGATTTATCCCGTTTCTTTGTTTCCTATCTTTATTTCACGGTGGATTGGACGCCATTTCTAGGTCAGCCGCACGGATTTTATTTAACCCTTCAACGACCTCGCCGCTCCCGTCTGATAGCGGCCCGGCAGATGTCTCGGCGGGGTGCCGAGGATGCGTTTCCAAGGCGACAGATGCCACCCCTCCGGCCCCGTCGTCGAGCGTCGCGTCCAAAAGATTTAGGATTGCACGGGAGGTCCAGAAGGGCGGAATTCCGTCGCTGCCCTAAAAATTAAACGCCTCGCTCAAGAAAATACCAAAATATCAAAACAAATAAAATGTTGCTCATGGGACACAACTTGAGATTGCCCCCTTTCTCAAAATGGCGGTAACTGTCCAATCTATCCCAGCCAATCCTCCGAGTTCATCACGAATCGATGTCCGATCCATTTGTATGTGGTAATTTCATCTGAATCTGTTAAAAAGAAGCTAGTCATGTCTTGATTTCAATGGCAACCAATTGACTTTAATGGGAATTTTGCCCCAAGCAACATGGCCGCCCCGAGGCCATCATAGTAGGGGCAGCGAAAGGTCTTTTACGCGTAACCCACGTGTTGATTGATTCATCTTTTAAAGAAACGTAAAATGCATTGATTTGAATGTGGATCTTGCATTCGTGGCGGCCATCTTGGTAGGGGCGATTTAAAGCGCTTTTCCTGCTTCTGCCATCATTCCAAATAGTACACATCCAATTATTTGCTGCCAAAAAGAAAATGCAGTGACTTTTTTTTAAATGTGTATGTATATACTTTTAAAATATTTTTTTTGGAGGTATTCTCTAAGTTTTTTAGGCCCATAATGTCGCCGTTTGTCGACATTTTGGGCCCAAAATGTTTGTGCGCAAATTGAGGCCGGGGTCCTCGCTAATCTTTAATCTGCGCTATCGAGTGTCGGAGCCATCGCATTAGCCACCCACTCCCTTTTAATCCATCCCATAATGCCTCACGTGTCCCCCTCCCTTTTGTGTGCGTTTCTAGGAGCCGTCTCGGCCGGCGAGCCCTTTGGCCAACCCGCCAACGCCGGCGCCACCGCCACCGTCCTCAACGGGAGCGCCCCTAACCCTGCCCTCCGGGAGGAGGAGCTCGGCAGCGGGGCCTTCGACGCCGCCCGCCCGCCTTCCGCCTCGCCGGGGGCGGAGCTCCTGTTACCCGGCGACCGCCTACCCGAGGAGGACTCGGAGGAGGAGCCGGCGTCCCGCGGCGAAGCGCCCCGGACGGCGGCGACCGGCGACGTGCTGCGCGTGGACTTTTTCGACCCCGCCTCCCGCGGACGGGCCTTGGACCTGGCCCCGCCCCCCACCACCTCGCTGGCCCGCGAGCTGCAGGGCGGCGACCCCACGTCCTGGGCCGTGCCGGACAGCTACGACTACCTGACCCCCGACGAGGACGGCGTCTCGCCCACGGCCGAAGAGTACGGCGAGGCCACGGCCGGGGGCGGGCGCTCGTCCCCGGCCCGCCCCGCCTCGCCGCCGCCCGACCAGCCCCGGCGGCGGGCCCCGGCGGAGGACGGACGGGACGGGAAGGGCGGCTGCCGCCCGGGATACCGCGCCGTCAACGCCACGTGCCGCTCGCCCTGCGAAATTGAGCCCGACTTCTGCTACAATGGAGGACAGTGCTACCTGCTGGAGGGCGTTGGAACTTTCTGCAGGTAACGTATGACTTTGATTTATTGAATAAGCCACAGTACACATTCGTTAATATATACTCCGTCCGACTAGCGCAAGGGTGTCAGACTCGGTTGGCTCGTGAGCCGCATTAACGTCAACTCCATTTTATGTGGACCATTTTAGATATAACATTTAGATTCATTTTAGATATAATATAAAAATTTTTATAATGTAAAACAATGTTTATTTGCGCTTTTATAAAATATATTTTTAGATTTTACATTTTTGATTTAAAACTGAAAAAAATGATTAAAAAATTGCAATGATTGATTTAAAAGGGGGAAATTAGGGAATTTAATATACGTCTATACTTCATTTGAAAACAGAAAGTGGGCACTTTTCCCGGGCCACACAAAATGATGCGGTGGACCAGATTTGGCCCCCAGGCCACCACTTTGACACATTATGGTGTATCGGGAGGCCGGCGTTTGGGAAAGCTGAAAACGTGTGCGAGATGAGTCACCAATCCTCCTGCAGCTTGATCTCATTAAGTTTTTTTTTGTTTTCCTTCATTGAATGGAAACACAGTCGCAATCATAAAAGCATTTGCACGCTCACAAGGAGGCGCCGCGTTGACACGTGCGTTCGCGCGCGTGCGTGTCCGAGTTGACGCTCGTTCCATGAGGTCATAGGTCAGAAACGCGGGAGACTCCCAAACGACGGTCGCCTTTAAGGGAAGGCAGGGTGTGTTCCAAAATATTTGGAACATTTGTCACATTATTTTTTGATGATGTAAGAAAAAGAAAAAAAAATAGAGTTGACTAGATTGTATTTATGTGTTTCTTCCATTGAAGATGATGGAAATTTAAATGCCCCCACCACTCAAATTAAATAAATAAAATTAAACAATTTAAAACTAAAAATTAAATCATGATTAAAAAATAAATAAAATAAAAATGGAACCATTTTCTATGCTTTTTTTTGTACTTAATATGTGACATTGCCATGAAAAAAATAGATTTAAAATGATTTAATGATTCCAAAATTTTTGAAACATTTGTCACACTTTTTTATTATATAAGAAAAAAATTGGGTTTAAGTTGATGGATATCTAAATGCCACCCCCCCCCAAAAAAAATATTAATGTAAAATTAAATAATAAAATTTAAAAAACTGTCAAATTCAGATTGTAAAAAAAAGAAAAAATATGAAAAAAATTGAACCACTTTTTATTATTTTTCATACTTGACATATGACATTACCATGACAAAAAAATAGATTTAAAATGATTAAATTATCCTCTTTTTTTAGGGCAATAGTGGGGGGGCTGGGCGAACAGATGGGGGGGGGGCGGCGACAGAGCGGAAGAAAACCGTCAAAAGTGGCGTTTTTTTTCTTTTCCCCCTCTGTCCGTGCGATGGAATGAGGAGGATTGCGTTGCCGTGACGACCATCACATCCTCAGAACCCCTCCCCCACCCGCCGTTGCTCTTGACATAGAATTTGGATTCCAAAGCCACAATTGTCACAATAAAGTCCCAGCCAATGGGAGCCCCCCTTGCTTTTGTAACCCTTTTGTAACCTTTGTCCCGCCCCCTTCCCCCCTCCCCACAGGTGCAACGTCCAAGAGTACATCTGGCACAAGGGCGCCCGCTGCGAGGCGGTGGTGACAGAGTTCCAGGTGACGTGTCTGGCGGTGGGCGCCTCGGCCGTGGTCCTCCTCCTCCTCTTCATGATGGTGGTCTGCTTCGCCAAGAAGCTCCACCTCCTGGAGACCGAGAACAAGAAGCTGCGTAGACGCAGGTGAGGCCTGCCTGGGCTAGGGGGCGGGGCATACACACAGGGTGTCAAAGCGGCGGCCCGCGGGCCAAATGTGGCCCGCCGCGTCATTTTGTGCGGCCCGAAAAAGTCAATCATAACTTTCTATTTTAGGATCAAATTCAAGTAATAGATATAGATGTATATTACATTTCTTGATTTATTTTCCCCCTTTAAAATCCATTTTTCTCTGTTTTTAGTTCAAAAATCATTTTGTAAAATCTAAAAATATGTTAAAAAATGCTAAAATAAACATTGTTTTAGATCTATAAAAACGGAATATTCAGGGATTTTAATCATAACATTATATCTAACGTAATATTTGTCCTCATTAATCCACCAAACGTCCATTTTGTAGACCAGTCCAGGTGCTAAAATGGCGTCTTTTTCTTCCGCTTGACGTTGGCGAGGTGAGGAAAGAAGGGGGGAGTAGAAGCGAGTGAGATCGTGGAGGGGGGATGTTGAGGAGACTGGGGGGGGGGGGGTGCCTGAACCGACGTTGAAGAGCCCGTCTCCGTGGCGACCGAGCACCAGCTCGTTGGAATCGAACATGCAAATGCAGAGCGGCCAAACGCAGCCTCGTTGACGCCCGCCTACCCGCTCCCACGCTTAGGGGATATTTTTAGATGGGTGGGTGGGGGGGGGGGGGTTAGAGAGTGAAGATGACAATGATGATGAAGATGAGGATGGCAAGGCAACAACGCCGAGACTTTTTTGACAAAGAGAAAAGATGATGTCATGGCTTTGCCGCATCCAGCTGAAAGTAGGCCAGTTGAGATGGGGGGGGGGGGCAATAGAGAGGGGGGATGGGGGGCTTTGGCTGACCTACATGCAGCTGTACAACTTCAGGGAGGGAGGGGGGAGGGAGGGAGGGAGGGAAGAGGCGGAGACACCACCAAATAGGAGACGGGAGATGGATTTATTGCTTTTATTGTCATTGGACAATAAAAAAATCAGTTTGTAAAATCTAAAAATATATTTAAAAAAATCTAAAATAAACATTGTTTTAAATCTATAAAAAACAGAATATTTGGGGCCTTTAATCCATTTCTTGTAATCCATTTATAAAATTTAAAAAATGTAAATATTATATCTAAAATGGTCCAGCCCACATAAAATTGAGTTAATGTGGCCCCGTGAACCAACCCGAGGAACAACCAAAGCCCCCCCCCCCCCCCCCAACATGAAATTTGGGGATTATTCCACTGACCGCTAGAGGGCAGCACAAAATAAACTCATCACTTGTTATTGACAACAAACGATAATCCATCCACTCAAACTGGCGATAAATTTCAGTGCCATACACTTGACGTTATCCAATTATCCATTAGCAGTTAGCATCGTTGGTTAACGCGCTAGTTAGCATTTGTTTGCATCCCAGCTGAAAAGTGTGCTTCCTTCCCCCTGTCCTCTCTGTCTCTCTCTCTCTCTCTTTGCATGTTGTGGTTGTTGCCCCCGCCTCGTTTGGCCCCGCCCACTGGCTCACCGGCAGCAAGTACCGTCCCACGTCGGAGGCCCACAATGATAATTTCTCGCTGTCCACCATCGCTGAGGGCTCCCACCCAAACGTAAGGAAACTGTGCGGCACCCCTCCTAACGTCCCCCATGCCCGTGCATTGGCTTACTATGATAACATAATCTGTCAGGTAACGTTTTCCCGCCGCTCTCTTCTTGCCCCTTTTTTTCCCCTCTGCATCTGACTCCTCCCCCTTGACGCATGGGCATGAGCACACCGAGCGAGCGAGCGAGCGGAGCGGCTCGCTCTGGGGGCGGGGCTTTGCTCATAGAAATTTGCATAGGACGACACTCGTTTATTTCGCGTTTTTTGCCAAAAAAAAGGGGGCTGCCGTCACAAAATGATCGAAAATAGTCGCTGAAAAGTAGATTATAGTGCCAAGTCCATTAAATTGTAAATTAATGGTAAATATTAAAGGTATATTAAAGGTAAATATGATTGTATTTATTCTTATTTATTTTAATTTATAATAAAACAAAAATGTAAACAAACGAGAAAGTTCGATATATATTTTGAATAATTTTGAAAACATATTTAAATTTAATTAAAACTTATTTTAGATTTGACATTGATTGTGTATTTTTTTATTTTATGTAATTCTCAAAATAAAAATATTACATAGAATATTAACTCAATTATTTTGACATAAATTATCTAAAAATCTTGCTTTTTTAACCGTGTAATTGCGCTAATATTATATTTTAAAAATTAGTTGCAGTGCTAGCCAAAATAAAAGCAATACAGAGTGCGACTTATAGTCCAGAGAATACAATAATCGACCAATCAATCAATAATAGTTTGCGGCAGCCCCACGACGTCTAAAGTCAAGCCCCGCCTCCTTCCCGCCGCCAGACACGCGCCACCCAGTGGCCGTTCCAGCCCCCGCGGCTCTGCTACGCTAACAAACTGTCTTGTTTATCCTGAGAGTGGGCGGGGCTTGAGTGGGTAGGCGGGTGGGCGGAGTTATCAGGATAAACGTCTGAGATGAAAGCCCTCTCTTAACTTATTGGACGTCATATCTCTCGGGATTGGGCCGGCCTAGCCGGGCGGGCGTCCAATCCCAGGGAGGCCAATCGACCAATCGCCAAATGGACAATTGACCCACTGTCGGACGTCCGGCTCGGCCGATGGCGGCCAATGAGTTAAGAGTCCACTAACAGTTAGCATGGTTAGCTGCTAGCCTAGCTTTAGCCTAGCATGATGGGCGCTAACGCATTTTGCGCTCTATGCAGAATGGGATTTGTTTGGGTAGAAATGGTAGCAAGCTTTCTTTTGTTGCCTGCTAACTTGTTTTCAATGCAAAGTCATTTTCCAAACATAAAAGTGCCTTTAAAAAAGACATTTCCGCAAAATGCCCCCCCAAAAATCTGCGCAAAATCCCATAAATTGACAACAAACGTCTTTGTGAAAAATTTCCGTTGATAAAAAAGGCCAAATAATGGCGTTTCAACTAGGCTAAAATGTTAGCCTAATTCTCTCAAAATATCTTTTCCCCTGACCTAAATTCAATCGAGCATGCATTTTCCTCATACACACTTAAAAGACAACATTTCAACCGTAAATATTGTCAAAAAAAGTGCATTTAAAGTACATTTTAATTTTAAAGAGTATATCCATCTTTTTAACTCCTAATTAGCTTAGCATTAGCATTTCCTCTTCCTCCTCCTTCACTTCCGGTCCTTCTGACTGCAAGCGCCGCCTCTTTTTTTTCCCTCTCTCTTTCCGTCGCCGTGACAACCGTCCGTGCCTTTTTAGTAACCTTTGCCCCTCCCCCTCGCCCCTCCCCTCCCCCCTCCCTTCAGAAAACCATGAGCCGATACACTTGGGAGTGTAAGACCAAAGAGGAGTCCGACTGCGAGGTAAGACAATAAACCCCGCCCCAAGCTCCGCCCTGCCCCGCCCTCGTCCCCACCACGCTGTCCGTTAGCCCCGCCCCCGCACCTTCCCCAACTTACCTGTCGAGGGCGGAGTCCCGTAAAGTCTTTTATTTTGGTTCCCGAGCACTTTAACACAAATTCCGTTTCATATTTTGCCAATATTTTTAGAATTACATTCTTCAAATGTAAATTGAAAGAAATAGTGGCGGGCGTCCATTTTGCTTTGAAGGAATTTAAAAGTCGCCATCGGGGGTGCGGGAGTCCTTGCTCTGCCCACAATGTGCGTGTACCTTCTTTATCATCATCATCACCATCAAAACGTTGTTTTTATCTCTGTTCCCCCAAAAACAAAAAAAAACAAAAAAAACCCACGCCGGTCGATCACTCCCCGTGATTCTGTGGCCCCTCCCCTCCCGCCAAACCCCGCCCACACCACCACCACTACTGACCACTACCACTACCACCAACGCCGCCACCGCCTTACATTGCGCCGCAAAACCCCTCCCCCTAAGAAAACCCCTCCCCCTTAAAAAAACGTTTTCCAGTTTCACGCCGACGGGAGGAAAGAAGGGCCGTACCCCGTGACCATGGAAGTCACATACCCGCACGTCCTGCCCGAAGTTACGATCTAGCCGGTAAATCCACTTTTCACACTAAAACCTTTGTTTTTTTTTGCGAGAGGGCCGTTCGCAAGTCAAAGAGAATCAGAAGCAGACTTTAAAAAAATAAATTAAAAATAGCCATTGCGAGGGTGCTACCTGGCAGGTTCCATTTTTGCCACGGGCAATGTAGGCGACCCAACAGGTCGCAGTCCATTTGGGGGCGCACAAAAATGATATTACGACGATTATCCCTCATTTATGAGGTTAGATTTCTTTTTTTTTAATCAAAACAGGGCAAATATTTAATCTATTATTTGTTTTTTATTTAAGAAGGAAAAAAGAGTGAGTACTGTTACGTTTTTTTTTTTTTTTATTTGCCAGTACGACCTGGGAATGAGTCAAGGGGCGGGGCTTGTAGTCACTTGGGGGCCAAGCAGAGGTGAAGGGGAAGGACGCTTTTGCTCATAACAACATATCATTATCGTTAAGATAGTTGAAACATTTGAAAAATGTAAAAGAAAAAAATAATTTGCATTTTTATGATGAAAACATGAGTTTAAAACAGTAAACACTCACTCAAATGTCCATTTTAAAACTATTTTAAATTATAACAGGCAAATAATTTGACAATTTTTTTATTAGCTTAAATATTTCAAAAACAGCCAATATTCCATTATTATATATATTAAAATAAATACTGACCACACATCACCACCGGGTGGCGGGTCAAATTGAGATCAAATCGGGGTCAAATCCACTTTGACCCCGATTTGATGTCGCCGGTGAGTATGGTGGGCGGGTCTTAAACGCGACGGCATGTCGAGGCGCACGCGGGGGTGGCGGGCCGTTGACTCGAACACTCACTAACTCCGCCTCCCGACGGTTCAGGACGATCCTGCTTCCCAGAACAAGCTGGAGGAGGCGCTGAAGGCCCCGCCCAAGGAAGACGACGCCCTCAACATCCGCAACGCGTTGACGCCCAAACACGACAACCACAAGTTGCTGGCCGACGACGACTCGGAGGTCAATTCCCTGCAAAACAACATGATGTGAAGAAAAAAAAGGAAGGGGGCGTGTCTAGTCAGGCCCCGCCCCTCCCATTTGCCACCCCGCCCTCTCACTTCCCCGTTAAAGTCACGCAAAAGCGCCCCTCACCTCTCCTCCTCCACGCAATGCCCCGCCCACATCGTTGTATTTTGTAAAAAAAAAAAGAAAAACACAAAAAAAAAAGATTTCCAGAATTCCAGCGTGTGTCAACGTGCTCCTAAAAGAGAAAAAAAATATGGTAAAAGAAGAAGAAGAAGCTACTGAAAGTTTTTTTGATGTTTGTCGACTAATCCAGTGAGTGCTCGTTAATATGTGGCCGACCAATCAGACGGGGCCAATGGGAACACGACGTGTCTTGTTTTCTTTGATGTGATTTCTAATCCTTTTGGTGTACGTACTTTTACTCTACTTTTGATTTTCTACTCTTTGGACCGACGAGAACAACAAACAAAATTCCCACACTTGTTGAAATAAAACCTTTTTAACATGAGCCTCTCAACGCGTACTCCTTTTGTTTTGGTGGCCCCCAAAATAAACAGGAAGTGGCCCAAAATGAAGAAAAATTGGAATAAACAGGAAGTGGCCCAAAATGAAGAAAAAAATTCACCACTAATCAATACTATTTTCTTCAAAATCACTAGGCAAAGACCTCCAAATCAGCAAAAAGTAACCCAGCAACAACAGGAAGTGCTCCGAAACAAACAGGAAGTAACCCAGAAATGGATCCCTATGACCCTATCACCGGAAGTGGCCCAAAATCCCCCGGAAGTGACCCAAAAAGCCAAAAACAAACAAACCAAAGGGGATTTAAGCGTGCAATTTTAGCCTAAACGACTTCTGGAAGTTCCACACTCCAAAATGGTCGCACAACTGAATCGCTTTTTAGCTTGGCTAGCTCCTCTGCCAACGTATTAGCATACGAGGACGCTGCTAGCATATAGAGCGCCACTCAAGTGGTATAATGGGTCCTAACACACACACACACACACACACACACACACACACACACACACACACACACACACACACACACACACACACACACACACACACACACACACACAAAGCATCTGGCCGCTTCACACACTCTATTCAAGACACACAATGACACACACACAGAAATGAAAGAGTTAAAACGTTGCTTCCCATGGTGCTACTTGTGGGGGGTGGCGAAATTTTAGGGGGACCGGGGTCCCCTTGTGTCCCCGGAATAAATAAAGAAGGGGAGGAGGGGATTTAGGAAAGAAATTTGGACTGTGGAGAAGAAAAAGAAGAAAAGAATTGGTGAGCGCCAAAGAAATAAACACAACAGTTAATCACCATGCATTTGAAGCGCAGTCGTGGCTGCCATGGCAACCACTGGTCGTCACGTGACCGATTGAAGAAAAGAAAGGAGCAGACGTCTAATCTGTTTGGAGAGAGAAACTATTATGCTAATCTAGGTTTTATTTTAATTTATTTTTATTTTTGTATCTGCCGGCGCTACCTGATGACGTTTGAACATGCGACATTAATCAATTGAAAGCACAATTTTTTTTTGATGAATATTTGTTTGTGTCTTCTGCACACATCTATCCATCACTGAGTACTCTGTGTGTGTGGGTGCGTGTTAAGCCAATCAGAGAGCACCGTCTCCACGCTTACAACATCATTCCACCGCATGGACAGCCAATCACGAGCCGTCCAAATCCCTACAGAGCGAAGATGAAGGAAAAACATATTAACATGCCATGCACACGTCTGTATGTGTACATTTGAATATACTTTGTATAAACATTTCATATTAGAAAAAATATGTATCTTAAATGAAATTTGAAGCATCAAGGAGTTAATAATAAAAGGTTCTAATCCTTAATTTTCTATCTGACGAAAAGAAAATGGCAAAAAATAAATAAATAAGAGACAGATATTCCCGAAAAATGTCAAAGTGTTATGCAGAATTGGTACATCATAAATGTTATATCTATAATTCACATGAATGCCTTCAGGTTCATGAGTTTAACACTGCCACCTGCCGACTAGTTATGCAATTGCGCATGAATATATCGTCTCTTCGGTAATATTTTCTCTCTCTATTCATTATATGAACTTTATTGGTGTTCATGAATTATTATGAGTAAAATCGTGTTAAATTACTAACACGCGAACACAAGTCATAAAGAGTATTTTATTTATTTATTAATATTTTTAGAAGTGAGAAAACGACAAGGAATGTTATTGAGAAGAGTGCGTCTTCCTGTTTTTACGAACATATCTTTGGTTGCACATTGCTTGAACTTCCGGTTAGCTCATGTGTTAGCATTTTAGACTTTTCTCGTCAACAAATGAATTAAAACAATGTTCTCTCTTTCTATAACGAAGCGAAGGCTAAACGACGACATAACGGAATTTAGGACTCGTACTAAGTGTGTTTTTCTGAGCGTTTAACAGAACGCTGAACTAGTTTGTGTATATTTATGAATATAGTAGTTACAAGCTAGCTAGCCGCTATTGTGGCTAACAATGTTTCCAGAACTCAACAGCATCTTAAACGACAGCCCGGAAAACTTCAGTACGGTAAGAAAATATTAATTAAAATATTAAGGGCATTGAGTTACGTTTGTTTGCAATAGAAGTCCAATTCATTTAATCTGGGTGGACTGACTAAATGTTCATCTTTTAATGGCTTTGACAGCACTAGACAATCGATTTTGAAGAAGTATTCATTAATCTTATCCTTTTAGTGCCACAAAATACGGAAAACAACGAAAATACCTGCATTCTTATTTACAGTTTTTTTTCATTTGAATAGAAACTAAAGAAAGGTGGAACAGTAAATATTCTCTCTATTTATACATCACATCAACTATTAGAATGAATAATAAAAAGGCTTATTTACTCTAATTTTGTAAAAAAATATTCAGATTTTATTTTTTCTTCTTCTGTAAATTGCAGGCAAATATATATAAAAATAAAGTCCGAAAAAAAAACTGACAGGCTAGCATGCTAACACTGACTTTGTTGTTGTTGTTGTTGTTGTCAGGGCGAGTTTGTGCTACTTTCCGACAGGCAGAGTGATGCCTCCTTCCTCTTGCACCATTTCCTGGGACTCTACCTCCGAGGTGAACATCTTCTCGCGAGATTTTGCCCAGAATCATTTTATCTAAACTGTCACCCGTTTTTTTCCCCTGTTTAGCCGGCTGTCAAGTGTGTTTTGTGGGTCTGGCGCAGTCGTTGAGTCACTACAGCGCCGTCAGCCAGAGATTGGTAAGTCGCTAAACTCTCTTGTTTTCAAACTAAATACAGGACAAAATGGCTCATATTTTGGTCGTTTTTGTGTGTGGAGGGAGTGAGTTTGTCTCAGGCTAAAGAAAGAGGTCAGCTGGTGTTCCTAGAAGGACTCCATGAGTCCTTGTCCATCCTCAATCCGGATGACTCCAGACCCAAAAGTCAGGCTATGGACTTTCTCAGGTATCTTTTCAAGTATTTTGCTAAATTTTGATACTTGGTTCCAATCCAGTCGAAGTGGGAGGGCCGACGACCCAATGATCGTTAAAATAGGGTTGACCCTACTTTGCAATTTTTTTCGAGTATCAAAGCCATGTATGGTCTAGTTCACCGGTGTCAAAGTGGCGGCCCGGGGGCCCAATGTGGCCCGTTGCATCATTTTGTGTGGCCCAGGAAAAGTGGCGACTTTCTGTTTTAGGATGAAATTCAAATGAAGAGTATAGATGTATATTACATTTCCTGATTTTTTCCCTTTTAAATCAATCATTGTCATTTTTTTAATCATTTTTTTCTGTGTTTTTATTTTGGAAAATCTAAATATACATATATATATTATATATGTTGATTTTATTTTTTGATCAGGAATCCCTCGGCAGGCCTACAAAGTCTCTTCCTCTCGGTGAAATCCGGCCTCACCTCACGGGGGGCGGAGTCCGATGAGTCCCGCCCCCCCGCGCTGCTGGTGGACGACGTGGGCCTGCTGGCCAGCCTCGGCGTCGGCGTGGACGCCGTGCTGGATTTCAGCCACTACTGCCGTGCGCTGGTCTGCTCCCAGTTGAAGGTGAGTCGATGCGTCCATTTCATTGCGCGACCAATCCCCTAAAGCCTAAACAGACCATTCCGCATCCATTCCGGCGGCAGGGCAACGTGGTGATGCTGCTCCGCTGCGACCCAGAAGGCGACATGGACGAGGCGGGAAGCCAGGAGAGTTCGGAGAGACTACTGAGGGGTTTGACTCATCAGTGTAGCCTAGCGCTCGCCGTACGAGGTCTTCCGACCGGATACTGCCGGGACATCCACGGTCAGGTACGCACACACACACACCCGCACAAATTCGTACAGCGTGGATAATAAATGTTCTCAATCCTAAAATTGCCTTATGACGTCACAAAATAGTCCTTTGGCTAACATTTTTATGTGCTAGCAATACATGTCACTGAGAAAAAGTCAAGAAAAGCTTTCTCATGGGCGGAGCCTACAAAAAAATTCACGACTGCTGATTGGACGATGGCCGTTGTCCTCACGCTCATGCCGAAAGCGGTGAAACATTGCGTTTTTGTCCAACTGAAGCTCCTCACCAGACTCCAACATTAGTTGCAGTATACAAACACACCACAGGGTGGCGGTCAAACACTATTTTTTTCCTCCTGTTAGATCTAAAAAAAGTGGCAAGCGGATAAATTGTCCATAAATTAGAAAAAAACACTGAGTGTACGTTTATACATGTGTTCAGTTGGAGGTATGGGACAGAAGGAGACAAGATGATGGTCAACAGCAGAAGAAGATGACCTTTCAGTATAAAGTTCACGACAAAGGAGCCTCCTTCTTTGCCCCGGGAACGTCCAGCGCCGTTCTCTAGTTTCGGTACATCGGCAACCGCCTTCCGCTTATAAAAACTGTTATTTTTTTATATTCTGTGTCTTTTTGGATTCAATTTGTAAAGAAGAACAAGCACATTTTATGTTGTTTCTGTATTTATTTGGTGTTCTTTCAAATAAGGCCACAGGTGGGCGCTGTAGACACCAGCAGGCTAGGAGAGAAGAAGAAATGTGCCGCTCAGACATAGATATCCCATACAAATAGCCCGATGAGCGGCGTTAGCCAATCGGGATGTTTGTTTATAGTTGTCGGCCATTTTGTGTCAGTTTTTTTTTTTTTATCCAACAGTAATATCTGTTTTGACAGCAAATTAGAGTGATTCAAATTTGGTGATATTAAGTTTCCTTAAGAAAATAAAGCTAAAATTCTTATATGATTTTATTGAATTGAATGGCTTTATATAGCCATTCTACAAGTACATTGAGAATTGAAACCTCACCATAAAGTGCACACATAAGTAGTAAAAAATAATAAATATCAGTATTCAACTTAAACAGAACATGTCACATCCCTTAAAACGTGTATTTTAGTAGTTAAAGTCACCAACTTCCATAGACTGCAATAGATCCCACCAGTATCACTTTCTGCTCTAAGATGGCCGTCGCTCATAACACCGCCTACTCCGACTTTTCACATCCAATGCTATTATGTGATGTCTACGACTCTCCCAACCTCGCGTCAAGCTTTTGTAGACACGCAGGTGGAGCAGGTCAGCCTTGTGTACTGCGTAAAATGAAAAGAAGGAAAATGTTGGAGTACATTTAGGCGCTTTTCCCGACTACTTGACACTATTCCAGGAGGACGAGGAGAAAGAGGAGCACGGCGGAGGCTGCTGCGGGAAACCGTGACGTTTTTCCAGGCAAGTTGCAGCTTCGAGCCGCTCGCTGCTTGGTGACCGCTCTTGTTGTTGTCAATGTACTTTGCCGAACAAAACTATTTATTAAGTACTTCTATTATGTATCTCATAATATAATGCTTCAATTTTCGTCACATTTTGCTTGGTAAAAGTTATAATTTAGCTTATTTCTCCGTGTGTTATTCGTGTAACTAATGGTGCTACATCAATAGTTTGCAAATGAGGAAACCTCAATATCCAATCATTATTCTCTTTATTTCACCTGGCAATGACTTGGCATTTTTTTAAATCGGCGTTTTAACATTTAAAGACACTTTTTGGACACTTTTCGACGACCTAATGCCTGAAAATAAAGAGTTGTGACCCTATTAAGTAAGTATATAATTTAAAGAACGTGGAATAATCACTTTTATTCGCGCCCTTTTATGTATTTTATTCGTGTTTTTTGCCCGTTTTTTAGATAAATGTTTGTAGATGCTTACTACTACTATGTGATGGGTTGATGCTAAAGATGTGGCTAACACCTGGTTACCTTACAAACGTGAACGTGGCCGGCAAATATTCATGTTTTAAAGCCTTGAAAAATCATGAAATATATGTTCCTGGCGCCCAACGTCACTTAATATTACTTTAAAAGATATTTCGGTTGTGCTTTTTGCTCATATTATAGGTAGTGTTCGCTAACATGCTAATGCTATCCCTCGTCGTGAGGCAAACTTAGTTTTGCACCCGGCGCTCATCCTCCCAAAAATATGTTTCGAGATTTTGTTTTAATTATTCTTTGTTTGCGTGTTTACGACTTATTTCATGACATATGACTTAAATATGTTAAATACTGCTTTATAATGTTTAGTAGTAGCACTGGTGGCATGCACTGTAACTCTAGAAAAAACGAATTCACATAAAAAAAATACCCAAATACAATCAGAAAAAATACAATGTTTACATTTACATTAATAAAATTGGTGCAGAGAAGTTTACTACAAGGCTCTGGTCGTTTCGTGTCGACACAAAAACTTATAGTTATTAAAACTAGTTGTCTGGAATTGACGGTGGTAGACGTCCAGTCTATTTGGACATAAAAATAAATAGTTTTTCCTCTTGAATAGTATCTTTTTTAAATCTGTTTTGTATCACTATATTGTGAAATTTGTTTCGCAAAATGTATTGAAGTACGTCCAATTTCCTTACAGTATATTATAGATCATTTCGTGTTTATATCAGTGCATTTGTTTGGGTTATTTCCTGTTTGGTGGTCACGTCTGTTGGTTTTGGGTAATTTTGGGTTACTTCCTTGTCAACAACTGGCAAATTTGCACACCTTGATTTGCTGATTTGAGTTGAATTTTTATTATTATTTTGACATATTTGAAACGAATTTAATATTGCTATTGGAAATAATTGTGTTGTTTATGTCCTGCATAGATTGTGTGTTGCTATTTTCCATTTTCTTGGATGCGTTACTCTCGAGGGAAGCCGATTGGCTAACGATTGAGTGGAGAGAGGGACATCTAGAGGCCGATTGGTGGTACTTTTATTGCATAACGTTGCAAGTTAGCGTAAAGTGGACGCCATCTGCTGGCAAAAATGTACATTACAAGAACAGGTCAATATGTGGTAATGATAGTTTTTTTGTGTATGTTTTGGCTGTGTTGTCCTGCATCTCATAACCGCCAATTTTGTTATTGTACCTTTGCGTTCATTCTAAAACATGTTTCCTCGTCATCCTCTTCTTCTCCCGAGCGTCAGTCTGGAATTGGGGTTCATCGCACAACAGCGCCCCCGTTCCCAGTGGTGGTCAAGTGGTGTAATTACAGTTAAAATGATCAACTTTTTAGTTTTTTAATATTTTTGTTGACAAAAAATATTTCACGATAATTCTCATTGTGGTTTTATGGCTCAGGTCTAGGACTAGGTAAAAGTGCATGTGTACCGTTTGTGTGTGTGTTGAAATGTCAGTGAACTCATTTTGCAGCCGCTTGGGTGTAATGAGGGTGTGTTTAATGATTAATAGTTGGAAGTAAAAATCACGGCCAAGTGTAGCGGCGTGGCCTGGCTCGCCGCAGAACTTCCCATGACGCTGGCCGGAGCACGGCACCCTCGGAGGACTTGGTTACGCTGGTGACTACATGAATAATCATGTTACTCAAACCTGGACATGACTTCAGGGCGGCCATTTTGGGAAGCGCGCTCCACGGGAGGTAATGTTGTCGTTGTCGGCAACTTGTCGTACACGGAAGGCCTCGCGTGATGTTCATGTACGTATTTGTTTTGGGAAATTGGAGATGGGTAGAGTTATTGACAGGTCATTTGGTGGTTTTTGACTGAGGTGAACGTCCAATCTGTTTGGATTGTCAACTTTTGAGTTTTGGCAGCTGGTGAGCGCCTTGTAATGACCAAAACAGCATTCAAGTAATTGGGTTTTTTGGTAGATTTTTGCATCTTTTTCTGACACTTGGTGTTTTTTTGTTTTTTTATTGCAGGATTTAAGAACGTTGTATGACCTTTTTGGGGGCTTTTTCATGATTCTTTTTGTATTTTTTGGTTCATTTCTGGGCAACTCGTCAAATGTTGGTATATTTTCGTCAAATTTTGGTATATTTTAGTCAAATTTAGGTATATTTTCGTCAAATTTGAGTAAAATCCCACTTTTTTGGCAATACTATACAATTTTTCTGCACCTTGATTCTGAATTTTTACCATGAATTAATATTACAACTGAAATTAATTGTTCTGTGTGAATTATTATTAGTATACTAATAGATTAGTACTACCATATTATTTAATTGCACTTTTGCATGTGTATGTTCCATTTTCCATTTTTTAAAAGGGTTATTACAAAATCTATCTTTGCTAGCATTTAGCCAAGCAAACTTTAGCGCCTGTTTTGAATTATTTTCCCATTTTTGTTACAATGTCCTCCATCTCTCTTCATGTTGCTAACTTTAGCACTCCCATTCCAACAAATATTTCTCCCTTGCCACAAACGTGTTCCCCCACCGCCAAGCTAGCGTTATCTCGTAGCAACAACGTCTACAAAAAACAATGTTAGCATCCCGCCCCCCTCCGGGTCGGTCGATGATGTAAACAAAATCTTCACCGGTGGCCGACACGTTGTTAGCGTAAACGGCGAAGGCACTTTGAACCACGAGGAACCTCTGCGGGCCCTCAAAGTGGCTCCGGCGATGAAAGTTCATTCTCACGCTCTTTTGTCTCATCAGGAATGCGGTCGCGAGCACGCCGTGCCCCACGCTCGCTCGCTCGCACGCACGCACGCTAAGCAAATAAACGCCTCAAGGGAGGCCATTGTGGCGGCTACCTTGTTTACTGCGACGCTAAAAATAACACGACGCTTGCTTACCTGAAATCGAAACAGGCCGCTCACGACAATAGACATTTCGTGCATTTTGACTGGAAGTGACCTGGAATTGGGCTCAAATAAATAGAAAGTGACTACAGTAATCCCTCAATTATCGCAAATTCACTACTTTGCTACTTTTTTCCTGCTATTAATGATTTAAAAAATAAATAACACACAATTTTAAAGTTCATAAAATTGTGAAAACCCATGCAGATACTTTTTAAGTAGGACTGAGCACGTATAAGCCGCCCCCACGTATAAGCCACACCCCTAAATTTTCCCTAAAATGGTTGAATTTTCCAATTTCTCATGTATAAGCCGCCCCCTGATTCACAATTTTTGTCTTTTTCATGGTTTGAATAGGGAGAACAAATGTTTTATTTTGAAAGGAAAATCTTAAGAAAAATAATTAAAGTTACATGCTATTTTTGAGATATTCTATCAATCCAAAGCACACTTTTGGGTCAATATCATAGTGAAGTTAGTCATTCATCCAGTAATTTTCACCGCAAAACAGAAAATAACCAACATATAGTAAATGCTACCTTGTCGACATCTACTGGCGACAAAGAGCATAGCAAGTCTTTTCCCCCTATTTTTTAAAAACTTACAAATACTGTATATATGACGATGTAATTGTCTTACGCAGGACCGTTAATGTCCCGCGGCGTCTGATCGGCCGCCGCCCCGCCCCCTCGAATGGCCGGGAGTTGACCACGCCCACCTCCGCCGCCGCCATGCTGCGCGAGAGGCTGAAGGAGAAGATCTCGGCGGCCTTCTACCGCCACGGCCTGTTTTGCGCCACTTACCCGGTGCCCATCATCCTCTTCACCTCAGTCAGCATCCTCACCTGCTGGTGCGTTCAGGGGCGCTGGGAAAAATCAAATACGTATACCGTTTACCCCCTTTCTCTCTCTCTTTTTTTTTTTGTCAGCTACCCGCTACTGAGGCTCCCCTTGCCCGGAACGGGTCCCGTGGAGTTCGCCACCAACGTGCGGGACTACAGCGTTCCCACCCAAGAACTTGACGGAGAACTCGGGGAACGGCCAGAATGGGTATTTTTTTTTTTTGCTTCATTTTCAAACTCAAGGGTGTCAGACTCGGCTTGGTTAATGTCAACTCCGTTTCATGTGGGCCGGACCATTTTTGATAGAATATTTAGATTTTTGAAAATTATAAATGGATTAAAAGAACTGGATTAAAAACCCTGAATATTCTGTTTTTTATAGATTATTTTTATTTTTTTTTCTTATTAAGAGAAAATTGTTTATTTAATAATTGGTTTTCATTTTAAAATATTAATAATTCCATATTAAAGTAAAAACCTGAAAATCAATTTTAAATCAATAATTGTCATTTTTTTAACCCATTTTTTTCTGTGTTTTTAGTTCAAAAATCATTTTGTAAAATCTAAAAATATATTTAAAAAAATTATTTTAGATCGGTAAAAACAGAATATTCAGGGCTTTTAATCCACTTCTTTTAATCCATTTATTAAAAATATTCTAAATATTCTATCTAAAATGATCCGGCCCACTTGAAACCGACTTGACATTAATGCTATAACACTATATTTATTGTTATGTATTTTGAATGGTTCAATCCGGAACGGACCCCTATATATATTTTTTTTTAATGAAATGACCTCTTACCTTTGACCTCACTAGTACCGAGGACCCCCAGTGGCGTACATCCAGCAAGTGTTGGTGAAGGCGGCCGTGTCCCCGTGGGACAACAGCCTAGTGCCGGTGGACATCTTTCGCTCGCCACTGGGGCGAGTCTTTGCCCTACTGGACGACATCCGCAACCACGTGCAGGGCGACGGGTGAGTGCGAGGGGGCGGGACCTAACCGCAGTTAGTTTTAATTGAATTTTTGTATGTTTTTTAGCGCTTCGGGCCTCCGCAGTCTGGAGTCGCTGTGTCTGAGGGTGGCCGACTTGTCGCCCGGCCTGCGACGGATGCGCCCGTTGCTGCCGGAGCACGGCTGCCTGATGGTGTCGCCCGGCAACTATTGGCAGAACCAGCGGGAAGTGTTCGACGCCGACCCCGACCCGTTGAAGAGCATCCAGCAGCACGAGCCCAAGGGATTGCACACTTCGGCCACGCTCAGAGGTGACTTAAAAATGGCCTTCAAATGGTTAAAATTGACAATTTCTCGCGTATAAGCCGCCCCCTGATTGGCCATTTTTACCTCTATAACTCATGGTTTTAATAGGGAGTACAAATGTGTTACTTTGAAGGGAAAATTGCAAAAAAAATCATCAAAGTCACATGCTATTTTTGAGATATTCTACCAATCAAAAGCACATGATTAGGGTCAATATTTTAAGAAAGTTAATATGCCTGTCTTTGGTAGTGCAAAATATCAAATTATTCAATTGGGAAAAATAGAAATAAGTCTATCTTGATGCTTTATAATGACAGAAAAGACATAAACAATATTTAGAGAATGTCCCCCAAAAAATTTAAAAATAAATCCGCATTTTTTCAACCTCCAGAAATCCAACATATATTAAAAAATAGCATTTTTAAAAATGAAAAAAATAAAAAAAATCAACCAAATATTTCACAGTTTCCATTTTTATTTTTGAATGTTAATTTTGTTTTTTAGAAACGAAAAACCTCCGAATATATTGACTGTCTTTCTTTGAATGGTAAACCAATGAGAATTTTAAGAAAATATTTATTGTTTTGGGGTTTTGTTTGTGTTCCAGACCTTCTTTTTGGAGTCCCGGGGAAGCTGACGGGTGTGAGCCACTACAACAAGAAGAAGGTGGTGACGTACACCATCAGCCTGGTGCTCTCCAGCTACGATGCAAAGTCAGTTTCTCTTTCAATACATCTATTTTAGGTGTCCAATCCATTTTCAATATTTTCAACTTACAAACTTAATTGGCTCCAGAACTTGTTTCTCAACCTGGATTTTTCTTAAAGGAGTATTTAATGACTAAATGATCAAATTACTTTGGTTGACTAATCACCAAATCAGGGTTGGTGCCCATAATAAGCAGGGATAGGCTCCAGATCATGGCAAGTTGTTGGGAGACAGCCAATAGGAAAATTTCAAGCAGAAAACAAGGCTACCGCCACAATTTCAAAATAAAATAACAAATACAGGCATTGTATTGCTGTATTTTCGGAAATTTCATATATTGGACCAGTCATTTTGCCTATTGGAGGGTTTGTTTGTAACCTGAAATGTTTGTAGCAAGAGTAATTTGTAAGTAGAGGTACCACTGTACAAATGCATATTTTCGAGGGACCCAATTGGACGATGAGGACATCCCTATGCATCATAACATATGTTTCTTTACACTTTGGGCCCACGCGCAACTCCCAAAAACCCAAATAGAAATCAGTGTGCGTGGTGCGTTCAGGTTCGTGGGAAGTCTCCGCGCTCGCCTGAAGCAGCTCCACCCGTCCAGCAACTGCAGCCTGAAGAACGAGCGCATGGTCCACGTGCACTTCAAGGAGGAGATCGCTCTGGCCGAACTCATCCCCCTGGTCACCACCTACATCATCCTCTTCGCCTACATCTACTTCTCCACACGTTAGTATTGCTTGGCTCCTCCCTTTTTCTGGCGCTCCGACTGGCCTTTTTAAGACCTGTTTTGGGCGGTTGGCTTTTTTTCTGGGAAGGATAATCTCCCACTTTTGGCTGCCAAACGCGCCAAATGAAGCCGATTCACTCGGGTCATGTTAGTAGAACATGTTCTCGTTTTGGAGAAAAGCTACATTATACAGAGCGACGTGAAGTAGATTTTTTTGCTATTAATGTTTACGTCAGATCCGCATATGAAATTATTCTCTTGCATTTTCTGTAGAAATGCTATTTTAAAATTATACCCCGACTTTTTGACCCCCAAAAAAGCATTAGCATAAAATAATACCCATACATTTCCTGTAGAAAAGCTAATTTGAAGTTGTATGTTGACTTTTTAAGCCTAAAATGACCCAGAAGTGAAATTATTCTCATTTATTTTGTGTAGAAAAGCTAATTTCAAGTTGTATCTTGACATTTACTCCCCCCTCCCCACTGCAAAATATAAATAATTTGACCTAAAGGCACCGTAGGGAAATAATTCCCATGTATTTTCTATAGAAACACAATTTTCAACAGGTTGTATCTTGACTTATGGCCTCGCCCCATGAAGATGGACCCAAAAATTAGCATTAGCACCAAATAATTCCCATGCACTTTCTGTATAAAATTTTCAAGTTGTATCTTGACTTTTTGCCGCGCCCCCATAAAGATGGACCCAAAAGTTTAGCATTAGCACAAAATAATTCTCATGTATTTTCTATAGAAACACAATTTTCAACAGGTTGTATCTTGACTTATGGCCCCGCCCCATAAAGATGGACCCAAAAGTTAGCATTAGCACAAAATAATTCCCATGCATTTATGTAGAAAAGAGACTTTTACCCCCAAAAATGACCAAAAAGTTAGTTTATAGTTCATAGTTTCTAGATAAATAACATTATCAAATGACATCATGACTTTTTGCCCCGCCCCATGAAAATTAACCCTAAAGTTAGCAGGAAATGATTCCCATGCATTTTCTATAGAAACACTATTTATCAACAAGTTGCATCTTGACTCTATGCCCCGCCCCATAAAATCGGACCCAAAACCAAATAATTCCCATGCATTTTCTGCCGAAATACTATGATCAAGTTACATCTTGACTTTTTGCCCCGCCCCCAAAAGAAATGAACCCAAAAGTTAGCATTAGCACGAAATGATCCCCATGCATTTTCTGTCGAAATACTATGTTCTGACTTGTCTTTGTCTCCGCCCCCTTTGCGCACAGGTAAAATCGACATGGTGAAGTCGAAATGGGGTCTGGCCCTGGCCGCCGTGGTCACCGTGCTGAGCTCGCTGCTCATGTCGGTGGGCCTGTGCACGCTCTTTGGCCTCACGCCTACTCTCAACGGAGGGTACGTTACCACACACACACACACACACACACACACACATGGCCGCCGCCAAGGCTTATCAGCCATTTACGTCAATATTTACCCGCTGTCAAATCATTGGCGCGCTCGTATCGCCGCCGCCGCTCCACCCAATCGCGTGAGGACATGGTTGAAACGTCGGTCGTGGCGTGACGGGCTTTCCCCGAAAATCACAGCGCCACCGTCTGACACGCCAGTCCGCCATTGGCCCAAATAGCGCAAATAGCGATAGCGCGCAAGTGTGTGTGTTTGATGGAAGCGCTACACACACACACACACACACTTCCTTATCTTCCTGACATGACTTCCTGGCAAAACAAACATGTAACCACGTAATCGCTCGATAAGCTTAAGTTAGCGCCGCCCGGCTAGTTTGGTTAGCCTGATTTTTTTTTTTTGTGTGTGTGTGTCTTGTGTCCCGACAGGGAGATTTTTCCGTACCTGGTGGTGGTGATTGGCGTGGAGAATGTCCTGGTCCTCACTCAGTCCGTGGTGTCCACGCCCATTGACCTGGAGGTTAAGATTCGGATTGCTCAGGGTACGGCTAACTTTGTTTTTTTTCTCTCACATATAAGCCTTATTTGTGGCTTCCAAAAAAAGGCTGATGTTGGCACTCATGGTCAGTATAATTATTATTATTAAATAAATAATTATAATAAATACTCTTCTATAATAGATACTCTTCTATAATAAATACTCTTCTGGAATAAATACTCTTCTGGAATAAATACTCTTCTGGAATAAATACTCTTCTATAATAAATACTCTTCTATAATAAATATTCTTCTATAATAAATAATAATTCTATTTAAAGCATAAATATGTTAAATATTTCATTTTATATCTCCTAAAATGATTCTGCAATGCATTACCATATTTTCTCGCATATAAGCCGTATTTGTCGCTTAAAAAAATGACGACTGAATCAAAGATAGGGCTTATATGCGCACAAATTGCGGCTAATAATACGCTCATTTTTGGTGTCCTTTTCAGGTTTGAGTAACGAGAGCTGGTCCATCATGAAGAACGTGGCCACCGAGCTCTACATCATCCTCCTGGGCTACTTCACCCTGGTGCCGGCCATCCAGGTTTGTGGCCTCCTCGGATCGTTTGGCTCCTCCCCTTTCGGATGATTCCCCCCCCCCCATAAGGTTTGACTCCACCTCCTCAGGAGTTCTGCCTATTTGCCGTGGTGGGCCTGCTGTCGGACTTTTTCCTCCAGATGTTCTTCTTCACCACCGTGCTGTCCATCGACATCCGCCGCATGGAGGTGAGTATGGGCGTGGCCAGGGGGCGTGGCCAGGGAAGACGGCAGGGCGTCACCCATTGCCGCTAACCCATTGCCGGCCGATATTCCACAGCTGGTGGACCTCCACGGGCAAATGCGGACGGAAGAATGCCTGGGCGGGGCCAAACCGGCGGCGCTGATGCGCGCGAGGGTGCCGCGACCTCCTCCGTGGCCCCTCCCCCACACCATCACCCTGCAGACCACCGGCAGGAACCTGAGACCCCCCAAACGGCTGCGACTCTTCTACTTCTGGGCTCGTACGCGCCTGGCTCAGCGGATTATTATGGTAAATAAAAGAGTCGGACTGACGGTTTTGGGTCGTGGGTTCGATCCCAGGTGGGTCCGTAGTGTGGAGTTTAGACCTTCTCCTGGGCTTGCGTGGGTTTTCTCTGGGTGCTCCGCTTTCCCCAATGTCCCAAAAAGACGTATGCTAGGCTAATTGTATGCTAAATTGTTTTGATTGTTTGTGTACGATTGGCTGGCCACTAATTTCAACTGGGACTGGCTCCAGCACCCCCTCCTAAGGATAAGCGGTTCAGAAAATGTATTTAACTTAGTTAAAAATTTAATTAATTTCCCTAAAATTAATAAAAAGTGACCCAAAATGTATAAAAATATATTTTTATATATTTTCTATGGCTTTAGTCAGGTGTACTTAATCACTTTAATTTTTATTTGCAGGTCAGCACGGTGATCTGGATCGGCATTCTGGTCTACACCGACCCGGCCGGCGTGCGCACCTACCTGGCCGCGAG
This sequence comes from Stigmatopora nigra, assembly GCF_051989575.1. NCBI lineage: Eukaryota > Metazoa > Chordata > Actinopteri > Syngnathiformes > Syngnathidae > Stigmatopora > Stigmatopora nigra. Next base: position 15,677,163 of record NC_135514.1, on the reverse strand, counting down.
GGTGTCGGAGCAGAGTCCCCCGGGAGAGGACGGTGGCGTCGGCGCCAACCCCGACCCGGAAGCCGGGGCTCTCGTCCGTGGGGAAGACCCCGCCGATGCCCTCACGGAGCGCTCCACGCCGGACCCCACCCCTTTACCCAAAGACCGAGGGCGGGGCCACCCCGGGGCCAAGGCGGGACCCCAGATCACCTGGGGGCCGGAAGACGAGGAAGGCTGGAGGAGACTTTCCTTTAGGCACTGGCCTTCGCTCTTTAGCTACTACAACATCACACTGGCCAAGAAGTGAGTACTAACATTTTACATCACGTGTGTGTCAAAGTGGCGGTCCGGGGGCCAAATCTGGCCCGTCGCCTCAATGATGAGTGGCGACTTTCTGTTTTAGGATCAAATTTAAATGAAGAGGATATTTGTATATTATATTTCCTGATTTTCCCCTTTTCAATAAATAACTGCATTTTTTTAATCCATTTTTTCAGTTTTTAGTTCAAAAATCATTTCGTAAAATCTAAAAATAGATTAAAAAAAAAAGCTAAAATAAACATTGTTTTAGATCTACAACAAAACTGAATAATCAGGGCTTTTAATCCAATTCATTTAATCCATTTATTAAAAAACAACTAAATATTATATTTAAAATGGCCCATGTTAAAATAAAAAATGCCAGGCTCCGCCCAGTGCTCATAGAGACCGTGGCCATGATATTCTTCTGAGCAGCTTCTATATGCTCGTACATCCAAATTTGTCTCCTAGCTCAAGATAAACATTTCCTCGTATCTCAAATTGCCCGTACATCCAGGCACTCGTATGTCGAGGTACGATGAAAACATTTGTTTTTCCCAATTGTGGTACTTTTTAGGTACATCAGCATCTTGCCGGTGATTCCCGTGACCATTCACGTGAGCCCCCAAGAGGCCATGGAGGGGCGGCACCCCCAGGACACCAAGGTCCCCCTGCTGCCCCTCCCCAAGGTGGCCACGGATCTCCAGAGCGACCTGACGCTCTACAAGTCAGTAGGCCATCCCAAACGCCGGGAATTGAGCCTTCTGTAATCCCTCCGTCCATTTTGTGTCCGTACAGGGTCGGCGCTTTAGGTCTGGCGGCCGGCGTCCTGCTGGTCCTACTCCTTTTGTGTCTCTACCGACTTTTGTGCCCGCGGAACTACGGGCAGAACGCCGGGCGGCGGCGCCGGGTGGATCGGCCCTGCGACGGTTACGGATATTTTCCGCCCGTCAGCGAGATCTCGCCGTTGCTGCTGCGGGGACACGGCATGGTGGGGACTCTCGGCCGTCCAATGTTTGAAGGAACCGTGTGTCCCGATTGTTTGGTCGTCCCTGACAAAGATGGCCGTCGGGATGAAAGATGTTGAGATGCCAATTGATAGGTTTTTTAATGTGTTTTTTTTTTGTTCATGTTTTAGGACATTGAATGTTTGGCGAGTGACGGGATGCTGCTGGCCAGTTGCTGCCTGGCGGGACAGATTCGCGTTTGGGACGCTCAAACGGGAGATTGCCTGACCGTCATCCCCAAGCACGGGTATGGACGCCAATTTTACAGATTTTTCGCCAAAAAATCCAGGCTACGGCTTATATGCACATAAATTTGATCAAACTTATTTTAAAATAAATAGTCATTCTTAGAATATTGCGGCTTCACGACATTGCATTTTTTTTGTTAATTTAATTTTTTTGAATACATTTGTTTGTTAATATAATTTTTAAAATAAATAGCTTTGTTAATATAATTTTTTAAATATTTTTTTGTTCATTTAATTGTTTTTAAATAAAAATGTGTGTTCATTATTATTTTTTGTTTATAAAAATGTAAAAATTCACTACTGGGACTGAGCACTAAAGAAAAAAAAAAAAAAAAACATATATTTTGTAATATTTTTTTAAAATTCATAAAAGTGTGACAATTCAGTGGAAGCCCCTCCCCCTTCCTTCACGTACTACTAGGACTCGGCACTGAAGTTTGTTTGTCTGGTCTACATGAACCGCGATAATCGAGGGATTACAGTAAACTCTATCTTGCATCCAATGTGAACAAAAACGGACTTGCGCCCCCTGCAGGCTGAGACGAAACAGCAGCGGCGGCGGCGGCGACAGCGGCCGTGCCAACCGTCACGACCCGGACGGCTCCCTCAGCGGCGACAGCCCCTCCGAGGACGAATCCTACCAAGTCAGGCGGCGCGCCGTCCCCAGCCGCCGCCCCCTTTTCAAAGACCAACCGGACCTGACGTCGCTCATCGAAACCAACTTCGCCTCGGCGCCGTCGTGCCCCCACGCCGCCCGGCCCGCCCCGGAGGGTTTCAACTACGGCGAGGTGGTGGCCAACGCCTACACGGCGCACAAGCCGCCCTCGCCATGCGGGATCTTCTCCCCCGTGCCTTCCCCGCCGGCCGGCGCCGCCCCCCGGAGCCGGCCGGGCTTCTGGGACGCCCCCGAGGCGGCGGCGGCGGCGCCCGGTCCGGACGGGGGTTCGGTCTGGGCGCTGGAGCTCAGGGGGAACCTCATTGTCGCCGGGCGTAGCAACGGGAAACTGGAGGTGCGTATCGGGAAACTGGCGTGGGGCGGATTTCGCCGATTAACCCCGCCTACGGCGCCGTTTGGTCCATAGCTGTGGGACGCCACGGACGGACGCTTACGGTGCAGCAGCGGCGGCGAGGCCGGCGGGGCGTCCGGCATCACCGCGTTGGCCTTCCTCAACAATAGGTGGGTTGGTCAGTTTTGATGGCTAAAACAGCGCAAACTGATGTGGCGGCCATCTTTGTTTTTTGACAGAATTGTGGCGGCGCGTCTGGACGGATCTTTGGACTTTTTCAGCGTGGATCCGCTTCAGTACCGAGGTCAGACCATTTGGGCCGAGGGTGTCAAACTCCATTTCATGTGAAAAGGGCCATTTTAGATATAGTATTTAGATGTTACATTTAAAAAAAAAAATTATAACTGGATCAAAAGCCCTAAATGGTAAGGGAAAATATTCTTTTAAATATTTTTTTCGAAACTTTACATTTTTATGTGTAATATTAAAGTGGAAAAGCAGAAAATATTTGTATGTAGTACTTATTTTTCCATTTTAGAAAATGCTAAAAACACAAACTGGATTAAAAGCCCTGCATATTCCATTTTTTATAGATCTAAAACAATGTTTATTTGAGCTTTTATTTATAATATTTTTAGATTTAAAAAAATAATTTTTGAACTAAAAACAGAAAAAAATGGATTAAAAAATGACAATGATTGATTTAAAAGGGAAAATGAGGAAATATAATATACATCTATCTATCCTCTTCATTTGAATTTGATCCTATAACAGAAATATTGACTTTCTCAGGGCCGCACAAAATGTTACGGCGGGCCAGGTTTGGCCCCCGGGCCGCCACTTTGACACCAGTCAACAATTAATACCGCCAAAAGAATCGCTAAGTAGTGGATTTATGAAAATCGAGGGAGACTTATAATAACAAATTTATGTTGAAATGAGTCTAAAATGCCGCTTTTCTGTTTCAGGTGGGCCGTGTGGGGGCGGGGCTGGGGGCGGGGCTGGGGGCGTCCCCCTGTCCCCCTGCTACAGCAGCGAAGATGCCATCAGCTGCCAGTTGACGCGCTCGGTGCAGTGCGCCCACCAGAAGCCCATCACGGTCCTGAAGGCCGCCGCCGGCAGGGTGGTGACGGGAAGCCACGACCGGACCGTGCGGGTGAGGAATTAAGGGAGGCGGAGTTTGGGGGGGCGGGTGGGCGGGTTTTTTGAGTTAGGAACCTCCCCTAACCCGCCGCCCGCTGCCCTCACGCAGATCTATCGACTGGAAGACTCGTGCTGCCTGTTCACGCTGCAGGGACACGCCGCTGGAATCACTGCCGTCTACATTGATGAGGTCACTTCCTCTTTCTTCCATGACAACTTCCTCTTCATTCAAAAAACAAATCATTTCCTCTTAGTTTCAGGGTACTTCATTTCCTATTGATTTTGGATCACTTCCTGTACGGTTTGGGCATTACAAAAGTCATTTCCTGTTAACTTTGGGACAATATATTTTATTTCTAATCACCAAAAATGATTTTTATTTATTTTCTCCCCCCAAAATATTTTTGGTCAATTTTTTTGCATGCCTAAATTGAAAATCTTAAATTATTGACAAAACTTCTTTGTAGGAGTTATTTTCTTAATGTAAATATAAATGTAAAAAATATATATATTTTTTTTTAATTCAGCCCGGTAGAGTTTTAAAAAAAAATCCATTATAGCCTAGCATAACTTGAGCTAATGCTAATGTTAGATGTTTTTCCCAAGCTAGCTAGCTAGCCAAAATAGCATTGTTAGCTCCTGGTTTTGCCGGGAAACCTTGCCACGGCCCAATCCATAAGGTAACTCTTCACGTGGCTCTTAAAGATGAAATGAAAAATTCTACAAATGAGTTGTGAACTCCAATCTGATCAGTTATTTTTTTGCGTCCCTCAGACCATGGTCCTGGCCAGCGGGGCCCGGGACGGCGCCATCTGCCTGTGGGACGTCCTGACGGGCATCCGCGTCAGCCGCGTGGACGGTCACCGCGGCGATGTCACCTCGCTGGTGTGCACGCCGCTTTGCGTCATCAGCTCCGGTTTAGACGACCTCATTTGCGCATGGGACAGAAGTACCGGGATCAAGTTATACCTCATACAGCAGGTCAGTACACACTTTGTTTTAGTAATACCCCTTAGGAATTAGACCCGGCTTGGCTTTAATGACAACTCCATTTCACGTGGACCATTTTAGATAGAATATTTCCATTTTTTTTAAAAGAAGTGGATTAAAAACCCTGAATAGTCAGTTTTTTATAGATCTAAAAAAAAATGTTTATTTGAGCTGTTTTAAAATATATTTTTAGATTTTACAAAATGATTTTTGAACTAAAAACACAGACAAATGGGTTAAAAAATGACAATGATTGATTTAAAATTGATTTTCAGTTTTTTACTTTAATATGAAACATCATAAAAAATGATTTTTGAACTAAAAACACAGAAAAAAACGGATTAAAAATGACAATGATTGATTTAAAAGGGGGAAAATCAGAAAATGTAATATACATCTATATCTATCATTTGAATTTGATCCTAAAACAGAAAGATTGACTTTCCCGGGCCGCACAAAACGAATCGGCGGACCACATTTGGCCCCACGGGCCGCCACTTTGACACGTTTTGGGGGATTTGGTCACTTGGATCTCGTTTTTGTAGATGATGAAATAAACCCTTAAAAATATAGAGCTAAGAAATTTCCGAATAGTCTGCAGGTCAGTGAATTTTTCACCGAAATAAATCTTGTCATGAAATGTTTAAAAACGCCGTAAATGTCAAAGCGCTACTGACGAGATGGCGTTTTTTTTTTTTTTTTTTTTGTCACCAGGAGGCCGGCTGCGGTTCCAGCCTGGGTGTGATTTCCGACTCGCTGCTGGTGACGGGCGGCCTGGGCTGCGTCTCCTTCTGGGACCTGAACTACGGGGACCTGATCCAGACGGTCTACTTGGGTCCCAGCAGCGACGGGCAGGGCGTGCGGCAGCTGCTGGTGCTCGACAACGCCGCCATCGTCTGCGACTTTGGCAGCGAGCTCAGCCTGGTCTTTGTGCCCTCCGTCCTGGAGAAACTCGACTGACTGTGAAGGAGGCGGGAAAGCCGCCATCTCCCATTGGACCAGGATGCGACCACGTCGAGGCCCCGCCCCTTATTTATTGGAGGTATGTCTGTTTGTTGAGGAACGCCGAACGAACGAACGAACGTGGTGGAAGAATTGTTTACGACACGCTTTGGTTTACGGATTTCCCAAAGAAAAGGTGCTTAGGTCAAAGGAAAACCTGCTGAGAAATTAACCCTTTATAGGGCAAACAAACCATTTTCTCGTATTTAACCTAATAATAGCTATTAGCCGTTAGCCATTAGCCCTGAACTGACATTTAAAAATTACAAAAATTCAATCCAAAAGCATTGGGGCCAGTACATGAAAATAATATGAATTAAAGTGTGTATGTATGCATATATATGTATATATGTATATGTATATATGTATATATGTATATATGTATGTATGTAAATATGTATATATGTATATATGTATATATGTATATATGTATATATGTATATATGTATATATGTATATATGTATATATGTATATATGTATATATGTATATATGTATATATGTATATATGTATATATGTATATATGTATATATGTATATGTATATATATATATATATATATTTATATATGTGTATATATTTATATGAATGAATGAAAATGGAAAAATACAACAAAAAATGCGAGAATCGTGCAATAAAATAAATTAATTAGGATAATATATAGAATGGGTATTTTGTGAAAATAAATAGTCATTAAAAAATAACAATACCCTTTTTTTTTTACAAATTTTACAAACTTTTTAAATCTTTTCCTATATTTTTTATATTTATTATATCGTTTTAATGATTACTATTTTTATGTCTTACTCCAATGCTTTTTGTATATTGGCTTGATACCATTAAGCTACATTTTGTAGTACTAGATAGACTACTACTTATGATGTAATTATGAAATATTTGTATCTATCAATCAAACAATCAAACTAAATGTTAGTTAAAATAAAAAAGTAATTTATGGCCACCATAAATCGTAATTAATCATATTTAACCGATGACTAATGTCCAAAAATCCAGATGACCAGTGCCCTATAAAGGGTTAATACTTCCCGAAAACCAGCCCCCCCCCGCCCCCCCAAAAGCCGTTTACTAAACTGGGTGTGAGCTATAAATTGTGTGGGTGTGTTTTATCTTATTGTGGCGGGGACAGGATGTTGTAAAATGTCAGGCTACTGAATCGCGGTGACTTTTGGGACCAAAAATAGGAACAAAAAAAAAAGTCAAAATGTATTTGCTGGTCATTGGTCACAACTTCAAACTATTTGGGCACTTTTATTTTTGTATTTTTTTTCTCCCAGTAATACATTGGCCAAGGTACCGGAAGGCGGGCTTATGTTAATGTATCGTGGAAGGTAACCCCGCCCCCCTCCTAGACCCGCATTGGCCAGCTAGTGGTGACAGGCGTTGCACCGATGCTAATATTCACAATAAAATGGAAGTCGTGGTCTCAAAATGATGAACAACCATTTCAATTGGGGGGGGGGGGTGTCACTGAAATTAGGACTTTGCTCCGTCACCCCCGTTCCCATTTCAAATGGATTGGACATCCAGGGCGTCAACAACTCGATAATGTGCTTTGAGACAAATGTTTTTTAAAAATTGCTGGTGAAATGAGCTAGAATGGAAAATTTGCCCCCACCAAGATGGCAGCCAAAGCATGGGAAGAGCTTTGATCGCCATCTTGGAGGGGGCAAAGTTTCCATTATAGCTCATTTCACGAGCAATTTGAAAAGTTTGTCACAAGATGTCCAATCCTCTCGAAATGGGAGGGTTGACGGTGAATGAATGCCGACCTTCCCCCTTTGAATGGATTGGACTTTTGGGAAATTAGTTTAAATTTTAAATAATATGCAGTAAAAAAAGGAAAGATGGTATCGGTGCAACACGAGTAGCGACATAACTTATTGACTTGTTTTGTAAAAAAAAGACAAAAAAAACATAACAAAAAAATACTTTGTACTAATTTTCCAATAAAGGCGCTTTGATACGGCAACATTGCTTTTAATTCTCTTTATTTACTTTTTGTCATTAGTTAAACATTTTAAAATATGTACAAACAGGCTTGAAGATTTTAGGACTTGTTGAGACTCCACAGGGGATCCAGACCACTCAGGGGGTCTTCGCTCTCGGACTCCCGACTCCCGTGGAGGCCCCGCCCCTCGGTTGGCTGCAGGAAGCTCTGCTTGGTCACCCGTTGTTTGCCCCGCCCACCACCGCCATCCATGGAAAAGGCCTCGGGCGCCAGGGAGGCCAACAGTTCCAAAGACGAAGGCGGGGCTTGCACTTGTGGCGGGGGGCCGGCCAATGGGGCGGCCGATGGACTGGCCAACCCCCCCACGTCCACGCCATTGGGCGGCGGAGGGGACGGCGTCGTCGGGGGCGAACCAGGGCACTCCGGAGCCGGTACAGGCTCCGGGACGGGGGGCGAAAATGGCAACGTGGGTTCCTCCAGATCTTCAAGCTCCGCCCCCTCGACGCTGGGGGGCCGTACGCTGAGTTTGGCGATGGTGGCCTGGATGGAGCTGATGGGAATGTCGCCCCCTAGGACCAAGTCTTGCTGGGACGAATCCTGGCGCTGGTGCTGCAAGCGTTTGGAAATATGGCAATGTTTCAGTTATTATGGGATGCCAGGAAAACCATTTTTTTGGAGACTGGCATCACGAACCTTGGAGGAGGAAGCGGCCACGTTCCTGCCGGCGTTGGACGGCGGGACGCCGTGCCGGAGGAGAACCTGTTCGCCGTGCTGCAACAGCGCCTCGTAGCAGAACTTGAGGTGCAGCTGTGGGGGATTTGGGTTTGATGCCGTCCAACAGGCTTTGGTTAGCAGACCGTCTGGCGACTTACCTTCTCCTGGAGCATGTTCTTCCTTTGCTTTCTCATCTTCCTGACCAGGTCTCGCAGGTCCGCCACGCCGTTGCCGGCCTCCAGCTCCTGCACCGCCGCGTACAACAGACAGAAGGCGCCGGTGCGACCCACCCCGGAGCTAGAAAGACACGTTACAGTGAGGTACATTACCGCCTATGTTTATGTATATATATCTTTCACATGAATTTTAGCATCATGTGATAGCAACTGCTCTTATTTTGAAATTGAAAGAGTACTAAAACGTTTTCCTCTTTCAAAAGTAAATCCTCTTTTTGTTCCATTTCAGCATATTTCTGGGATGCCGGAATCTAACCTGCAGTGGACCACCACGGGAGTGTGTGCGGGTCTTTGGTGCAGGTAGTGTCCGTGGACCTCTTGGATGAAGTGCAGCAGGTTGCTCTGGCTCTCGGGGAGCCCCCTGGTGGACAGAAAAGAGACGGACGAGTGTCAAAATGGCCTTGGCTTGGACAGAAAAACTAAAAACTAAATGGCGCTCGTACAGTTCTGGCCAAGAAGTGAACTGCAAGTGGACCACGGTGCGCTTCAGGCTCTGGTCTCGGTAGCGCAGGCTGATCATGCGCTCCACGTGGGTGGGGGTGCTCTTCTGGGTGCTCAGGCTGAGGGTGATGGGACCCTGAGACAGCTGCTGCCCACGTTCCGTCGGGAAGTAGCGCGCCACTTTGCCCTGGTGAAAAAAAAAACAACTCGGCATACCGTGGCACTAACCCTCAAAGTATGTTTCTTTTAGGTTTTGGACACCCCGCCCTCCCATGGACGACTCCTACCTTCTCCACTTCCTGCTCGGACACGAGCGCCACCACCAAGGAGACCTTCTGCTCGTAGACCATCAGCCAAAAGTCGGCGGCCGTGCCGGTGAGCGGCGCCTGCGTGGCGATGATCTGCGGGCAGTACGCCGACAGGTCCTCCACGTAACTGGCGTTGATGTAGTCGTCCTTTCCGGAGCGCAGCAGGACGCGGTTCAGGTCGTACGGCATGACGTCCTGGTGGCGGTTCTTCATGGCGTAGCAGCGGGCGATGGCGATGGACAGCTGCCGGGCGTCCTTCTCCTGCTGCTCCTGCAGCTCCCTCCACTGGCCGTCCAGCGCCGACGCGCCTCTCTCGTCGTCCGGGAGGTCCTCCAGGGCGTCCACCCGTGCCCGAAAACCTTCCAGCTCGCTCTGGAGCCGGGCCAGGAGCTCCGGGGATCGGTAAGGATCGCCTTGGATCAGGAGGACTCCCCGCGAGTCCTCCTTACGACGCTCGCCGTCCCTCGGGTCCGCTTTGGTGGGTTGCAGGACGTTGGCGGGGGGTTCGACGCCCCCCGACTGGTTGTCGGGGCTGGAGGAGAGGAGGTCGTGGTTGCCCGGGTTCTGGAGCCGGAATGTGGAAGCGGGAGGAGGCGAACCTACGGCAGTGGCGGCGGAGGCGGAGCTTAAGTCAGAGGTAACGCCGGGTCTCGGAACGAGGGAAGACGGGCCGGGCGTTGGGGAGGTGGACGGAGCCGGGGAAATGGAGGGAGGCTGGCTCGCCAGTCCAACCGGAGGCCCGCCGGGACATGGCTGGAGAGTGTGAGGGGGTACGCCCACGGGGGGCGCTCTCAGGGGGGCGCTCGGTGGCACGTGGGATCCCGGGGCTCCCAAGTACATGGGACCTTGTGGGTGGACCGCGCCGTGGGGGGCGGCCGACTGCGGCGCCAGGGGCTGCCGGGGCATGCTGGGGGGGCTCCCGGGGTAGCAGTGGTGGCCTTGGACCTGGGGGTGACCGGCAACGGACACGGGAGCTTGGGGCATGTTGGGGACGGGGGGAGGGCCAGGGTGATGGTGCTGATGTTGCGGGGAGAGGGAGGTGGGAGGGGCGTGTCTCGGAAGGTGCGCCTGTGGACCCATCAAATGGGGTTGTGATGCGGGAGGCATCGGGGGGCCCATTTGGGGGTGGATGGCCTGGTTGCCGGGGACCACCGGACCCCCGGGGCCGGTTGGGATTTGTGGGTGGGGTGCAAATTGCTGGGAGCCGTGGGGCATCTGGGGGTGCTGGTACAGCGTGGCGCTCTGAGCGCTCGGGGGGTGCCGGTGAGCGGGGTAGGCTTGCGAAACGGGACCTACGATTTGAGGGGCTGGGGGGTGGTGTTGGAGCGGAGCACTAGGGGGCGCCATCAGGCCCTGAGGAGGCATTGGCATCACTGGAGCTTGATGCTGGGGGGCATAGTTCTGAGGCGCCTGGTAGCCTTGGGCTATTGGAGGCGGGGCTTGGTAGCCGTTCGCTGGCGCCTGCATGTGACCCGGGAAAATCTGGGGGTAGCGTGGGGGTGCGCCGGGTTGCTGAGCCACGTAGCCGTGCGGGTAGCCTTGCAGCGAAGGGTGCCGAGGGGGCGGGAGGCCCGTCGGTCCCACTCGGTAGTCCGGGGGCGGGGCTTGTCCCACGGGGGGAGGGTACTGATTGGGTTGTGTCATTTGGGGCAGGAATCGCGGGTAGGCGCCCATGGGCGGGGGGCCGGCGTAGACGGCGGAAACCCCGGGGGCGACGGGGTGCCGGGGTGTCGGGTCGTAGCTCGGCGTGGGGACTCGCTGAGGGACCGGGGCTCCGTAGGCCGCCTGTCTGGGTATTTGCGACGCCATCTGAGGGGCGGGAAGGTGAGGGATGGGCGCGTGGAGGACGCCGGGCGTGGGAAAGCGGGCGATACGAGCCAGCAGCTCCGGCGGCGGAAGATTGGCCGGAAAACGAGGAAGATTGGCGGGTGAGGAGGCGGGCCAGGGCACGGTGCCGCCCCCGCCGGGGGGGAGGAAGGCTTCCGGGCCGGGCCGCTGAAGGGAAGGAATGTCGGCTGGGCGGCCGCTAAGTTCTTCGGGCCCGTCTTCGGCCAGAGCCAAGATGGCGGCGTTAATTTGGGCCAACTCGGGATCTTCCAGACTGGAGTCGTCGTCCTGGGAATTGGGCTTGAAGGAAGGTTTGGCCGCCGTGGGTCTGGCCGGAGGCTTCTTCGGACTCTCTCTACAACCACATCAAGTACGTCACCGACATGTAAACCAGGTCACAACTAAATCCAGTCCTACCTTTCCAGGACGGTCTTCCTGGCTTCCATTCGGGTCTGACACAAGGCCTTGGCTCTCTCCAGCAGACGCGCCGCTTTGCCTTCCAGGTCGTCGTAGAACTCCTTGCCCTCCTGCGACTTCTTCATCAGGTCTTCGTAGGCCTCGTAGGAACCCACCAGACCTTGGACCGTGGCGCTCCACTGCTGCTCCGTCTGACGCAAGCTCTTACGGACCAAGGCGTACTGAACGTTGGCCTCCGTCAAGGCCTTGAGGATGTTCTCCTGGGCCGCCAGGTTCTGGTCCACGTAGACCTTCACCTGTTCGTATTTCTTCAGCTGCTCCTCGAAGACGTTCTGAGGAACCGGTTGAGGGTTCAGATGTTTTCCTTGGTACATCCCAGTCTGATAACCTACCTTTATGTCTGCCCTTTCCGTGGTCACCAGGGTGGAAGTGATGTCATCGTGCTGGATCAGGTCTCGCAGTTGTCTCTCCAAGGAACTCCTCTGCTCCCTCATTTCCTGAACCTTCCCCAGGATTCGCTTCACGCACTGCAGCCCGGCTACTTCATCTGCTCGAAACCAGAAGGAGAAGGTCACGGTTGATCCAGACGCCATTTTCCCGGTCTCACCTTCGCTGAGTTGGGGGCGGGGCAGAGCATCCCTCAGGTTCTCCAAGGGTCCACCCAAGAGCCGCAAGTTGCTGATGTGCAGGTTCATGGCCCGGTGGAGCTCCGTGTTGGTGAAACTGGCCTTCTCGTGGGCCTCGGCGTACTTCTCCAGGTCCCTTCGCATCTCGGCCAACGCCGGGTGGGCGTCGCCCGGGGCGCCGGCGTCACGCAGGGCCTTCTCGCCGGCCTCGTCGGCTTCCAGGATCTCCTGGATTTCTCGTAGGGACGACTCCACGTCGGTGAAGACGCCGGAAAGGACTGCGGGAGGAGGTCAGATTGAGGACTTTGGAAGGATGGCGGGAATCGATGGCGGGGTTGATGGCTACCCTGCATGGATTGGACCAGGCTCTTGACCGTGTCGGGTCGGACGCTGAGAGCGGCGCATTTCTCCATCAGGACCGGCGGAATGTGGCTGTACATGTCCAAGTTGTCTACGGATTCCGGCTCCAAGCCCAAAGAGTCCATAAACTGCCTGTTTGGGACAAAACGGGACGTTAGCTTAGCCGTTAGCGACACACAAGGACTCCAAGTGGACTCGGCTTACTCCAGTGTGTCGTTTCTGCCGTCGATCTTGGCCATGACGTCCCTCAGGAGCTTGGCTTTCTCCTCGCTATCGACACCAAAATACGGCGTCAAGTCCAATTCTACGTTACACCTGACGTATTGATTATCTGGACGCCGACCTGTAGAGGGAGGACGCCTCGTGAGCCGCCATGGGCACCAGCTTGGCGAAGAGGTCCGGGCCAGTGACGCTGGGGTCCGTCGGATTGACGGGCAGGGCTTTGACCAATGGCGCTCCTGCACAAAACGCAGATTTTTGTCATTTCAGCATCCCACGATTGGACGCCATCGTCTCCGACGTTACCTTTGACGGACGCCAAGGTTTCCAGAGAAGGGACGGACTCGTGGTAGATGAAGTCGTTGTCCTTTTTGGCCGAGTTGAATCTACGAGGAGGCCATTTTGATGGGGTGAGTAATACCGTATTTTTACGTATATAAGGCGCACCGTCAATGAATGACACTTATTTTTTTCCATATATAAGGCGCCCTGTCTATTTTGGAGAACATTTCAGACTTTTAAGTGCGCCTTATAGTCATGAAAATACGGTAAGCTATTTGTTTTTGAAAAGAATGGCTTACTTGCCGCCGATGACATCCATGGTGAATCTTAGGGCGTCCTGCACACTGTCTGGTTGACCCTGAGGACAGAAAAAAACAGGTTTTGGAGAACCCCATCAGCACCTGAGCGGCGCTACGATGAGAAGATAAGAAGATGCTCACCTTGGCTAGCTTGATGGCTTCTGACAGCTTGTCCATGGAGCTCTGGAGGTACGCCAGCTGCACACAAACATTCAAGCGTAAAACCCCCCGCAAAAAAAATTCCATGGTTGGCGTTGGCTCACCCGCTCGCCGTATTTCTGCTGCTCTTCGGCTTGTTTGCCCATGTGAAGCTTTACAACCAAATTCACGGGAGAAAAACATAAAAACGCAGTCAAAACAGGACGAACTTTGGATTTTTAGCTAGCACATAGCTCGAGGAAAGGTCACCAATGGGGGGGTGCGTCAAATTGAGCTGGCCGATAAAACGATAACGATAATTATTGAATTTTTTTTTGTCAATAATACTATAAAAAAACGTTCGATAAAACTTCTATAATTTTAAGATGCAGTTACACCATCCAACCACCGTGGAGAATGGGGGCGCTAATAGGGGATGATTTATTTCGTATTGTTCGTATTTATTTCGTACAGTAACTTTTGGTTTGAAGGCAAATTTATAAAAATGTCGGCAGGTTTTTCATAGTGTAAGGGGGGCAATTGCACAAAATACTTTTTAAAAGTAAAAACATCACTTACGTGCGCAATGGCGGCAAAGTAGTAAATCTTCATCTGGACTAACTTCTTCCAATCCTTCTGGATCTTCCCCAGCATGGACGCCGTCTCCGAGTTCTCCAGCGCCCTGCACGCCTCCTTGTAGTAATCCACCACCTGGACACGTCATGGCGTCAAAAGTAAGCACGCCATTTTTTTGGTTGGGAGTGACGGGACACGCCCACCTGAGCGCTAATGCGGGCCACAAGGTAGCTCTTCCTATTGTCCAGCATGGATTTCTCCAGAAGACACTCCTGAGCTTGACCCTGACGTCCAAAAGATGATTAGAATGTTTACTTTCGGTGTCGTAGCGCGGTCGTCCATCCTACCAGCATCAGGTTGATGTTGAGGTTAAGGATCTGGTGACTCATATCCACGCTAAAGTTATGACTAAAATGGTCCCTCAGGTAGTAGAAGGCTCCGGCCGAACACTGGAAATGCGTGCAAGACACCTTCATGCCCTGAAAGAGCAACCAGACATGATTAGACGCTCGCTCAAACTTGGCGTTTACGGGTTGCGTCTTACTTCTTCTGACACGCGGTTGTCCATGGCGCCTAACATGGAATGGAGAGCTCCTAGAGAAGTGAACGGACATTTTTAGAACTCGAGACATGACGTGAAGACCAAAAAAAATGAAGGGAACTCACCCAGATTGTAGAGAATACACGCCTGTTCGTAGCTGATGTCGTCGTGGACCACCGTTTTGCCGGAAAAGATTTCAGTCCTAAGGAACAGGAATAGGAACAGGAATATGAATGGGTACAGAAATAGGCAAAGGTAAGAATAAGAATAGAAACAGGAATAAGAGCAGGAACAGGAATGGGAACAGGAATAGGAAAAGGTAAGAATAAGAATAGGAACAGGAATAGGAAAAGTTAAGAATTGGAATAAGAATAGAAACAGGAATAAGAGCAGGAATAGGAACAGGAATAGGAACAAGAATAGGAACAGGAATAGGTACAGGAATGGGAAAAGGTAAGAATTAGAATAATAATAGAAACAGGAATAAGAATAGGAATAGGAATGGGACAGGAAAAGGTAAGAATTGGAATAAGAATAGAAACAGGAATAGGAACAGGTAAGATATCTACAGTTGTTTAATTATTCCGGGCAGAATGTGACAAAATGTTATTTTGTACCAAGCTATGGAGACGGCGGCCTCCTGCCCGGTTGCCATGGGAACGCGGCTCTGAAGGTAATGAAGCTGACCAAAGTACTTCCTCAACGTGCTGCAGCCTTCAAAGTCTCTGGTGACGTTCACGGCGCCCTGTCGGAAAAGGTAAACTCGATTTTGAAGCATTCTTTAGGTTTTTTTTTCTTTCATGTGACTTTCGGCACCGACCTGCCGCAACGTCTCGAGTTTTTTCAGTTGCTCGTTGTAGTTGTCCGGATTCTCGCCGTAGTTCTTCAGGATGAACTAGGACAGAATAAAGTCAGACTTTAGTTTGGAATGTGTTCTAAAAATGAATAGCAGATGCTTGGACATGAATTCAATCTTTACAAATTGGGTGGACAAATAAGCTAGTTAAGACACTTTAATGGGAATGTTGTCCTTACCAATATGGCCGCCCCAGAAGCCATTTTGCTAGAAAGATGAGGGGGCATATTCATTTAAAGTTGAATTGTTCGACATCCAAATGTTTTTGCACATTTTTCATATATTAAGGTAACAGAATTGGGAATTACTGTCAAAGAGTATCTATAAGCCGCATAATTTGACATCTGTTGTTATTTAAAGCCATGATTAATAGTTTTTTTGTTTACTTGTTAGTATCAAAAATAGATTTTGGAGTGTGTAATGCTTTCGAGATGAACATTTTATTATCATAACAGTCTGAGAGTTGCTCAGTTAATTAAAACATCACAGCTAGCTCCGCCCACTTTTAATTAGAACGCTATTTCCCGTCCATGGCAGTCAGCACACGTGACATTCCGTAGGAGCGAAGATGACGTCACGTTGTTATGAAAAAATAAGGAAGAGTTCGAAGGTAAACAACTTTATTTACCAGGAAAAAGACAGAAAATAGGTCAACTAATAATTCAACCATGATTCATATCAAGTGTGAGGAACTTTTTTTCCCGACAAGAAGTTATATTTACGTACACTCGGAATTTTCATGACCACTTGTTGCCAATTGTTAGTTGTTGTCATGGCGTCGCCCCTTTTGCGTCACGTGACTGTACACGTCGTTAAGGCCTGATTATGTTAGCCAGCCAACCACCTGGTTTGTACTAGTTCGTGCTGGTCCACTGGAGTCCACTCGTTAGCTCTGTTAGCTCTCGCATTAGCCAACGGCTAAATACAAGGGAAATGCCACGAAGCTAATGGTAGCCGAGCAGTTAGCTTTTCTGGAAATGTATACGAGTGTTCACTAGCTCGGTTCCGGTTCATCTTAGCTTGTTTACAAGCACTTGGGGAGCAGTTGTTGACCTCCTACAGCGGGAAGATCCCCGCCCAGCTCACCTGCCTGACGGCCGGGGTGAAGTGGAAGTCTCCAGCCTCCTTGAGGTCGAGCCATATCATCGGCATGCGGGGGACTGCCTCCATGGCGGCGGTTCGCGGTGCTCTGGGAGCCGCTTGGAAGTCACTCGAGGTCGGTTGAGAGGTTTGGAAGAGGCGCTGGATTCTTTTCTTCCCCCCTAAACAACTGTGTCATGGGGCCGTCCACGCATGAACCGGAAGTAAGTCGATGTCACGCCCGAGGAATGACGTGAGTATGCGCGCGTTGAATTGTCGGAAATGCAGTTTAAATCAGTTTGAGTTGATTTAAAAAAAAAAAAAAAATCAAAACAAAAACTAAAAGCAACTTAACATTTTCTTATTCATTCCGAAATCAGGCGTCTACATTTTCTTATCTAAAATTGTTTAGACGATGTCTAGTAAAGATTTTCTATTCAGTTAGTATGTATAATTAGGCTTTATTCTTAATAAAAGACCATGTCCAAGTCTGTATTCTTAAACAATGACAATGAATAGTCAGGACTTTTTCTTTAAAAAAAAACAGAACATCTGAGGTCAGGCTTTAAAAATAATATGTATAGTAAGACCCTTTTCCTTAAAATAAAATAAAAAAAACTCCACACAGAAAGGTCCTCCAAACCTGGGATTGAACCCTGAACCTCAGAACTGTGAGCCAACATGATAACCACTTGTCCCAAATTTCATTGATAGTGAGGCGTTTTTTCCCTTAAAAATGAGCACGTTAAGTAAGTACTAATCCTTTTTTCTTACCAAAAAAGGACCATGTAAAGCGAGGATTTTTGTATTTATTAATATGACCACGCCCATGTTATGATCAGCTCTCAACTCGTTTTATGACCACAAGAGGGCGCTCTGCGCTTGTACAGACTTGAGATTGAGAGGGACTCTGTGATGGACATTTCCAGACATATCACCATGACGACCATAGTTTTGGATGCTGATAAAGCCACAGGTGGGCAAACACCGATGTACACGAGGAAGACATACAGAAGAGGAGGAGGAGGAAGAGGAAGAAAAAGGTCCAATGAGGAGGAAGAGGAGGAAAAGAAAGAAGATGAAGGGAGGGCAAAAAAAGGAAAACCAAGGCATGAAAGTTAAGGAAAACCCCTGAAAGTGAAGATGATGAAGACGAGAAAGAAGAGTCGTTGCAGGGATGTTCCGTAGCTCTGTTGCCATGGTTACCACATCTTCTGGCTGTCATGCCATAGCTCACGTATTCGCCTCACATTTGCCGCCGTCGTGGCAAACAAACAACGCCAGCATAATGCGTATCATTTTCAAAATTTTAGTCACATGCATCTCTGCTCGTATTTTTCTTAGTTTTGCTTATAAAAAATAGTTAGATGTACACTTTGCCCTATAGTTTTTTTTAAATAATACTTCATAGCATTCATATCCAATATATAATTTAATTACAATATTATATTTGATTGTCACTATTAGGATTTCAAATTGGAACAAAAAAAAACTGAATAAATTACCAAAATAAATGTGTTAGCCAGCTAGCCTAGCATCCATGTTTTTAGGTTGTGGGAGGAAAGCATAGTACCTAGAGAAAACCTACGGAAGCCTAGGTTCAACATGCAAACTCCAGAGAGTGAGGACCCAGCTGGGATCGAACCCACGACCCCAGAACCATGAGGCCGAAGTTCTAACCGCCCACCCACCGTGCCACACATTTGAAAAAAAACATTAAGATTAGTCTTTTTGTCCTTTAAGCTTATGTTATTGATGACAAAACATGACATTTTTAGTTGACATTGATTCTTTTTGTAGCAATGCTAACTTTGCTAGCTTAGACGGAACGCTACGCCACGCCGGCACCAAGACCTTTCGCCAAATTGCACTTATGTAAGAAAATCAATGTGGAGATGCTGGACACAGTGACACGAAAGATGATGTAAGGCCAAGCGCCCACGGAAGAGCAACACGCGCCCCCCCCTGCCGCATCACGTTGCGTATCCATGGCAACCCGCCGAACTCTCGCTGCCTGACAACAAATAGCATCTCATCGCGCCCAACCCACACCTGACTTTTTTTCAACGCCGCCAAATATGGGATTAGTCACGAGCTCGGCGGCGAGGATTCCACAAGACGGGTTTTAAACGACTCCATCAAAAATTCATTCGCCGCCATTGACGGCCACGGACAATTAATATGTTTCAGCGCCATTGATGGCCATATATGTCCAATCCATTTTGACTGGGAGGGTTGGAAGCGATTTAATTTTAATTTAATTTAGATTTAGTTAGCAAAACGTTGACAAAAAATGACAAAAATTGATAAAAGTTGATAAAAATAAATATTTTTTCATCAACTGTTAGCTTAATGTCATGTATTATTACTTGACTTGTTTTAGATGTATATTTTATTTTGAACCACTTATCTTCGTGGGGTCCCGGGGGTGCTGGAGCATATCCCAACTAACTACAGCACACTATGTTTTAAAATCCTTTTTAAAAATTATCTATTAAAGTAATAATAGCAGGCATGTGAAAGTGTAATTATGGTTTGGATTAGAGTTGGAATGAATAATAATATTAAGTAGTAACGTTGGAATGATTAATAATATAAAGTAGTAATTTTATTCCAAAATATCCTAAATAAATGTTGCTGCCTCGATTAATCGTTTGATTAGAGTGACGTTACTACGTTTATTTTGAAGTTGCTCTTTTTCGTTGTTGTTTTTGTACCTATTGGAGTATACCCTGCCCCCTGGTGGCCGGAGTAAATATGATACGAGTCGGTTCTAGCATGGCCACGTTTTGGCTATGACTCTAGTGAGCGTCGCCGTAACTTTATGGTACTAAATAAAATACACATATCCTATTAAACAATGATTATATATTTGATATGGATTTATAATCAAGTGTTTACATTTTAGGACGAAGAAATTCGCGTTTATTTGGACGTGAAAGAGTTCCGGTCGTCATGTTCAGCACAGGTAAGCAAATCTAAATTACTAAATGCTGCTTTAACATGTTATTTTGCTAAACAGTGTCTTTTTAGAGGGTTCATAAAAGCCAACAAGGGTTCAGGAAGAGTTTACAATTATTGTAAGGGTTATACTATCGTTTTTATGGGCAAGTGTTATGTTAATTGGGATTAGCTCGACGCTAGCGCTAGCCGTAAAATGCTAATGGTATGGTAGCCGATGGACTTGATTTACTATTGAATGGACATACAGTGTGACGTCACATATGAGCGTAAATAGTGCTGAAGTCATTTATTAATACGTAATTGTTACGGTAAGTAATGTTTGTCTGTTCCACTACATGACATATTGTTATACACTCCGTATTATATTTCGTTTTGGCATTTAATCCTCGTTTGAAAATCTCATTTGGGGCCAATGGTCAGCATAAATGTTATTGCAAGCATAAACCGTTTGTTTATTTAATTTGAGATCTCCTAAAATGATTCTGATACAGTAAATATAGATATATTTTGTTATGGCATTTTTTTTGAAAGTCCCATCTGGTCAGCATAAATGTTATTAGAAGCGTAGACAGATTTATGTTCGACCTCCCGAAATGATTCCGCGACGCATTAAATGTCGATTAGACCATGACTAAATTATGTCAAAGTGGTGGCATGGGGGCCAAATGTGGCCCACCGCATCATTTTGTGCGGGCCGGGAAAGTCAATGATGAGTGCCCACTTTCTGTTTTAGCATCAAATTCAAATGATAGAGTGTAGATGTATATTAAATTTCCCGATTGTCCCCCTTTTAGATCAATAATTGTCATTTTTTAATATTTTTTTCTGTGTTTTTAGTTAATAAATCACTTTGTAAAATCTAAAAATATATTTAAAAAAAAGCTAAAATAAACATTGGTTTAGATCTATAAAACAACTGAATATTCAGTTCTTTTAATCCATTTATAAAGAAAATCTAAATTATATTAACGTCAACTCAAACAACGTACACAATATTTTTTTTTTTTATGAACGGATTAAAAGCCCTGAATATTCTGTTTTTATAGATTTAAAACAATGTTTATTTTAGTTTTTTTAAATATATTTTTTGGATGATTTTGGAACTAAAAACACCAAAAAATGGTTAAAAAATGACAATAATTGATTTAAACGGGGGAAAATCAGGAAATTTAATACACATCTACACTCAATCATTTGAATTTGATCCTAAAACAGAAAGTCGGCACTCATCATTGACTTTCCCGGACCACACAAAATGATGCGGCGGGCCAGATTCGGCCCCCGGGCCGTCACTTTGACACTAGTGCGATAGGTGGATCGATTAGTCAAAGAGCCGATAGCTGGGGCAATTATTTTTGGCGTTCCTTTTTGAGTCACGGCGTGGAATTAAATGCGTTGACCCCGTCTGGCTTGACGGGAGAAGCAATGGAGCCCCCGGCGGAGCCCCTGGCGGAGCGCCGCCAGCGGCGCCTGATAAGGCCAAATTGAAATGTTTTCAAAGCTCCCCGAGCGCCGCCACCGCCACTGGAATCCATTTTCCATTCGGCTTCAAAATACCTGACGCCTCAGCCAAACGGACCCAGGAAAAAAAATGGAGACGTTGGACTTTTTTATTCCGCAAAAAAAGGAAGCCGGAAGGAAGGAGCTCGCAGGCTCGCCAAAAGGACAAAAAAAAAAGAGGAGCCACGTGAGGAGCGTGCACAAAGAAGCCGGCGACATGCACACCAACCATTTGTGCGAAAAAAGGCCACGGCATCACGACAACGGCGAGAGAAAGGCTGGGAGAGGCCCGCTTCCTGTTTAAACAGGAAGTGAAGAGGATAAGAGGCGATTGTGAAGGGAGCGTCTCTTTTTTATGACATCACCAGGAAGAAAAGTCTGTAAACAATCTACACTAGAAAGGCAGAGGTGGGAGGAAGTCAACTTAAGTCGCTCTTGGGGGGTTTGCCTCAAAATGGACGTCCAAATTTGGGGGTATGGGAGGTTAATTGGTTAGATATGGGGCCAAAAAGGGCAATAAAAGGCTATTTAAGACTCCGTTGCAGTCCAAATTGTTTTGATTTTTAGCGTTGTAAATGGCCAATTATTTCATTTATAAAATAACAATTAATGTTTTAAAGTTTTTTCATCTATTTCATTAGCTTTCGTTTCAAATTACAGTGGTACATGTTACTTTTTAAAGCAAGTAATGTACTAATATCGCCATTCAGGGTGGCCATTTTGGCTCTAAAGCAGTAAGAAATATGACAACAATCTCATTTTTTGCACGAAAAATAGAGAAAATTTCATAGTTTTAAAATAACAGTGAAAAAAAATGCATTTTGACCAAACTGTATTGGAAAATAAGATCATTTAACATAAGTTAATTATGAAATGACTGCGTTTAAGATAAGAGATATCATTGTTTCGGTAGCCACAGTAACCAAATGCATACAGGAGATTGGTTCGTCTTGCTTTAAATTTCTGTCCTTTTCGTTCAAATTTGTTAGCTAGATACAATTTTATCAAACCATCATTTTAATGAAATGTTATTTCAGGTTGTGGGAACTTCCAATCGGGATTCAGATGGGAAACGAGAGGCCAAAATATCCAAATAATTAATTTAATTTGTTTTAAAGCTAACCAAATTTGACTCAAAAACATTGGGAGCGTTCTCGATTTAGCTCAAAACCAGTAAACAAACCCCGAAAGATGATTGGACACCGAATGATTGGATGTCCATCAACTTGGGATTTTTTTTCTTGGTGGCCATCTTAGTCCAGGGTATGTTACCGATACTAGCGCTAAAACAAAGAAAATAGCGTCTACCAAACTCCCAGGTGGCACATTAAATTGTAAAAAAAAGTGGAGTCATGCGACTGTAGCCCCTCCCACCTCCGCAATAAGGCGCACGGCTGTAAAGAAGCGGCGCCGTCTTGGGGCGAAGGCTCGGATGCCGCCCGGCAGTGACCCTGCTTGAAGAACACGGACGTCACGTGACGAAAACCACACGGGACAATTTGTGGAGGCACACGGTAACGGCACGGTCCGCTTTGGGTCCGCCCATCTTCAAAGGGTTGACGTTTAAAGGGACCAGAAGAAGAAGAAGAAGGCGGACAAACACTGATTGTCTAAATCTAGCAAAGACGCCGGCGTGTAAACTCGCTTTGACCCTGTTTGGATGTCCACACACAAAATGGCGGAACGAGGTAGTCCATGGATGGAGGGCGTGGGGGGGGGGGGGGATAGTCCAGTAGAGGTTCTCAAACTGGGGGTCCGCATAAATCCTTCAAAACTTTGGAAAATGCCTTTATTCCGGAATAAATGCAATTTATTCCGGAACAAAATGCATTTGATCCAGAATAAAATGCATTTAATTCGGAATAAAATGCCTATAATCTGGAATAAAATGCCTTTAATTCGGAATAAAATTAATTTAATCCGGAATAAAATACTATTTAATCCGGAATAAAATTCCGTTTACTCCAGAATAAACACAACTTTAATCCGGAATAAAATGTTTTTAATCCAGAATAAAATGCTTTTAATCCAGAATAAACAGGACTTTCTCCAGAAATTTTTCACATTTTTCCAAATTCGTGGGAGGGCTCAAACTTTTTTACGTATTTGCTCAAAAAAGAAAAAGGAAGCTTTGGGTGAATTCCAAAGCAGATTTGCGGAAAAGGGCGGAGGTCAGCACTGGACACGGGCCCCCCGTTTGAGAACCCCGTTTATTTATTTTTAGACGATCCGATAGTCGAAGGTGTCCTTCTCGGTGTGGTCGGTCCAGTTGGACGAGGGCATGCTGCGGTAGGGGTCCAGCAGGATGCGGAAGCAGCGCACGATGAGCAATGCCAGGAAGATGAAGAGGAGGAGCACAAAGACGAAGGCCGCCTTCTGCTCCAGCGTCAGGTGGGACGCCGAGTGCGGACCGCCCAGGCCGCCGCCCCCCAACGAAGACGACAGGGTGCTGCTGAACAGGCCCTCGGCCATCCTGGGCACGTCCATGCTGGGCCGCCGCGGCTCCAGCGCTCTGGCTGGCGTGGGCGGGGCGAGGCGGGGCGGAGGGGCGCGGGCTCGTCTGGGACCGCCCCCTGGGAACGTGAGGCGGGGCGGGGCCTGCCGGCCGGCTGGATTCAGACCAGACAGACACAGTCGGACAGTCAAAATATTTACTGCGAACCATCCAAAGTTGCCCAATTACAAATATAGCCCGTCGGATTTCAGACATGGCCGCCATTGGCTACGATAGACGTCGTATTATATCTTGTTTCCGTGTATGTGTATGTGTATGTATTTATATATATTTATGTGTATATATGTGTATGTGTATATTTGTGTATATGTGTATATTTGTGTGTGTATATTTGTGAATGTGTATATATGTGAATGTGTATATATGTATGTGTATGTATATATAAATACATATAGATATGCATATATAAATACACATGCATATATATTTATACACATGCATATATAAATACATACATCTATATGGAAATCGAACCTGATTTTCTGGATAGAATTTTTTTTCCCTGTTCAATCAAGAGCAATCTATTTATATTCCGACAAATGAAACAATTTATTCTTGAAATAGAATCTAAATATAGAAATGTCCTCCAAAAGTAGTCTACAGGCAGTTAAACCAATTTGAATACAAATCCCATTTTTAAAAAATAGCATGAAATTTGATGAATAAGCAAGAATATGAAAGGAGCAATAGCACAAATGCAGAAAATATTCATAGAGAAATCCAAACGTATTCATTTCCAATATATACATTAATAAACATTTGAATGAAAATGTAGTCAGGAATCATCCAGAAATATTGCCACCATGTTGTTGTCAATAATCTTAGCAAAATCTTTTAAGATCTCGTTTTTTGGTGCGTGCATTTTGCTGACCTGCGGCTGCTCTTTGTTTTTTTTTTGCTCGTTTTTTCTCCCCTTGTCGCGGTTCCGTCACGCCGCCGGTCCGATGCCCGAATCCGCGTGAGCCTCCGCCGTCTCCGCCGCCGCCGAGCTTGTTCCTCCGCCTGGCGCGCGCTCGCTCGCTCTCCGTGCACGCGTCCAACCGGCGGCGATGGAGCGGCACCCCGTCGCTATGGGCGACCTGTTGCCATGGCGATCCGTCAGTTAGCGCAAATCAATGAGGGAAGGAAGGAGGGGCGTGGTCCCGGAAAAAAAATCATCCAAAATGTGTTTATTGGGTGCAACTGATTCGATTTAACGGTGGCAGTCAGTAGATTAAAAGTAACCTGCAACCTAACCAAAAATCAGGGCTCAAAAAAGTCCATTTTAGGACTCTGCGCTCAAATTGTTTACATTGTCTCCCTCTTGTGGCGTTCAGGGAGAACTGGGGTAACCCTAACCCTACCCAACCTTTAGCCCTACCCTAACCCTACCCAAACCCTAACCCTAGCAAAACCCTAACCCTAGCCAAACCCCAACCCTAGCCAAACCCCAACCCTAGCCATACCCTAACCTTAGCCATATCCTAACCCTAACCAAACCCTAACCCTAGCCAAACCCTAACCCTGGCCATGCCCTAGCCATGCCCTAACCCTAGCCATATCCTAACCCTAGCCAAACCTAACCCTAGCCATACCCTAACCCTAGCCATATCCTCACCCTAGCCTAACCCTCACCCTAGCCTAACCCTAGCCATACCCTAACCCTAGCCAAACCCTAACCCTAGCCAAAACCTAACACTACCCAAAGCCTTACCCTACCCAAACCCCAACCCTACCCCTTTGGGTTATGGTTGTTAAAGGGTTACGGTTTTTCGTAAAAAAAAAGACAGTATAGTAAGGCTTTTTGGGGTTTTTTTTGGGGTTAGGGTGCATTTTTGATAACCCTAACGGCGACCACACTAAAGTCAAGTGAGGAAACCTCTACACCATTAGGTGGCGTTTTAGTCAATTTTTTGTGTTAAATAAAACCATGTTATTTTTTTTTTAAATGACATAATATAGTGAGGGATTTTTTTTCGAAAAAAACAACATAGTATAGTAAGGCTTTTTTTTTATTAAACAATGTATAGCATTTATAGTTAGTCAATCAATCTTCTTGTCCCACTTTGTCTCAGTTGTCGTTGGGCGAAGGGCAGGAGACACTCAAGACAGGTCGCCACGCCAGTCGGCTATAGGACAAACAGAGACAAACAACCACAATCCTGCGCACACTAAAGTCATTTGAGTGAACTTCTACATCATTAGGTGGAGGTACAGTAAATCTTTTGTGTTAACAAAGACCATTGTTATTTCTTAAAAAACATCATAGTAAAGAACGACATAGTACAGTAAGGCTTTTTTTTCGTAAAAAAAATCACAGTTTATTCGAGCTTTTTTTTTGTTGCAAAAGACGTCATAGTTTAGTAAGGCTTTTTTTGTAAAAACGACAGTATAGTAAGGCTTTTGTAAAAAAACGGCATAGTATAGTAAGGCTTTTTATCTCAAAAAAACGACATAGTAAAGCAAGACTTTTTCTCTCAAAAAACGACATATAGTAAGGCTTTTTCTCTCTGCAAACGACATAGTATAGTAAGCCTTTTTTTCTCTTAAAAAACGACATAGTATATTAAGGCTTTTTTTCTTAAAAAACGACATAGTATAGTAAGGCTTTTTTTCTTAAAAAACGACACAGTATAGTCAGGCTTTTTTTCTTAAAAAACGACCTAATATAGTAAGGCTTTTTTCTTAAAAAACGACATGGTATAGTAAGGCTTTTTTTGTTAAAAAAACGACATAGTATAGTAAGGCTTTTTTTTGTTAAAAAAACGACATAGTATAGTAAGGCTTTTTTTGTTAAACGACATAGTATAGTAAGGCTTTTTTGTTAAAAAAACGACATAGTATAGTAAGGCTTTTTTGTTAAAAAACGACATAGTATAGTAAGGCTTTTTTGTTAAAAAAACGACATAGTATAGTAAGGCTTTTTTATTGAAAAAAAACGACAACGTATAGTAAGGCTTTTTTATTGAAAAAACAACATAGTATAATAAGGCTTTTTTATTGAAAAAAACGACATAGTATAGTAAGGCTTTTTTATTGAAAAAAACGACATAGTATAGTAAGGCTTTTTTATTGAAAAAAAATGACATAGTATAGTAAGGCTTTTGTATTGAAAAAAACGACATAGTATAGTAAGGCTTTTTTATTGAAAAAAACGACATAGTATAGTAAGGCTTTTTTATTGAAAAAACGACATAGTATAGTAAGGCTTTTTTTTATTGTAAAGTCGACATAGTATAGTAAGGCTTTTTTATTGAAAAAACGACATAGTATAGTAAGGCTTTTTTATTGAAAAAAACGACATAGTATAGTAAGGCTTTTTTATTGAAAAAAACGACATAGTATAGTAAGGCTTTTTTATTGAAAAAACGACATAGTATAGTAAGGCTTTTTTATTGAAAAAAACGACATAGTATAGTAAGGCTTTTTTATTGAAAAAAACGACATAGTATAGTAAGGCTTTTTTATTGAAAAAACGACATAGTATAGTAAGGCTTTTTTATTGAAAAAACGACACAGTATAGTAAGGCTTTTTATTGAAAAAACGACATAGTATAGTAAGGCTTTTTTATTGAAAAAAACGACATAGTATAGTAAGGCTTTTTTCTTGAAAAAAAATGACATAGTATAGTAAGGCTTTTGTATTGAAAAAAACGACATAGTATAGTAAGGCTTTTTTATTGAAAAAACGACATAGTATAGTAAGGCTTTTTTATTGGAAAAACGACATAGTATAGTAAGGCTTTTTTTATTGTAAAATCGACATAGTATAGTAAGGCTTTTTTTATTGAAAAAACGACATAGTATAGTAAGGCTTTTTTATTGAAAAAAACGACATAGTATAGTAAGGCTTTTTTATTGAAAAAAACGACATAGTATAGTAAGGCTTTTTTTATTGAAAAAAACGACATAGTATAGTAAGGCTTTTTTATTGAAAAAACGACATAGTATAGTAAGGCTTTTTTATTGGAAAAAAACGACATAGTATAGTAAGGCTTTTTTCTTGAAAAAACGACATAGTATAGTAAAGCTTTTTCATTGAAAAAAACGACATAGTATATATAGTAAGGCTTTTTTTCTTAAAAAACGACATAGTATAGTAAGGCTTTTTTATTAAAAAAAACGACATAGTATAGTAAGGCTTTTTTATTGAAAAAAACGACATAGTATAGTAAGGCTTTTTTATTGAAAAAAAACGACATAGTATAGTAAGGCTTTTTTATTGAAAAAAACGACATAGTATAGTAAGGCTTTTTTATTGAAAAAAACGACATAGTATAGTAAGGCTTTTTTATTGAAAAAACGACATAGTATAGTAAGGCTTTTTTATTGAAAAAACGACACAGTATAGTAAGGCTTTTTATTGAAAAAACGACATAGTATAGTAAGGCTTTTTTATTGAAAAAAACGACATAGTATAGTAAGGCTTTTTTCTTGAAAAAAAATGACATAGTATAGTAAGGCTTTTGTATTGAAAAAAACGACATAGTATAGTAAGGCTTTTTTATTGAAAAAACGACATAGTATAGTAAGGCTTTTTTATTGGAAAAAAACGACATAGTATAGTAAGGCTTTTTTCTTGAAAAAACGACATAGTATAGTAAAGCTTTTTCATTGAAAAAAAACGACATAGTATAGTAAGGCTTTTTTTCTTAAAAAACGACATAGTATAGTAAGGCTTTTTTATTGAAAAAAACGACATAGTATAGTGAGGCTTTTTTATTGAAAAAACGACATAGTATAGTAAGGCTTTTTTATTGAAAAAAAAACAACATAGTATAGTAAGGCTTTTTTATTGAAAAAAAACGACATAGTATAGTAAGGCTTTTTTATTGAAAAAAACGACATAGTATAGTAAGGCTTTTTTATTGAAAAAAACGACATAGTATAGTAAGGCTTTTTTATTGAAAAAACGACATAGTATAGTAAGGCTTATTTATTGAAAAAAACGACATAGTATAGTAAGGCTTTTTTATTGAAAAAAAACGACATAGTATAGTAAGGCTTTTTTATTGAAAAAAACGACATAGTATAGTAAGGCTTTTTTATTGAAAAAAACGACATAGTATAGTAAGGCTTTTTTGTTAAAAAACGACATAGTATAGTAAGGCTTTTTTGTTAAAAAAACGACATAGTATAGTAAGGCTTTTTTTCTTAAAAAACGACATAGTATAGTAAGGCTTTTTTTCTTAAAAAACGACAAAGTATAGTAAGGCTTTTTTTCTTTAAAAACGACATAGTATAGTAAGACTTTTTTATTGAAAAAAACGACATAGTATAGTAAGGCTTTTTTATTGAAAAAAACGACATAGTATGGTAAGGCTTTTTTATTGAAAAAAAACGACATAGTATAGGAAGGCTTTTTTATTGAAAAAAACGACATAGTATAGTAAGGCTTTTTTTCTCTTAAAAAACGACATAGTATAGTAAGGCTTTTTTATTGAAAAAATGACATAGTATAGTAAGGCTTTTTTATTGAAAAAAACGACATAGTATAGTAAGGCTTTTTTATTGAAAAAAAACGACATAGTATAGTAAGGCTTTTTTATTGAAAAAAACGACAGTATAGTAAGGCTTTTTTATTGAAAAAAAACGACATAGTATAGTAAGGCTTTTTTATTGAAAAAAACGACATAGTATAGTAAGGCTTTTTTGTTAAAAAACGACATAGTATAGTAAGGCTTTTTTGTTAAAAAAAACGACATAGTATAGTAAGGCTTTTTTTCTTAAAAAACGACATAGTATAGTAAGGCTTTTTTTCTTAAAAAACGACAAAGTATAGTAAGGCTTTTTTTCTTTAAAAACGACATAGTATAGTAAGACTTTTTTTATTGAAAAAAACGACATAGTATAGTAAGGCTTTTTTATTGAAAAAAACGACATAGTATGGTAAGGCTTTTTTATTGAAAAAAAACGACATAGTATAGTAAGGCTTTTTTATTGAAAAAAACGACATAGTATAGTAAGGCTTTTATTCTCTTAAAAAACGACATAGTATAGTAAGGCTTTTTTATTGAAAAAATGACATAGTATAGTAAGGCTTTTTTATTGAAAAAAACGACATAGTATAGTAAGGCTTTTTTATTGAAAAAAAACGACATAGTATAGTAAGGCTTTTTTATTGAAAAAAACGACAGTATAGTAAGGCTTTTTTATTGAAAAAAAACGACATAGTATAGTAAGGCTTTTTTATTGAAAAAAACGACATAGTATAGTAAGGCTTTTTTATTGAAAAAAACGACATAGTATAGTAAGGCTTTTTTATTGAAAAAACGACATAGTATAGTAAGGCTTTTTTATTGAAAAAAACGACATAGTATAGTAAGGCTTTTTTATTGAAAAAAACGACATAGTATAGTAAGGCTTTTTTTATTGAAAAAAAACGACAGTATAGTAAGGCTTTTTTATTGAAAAAAACGACATAGTATAGTAAGGCTTTTTTTATTGAAAAAATGACATAGTATAGTAAGGCTTTTTTATTGAAAAAAACGACATGGTATAGTAAGGCTTTTTTATTGAAAAAAAACACATAGTATAGTAAGGCTTTTTTATTGAAAAAAAACGACATAGTATAGTAAGGCTTTTTTTATTGAAAAAAATGACATAGTATAGTAAGGCTTTTTTATTGAAAAAAACGACATAGTATAGTAAGGCTTTTTTATTGAAAAAAACGACATAGTATAGTAAGGCTTTTTTTATTGAAAAAAACGACATAGTATAGTAAGGCTTTTTTATTGAAAAAACGACATAGTATAGTAAGGCTTTTTTATTGGAAAAAAACGACATAGTATAGTAAGGCTTTTTTATTGAAAAAACAACATAGTATAGTAAGGCTTTTTTATTGAAAAAAAACGACTTAGTATAGTAAGGCTTTTTTTATTGAAAAAATGACATAGTATAGTAAGGCTTTTTTATTGAAAAAAACGACATAGTATAGTAAGGCTTTTTTATTGAAAAAAAACATAGTATAGTAAGGCTTTTTTATTGAAAAAAAACGACATAGTATAGTAAGGCTTTTTTTATTGAAAAAAATGACATAGTATAGTAAGGCTTTTTTATTGAAAAAAACGACATAGTATAGTAAGGCTTTTTTATTGAAAAAAATTACATAGTATAGTAAGGCTTTTTTATTGAAAAAAACGACATAGTATAGTAAGGCTTTTTTATTGAAAAAAACGACATAGTATAGTAAGGCTTTTTTATTGAAAAAAAACGACATAGTATAGTAAGGCTTTTTATTGAAAAAACGACATCGTATAGTAAGGCTTTTTTATTGAAAAAAACGACATAGTATAGTAAGGCTTTTTTATTGAAAAAAACGACATAGTATAGTAAGGCTTTTTTTTTGAAAAAACGACATAGTATAGTAAGGCTTTTTTATTGAAAAAAACGACATAGTATAGTAAGGCTTTTTTATTGAAAAAAACGACATAGTATAGTAAGGCTTTTTATTGAAAAAAAACGACATAGTATAGTAGGGCTTTTTTATTGAAAAAACGACATAGTATAGTAAGGCTTTTTTATTGAAAATAAACGACATAGTATAGTAAGGCTTTTTATTGAAAAAACGACATCGTATAGTAAGGCTTTTTTATTGAAAAAAAACGACATAGTATAGTAAGGCTTTTTTCTTGAAAAAAACGACATAGTATAGTAAGGCTTTTTTCTTGAAAAAACGACATAGTATAGTAAGGCTTTTTTCTTGAAAAAAACGACATAGTATAGTAAGGCTTTTTTATTGAAAAAACGACATAGTATAGTAAGGCTTTTTATTGAAAAAACGACATAGTATAGTAAGGCTTTTTATTGAAAAAAACGACATAGTATAGTAAGGCTTTTTTATTGAAAAAAACGACATAGTATAGTAAGGCTTTTTTGTTGAAAAAACGACATAGTATAGTGAGGCTTTTTTGTTAAAAAACGACATAGTATAGTACGGCTTTTTTTTTCATTAAAAACGACATAGTATAGTAAGGCTTTTTTTTCACAATAATCAACATATCTATATGTATACTTCAAAGTAAGGCATTAAAAAAGATGTGATCCCAAGGTGTGGATTTAACGCTAGCATGTAGCATCG
Source organism: Stigmatopora nigra (assembly GCF_051989575.1). Lineage (NCBI taxonomy): Eukaryota > Metazoa > Chordata > Actinopteri > Syngnathiformes > Syngnathidae > Stigmatopora > Stigmatopora nigra. The sequence goes on along the minus strand of NC_135514.1, from coordinate 15,645,561 downwards.
CTGCTAACATGTGACAAAGAAGCACATTAGTCCATTTGTGTCGTCAGTACGTTTTTATTTACAAGCATTAGCCACAAAATGTGTCAATACCAAGCGCCTTGTTGTCGTTTTCGCGTTCCATTGTAAACTCACTCCAAAATAATTCACCCCCCCAGGAAAAAAAAACAGTCACTCTTCCCCAAAACTGAAAAAACAACAACTTAAAAGCAAAATAAAACAACAAAATATTCATCCGCGACAATAACACTTCATTTCAGGAACATTTTTCTTATTCCAAATAGCTCATAGTTCATTTTGGGCTTCTTAAGTTTCAGGGGAAAAAAATGGAGTATAATAAGGCAAAGAGACAAACGTTTACGTTCTTGCTATCTTGTCATCATCACAACTTGACACACATGTACACATATTTATATATACTGCAGTAAAGTGTACACTATATGTGGACACACACACATACGATACACACACACACACTCGCACATGCATAATAGAAAGACATTCTGGTTCGCGACTTCACATCGTAAAGAAATCCAGAAAAAAAGCATTGCTCCTTTTTGCAAGTTTTTTACGGCGCCCCCTGGCGTGGCTAGCGTTGTTAGACAAAACAAGGCAGTTGGACTTTTTGCTCATATTGGATGCCAATTGTTAGCAAAAGCTGTCATTGAGTCTATTTTGCAAAGTGGAAACAACAGTCAATTAATATGTCACTTCCTTCTCCTTTTAGATCACTTCCTGTCAATTTTGGACCATTTTGAGGGAGAATCTTCCTCGTTTGTGGCTACCTGCTGATTTGGGGGCATTTCCAAGTGAGTCTGTTGCTTTTGTGGCTTTTTATTGGTACCCGTTAACTCATTGGCTGCCATTTTGACGAAAGGGAGTAAAAGAGGCAATTGGAAATGGAGCACAGTGCAGTAAACATGAAGATTGGTTGGAAAAATTTTTTATTCTGTACGTATAATACTAGGTTAGGATGAAAAAATGACCCTGCTAGCGGGCCAGATTTTTGTTCACTCGGGGCCATATCTGGCCCGCCAACCTTAGGTTTGATACCAACGATTGAATTAGCATTCAGTAACACAAACAGTGGGAATAGCAAATTGGGAAACATGCTATTAACATTAGCTAATTTCACTGGAGACGAAAAACTCGAAAAATGGCTAACGCTAGCTCTGGCAGTACAATTTGATTGGACATTTATTGCAGTTGATTGGCAGTCAATGAGTTGATTTTTAAAGCGTGAGGTTGACTACATTTGGTAGGACAATCATTTTGAACATTTTTTTGTTGGAATAACCTCAAATTTTCACATTTTGTGTAGAAATAGTTCAAAGTTTTTGCATGTAATGTTTGACATTTTTTTATCTTTCCAGGTTATTAACAAATGGCGTTCAAAGAAAAGGCATTTAGCGTATTATGCTATGCTCATTCGGACTCAGTCACCTAGCCACGGCAGTTTTTCCACAAATTTTGCAAACAAGGTACTAACGACAAAACAACACTTTTTGGTGCCAAGTCTAACATTTTGGAACAAATTTTATATATAGGCCAAACTTCATGAAAAATGTACATTAAACTCGTCATAATTTGCTTTTTCTAAACTTATAGGTGCTACTCAATGTATGAGATTGGACATCTTAGTCAATCTTAAGGCATACTACCCCAGAAAACTTTTAAACATTTTAAGTCAACCCTGCTAAGTACTCGGATCCAAGACTAACTTCTGCTGTAACTCACTCTTATGCTACCAATGCTAATTACTAGCTCAAGTGCTACAGTGCGTCAGCCTCACAACTCTAGTGTCATGGATTCCCATCCTGGAAAGGAAGTACTAGTAGAAATGAAGTTCTACTTGTACAAAAAAGCTAATTGCAGGGTAGACTACTCCACACAGGACTGAGCAGGATTTGAACCCACATGGCCAGAGCTGTAAGGTTCACACAGGCTAAGTAAGTACTTGAGCTAATAGTTAGCATTGGGTAACATAAGAGTATGTTACAGTAGATGGTGGTCTTCCATGCGAGTACTTACCAGTCCAGGTTTTTCAGGGTTGTATGCTGTAAGGTCAACTTTGACATCAGATCTCGTATTTGGAGTAGCATCTATAAGATAATAAAAGCAAACTTTGACTTGTTGTATGTACAGTTTTCACGGAGTTTGCCCTACAAATAAAGGTTGTTCTAAAATGTTAGACTTAGAATCAAAAAGTTTAGTTTTGTCGTTGGTACCTTTTTGCAAAATTTGTGGAAAAGCTACACTTACTATACTTGTCTTGGGTGACTGAGTCCGTGACGGGAATGCCTTTTCTTTAAACATCATTTGTGAACCTGGAAAGATAGAAATGGCAAAGGTTATACACAAAAAAAATGTAATCTTTCTACACAAACTGTGAAAATTTGAGGTCATTACAACCAAAATGGGCAAAGTAATTGGCCTACCAAAATGGGGTCAAACATTTCGGAACACTTTGTATTTCTCTTAAACGTTGTGAGATAACTGGAACTATTTGTCTCCTAGGCTCCGGCACCCTTACCTGCCCGGTGAGGAGAAGCATGATGAAGGAACGGCGCCGGGAAAAGAAACCAGTGCGAGACTTGAGGAACAACAACACGTGGCAGACCTTACAATAGAGTTAAATGGCAGCCATTGGTAGAATTGTATTAAAGCCAAATACGAGAGAAAAGAAGGTTGTCCGTTTGTCTTGATTTTGAACGCAAATGCCACGCCAAAAGACGCCGCCGCTTCTCACAGTCCATCTGGATTTGACGAGTTATTCCCGTCGAGTTTGTTTTGAAAAACCTTAAAGTCCATCCAACGGTACAAGCTTCGTTGATATGTTTTCTTACTTCAATTTTCGTTAGTTGTTGTCTTTTGTCCGCTTAAAACGGATTGGACGCCGTCGCCGACTAGTGATAAACTAGTGATAAACTCCGTTAAATCCATGGGGAGAGGGATTGTAAGTGCAAGATCCGCTCGGTACATGAGCTGACGAGTTCTTGGGTGGATAGTCAGGGCTTGTTGACATCAGCGTGGGCGGCCATTTTGGGTCAGGTGCCGTTGACCCACAGGGAAAATGGAGTGCGGTGTGTAGAAGTGGGGAACGATACCAATATGGTACAAAGATCCTTTCGCCGTTTTCCGTCAGTAGTCGAAGTCGGCGCGCGGGCTGACCGGCGAGGAGGCGGGGATGAAGAGCGGCTTGGGCGGGGCTTCCGGGGTCAGGGAAACTCCTCTTCGGACATCTCGGCGGGCGGCGTCGTAGCGCGCCAAGTAGCCTGGTGGCAGGAGGGGGAAGTGACCATCGCTTACGCCAGAGTTCAAGCGGGCCAAAGCGTGCTGGGACACCGCCGAGCGTTGGCTGAAGCTGTGATGGCGAGGGAGCACCACCGAGCCGCCGCCGCCGCCCGGGAAGTAGGGCCTCTGGGACGAGGAATGGCGGCGTTCTGAGGCAGCCGACGGCGGCGGATCGGGTGGGACGTCCATGCGGCGGGTCAGGCTGTCTCGGGGTAGCGTGGACGAGCTATAGTACGGCGCCGTTTCCGTCTCTGGGACGTGAGGGCGGATCCGTGTCGGGTAGCCTCCTCGCCGTCCGTTTCTCGCGGCTTTTCCGGCGCCCTCGTGGATGTGTTTGAGCAGCTCGTCCAAGGAAGTGACCTCCATGACCTCGCCGCGGGCGTAGCCGGGGCGCTCGGCGCCGCACGAGGCCCCGTACGATGGCAGGAGGTGCGACGAGGCGGAGGCGGGGCGTGAGGCGTTGTTGCAGTTGTGGTTCTTCTCCCACTGATGGCGGAAGGCCCTCATGCTCTTGATGGGCAGCTCAGGGGTGGAGTCCGGCGTGGGCAGGCCCGACAGCTCCGAGGACGAGCGCAGGTGGTGGTGGTGGGGCAGGACCAGTTCCACGCCGCGGTGGGCGTTCCCACGGCAGGTGTCCTTGGAGAAGGGCGAGCTGTAGATTTTGGGCGTGGACGGCGTGTCGGGACGTTCCTCCTTGCCCTCCAGGAGACCGTTGAGTTTAGCCAGGCTGCGCAGGGAGAGGGCGTGCGGGATTTGGACCTCCGGGTCCTTGGGGAGTTTGCGGGAGGCCTTGCGTCCGCCGCGGTTGCAGTAGCACGACACCAGGAAACCCGACAGGAAGGCGCCCAGGACGAAGGCCACCAACACGCAGGCGATCAGGAGGGTGTAGTGGACGCTGTGGTTGCTCTTATCTGCCTCTGGAGGGCGCCGGACGCCTGGAAATAACAATGGGAAAACAAAAGTCATTTCGCTGGCAATACATTGCAATTGTACGTCCTTGGCGGCCATCTTTTAACAGTGGATCAAAGACATTTACGGGGCTAGACGGCAATAGTAAAAAAAAAATGAAGCGATTGGACGTAATCGAGGTAAGAGGGTGGAGTGCAAAGCAATTGCCGCACTCCCACTCCAAATTAATTGGACATCTACTAGATAAACAATCAGAATCATACAAAAATACTTGATCAAGGCACCGACATTCCAATGAATGGAAAAACGAGGTCAATTTGATGGCCCTACAGTTCAATTGTACGTCGTTTCAATTGTACGGAGTTGGCGGCCATCTTTAAACAGTGGATCGAACACATTTACGTAGCTAGACGGCAACAGAAAAAAAATTAAGCCATTGCACGTAGTCGAGATAAGAGGGCGTAGTGCAAAGCAACACCCATCCATTGGCTGCCAGCCTCCCACTTCAAATGGATTGGACATCTACTCAAGATAAACTAGCAGAATCATAAAAATACTTGATCTCGTAAAGGTGACGCCATTCCAATGAATAACTGACTTAGCCTACATGCTAGTTGTGTAATTACGCTAACCATGGGAACGCAATCTCGTTTTATTTCAGTCAACAACCGACCGGTATGGAAAGAAATTGTGTCCATTTATTGCATCCTTTGTGTCCAATGTTCCAATTCTCTCTTATTAAGAGCCATGAATCACAATTTGGCGCAAATAGCTTTCAGTCTGCCGTCCACGCGGCAACATTTTATCACATTGTCCGCCAGATTGCATCTTTTATCAATTATTGGACAAGGAAGCAATTTCATGCCCGCTATTTTTTTCCAGTTTAAAAGTTTACTGCACTCCCATGGAGCAATTGGACCACCGATTTTATTTTTAATACGTTGAAATTCTCTCTTCCGAGAAATCAACTCAAAGAAATAATTTTGAGCGAAAAACTCTGTCTAAATTTGTAATCAAAACCCGGGTAAACGCAAATAGAACGTCCTTGTCAAAGTTGGCAAAAACAAAAGCGATTTCCATCCCAATTTGATCACGAACGGCGTCCTTGATTTTCTAGCCAATCAAAATTCAGGATCAATGAACGGCGATGGGCCAGCTATCTTCAAGACTGATTGGCGCTTGATTGCGGTCAACCAACAAGCTCTTGACCCTCCACAACGCCAGCAAAAATACGAGCTAAGACGCCGAGTCTAAAAAAAACGGCTTAAAAATCCTTCTCATTTAAACCCCGCCTCCCTCGCGGCAGCTCCCCCAAATCCTCGCCAAAGCGTACGTTTTAAACGACCTTGCTTGACGTGGGCGACCATCTGGCGCGTCACGGCGCCTCGCCACACGTTAGCCTCATTAGCATAGACGCAGGCGGTCGACAGGTTTGCGCCCCGACCAATGTAAAGCGCGCTAACGACTTCAACGTTGATGACTCATCATTAACAAGATCACGCTCGCCGATCAATAATTAATATGCTTTCCGGCACAACTTTCATCTTTTTTTTTAAAGGCGAGAATTAACCTTGACATCCGTGGGGGAGAAAATTCACTCGGAGGATAACAAAGCGTTTGGCTACGGTGATGAACTAGTTAGCATATTTTCTCGCATATAAGCTGGATTTGTAGCTCCAAAAAAATGACAAATGAATAGATGGTATGGCTTATATGCGCACATGACATGCTATACTATTTTACCAGTAGTTGTGGGCAAAGTAACATTTACTATTAGTTGGTTATTTTCAGTTTTGCAGTAATCGAAACGATTTTCTAGGATGATTTTACGATTTTGCGGCTTATATGCGAGTAAATACGGCAATAAAAGTCAAAAAGACTTCATTAAACTTGAATATGGACGTAAAAATTGGAGATCAGGGGGCGGCTTATGCGCGAGAAATTGTAAAATTCTATGATTTTAAGGCAATTTTAAGGGTGTGGCTTATATGCGAGTAAATACGGCGATAAAAGTCAAAAATACTTCATTAACCATGAATATGGATTTGAAAATTGGGGATCAGGGGGCGGCTTATATGCGAGAAATTGCAAAATTCAACGATTTTCTGGGATTATTTTACGATTTTGCGGCTTTTATGCGAGTAAATATGGCAATAAAAGTCAAAAAGACTAAATACATTTGACAAATACCTTTTTTTACGCCAATTCCACTCTGAAAATGATCAGACCCCAATTTTTGATTCCCAAAAACTAGTTATTTGCCCATTTTGCTGCTTAAATCCTAATACGCGAAGAATAACCAAAACAATAGAGGAAAGAGTGGGGGGAGGGGCAATTTGTGATCGGCAGGCGGCCGCTTGAGACAAGGTTTTTGAAGACGCACGCAAGGATCTCAGCATTTCGCCGGGGTGCCGTGGGAGGACAAACTCCAATCACTGGAAATGAAAATAGACAGCGCGCGTGTCTCTTTGCTTTCCGTCAAAAAAAAAAAACGGGAAAAAAGCGTCTGGCGGCGGAGATTCCTGGACTAAAATGTCCTTGAGAAGACGGCCAAAAACATCCAAGTAGGGATGTCTGATTTTCTAAAATGGATTTACTTCATTTGGTTCTGAAGGACAGACGCATTGGCCGCCATTTTTGCCGTCAAAGACAATACGATGCGGTCCGAAACGGCGCTTTAAGACGGATTCGAGGCGGGCGGCCAGGGGGACTTTAAGTATTAAAGAGAGTGGAGTAATTAGCCAGAGCGCAAGAGGGCGTGTAATTGCTCCTTAATGACTTCACCCTAACGACGGTTCGCGAGCACGCGCAATTGCCTCGCTACACGCTGGAGATTTTCCTATTTTTCTTGCATTTTGCCATCAAACTTGAGCTAACGTTGCATTCGGGTAAAAAACGGCAAAAGAGAATTCACTAATCGAAAGCTAGCTTAGCGCTAGATGCAAAAACAACAACAATGTCGGTTAAAATGGGGGTCGTAGCTTGAGATTTTACACGTAGCTTAGCGCTATAAACAAAGATGGACGGCTTAGTGATGGACGGAAAAAAAAGGGATTAATGTGGCTAGGTTTATATAAAATGTACGACTATATTTTTCAATTTATTGGCTTGGATTGATAAAGGTTCTAAAATCGTCAACTAAACGGATTAAACTTTGACAAAAAGCAAAAGATTGGACGTCAAATGAAGTGAGACTTACCATAAGCAGTGTCCAGTGGTGTGTTGTGCTGGCGAGTGGTCGCCGGGACATCTAAAAAGGAAAAAAGAAAAGATGTTGTTATTTCCCAGGGTGCCCTGAACTAACCCTAAAACAATGATATTTACAGCATTTCAGTCTATTAATTGCAAATATTCTTTCTATAGCTCTATTCTATATCAATTTTTGGAGAAAAGGGGGCTTCTTTTGTGCCAAAAGTGATTGATACAAAAGCAATATTTGTTATTGTGAGAGAAATGGACAATTTAGAGGTGAATGAAAACAAGTTTGTCGCAGAATGATGACATCATCGGGTTCACTTACACAGAAGCCAAACATTATTTGATGGCATTCTTTCAATAGTTCTATTTCTGTGTGGATATTCTTTTGAAATAATACCTGACAAAATTTAATAAGCATGCCGGAGTTGGATTTTGAGGTATATTACCAGATTAAAATGTTATTTTTTGCTAATTTTAAGGCAGGAAAGAGCTGACTCACCGTGACAGCCATCCGAATGGAGAGAAGCCACTTTTTCCACTTCCTGTTCGAAGGCGCCTCTGATTGGACAAAAAAAAACATGGCTGTTAGTCATCAGGAAGTAATAGATCATACTGAAATTCATTTTTTTCATAATTTTATTTTGTATGTCTGACAATTAGGCTGCCTTTATTGTCATTATACAAGTATAATTAGATTTGAAACAAATAAATTAGCGATAAAAAGGGGTGGGGCATTCAAGATTTTTGATCTTTGAATCATTAAATAGGAAAAAATGACAACATTCTTCCTGTATTTATATTTTTTAATTTTAGAAAATATTTAGGGATAAATAAGGAGAACTATACTATTTGTTTTACATTTTATTTATTTTCTGGAATATAAGGAAAAACATTAAATGCTTCATTTATCATATTATTTTTTGCTGAAAGGACACAATTAATTAAAAATAAAATTGGAAAATTTAAAATGGGATTTATTTATTTTTAGATTTTTAAAATCTGATTTAAAATGCAAATGAAAAAATTTATTTAGTTAAAATGAATGGCATTTTTTTGTATAAAAAGGCAATTATTTCTGTCCAATATTTGACTATAAACTTGAATTTTCGCCCAAAAGTCGATACACTTTTACTTTGGCGGGGAACTTTCAATTTTGACTACCTGCTGTGATTTTGTGCCGCAAAAAATAGAGAAAAAAAATCCCCGAAAGTTCCTGGACCAAACTTTTCTCTTTCTTATTTTTTTTGGGGGGGTATTTTTGTGAAGAGGAAGAGCGCGCCAGCCAGCGGTTGTCGTCACGCTCGCGACTTGAAAGGACGCCAGAGAATTTTCAGCGGCGCCGTGACATCTTAGTCACAAAAAGAAAAAGTACAAGTCGCACAAAAGAGCTTTTTCGGGAGCTCGACTCCAAAATCTCTCCGAAGATTTGCCGCCTGCCTTTCACCAAAATGTGACGCAACCGCCGTCGTGTCGTCGAGCGGGCGCCTCGCCTTGAAAGGCTCGACGTTCGATGCCAGCCATAACAATTGAAATTTGATACATCGACTTTAGAGGTACCTCTACTTACGTAATTAATGGAATCCCATATTAATTGAAACCCAATTTGTCAGATAAGTTGCACCAGTTAAATCACAGGTGTCAAAGTGGCGGCCCCGGGGGGGCCAAATGTGGCCCGCCGCATCATTTTGTGCGGCCCAAAAAAAGTGAATGATGACTTTCTATTTTAGGATCAAATTAAAATGAAGAGTATAGGTGTATATATTATATTTCCTGATTTTCCACCCCTTGTCAATCAATAATTGTCATTTTTGTTGTTTTTTAGTTCAAAAATCCTTTAAAAAAATCTAAAAATATATAAAAAAGCTAAAATAAACCTTGTTTTATTTCTATAAAAAAAATCAAAATATTCTATCGAAAATATTTGTATATTTATTTTTAGATTTTACAAAATGATTTTTGGGAGAAAATCAGGAAATGTCTTATGCATCTAAACTCTTCATTTGAATTTGATCCTAAAACAGAAATTCAGCACTCATGATTGACTTTCTCGGGCCGCACAAAATGATTCCACGGGCCAGATTTGGCCCCCGGGCCGCCACTTTGACAGAGAACTCTAGCTTGACGTTGGCGTTGAAGAAAAGCAACTTACTTTAATCCCGGTGTGACAGCGACGCACTTCCCAGACTTCAACCACACGCAGTAGGGGTCGCGAGAGGACAGGCAGTGTCTGTAATACCCACAAAAAGATATTTTAGCTTTATGTTTTGGGCACCGGAATATTCCGGCAACACTGACGTTTTGCAGCGGCCGTAGTCGCGGCAGCGGCTGAGGGGCACGCGGACCACGCAGCCCGAGAAGGCCACGAAGAGCGCGTGGTGGTCCCGGTCCAGTTCCAGGCCCAAAACCTCCCGTTGCTCACCCCTCACGTTGCATCTGAAGAAAGGAAGGAAAGATTCCGTCATTATCAAGACTTTGCTTAGATTTCTTTGGAATTGGATATGCCAGGATTGAACCCACAACCCCAGGACTGCGAGGCTGACGCACTAACCCACGCAGGTGTCAAAGTGGCGGCCCGGGGGCCAAATCTGGCCCGACGCATCATTTTATGCGGCCCGGGAAAGTCAATCACTAGTTTCTGTTTTAGGATAAATTAAATGATTGATATAGATGTATAATACATTTCCTGATTTTTTTCCACCTTTTTCAATCAATTGTCAGTTTTCATAATCATTTTTTTCTGTTGTTAGGTCAAAAATCTGTTTGGAAAATCTAAAAATATATTTTAAAAAATCTAAAATAAACCTTGTTTTTTTTATCTATAAAAATGGAATATTCAGGGCTTTTAATCCATAATTGTCCTTTTTTAATATTTTTTTTTGTATTTTTAGTTAAGAATCATTTTGTAAAATCTAAAAAATATGTAAAAATAGCTAAAATGAACATTATTTTAAATCTATAAAAAACTGAATATTCAGGGCAATTAATCCCGTTCTTTTTATCAATTTATATAAAAAATATATCAAAATACTATATCAAAAATGGTCCGGCCCACATGCTCACTTACTTGTCAGGGTTGTAAACGCTGATGTCTTCGAGAAGGGTGGCGCCGAGCGTGCGGTTGTCAGCGTCGGCCAGAACCTTGAGGACGCGCCCGTCTTCCGAACCCAAAAAGAGCACGGTGAAGTTGCGGTCGGGTCCCGCCGACGTGTCCGCCGCGATTTGAGTCAACTTGAACCTGCCGGGAAAATATCACTTAGTTAAGACTTTGTAGTTTGTTTGTAGCTAGCGGCGTGGCTACCTGCTAGCCGTCCTGGTGAAGAGCGGCCGGTTGTTGGCGGCCGGCACGGCCTCGTCCATCAGCGGGTAAGACTTGATGAAGGTCAGCGTGTCGTCGGGGAAGGCGGCCGAGGAGCGGAAGTCCGTCGCCGAGCCTTCGCCGGCGCAGCAGCCGGGCCTGGGGCGGCAAAACCGGGGGTTGAGGACGCGGCGCGCTAAAGCTAACGCCGAAAGAGCTGCCAAGATTCACTTCACTTATCGCAAATTCACTACTTTACAATTTTTTCCGCTATTATTTATTTTTTAGGTCCATCAAAATGAAAATCCACGCTGACAGTTATAATAGGGGTGACCTCACTTGGCTATATTTCGATATTTTGGCCATGTCAGGTCTACCAGAACCGCGATAATCGACATATTACTGTACTTAGTAGCTTAAAAGAGGTGTAGGATACTAAGCAAGAGTGTTGGTATTTGGCAGCTCTGGGCTGAAGGAAGGGAGGGGGGAGGGAAGGAAGGAAATGGTCACCTGGGCTCGGGCACCTGTTCGTCGGGGACAGGCGTCCACGCCGCCTCGCTGTTCTTCTGCTCCTTGAACTTGCCGCCAAAGGCCTTCTCCACGTCGTCCATGTAGAAGGCGCACACGGCCGAGCCGCTGATGCTGAGGGAGGGAGACACTCGTATTGGAATGGGGCCATCAAGGGAATCAACAAAAAGGAGCGGGGCTAAAAGGTAGGCACATATTTTGGGCATGTGACTTAGTCCGAGACATCTGATAGGCTGGCTAGATTAAGTGGGAAGTAGGAAAAACTACTGTATGCTAATGTGTTTGGGCTAAACTCATTCAATGGATCGTACCAATGTCGTCATATAAAAAGGGGTGTTTTCAACCGAAAAAAGCCACAAATATTTTTTTTCTTGGTTGCAAATGAATTGAATAAATGATGTATTTTACATAAATAAACGTACAATAGGATCAATATAACTATAGAAATATGCAATGTTGAGGTTTTTTTGCACTTTAATTTGGGGTTATTTTAATGATGTTAACGCATTAAATGGCATAGTTAGTTATTATTTTTACTCTTTGACAGTGAAAGGCATCCAATCCAATTTGATTGAGGTGCTCGCTATGACTTTGATTATTATTTAAAATTATAAAGCAATACACTTGTATCAATTGTGTGAAAATGACAAGGGCGGCTAACCTGTTAGCTTGCGTAGTGAAGACGCCCAAAACGGCGGGACGGCGGTTGATCTGCAGCACGTTGGTGAGCGAGCGCAGGACGTCAAAGTAGAAGAAGGAGTCGCCCGGCACGGAGCAGTTGAGGCGGGCCTTTAGGAAGGACGTCCAATAGCGCTCCAGCACCCTGGGCGAACCGCCGTTGTCGTTCTTGCACACGCGACCCACCCGCGAGAAAACCACCTGCAACAAAACAAACAACTAATTTACCCTGAGAGTAAAAAATAATAATAATGATAATATAATATAAATAATATATTTTTTTCTGAATTTTTAATTTTGAATATTTATTTTAAGAGGGAAATTGCATTATTTTATGAGGCAAAAATGAGGAAAACAATCTAAAATTGAATTCCTTGCAACATTTATCATAAAAATGTGTTATGAAATAATACTAAATAAATATATGGATATTTTTCCCCTGTTTAAACATGGCGGCCATTACCTTTCCCAGCGAGGTGTACTCCACGGCGATCTCTCGAAAGAAAAAGTAGACAAAGTTGCCGTACTCGATGGCGTGCAGGAAGTGAGGTTCTGTGAGGGGCGAAAGAGAGGGAGTTAATGACGGGGTGGGTGTGGCCAAGCGGCCAATGATTGGCTCCTCCTCCTTCGGGCGCCAACCTCGCAGCCATTTGGAGTCGTATTTGACGGTCCGAAGCACGGGGCGACTTTCGCCCAGGCTGCGGTAGATGACGGCGTCGCTGGCCAGGAAGTCCGTCATGGTGGCCGAGTAGAAGTCGCCCCCTATAGGACAAAAATGAATTGATTAAAAAATGGCGACCAATTTGCATCATTTCTTTTTCGTCTACAGTTGGAAAAAGACGAAAAAACAAAGCCAAAAAAAATAATTAGAAAATGCTAAACACAAAATAAAGTGGAATAACCCTTTTACATAACATAATTCAATTATTAAATATTAGTGCGGTTAGACCCCAAATCCAAATTTTATATTTTAATTCATTTTATTTGTACTGATTTTGATACATTTACAGATTTATTTAGATAAATTAATAACAAAAGCTAAATTAAATAAGTCTAAAAATTCAAATGAATCAACCAAATCTTATCTATATCAATATCAACATTAATATATAATTTTCTTACATTTTTGTGTCTTTCCTCACGTCTTTCATACAAAATTGGGCCACTTTTACCAATTTGAAAGGGTTTAATTGGACAAATTACCAAATTTACATCTAAAGTACACCTCTACTTACGAATTTTTCAATTTACGAAAAAAGTCTTGGAACCAATTAATTTCGTAAGTAGAAGTACGACTGTATAACTATATAGAAAGACAGATAGATATATGTATATGTGAATAGATAAGATATAATAAATAAAGTGAGAACCTGCAAAAAGTCCCACGTTGGACTGATGGGACTCAAAAGGACATCGAGCCTGTCCCACCACCTCCTCGCCGTCCTGCTCCAAAGTGGACATCTGGGGATGCAAAAATCACCCATCTTTCACATTTTGAACATGGCTCCGCCCCCTTTCCTGCCACGTTATGCTACCTTGTAGTTACGGCAGGTGGGATTGAAGGCGTTGGTCCCGCACGCAAACAGCGTCTCGTCATCACGCGCCACCAAAACTTTCACGTAGTTGTAACACTCGTCCTGTCCACCAGAGGGCAAATTAGACAATGACGGCGTGGGGGGTGGAGACCGCGAAGGATCGGACGCTTACGCTGTTTTTCCCGCGCACTGTGCACTTGTCCACGTCTTTTGTCTTCCAAGTTAGCTTCTGCAAAGGAAAAATGTTGAAAAATTGAAGTTTGATTAGGTTTGGACAAACGATTGGATTGGTGGCTGGCGACCGATCTTACCTGTTGAGGGACGATGCGGTCCAACGAGGCCGCCATGTTGATGGCGAACACGTGATCTCTGGAAAGGGGAGATGCTAAGTGTTAGCTTAGCATAGGAAATGGTATATCAAGGTTGTCAGACTCGGGTTGGTTCGCGGGTAGCGTTGACGTCAACTCGATTTGATGTGGGCCGGACCTTTTTTGATAGAATATTTAGACTTTTTTTTTATAAATGAATTAAAAGAAGTGGATTAAAAGCCCAGAATATGCAATTTTTTTATAGATATAAAACAATGTTTATTTGAGCTTTTTAAAAATATATTTTCAGATTTTTTTAAACAAAAAACACCAAAAAAATTAATAGAAAAATTAAATTATGTATTAAAAGTGGATTAATAGGCCAGAATATTCCATTTTTTATAAATCTAAAATAATGTTTAGGTTTTTTTGATATATCTTTAGATTTTACAAAATATTTTTTGAACTAAAAACAGAAAAATTGGATTAAAACATGACAATAATTGATTTAAAAGGTGGGAAATCAGGAAATTTAATATCCATCTATATCTATTATTTGAATTTGATCCTAAAACAGAAAGTCGGTACTCATGATTGACTTTCCTGGGCCGCACAAAATGAATTGGTGGACCACATTTGGCCCGCGGGCCGCCCGGGCATTTGTCGTAGTACCCACCTGGCGGCGACGTAGAGCACATGGTTGATCCTCAGCATCCTCTGGAAATCCAAGCCCAGTCGTTCCGTGTCGTTGTCCTCCGTCAAGCCTTGGAAGCTGGGGAACGAGTAGGAAGCTGCAAAAAAAAACAAAGAAACGAAAAAACAAAAAAACAAAGCTTTACGACTCTGGGGAACACAACAAAAAAAAAAAAACACATACGCTCATAATTAAACAAAAACAAAGAAAAACGGCGTCCGCAATTTTTCTTTTATTGCTAAAATGAAACATCGGACAATATTTGCTGTATTTTTTCATTGTGATTACGATTTTTTTTAACAAACAACTTTGAAATTGGGACATTTGCGTCCACATTTCTTGTCCAGGACTGAAAAGACGAGGAAGGAAGGACAATTGAAGCAAAGCCAACGTTTTCTCCGACTTCAAACGCTCCCGTCCAATGGAAGCCGTGCACCCAGCGTGGCACCGACACCCCCGGCGTGCGTCTTTTCCTTCCTAATCCCTCCCGAGTCCTTTGCCTGAACCCGCCGATGCCGACGCCCACTGATCAAAGAGACCCAAAAATGTGTCACTACTGGGCCTGCCTGGCTATTGAAACAGATTTGTTTTTTTGCATGGCAACCCGCTCGTAACATAACAATTTTTTAAAAATGAACTTGGATTATGTTGTAGAGCAAGTGTGTCTGACTCGGATAGGTTCACGGGGGCGCTTTTACCTCGGTTTCATGTGAGCTGGACTATTTTAGATATAATATTTAGATTTTTTTTTGTAATAAACGGATTAAAATAACTGGATGAAAAGACCTGAATATTCAGTTTTGGTAGATGTAGCTTTTTTAAAATATATTTTTAGATTTGACAAAATGATCTTTGAACTAAAAACACAGAAAAAATGATTAAAAATGACAATGATTGATTTAAAAGGGGGGAAATCTGAAATTTAATATATATCTATATATTATATATAATATTTAGATTTTTTTTTAAATGGAATAAAAGAACTGGATTAAAAGCCCCGAATATTCCATTTTTTATAGATCTAAAACAATGTTTATTTTAGCTTTTTCAACATATTTTTAGATTTTACAAAATAATTTTTGAACTAAAAACCCAGAGAAAATGAATTAAAAATGGCAATGATTGATCTAAAAAAATGTAAAAATCATGAAATATAATATACATCTATATCTATCACTTTAATTTGATTTTAAAACCAAAAGTTTTAATTGACTTTATCGGGCCGTACAAAATGATGCGGTGGGCCACATCTGGCCCGCGGGCCGCCTCTTTGACACCAGTGATGTAGACACTCAAAAATACACTCAACTTCATTCTAATTTTGTATTAAATTTGTATACATTTCTTCTTCCGGGTTGGCTGTATTGGCTCCGCCTCCACCCTGACTTTTAGATGCCACCTATCAAGGGTTGTTGACTCAAATGTACCTTGTATCTGAAGATTAATATTTACTAAAATGTGTACTCATATCCCAAATTGGTCCATGGCAGTATTACTGTATATGTAAACATATAATTATTGACGGCGTCCGTATTTTGCGTAACGGCGTCACCCGGCCTGACCCCCGGTTTGACAAATGTGTATCATTACGTGGGCCAGCCGGCGCCATTAGCCCGCCCGGCGCCACTTCCGCTAATGGCCGTCCCTCCCATTAGCGCGCCCAGACAACCCCCCCACCCCCCCCCTCCTCCTTCCGTCCGTCACGGCGCATCTCTAAAAGGCGGCGAGCGAGCATCTTCGGCGATGATTGCACGGGTTCAACGTCTCCTTTCATATCGGAAATCGGAAATTGCACTTTGGCGCTTAAGTGGCGAGTTGAAGGTCTTGGTCATGTGACCATGTGAGGAAAATTGTGGGTTGGGTTGGAATTATACAACGTTAAAAGCGTCTTCAATTTAATTGCATTCATTTTTTTGTATTGTGTTTAGACATATTTAGTGTCGAACTGATTCGATAGATTAGCTGATAATATCAATATCGTGTTTGTTGGGAAAAATAAAAAGATTAATTAAAAAAAATAAAAATGTGATTGATTGGCTGGCCACCAAGTCATCTGGGATCGGCTCCAGCACCCCCACAAGCCTATAGAGGATAAAGTGGTTCAGAAAATGAGATGAGATAAATCTAAAAATGAGTTAAATTAAATTTAATGCTTTTATTGTCATTATACAAGTATAGGATATTTTAATAGTTTTAATACTAAATTAAAATTACTAAAAAATAATTTAAAATTTTTATTATTTCAAATTTAAATCCTTTTAAGATTAAATGACAATGCAAAGTAATGCTCAGACACTTCACAGTATAAAAAGAGCTTTCATGAGGAAAAAAGCGGCCATGTTGGTAGGGGCAACATTCCCATTAAAATCAATGAGTCGACATTCAAATCAAGTCTCAATTTGCCCCAATTAAAAAATAAATAATAATAATTTTAATCAATGTCAAAGCTTCAATTATTGTCTGCACACGACATCCAATCCATTTAAAGCGGGAGGTTTGGCAAAGAACGAACAATCCACATCAAATGGATTGAAGTAGCTATCCGCTGCCCCTACTCGGGCGGCCATATTGGTGGGGGCTAAATTCCCTAGATGTCCAATCCTTCCCACGTCAAAACCGTACGTAATAAACTCATTTAACGTCACATAACGAATATAATTGGACGCTCGAATGGAAAGGTGGCGGCCATTTTGCTTAGGTTGACATATATATATTTTTAACATCAGTAGCAGCGCTTTTAATATATTTCAACGATGACAGCCATAAAGCAAAAT
Organism: Stigmatopora nigra; assembly: GCF_051989575.1. NCBI lineage: Eukaryota > Metazoa > Chordata > Actinopteri > Syngnathiformes > Syngnathidae > Stigmatopora > Stigmatopora nigra. The sequence continues at coordinate 15,628,351 of NC_135514.1, read as the reverse complement.
AAAATTGATCTGCAACCACATTATTGCCATTTTTTTTTTAACAAACGCAAGCTATTTGACAGAGTTGTGGTTTTTCTTCCCACACGACGGCGGTGGCGGCGGTTGTTATTGCATCGCGCACAAATGTAATTTTCCACGGCGGCTTTTAATACGGCGCGAGACGGAGCCATTAGCCGTCACTCCTCCCACACAAAGAGATTAGCATCCGATTTGATAGCCGCCGCGTGTCTTCATTTTTTGACTTTCGGGGTTAGCAAACAGTACCATTGTGTCTTTTAACCACGCCCACAGATTACCCACACACGCTTGGCGGTTTCGACCCTGACGGGGTCAAACGTAGAGGTCGCGTCACATGGGATTTTTAAAAGCCAGAAAAATAGAATCATCAACCCGCGTTCAAAATGGTGGGTGTCGATAAAATAGTCAAATGTACTCACTTTCTCGTCCAACCACGTTGAGAGGCTCCAAATCCTGAGGGAAGGGGGCGACTCCGCCTCCACCGGGGGGCGCTACCGAGGCGGCGGCAGCCATGGCGGCCAGCAGCAGCGCCAGGGGGAGGGGCAAAAGGGCAGGCGCCGGCGTCCGCCTCATGCTGGCCCCGAAAGTGAGCGCTCAGCAGGAAGGCATGACCCCCATCTGACCTGAAACAAAAAAAAATGGCAGTTGACCTTTGGTGACCCCGAAATCGGCTTTAGGACACCCGTGACCCGCGTTTCTATTTCTAGGTGGTCTAACGGCACAGATAAAGAATGGTTAAGGAATGGGATGGCGGGATTTGTCTTTGGGAAATAACAACGTTAGCGGCTTTTTTAATTGATTGTTTTCATTATACGAGTGGAATTGGATTTTGAGATTCGCCACAAAGTGTAAGAAATTAACAGAAAATAGTCAAATAGATAATACATTAATTAGAATGAAATAAAAAAATTCTAAATAAATGCATGATGAAATTAAAGACGAAATAAAAATAAATACATATAAAAATATTAATAATAAAATTAAAAAGGTCAAAATAAATGCATGATCAAATTGAAGCTAAAGGCTAACTAAAAATACATAAGACATGAATAAAAAATGCAAAAACTAAGATAATTTCTGATATAAAATATTGTCAAAAAATACAAATTAATAAACAATTTAACCCCTAATGTGACAGTATAATAATAACAATAATAATAACAAGCCCACCCATTTGAATGCTAGATATGATCATTAAATGAAAAACAACCTATATTGAAATCATTTCCGTACATAGCTTCATTAAGACGTACTGTCCCTTTAATTAATGAATAAATCAAAAAATATACCTTTAAAAAAAACATCAAGTTTGTATACTTATTCACTAAACGTGGTGCCAAAATCCATATTACAAGACTCCAAAAAAAATCAATACATTGATGCCAATACATTGATAAAAACTCGAATGAAACATCCAGAAAAATTGGCGTCTGTCGGCCATTTTGAAAAATGCTAATGTAGCTCTCTAGTCAAGGGAAATACCCACTGGGCTCTTTTTTGTGTAGCGGAGCGGAAAATATTGGCCAATACGTCTTCAAATGGCTTTTACGCGGGCAGGTGAACGGCTCCGGAGATCGCCGCCGCCGCCGCCGCTCGCCATTTTCGGCGCCGCGGGAGAAACGGGCAGGTGTCGATACGCGACGGCAGCCTTCAAAGTGGCCTAATTGGAGCCGGAGTGCCAGCGTGACACCTTGGGCGGATTTGCGCTCCCAATTATTGACGGCGGCGGCACTGGCGCTGGCTAGCGCTAGCTGGCGGACGGCCCGTCCAAATCTAATTAGCAAACTTTGCTCCCGCCGCGGGAGCAAAGTTGAAGCTAACGGGTGCACACAATCAAGCGTCTGTCCCGGCAGCCGCCGCCGTCACGGGTTGTTTTCGGCGCTGGCTTGTTTTCCTCGCCGTGTGCTTTGTTGCCCTTTTTTGGGGAAACACGAGTTAGCCTTTAGCTCGGCGCTCGCTCCGGGCGCTAACGTTAACCACAATAACAAGTTGCGGAAAAGTTTACTTTGGCGGTGGGGAAGGGGATTTCAACCCCTGCTTTCTTGACTCAATACAATAAAAAATATATATATTGTCATATTTTTGGCTAAGGGTCGCAGAGGGTGCTAGAGCCTATCCTAGCTAAATATGGTGGGCGGTCAATCACAGGGCAAGGAGACAAATCATGCATAGCTAGTGACAGTTTAGCATAATAGCCAGATAGCTTAGCATGCATGTTTTTGAGATGTAGGAAGAAAGCGGAGTACCCCGAGAAAACCCACGCAAGCCCAGGTAAAACAAGCTAACAGTACACGGGAGGACCGACGTGGGAATCGAACCCAAGACCCCAGAACTGGGCCAACCACTCACCCACCAGGTCAGCGAAAAAAAATATTAATCAAAAAAAAAAAGTTTTTTCTTCTTAAAAATGAATCTGGAATCGAACCCTCGACTTCAGAACTGCGAGTCGGCTGTGCTAACCACTTTGGATTTTAAACTTCCATTTAAAGAAAAAAAGGTAAATTGTCTCTAATTTAATGAAATTGACAACATTTGAAAGATTAAGCATTGAAATTCAAAATGGACGACGCCATCTATCACATCTGTCGACTGGCCCCGCCCCTAAAATAAAAAATCTTGGGATGGCGAATGGACGATGCCCCTCCCCCGCTCAATCTTCCTGCCCCGTTAATTATTCAGTTTCAGACTTTCAAATATTCTGGGCGTCGCCCAGTGACCAGTGAGGCCTTGAGGCCCCGCCCCCGACCACCAAAGACATCATCAATAATTCAGGCATCTGGCGATAAACGCCACCTGATCTTCCCATCGCCGCCGCCACGTCAACGAAATCAAGTTTATGGAATTGGGGCGACTTCCATTTTGCATCGTATCCACGGCGGTTGCCACGGCGACGCCCCAGACGCCGCCAGCGTGAAATAATTTGACAAAGTGCTTCTCCTCGAGCGAGCGTTTCCATCCGGAAAGACGAGTAGACGCTAAGAGCGCTCGCTATTTGGCGGGAAAGAGTCCTCGTTAAGATAACGCCGCCGCGGCGGCGGTGGCGGCGCTCCCCCGCTTCCATTAAACACTCGCTCATTGTCGGCGAACCTCGCCCAAGCTTCCAATTACGCTTTGACTCCACGCCGGCGGAGGGAAAGGCGCCGTCTGACGACGACGACGACCCCGGGCGCCGACTGACCTTCGCCGCCACATCAGACGGAAGGACGGCGTCCCGCGGAAATTCCCGCCTTCAAAGCGGACGGCGGCTTTAATGAAGTCCGAAAATAAAACAACGCGACGGAAGACGGACGCCGCCCAAGGGCCGCCGCGTCCTAATCAAGTCGGCCCGCTAACGGCGGCGGCTAACGAGCATCTGTGGCACGCTAACGAGTTGGCGCCGGGAGACGGCGTTCGTTATCCGTTTTGTGCGGCGAAAAACAATGATGGCTTTTGTCGTTAGCGCCGTGAATTCAATCGATGGGGGCGGAATTTCGAGGCCTGGCGGGAAAATCTGGGTTTGAAACCGGAAAAAACAAACTAAATACGGTCACTGATTTTGATACATTTACACATTGATAGCTAGCTAGCAAGATAGATGGCTAGCGGGCAAAGTAGCTAGATAGTGAGATAAATAGTTGCTCAATAAGTAGCTAGCTGACTATAGCTAGCTGGATAAATGGATGTAGAGTCATACCTCTACTTACGAATGGCTCTCGGTACCAAAGTTTCAGGTTACACATTTTTCATATGCACTCAAGATATTTGTGTTTTGTCGTATCTTTTGTAAAAAATTGGGACACTTTGACCAATTTTAAATTGTGTACTTGGTTGTTGTGTGAGCACCGTGGAACCAGTTAGAGCACAGGTGTCAAAGTGGTGGTCCGGGGGCCAAATGTGGCCCGCCGCATCATTTTGTGTGGCCCGATAAAGTCAATGATGAGAGGCGATTTTCTGTTTTAGGATCAAATTCAAATGATGGATATAGATGTATATTAAATTTCCTGATTTTTCCGCCTTTTAAATCAATAATTGTCATTTTTTAATCAATTTTTCTGTGTTTTTAGTTCAAAAATCATTTTGTAAAATCTACAAATATATTTAAAACAGCTCAAATAAACATTGTTTTAGATCTATACAAAAATAGAATATTCAGGGCTTTTAAACCAGTTCTTTTAATCCAGTTATAAAAAAAAAAAAAAAATCTAAATATTATATCTAAAATAGCCCCGCCCACATAAAATCGAGTTGACATTAAGGCGGCCTGCGAACCAACCCGAGTCTGACACCCTTGAATTAGAGAATTATCATATAAAGTACACATCTACTTACAAAAAAGTCCCAATTAATTACGACTGGAATCAACCAAAAGTTGTCAGGGACTGACTCCGGCACCCCGACGGGCCTTGCCAAATTGATCGATTCTTGGCGACAATGGCGGCGGCAACCCGGCCGGGTCGATGAGAAGTCGGCGACGAGAGCAAAAGTGGGGCACGCGCAGCGACCGACCGGCCGGCGACATCCCATAATAGTCAGTCTGGCTGTCTGGTTGGTTGCATCATGGCGAACGACGTCTGACTCAATTGTTTCTTTGCTTTCTTTCTTTGGGCAAAGTTTCGCAAACGGCGCCCCGCTTTGGTCTCTGTTGTTTACGTGCTGCCGTTTGTTTTGGCAGGAAGGAGATTGCGGCACGCCGTGTCAAAGCTCCGCCCCCCCCAGGGAATGACAACCCCCCCCCCCACGTCTATTAATCTCATTCACGCTAAAATATAGATGTGTGAAATACAGTGTGAAAAACACACGTACTACGCAAGTACCAAAATAGATTTTTTAGCATAAATTGCCAATGATCAGGTAGACAAGTGTTTGGAGTGTCAGCCTCGCCTGTTTTGAGGTCGTGGGTTCGAGCCCAGGTGGGTTTGTTTTGATGCTCTGACAGGACCAGCGTTAATTTTTGTCATTTCTTAAATGAAATTAAATTAAATTGTGTTTGAAAAATAATTGAAATAAATGTAGTAATATTTTAATTTAAATACATATAAATATTTTAAAAATAATTTAAATACATATAAATATTTTAAAAATAATAAAAAATAATTTAGTAATATTCTAAGAATTATCTAAATTAATGTAATGATTTAAAAAAACGTTAAATGCTATTTCTTTAAATATTTAAATAATAACAATAAAAGGTTAATGTAATATATATATTTTCTAATATTTAAAATGTTTTTTAAAAGTAATTCAAATTAATGTAAATAATTAAAAAATATATAATAATGAAAGATTAATATAGAATTTATTCTTTTAAATATTTAAAATTATTATAACATTTTGGCCATATGGCTAGCTAGGCTAATTGTAGGCTAAATCGTCCCTAGCTGTGAGTGATTTGTATTGGAAATGCGAGGGTTGATGAGGACATCACAGTATGGACGAATGGACTGAGGGTTGTTGGCTCCGCCCCCCCTCCCCACCTCCATCCCTGGCCTTGGACCCGGCCGCCGGCCGGCGTCGCTCCGCCGGAGGCAAAAATGTGAAAAGAGCAGCTACGGCGGGTGCTTCCCGAGCCTAATCAATAATCAATTTTCCAGCTGGCCGGGAAAACAAATTCCCCTTTTTGGCCTTTTGACGGAGAACAACACAAATCCCCCAGAAATAGACCAAAAAGACCAAAAAGCCACCCACCCGTCCATCCCGTCCACCCATCCATCATTGCCTTCCATCCATGCCATTTTCTTCGCCATCGCTTTGAGAGATCTTAATTTTTTCGCCACTGGGCGACCAATCAAATGGGATTGGACGTCTGTGGCAGTCAATCTTTGCTATCCATACGTACAAAAAAGGGCGGGCTCAATTCGAGACGACTTATTACGGTATTGCCCGAGTATAAGACGACATACACTTTTTTTTTTTAAAGATCCACGCGATTGGTCGCCGGCCCAGAAAGATTGAAAAGGACGACTTACGGTCGGTCAGCTTCTGCCCAACGCGTCGACGGCGGGGGGAGGTCGCTTTCTGACGATTGCCTTGGGTTCTGAAAAAAAGGGGAGTAGCCAGAGGTGAGATTGAGGGAGGAGCTTGGCAAGTCAAGAAAAAAAATCCAACATTAATAGCTATGTAAACAAGGTTGTTAGCTCTCAAAAATGACCTTTCAAAACCCCAAAAAAGTGTGACTTATAGTCCGGAGAATACCGTCCTATCAAACATAGCGAATATGTTTTTTTTTTTGCAATATAAAGGAAAATATTTGAAAAAGGGACGTCTGGTTTAGTGACAAAGGTCTCTTTGGAAATGAGATCAAAAATAGACACGCAAATAAACAAAAAAATGCAAAAACAAGTCAAATAAAAAAAATCAAATCATTAAAGCGCTTAAGAGGAAATGAGATGGCGTCTGAAACGGCGCCCACGCATGCAGATGTCTTTCGGGCGAGCATACGGCGCCGCCCACGTTGGCGACGGCCAATCCGCCGCCGCCAGGTGGGCGCTGAGCCCCGAAAATTAAAAATAAAAACAATAGAGAAAGAGAAATATTAATAATGGTGTGCAAAGACCTCATTATTTGTTTAAATTAAAAAAAATAAGAAAAATAAATGAAAACAGAAACTGCTAAATATCGACCAGATTTTTCAAGAAAATTAAGGAAAAAAAAACAGGAAAAAAATTATAAAAGGCAAATTGAAGCAGCCAATTTAGTTATTTGGATACTGGAAAAAATGTTTATTTAATTAATTTTTCTCCCAAATCAAGACGCTCAAAAAGCTGTCCTAAAATCAACCAGAATTGTTAAAAAATGTAGAGGAAGTGACTTCAAATCAGAAAAAAAGTGACCTGAAAATGTCCTAAAATCAATAGATTTCCCCAAAATCCGACAAAAGTGATCCAAAATATACAGAAAGTGACTTCAAATCAAACAAAAATGACTTATCGTCACTGGAATTGACCTAATAAAATATCCAAAATGGACACAGTAACCCGTCAATGCCTTAAAACGAACCGGAAATGATCTAAAATGAACAGGAAGTGAGCCATTTTCAACTTAAAGTGCCTTAACCAATAGGAATTGACCTGAAAATGTCCCCCAAACCCGGCAAAACAATAAAAACAAAGCACATTGCTAATATTTTTTCCCTACAAAGCACACCATTGTTGTTGAAATGTATACATTTGCTAAACTTGAATTCCAAAATGTGGCCATTTTGAATGCTTTGTTTGTCCCGACTGACCATTGTCGTCGTTGTTGGCCGTTACGCAATTTCAACACACGGCCGCCATTGTTTGTTTGCCGTCGGCGGAGCGCGAGCGAAAAGGGAGCTTGTCCGCCACAAATGCCCCTTTTGTTCCCACCCAAATGCGCTCCGAGGTTAGGCCGCCGCCGCCCGCTGGCCCGCCCGCTTTATTCAACGAACGACCGCCGCCGTCGGCCATTTTGGAATGGCTAAGTCGCAAGGTTTGGATTTGCGATCAAAACAAGATCCACCTTTTGTTATTTCCACACCAAAAATGTGTCTTGTTAATTGAGGCATTTTCCCAACGAGTTATCGGGGTCACAGGGGGTGCCGGAGCCCATGGGAAAGTGGAGTACCTGGGACAAAACCCACGCAAGCCCAGGGAGGAACCACCTGGGGTCGAACCCACAACTCCAAAACTGTGAGCCCAAAAATGTTATATTGTTTTTGCTGTATGCTAGAAGTGTATTTTCCGGACTATAAATCACACTTTTTTTTCATATTTTGGCTGAATCTGCAACAAATACATATTTTTCTTATTGACCACAGACAGCCTGTTACATATTCTTAAAAAAATATTTTTTAGGCTAGGCTAATTGCTAATTATCTAAAAAAAAGTGTTATGTTAGCATATGCCTATTTAGCCTGTTGGTCTTCATTTTACATTTGTTCCTTTAACGAATTTATATTCTCAGTTTCCGATAAAAACATTAAAAAATTAAATAAAATTAACAAAAAAATTAAGAAATAAATACAAATCACCCCATCGTCCAATTTTTTTCCATATTTTTAAAAAAAGGCTTCTTAAAATAACAAAAACATTTTAAAAATGGAACAAAAGTACATTGCACATTACATGACTCATTTTAAGTTTGACAGATTTAAAAAAAATACACATAAAAAGCCCACCCACATAAAGCAAAAAAAAAAGGCGGAGCTATTTTAACCGGGAGCCATTTGTTTTTTTCTGTTGTTGTTGTCCCAGGCGGGCGGGGGTGCGATTGGCATGTTTCCCCCCGGGAGCGAAAATCCTCCCCCGACCGATTGGCGCTGGGGCGGCGGCTCGGGAGACAAACGGCGTTTGTTTGCCCCGCCCACGTGGCTCTAATAGGAAAAAAAAAAGTCGAGCCACAGCAAAACGGCTCATAAATCACACGCTGAAATATTGAGCTCTCTATCCTCAGAAAAAAGGAAAGTGGCGGCACTTTGTAATTGCGCTCTTTAATTGCTTCTCCGATGACTTTGCCGCTTGAACAAAAAAAAAACGCAAACGCCAAAGGACGGACGGGCTGACGGCGTTTGAATCCATTTCAATAGAATTGTTGATGAGCCAAATCTAGTTGGGATTTAAGCGCTCTAAAGTCAAATCGTATTAGCAGAATATAGCAAATAATGGCTAAAGTTGATGGAATTGTGGCGAGGACGCCGTGGCGGTGGGCGGAGTCAACCCACGCTTAAAAATGTACAATTGAAGAATCAGGAAAAAAATGTGCTGAAACAAAAAAATCATTTAAAAAAAGACAAAACTATGAAAATGGCGTGTATTATGAATAAAAATGCTAAATTTTGAAAAATGTGTCAGAGCGGCCATGTTGGTAGGGGCAAGTCTCCCATCAAAGTCAGTGTATTAAAAATCTAATTCAACTCTAACCATTTTATTTTTATGTATTTCATCCTGAAATGTTGTCACATTATTTAAAAAAATAAATAGGATTGTGGTGATATTATTTAGTAAAATTGCTTTTAAAAATTGGGCCACTGGAATAAGCAAAAGACCTTAAAAAAGTACATTAAAAAATTGGGGTTACAGAAATAAGCAAAGTAAATAAATATAATAAATAATAAGAAAAACATCTTTAAAAATTTAAATAAATAAATAAAAATACTAAATATTGGGGCACCGGAATATGCAAAATCTTTAAAAAATTGAATAAATAAATATATTAAAAAAATAAAAAGGCTACCACAAAAAGCTCAAATATAATAAAAATATACATACATATATAAAGGGAGGTTTCTAATAATTGGGACATCTACAAGTGACACAATAATTCCAATCCATAATTCCCAACGATTAACGAGCGCGGCATTCCGTTTACGGCGCCATTCACGGGCCCTTTTTCCGTCCAAAGGTCAACGAGCGCCATTGATACGCCGGACCATAACAGGTCGCCGGAACGGCCGATAAATCCGCTCAAATGACGGCGACGCACGCTAGCGAGGTTAACGCTCTATTAGCCTGCTAATGTGCGGCGGCGGCGGCAGCGGAGTGCGCGCTACAACGTCGTTGCGGCGCCAACGACGCCAACACAAATCTCCAAAGATAGCAATTCTGGGGACGGCTACACTAAAATCAAAACAAAAACACAATATAATTATTATTATTAGTTTTTTTTAAAGTTCTCCGCAGATTTACATGACTAAGAATTACGTTAAAAAATCAATTTTAAAATAGGACATTCATTGTAGCTCCGCCTTTAAAAAAATCTATTAAAAGATAAAATTAGCAGTAAAATGAAACAGTCCACCTAATCGATTGCGCTAAACGTCTGTTTGTCCATTTTTTTCGTTTGTCCGTTTGTCCATTTGTCCAATTGTGCATTATTTTCGTTCGTCCATTCGTCTGTTTGTCCGTTTGTTGTTTTGTCTGTTTGTTTATTTGTCTGTTTCGTCCATTTTGTTTTTTTGTCAGTTTGTCCATGTGTCCGTTTGTCATTTTGTCAGTTTGTCGTTTTGTCATTTTGTCTGTTTGTTGTCCATTTGTCTGTTGTGTGTTTGTCCATTTTTTTCGTTTGTCCATTTGTCAGTTTGTCCGCCCCTCCCCCACCCAGCCACTCCCACTCCGACCGAATAGGGCGCTTCTTGACGTTAGCAGCGAGCGCGGACGGCGTCCGAATGCCAATGGCCATTTGATGGAGCCCAATCATCTGTCGGCGTCGGGAGCACAGGGGCGCCGTTGTACGTCCCGTCCCGCCATTTGCAAGTCAATGACGGCGAGGGGCGTCCACCGAGGGGCGGACCAGGCGCCTAGATAGCGCCGCGTTTGCTATTCCGCCCGCGAGATGGCCATCGCCTCGCTTCTCCTTCCCGGCGCTTTTCAATTGAAAACATTATTGTAATCGGAGAAATACATATCTATACTTTGAATAGTGTACTTTGTACAATGTGTTGCATTCTGGGTAGAGCCGAGACAGACACTTGTGATACAATACTGCGTCAAAGTAAAAGAAATGACCAAAATAAGCACACTTTTTACAGTGTAAAAAGCTTTTCTCCATATTTAACAGCTATATTTACCATTTTAAGCCACAGGTGTCAAAGTGGCGGCCCGGGGGCCAAATCTGGCCCGCTGCATCATTTTCTGCGGCCCAGGAAAGTCAATCATTTCTGTTTTTGGATCAAATTCAAATGGCAGATATAAATGTATATTATATTTCCCTTTTTAAATCAATCATTGTCATTTTTCTATCCATTTTTTCCGTGTTTTTAGTTTAAAAAAGCATTTTGTAAAATCTAAAAATATATTAAAAAAACGCTAAAATAAACACTGTTTTAAATCTATAAAAAAGAGTGAGCATTTTTTCCCCAAGGCTAGCGTGGGTTTTCTCCAGGGACTCGGGTTTCCTCCCACATCGCCAAAACATGCATGCTAGGCTAATTTATGCTAAATTCTCACTCTCTATGAGTGATTTTTTGGGGTGTCAGACTTCCACCCCCACACCTAGTTTGGCTCCAGCACCCCCAGCGACCCTGGTGAGGATAAAGCAGTACAGAAAATAAATGAATAATTCAAATAGGGACGAGTTTGAGTAACGCGTGGGAGTCCCTAATCAAGCGTGACCCCGGCGGACCCTCCCCCGCCCGGCTTGATTGACAGGTGGAGGACGCCCGCGGCGTCGACGGTGATTAGGCGCCAATTAGAGCCAGCCGGGATAACGAGTCAATTAGGCCCGACCCGGGCGGAGATGAAAGACGGAGAGGAGACTTCCGGAATGTCCTCTTGAATTATTCAACGGTGGCGACGAAGGCGGCGAAGGCGGCGATGGCGGGGACGGTGATGGCGAGGTCGAGCCCGTTGGGAACCATCATGAGAAAAAAAAAAAACCTTCAAAGTCCAACAAAAAACACGAAACGGTGTGGGGAGGACGGCGGCGAGCCTCGGAAACGTCGTCGCTAAAATTTGGAGGCGGGGCTTAGTGCCGGAGCGTGCAGCTGCGCTAATCAGCACGCCGTTTTGCGTACACTCGACGGATGATGATGATGATGATGATGACTTTGGGTATAAAATCGACATGCAGGTGCATCTCGTTAAAAAACAACTAAAAAAAGTTGGGGTTAATGACTTTTTGGGAGGAGGGGCGTGGCCTCCAAAATGAGCTTTTTTTATGAGTTATTAAAAAGGTTAACAGGCTTTTTTTGCAAGCGAGCTCGATTTGGCGAATCTGGCGAGTTGATTAAGAATTGAAAATTCATCAAAAATGTCTGTTTTGCTCCAATTGGTGCAGAGCTAGGTCATAATTGGATTAAAAATAATAATAATAATTTTGACTGGGGGAGAGTGGTCGGCCAATCAGATGAATGGAAATATTCTAAGTTTTAGTCATAAATAAGTTAGTCAAGATAATCAATAGTGATAAATAGATAGTAATAAATAAATTAGTCAAAATAATCAATAATATATAAATATAGTCATAAATAAATTTGTCAAGATAATTATTAATAATAAATAATTATAGTAAAATAAATATAGTAATAAATAAATTTGTCAAGCTAATTATTAATATTAAAGAATTATAGTAAAATAAATATAGTAATACATAAATTTGTCAAGATAATTATTAATAATAAATAATTATAGTATTAAATAAATTAGTCAAAATAATCAATAATAAATACATATAGTAATAAATAAGAGTCAAGATAATCAATAATAATAAATAAATATAATAATACAAAAATAGTCAACAATCAATAATAATAAATACAGTCATAAATAAGAGACAACATAATCAAATAATAATAAATAAATATAATAATAAATTAGTCAAATTAGTCCACATCATAAAGTAGTACGAAATATAATAAACATTATACTTTAATAGCTATGCTGGGTCATTCAATACTACTCCCAATTATTTTTTCATCATTTTTATCGGTCCAAAAAATATTGCTATTAGATCAACAAAAATCTAGAAAAAAAAACGCAACTATATCCTTGAATCTTCAATTTATTTTTACGTCTTGCCCTGACGTACTCACATTAGGCGAGAAAACACGTTTTTATGGTTAATTCAAAATCGAGGAAAAAGAAAAAAGAAAAAGTAGTTAGCGCACGGCTAGCCAAGACGTGTCGTCGCCGCTGCCAAGAAAGAAATGTGCTTTGTTTCCACTAAGCGGCTGGCTGCCATTTGACGGGAGGGGGGGGGCTGTCAAAAAGGGGGAGGGGCTTATAAAAATGGATTAAGCGCCACGTGAACGGGCGTCACGCCACTTTGACGGATGCTTTCCACGGACGGCTAATTTCTAACAGCTGTTTGGCGCTCCATGAAGGGGGGTTTTCGATATATGATATCGAAAAAGGACACTTTTGACCTCATTTTTTGGCCTTTTAATGATGTCATGTTGAGCTACTTTTAGCCAGCAAGCATTAAACAGAATAAGGATGCTAATTCATGCTAATGCTATGAATGATGACTTGAAATACTTCAATTGTGGTCGAATAATAAATAATGCATTTCTGACTATAGTTTTTGCATGGCAACGCGCTTGTAACATAACATAAACAAAATGATTTTGGTTAAATTGGATTTTAGTGGCTGAATTTTTAAAACAGTGACAATCCATTGCAATAGTTTCTTAAAAGCAACATGGCCGACTTCCTGTGCATTTTTGGGCATGGCTTCTAGAGACTTTTTGGTGCGTCTACCCTTGATTGACATCCCCACTAAATTTCATGTTTTTTGGTCAAATAGTATTGAGGGGCTGAATTTTTATATAATGCCGGCCTTACAATGATTCTGTAATAGTTTTCTTAAAAAGCAACATGGCCGACTTCCTGTACGTTTTTGGACATGACTCCTTGAGACTTTTTTGTGCGTCTACCCACAAAAAACACCCCCACCAAATTCCATGTTGCTAAGTAAAACAGATTTCAGGGGCTGAATTTTTATATAACATTAGCTTCTGGAATGTTTTCTTAAAAGTAACATGGCCGACTTCTGGTGCGTTTTTGAGCATGGCTTTAAGAGACTTTTTTGTGCGTCTACCCTTGATTGACATCCCCACCAAATTCCATGTTTTTTGGTCAAATCGTTTTGAGGGGCTGGATTTTTATAAGATGTCAGACTTAACAATGGTTCTGTTATAGTTTCTTAAAAGTAAGATGGCCGACTTCCTGTGTCTTTTTGGGCATAGCTTCTAGAGACTTTTTTGTGGGTCCACCCATGAGCCATCTCCCCACCGAATATTATGTTTGTAGGTCAAACGGATTTCAGGGGCAGAATATTTCCAACGTTGGGAGGACATTAGCTATAAATAATCCGGGAAATAGTTCATTTAAAGCAGCACGGCGCCATTTTGTGTCTTTGGGGACGTGTCTTTGAGACTTTTGGCACGTCCACTCATGGCGGAAATTTATGTTTGTAGGTCAGATGGAATTTGGGGGTCTCACATTGACCGCCAAAGACCTTGAAAAGGAAGCTATTTAAAGATTTGGTGTATTTTAGTGCTTCTTGGGAATTTTGGCTTGTTTATTTTCATGATAAACATTCCCACTAAAGTTCATTTCTGTGGGTCAAAGACATTTTTTGTTTAAAAATGGCCTTATAATGAAGGTCTCATTAAAATAGATAATTGTGATTTAATTTGATTTAAGGCTTTTGGCGCATTTATCGTCGTTAGCATTTCGCTAGCTCCAATTTTTATAAAAAGAAACGTTACCCTAAATCAATATGCCACATTGCTTATGTAAAATAGCTTCTGGCTTTGATTTTAATATCATTTAAAGACACGTTTGTCAATGTTACGTTAGAACGAGTGAAATTCTACCGCCGTCCGTCCCTCCGTTTGTTTTTGGCTGAAAATGAGCAATTATTTGTCTTTTAATTCCTCATCCATCTGTTTAGCGATTAGCATATGCGTTTCAAATCCGTCAGCAATCTAATGACTGACTCCTTTGGAGGGGAAACTTGAGTGGGAATGGTCGCCGGGAAGAGGAGCCGCGAGACGTCATGACTTTGACCAAACCAGTCGATTCTAGTTAGCAGACTTGTAAATAACAGGACCAGTGCTAGCTTACTTGGAAATGCTAATACGAGTCGATGCGGAGCCAAAATGGTGTCCTCGATATGGTGGCGTGACTAAATCGACGTTACATCCACAATATATAGAACTACAAAATGTACACCTGCAAAATTGTACTACCTCTATATCCACTATATCTACATCTACCAATTGTGCTAATCTACATCGACAAAATCCACCATATTGACCGCTATACCCACTAAAATCTACTACCTCTACAAGATCCACTAAATCTACATTTACCTCTACTACATCTACATCCACTACATCTTCATCCACTAAATGTACCCACAATATCTCCCTAATCTACTTCTACTAAATCTACATTTACATCTACAATATCTACACCTAGCAAATCTGGTAATCTACATCTACCAACACTATTAAATCTACACCCACTAAATCTGCCAAATCAACAAAATCTACATACACTAAATCTACATCTATAATATCTAATTCTACTAAATCTACATCTACCTCCACTAAATCTACATCCACTAAATCAATATCTACATCTACCAAATCTGCCAAAACTATTAAATCTAAATCTATATCGACCTTCATCCACTAAATCTACATCTCCACCCACTAAAATCTACCACATCCGCTACATCTATTAAATCTACATCTACCATATCTACATCCGCTAAAATCTACTTCCTCTACTACATCTAAATCTATATCTACATCTATAGCTACACTGCACTAAATCTACCTCTACTACACCTATAATACACACTAAATCTACTACATCCACTACATTACATCTACATGATATATACATATTTATATACACAAGTCCTGGAAATAATAAGTGTCCATTTTGGTATGACGACATGGATGATGACATGAAAAACAAGTCCGTCCTTAAAAGTCAATCAATTTCCCGGCGGTAAAAAAACAAAAATGCATGAAAGAAACAGGTTGGCGTGTTTTTGTCTCATGGCCGCGGCGACCAAACTCATTTCATCAGCGACCCGCCCGCTCACCGACGGACAATTAATGTCGCCGTGGGCTTAAACGCTCGCAATCAGCGCGGAGGAGGGAGGAGGCGGGCGTCGCCGGGGCGACGCTCCCTCCATCGATTGTGGGCGGTTCCTTCGGGAAAAGGAGGGGAGGGGGGCTGCCGACGGCGCCCGGCGTTGGCTCAGGTGACCACCGTCGTGACCGTTGCATGGATTTTGGCCTAACGATGTGGTCGATTTGCCATTGGCTGCCAATCAGCGCTTATGTTAAGCACACTCGGATAATTGTCCGCCACCGATCGGCTGGTCTACGCGAGTTTAAACGTGTCGCTCAGTGATTAGGCTTGTGACAAGATGTCCAAAAGGGTCATACATCACAATTATTTCGATATTTTTTTGATACGGTCGTGCTTGGAAATCGATAAACCCTCGACCCAACAAGTGTGAGGCCAACGCGCTAACCACTTGTCCACCGGGCAATTGTCGTCTGGGTTTAAGTTATGTTTTTGTCTTTTTTTTTTTTTTTAAAGGCTTTTTTAAAAGTTTTTTCCATTTTGGTAAAGATTTTGCAGTTTTTTAAAAATATTTTTGAAACATTTTTATCTATTTGTCATTGGGTTTAAGCAAGTTTTTATTTTAATTGTATTTATTTATTCATCTATTATTATTTGTTTTATTTGACATGGGGTTTAAGCAAGTTTTTATTTTTATTTTATTTATTTTATTCATTTTGATTTGATTTAATTTCAATTTTCTTTTTTTAGTATTTTTTTTATTTGATATGGGGTTTTAGCAAGTTTTTAAAAAAAATATTTATTTTTTAATATTATTTTTTATTTGACATGGGGTTTTAGCAAATTTAATATTTTAATTTTATATATTTATTTGTTTTATTTGACATGGGGGTTTTAAGAGTGCGACTTATATGCGAGTACCAACAAAAACCAAAAAAATAACGCTAGAACAAATTCGCAACCATGTTTTGATGACCATATTACTCTATTTTTTCATTTTTTTATGAATACCATAACCGCCACAGACTCAGCGTGGGGGTAGAAAACTCGATTAATGGAATTTCCGCGGGAGAAAAACACGATTTTCTGCCAAAGTATCATTTTTTTTTTTTTCGGGGTTGGTGGTGTCGTGTCAAAAGCGATCTCCTTTTTTTTTTTCGTTTTTTTTTCCGGCTGTTGTCAGCAAGGTGCGGTAAATCTTCTTGATGAAAAAAAGCCGGCGGCGGTTAATCCTCGGCGCGCTCGCGCCGGTGACCGCAGCGCCACTGCTGACGCGTCGGAAAAAGAAAAAAGAGAATAAAAAAGCTTTTTTAAGCTTTACTGGACTTCCCGACCGGGCCGTCTTTTATTCTCCGTGGCTTTGAAAGAGGCTTTTGCCAATGATCTCTTTTTGGGAGATAACGGTGGGCAAGGGCGGGGCTTCAGATGGGACACGCTTTGGCTATCGTATTAGCGTTACGGTTATTTGGGATTGTATGTTTTCTTTTGGAAAGGTTGTTTATAGTTTGGGCTATTTTTAAAAGAGCTTTTCAGTAGAATTGTCGTTTTCTGGAAGCCGTTTAGGAGAGTTTTTGCTGTTTTTAAAAGGCTTTTTAAAATATTTTTTGCCATTTTTTGTAAACGTCTTTTAGTAGTTTTTGCCATTTTTTGAAATCCATTTTGTAGAGTTTTTGCCATTTTTAAAAGCTTTTTAAAACAATATTTGTATTTTTAAAAGCCAATTAAGTTTTTGTCATTTTAAAAGCCGTTTAAGAGATTTTTTGCGGTTTTATAAAGCCTTTTTAGGACGTTTTTTGCTATTTTTAAAATGCCTTTTAGGACAATTTTACCATTTTTTAGAAAGCATTTTAATTGATTTTTGCCCATTTTAAAACCCTTTTTTAAAACATATTTTTAACCACTTTTTAGAACAATTTGAGAATAAAACGCCTTTTAGTTGAGTATTTGCCACTTCAAAAGCCATTATAATACAATATTTTCAATTATTTATCTTTTTGATCAAAATTGAGCTGTTTTTTTTTTTTTTAAAGACGACCGGATCGACCCTAAAAAACGTCGCCAGTCCCGATAACATCACGAGTTTGAGGACGGCAACGAGGCCACGAAAGGAACGCGAATGGTGGTCGTGTTGTGCGCCTCTTTCTCCTTTTACCGCAAATATGCGAATATTCTTGGAACAATCATCAGACTTTCCTGGAAAGAAAATCTATTTTCTTGGATTCAGCCGTCAATCTGACAGTCCACAATTCAACAATTTGTTCGCAACCCTATTTTGAAACTTCAAAAAAGGGAATTGGGATTTTTCCCCCCCATTTCATTGAAATCGCACAGTGGAAAGTGGTTACGCGCCTCGGCTTAACGGTTGTGGCTCGTGGGTTCGAATCCCAGGTCGCTCCTCACTATATTAATTTGCATTTTTTTCTCTCACTGGCCTTGTGTGGGTTTTATCTAGGTACTCCACTTTCCTCCCACATACCAAAAACATGCATGCTAAGCTAACTGGCTAATGTCTAAAATTGCGCCGAGCAACAAATGATTGGTTGTTTGACTCCTGGTGCCCTGCGATTGGCTGCCCACCGATTTTGGGGTGTCCCTCGTAGTGAACTGGGATGGGCTACGGCACCCCCGTGACCCTAGTGAGGATAAATGAACAAAATGTAGCAATAGCTCCATTCAAAAGACATTTAGCACTGATTTTTTTCCTATTTTTTAACTGTAATTTTCGAAACAAGGTATGACAACTTAGCCCCTCCCCCCTTTTTTGGGGTAGAAAGCGGGCGCCAACGTGAGGCGCTTTCTTAGCTAGCGAGCACAAAGAGGATCAGTGTAGCGCGGCAAATCAAACATTCCAGCGGCGCTAATGACACGCTATCCGCTTTTAAAGCGCTAATGACCACCACATACGTACCTCAGTTCCAGCTGGCTTAGTTTAGCTTAGCGTCCGTCCATTTGTACATCCGTCCGTACGTCCATCACGAGCGGTCACCGATGTCCGAGAGGCAACCGCGGCCAATCCTGAAAAATAAGAATAAATGGTTAGCGACCTGTTAGCTCACTTACTTTTAAATACTTGGATCGATTTTGCCTGATTTTGGATCATTTTCTCTTATTTTGATGGACATTATTGTTCGTTAGTCACTTCCTGTGAATTTTGGATCATTTTGTAATGATTTTTATGGACTTTGTTGTTCTTTTGTCACTTCCTGTTGATCACGAGTCACTTCCTGTAAATTTTGGATCATTTTCTATTAATTTTGAAGGACTTTCTTGTTCATTTGTCACTTCCTATTGATTACGGGTCACTTCCTGTACATTAAGGATGATTTTCTATTGATTTTGAAGGACTTTCTTGTTTGTTTGTTACTTCCTGCTAATTTTTGGCCATTTCCGGGTCACTTCCTTTTGCATTTAGTTCATTTTAAGGTTACTTATTACCTGATTGGCTACCATTTTGACAGCAGGAGGCGAAAGAACCAATAGAAAATGAAGTTTTTAACATCAATACAAAACAAAACGCAAAAATCAAACGAAAATTAGCCATATGCGAATACGCTACCTCTACTTACGCATTTTGTAAGTAGAGTCATTACTGCCTTATCCATTTTAGCTTAAAAATTAGCATTTGGCTACAATCTAACATATATACATGTATATACTTATTGTCCTTTAAATAAATGAAAGTAAGGTTGTGAAATGGCCCCTCCCATTCCCAAAAAGGCAAAACAATCTCCTGGAAAACGTTGCCTTGGGGCGCCGTTCGATTTGGAGCACGGGCTCCGTAGCGGAACCGGGGCCGGCCGGCCGGGAGAGACGCGGCGCCATTCGTCACGGCGCCGTCACGCCGTGGTCACGCCGTGGTCCCGACACGCCCGCCAGGGAACGTCCCGAGCGCCGCTTGGAAAAGGGAACAAGTGGAGCAGAAATTTCCTACGGATGGTTTGTTTTTTGGGGCCCGTTTTTTTTAAATGTGGACCGACCGGTCGGTCGGGTGGCCTCGTTTCGCTTTCTCCCAACATCAATTTTGGCTCTTATTTTGTCGGGGGGGCCGTTGGGATGTCGTGGTGCGAGATGGAGGTGGGCGCGGATTAAGGCAATTCTATTAATCCACTTAAAGTGGTCTCTATAATGGGAGGATGAAATTGGGAAGGCCGTTTATGACCGGGGATGCGTTCGAGGACCGCCAGAAAATCCGACATCGAGACGCTCGTAATCTTTTAAGTCGTTTCTTGAAATTGACTTTTCCGGAGATTTTTAATGGCCGTTTTCATTCTGTCTGGGGAAGGAAAATGGAAGGCATGTTTTTAAATTTGTTGAGGGGAAAAAATAAAAGTAAAATTATTTTGCATTGATTTTACAACATGATTTTTGAACCAAAACCCCCCAAAAATTGATTAAAAAATGACAATTATTGATTTAAAAGGGGAAAATCAGGAAATGTAATATACATCTATACTCCTCATTTTAATTTGATCCTAAAACAGAAAGTTGACACATGATTTGCTTTCTTGGGCCGCACAACATTATTCGGTGGGCCAGATTTGGCCCGCGGGCCGCCACTTTGACACCAATGCGATAGAAGGGCATCAAATAAACATATTAAAATCATAGAGGGCGGGGCCTGCGGTCAGGATGTTGCCCTCCCAGTTTTGAGATGAAAATCAACAAAAATGTAAAGTTATTTAGCGTCATTTTAGCATTCAGGCTCGATAGTGTTTTTGATCAATTACAGCCCATTGACATTTTGGACCTCAATTTCCTATTCCATGAACCAAAATGAATGAGCGTTGCCCCCGACGACGAGGATAATCTCCTCCCACCCCACCCATCGGCTCAAAAAACCCCAACAATTCAGTCAAACGTCTTTTTTTTAACCGTCTTCCCCCTTTGGAATCAATTGTCAACAATCCAGTCAATCATGGTAAGAGCTCCTCTTCAGACCGGCGTCGGGGCGCCGTTTCGTCGGAATCCCTGGGGGGGGGGGTTGTAAAATTAGCATAGCGTAATTACAAGACGCAAAAGCCATCCGGCCTTTGTCCCGCGGTTCTTTCCCCCGCGCGATAGCCCGGATGAATGTCGCCGTTCCTTTAACCGACGGTGCGTTCGGGGACACGTCGTGAACGCCGGCATTATCATGCAAATGCCGCCCGGGAGGAGATACGCGGAACAAAAAATAATAATAATACGCGAGACTATCGTGGCGGAGACAAACGGACGGACGGCGGCTTCATTAAGAAGACGAGGTGGACGTAATTAAAAAGATGGGTCGCTGAACGAGCGACCCGCGCCGCTTGGCTCTTGTCGTTTGATTAGGTGGCAACGCTGGGCCATTTTGATGAAATGACCGTTGGCAATTACAAGAGTTTATTATTACGTGGCGAGGGAATCGACTCCGGACGCTGACACGTCCCATCTGATAACGAGGGCGCTTGAGCAGCACGTGGAATTCATTCACCGTGAGAGTGGAACGTTTAGCTCGCTAAGGGGGGGAGGGGTGTCCAAGCTAAGTCGCGTGGGTCGGAAATGAGGAAAATAATATTCAATATGGCGGCCAAAATAATGGCAGTGACAAGGGAATGCTCAGTTAACCAAAACAACAGGAAGTGATGCAATAACAGGAAGTGGCCGAGAATCTAAACCCGGGAGAATGAGACAAAAATAATGGAAGTGATCTGGGAATGCCCTAAAATGTACTGGGGTAGCCCAAATCAACAGGAAATGATTTACAGAAGACAGGAAGTGACCATGACTTGCCCCAAAACAACAGGAAGTGGCTCGGGAAATATTCCCACATCAACAGTGGCTAAGAATACAAATTAAGCAGGAAATTAGCAAAATTAGTGTAAGTGATCTGGGCATACACCAAAATAAAGCAGTAGTTACCCAACACCAACAGGAAGTGACCAGAAAATGCAGTTAATCCAACAGGAAATGATCCCTAATGCACAGGAAATGCCCAGAATCAACAGAAAGAGAGTGTTGGAGAGTAAACGAACCCAGAATGGCCCCAAATTAACAGGAAGTGATGCTATTATCACTCCAGATCAACAGGAAGTGGCTCATCTAAAGGTTCAAATGTCAATATTGCAAAAACAATGATCTTGAGTGACAATAAAGATGAAAAATTGCATTTCCTGCAAATTCCCGGTAGAAAAACAAAGAAGCACAAGACTTTAGCAACGGAAGGCGCTTTTTCCATTAGCATCCGTCGCCGTCATGGTGGCTAATTGACGTTGGAGCTACGCGTTTGCCATTTTCCCTTAATTAATGGAAGCTAATGTCATTAACGCCAATCGTTTTTCCATCCAAACCTCGTCCATTTTTAGCCGGCGGATTACTTTGTTTAATGACTCTATTTACCTTTTTAATCCAATGTTTTTTTCCCGCCAAAAAGCCCTCCAACGGGACACCAACGGAAAATTAAAAACATCTTTTCATATCAGTTTTAAAGCCCCTTTTAATACTTTGCCAAATTGAATCTATCCGAAACATATTTTTCTTGAATTCAATGACCGTCCAATCAGCTTTTTTATACGTTTTATCGGGATAAATAACCTTAAAAAATTTTATCCAGGGATTTGTCAACTGTTTATGGGGTAATAAATTAAACAGCAAGTCATAAATATGAATTAAATGGAGAAAAGGCACATTAAAAAGGCTTTACTTTTAGGTCAAAGTATAAATGACGTTCAAAAATGAATTAAAATTAATTTGAAAGCTTTTTTGTAGTGGTTTGAATATAAGACAGTGTTTTTTGCATTGAAATAAGACTGAAAAGGTGGACGTCGTCTTACATTCGGGGTATAGAAATGGTACCGGTGCGCAATGCTAGATGGCGCCAGATATCTTTAAAGCCAAAGGTTAATGCCGTTATTGCAATTTTGGATTATATTAGTTCATTTACATTTTAAAAATGGTTAAGAAAACAACTATGCATTTGCTTTTTCACAAAAAAAAATAATTTAAAAAAATATGCATTTGCTTTTTCATAAAACAAATAAATTAATAAAAATTATACATTTGCTTTGTCCAAAAAAATAATTAAAAAAATTATGCATCTTTTTCATAATAACAATATGTAAAATAAATAAATAAATAAATAGGTTTTCCATAAATAACAATTTGTAATAACACAAGTGTCCACTAGTTGCCAATTGAATTCTTAATCTGCCTATTTGTGTCATGCCATTATTAGGTTTTTTTTCTATTAGTACCGATCTCATGTCCAATCGCTCGGGAGTAGGATAGCGGCATCACTCGTTTCCGACCCCCCCTCATCTCTTCCCCCCGACCTCCATTTTTTCCATCGCAGCTTTTAAAGGTCCATTTAAAAGGCGCCGCGAGAGCGCGAGTTCTTCCTTCCAAGGCAAATATTGCACACATATGGCCGGCGTTAAAGAAAGATGGCCATAAAAAAAAATGAAATATGGCGTCGGGGGCTCCTTCCCGCCTGCCTGACACGCTTAACATTCTCTTCTTCAAATCACGTCTTTTGACATTGACGGCAATGTTTCACAAAAAACATTCCTCTACAGTGCTACCTCTACTTACAACACTGGTGTCCAAGTGGCGGCCCGGGGGGCCAAATCTGGCCCGCCGGATCATTTTGTGCGGCCCGAGAAAGTCAATGATGAGGCGACGTTCTATTTTAGGATCAAATTAAAATGATGGATATAGATGTATATCAAATTTCTTGAGTTTCCCCCTTTTAAATCAATCATTGTCCTTTTTTAATTCATTTTTTGTTTTTAGTTCAAAAATCAATTTGTAAAATCTAAAAATATATATAAAAAAAGGTTAAATAAACTTTGTTTTAGATCTATAAAAACTGAGTGTTCGGGGATTTTAGTCAAGTTATTTTAATCCATAATTGTATTTTTTTTTACTTATTTTTTCTGTTTTAGTTCAAAAATCATTTTGTAAAATCTAAAAATACTTCAAAAAAAGCTAAAATAAACCTTGTTTAAGATCTATAAAAAACGGAATATTCAGTTATTTTAATCCATTTATAACCAAAAAATATATATAAATATATCTAAAATTTTGATTTAATAGGGCATTTCCTTGATTTGGCAGGGCAAGTTCGGCCCCCGGGCCTCGGCTTGGACACCCTTGCAAAAATCCCCCCAAAATAATTGATGTTAAAAACTCAAGGACCAATAAACACTATAAAAATATGAATTAATAATAGAAACAAGCAGCCAAATGATTCAATTTAGCACTTCGATGTGACCAAGTGTGAAAAATATGGCATCAAAAATGGACATTTGTGGCGACCATAATTTCATTTTCCCTGCAAATGGGATCGACAGCGAGCGCGCGTCGTGACGAGGGGGTGTCGGAGCAGAAAGAAAGTTTGGCGGATGAAGACAAAAGCGGGGCGCTAAAGCAATTAGCGTAGCAGCGTGAAGGGGAGGAGTCAACGTGCCGGCTCCCAAAATGAAGCTTTTTATGGCCCGCACATGTGAAACCAAGCAAGAAATTAAAAGTCCAAAATGACTTTTCTTTTCTCCTCCACTCCCACGTCACTTTTTGGAGGGTTTTTTAAGAGACGAATTCTGTAAAATAGACTATTTCAACTTGTCCGATTCTTAAACGGTTAGCGTTAGCCGTCTTTTTAGGGTTAATTGGAGTGGTTCATAGTTGTTTTTTTGGTAAATAGATGTCCAATCTGCGAAAAAAAGGAGATCGGCGAGTAGTAGATTTATTTTTATTAGGTTTATTTTTTTGCGAATACTTCTTTTGGCTTTAATGATTCAAAATTTTATTCAAATAGGGGGGAAAAAAACAAAATTTACTCACATATAAGCCGCATTTATCGTACAAAAATAAATAAATAAAAACATTGAGGGTAGTAGGCTCATATGCGCATAAAAAGGACGACATGACTGAAACATAGATAAACAGATAAAGCGCTAAACTAAATAAATGTTGACATTCAAGAAAAAAATAAACCATACCTTGCACAAAACTCAAATATCGGAATGATCTCTAAAAGCTAATATCGCTAAATCTGTTGAGCCTTTTTATATTAGAACTAAAATACAATAAATCGCCGTAGCATTGCTAGCTAAGTACCTTTAACTGATATTGGGTGGCGAATCGGTACGGGCAGGACCAAAAACAGGGTGAGCGGACCCCGGAATTAGCATAAGCCAGTAGGAAACACTGTCGTTTTAGCTAGCGTACTAGAAATGTTGTCGTGTTGGGGCCCACCCGAATATTTTTGGACCATTTTTGGGGCATTTATGGAATAATTACCACGAATGGAAGAAACACTAATAAAAGATAATTAAAAACTAATTTTGGAAAAGGGGAGTTTATTTTATGAAGCATCCAAAATGGCGTCTTATCTACTAGAAATTCTACACTGCAACTACCCACACACACACACACACACCCCAATACACAAACGTAAACAACCCGATACACACCCCAATACAAACACACACAATACACACCCAAATACACCCAAAAAACCCAAAACACACCCCAATACCCACACAAACACACACACACACACCCCAACACACAAACGTAAACACCCCAATACACACACACACACCCACCCCAATACACAAACCTAAACACCCCAATACACACACACACAATACACATACCCAAATACACCCAAAAACCCCAAAACACACACCCAAAAAACCCAACACACACCCCCCCAATACCCACACAAACACACACAGACACCCCAATTGACTACTATAGTATTATAATCAGCGCAAAGTCAACATGGCCGCCGTCGGGCGTGCCCAAGTGGGCGTGATGCGCTATATTGAACTTGCAGTGACCTGTACTAAGAAGAGCCAATTAAACACAGCTGCTGCTGTCCTTGGCCAGACTAACGAGTCACGTGACACCCGCCGGGACGAAAGACACTAATTAGCCACATTTTCACTTGGGGGTGTGCGCAATTTTATACTAAGCGCTGTTATGACATTTTTTTCTGCGGGAAAAACAAATGTAAACATTTGGTGGCCGGGCAAAATACATCACATGAAAGTCGATATTAATTATTCCCCAATTTTTTAATAAACTCTTTCAGTGCCATACTATTAATTTTCAAGTTGATATCAATACTTCAAAAGATTTTTTTTAAATTAACTTTTAGTGCCATGCCACTAAAATTTTCAAGTTAATATGAATTCTTCCGCAATTTTGTTTAATTAGCTCTATTTTATTGCCAAGCTACTGTAATTTTCAAGTCGATAACTATTTCCAGAAATTATTATTTTTCAAATTAACTCAGCAGCACTAAAATTTCCAATGTGATATAAAAAAAAACTTTAAAAAAATAATATTTTTTTAATTAAAACTTCCAGTTCCACGCTAATAAAAATGTCAAGCTAATAGATACACTGCAAAAAGTTATTATTTTTTAAAATGAACCCTTTCAATGCCATGCTACTAAAATGTCAACATCAACATTACAAAAAATGAAACATTTTCTTTCAATAAACTCTTTCAGAAATCCAAAATATACATTTGACAGCCCCAATCTAAAACCCGCTTCCAAAAATAAGCCACGATTAATCGACTATCCCAAAACCAAATATCCCAGCAACCCTCTTACGACCATATTTGTACATTTCTATTTTTAACACGAATTTTCTACCGACTTTTACGAGCTCCCGTCAGTCATTCCAGCGCATCCCGCCGTGACAAAACAACCGGACGGACGCGCAGTTGAGCGGCGAACACGCAGGGACGTGGCGGCGGCGGCGTTGATCGCTCCAGCGAACGCCGCCATCGCCGCCAAACAAAGCACTTTGGAGGAGAAACAATAGCCGGGAAGGAAACGGGAAGCGCAATTACGCCGGGGGGATCAACTTCCCGTTGACCGCGCCGACCGGGATGGCGGCCAATCGCTAGCGACGTGCACGGCAGCGGCGGCGGCGTCTGGAGTAACTGGCTGCCATTTACGATTTACAACTTCAATTGGACGACTTGTTTCATCAAATTGGATTACTCTCACTAATGTGCTTGAGGTGGGGACAATTTATTGCCATAACAAATGTTAGCATCTGATACGTTGGCGCACAAATTAGCTTGAATGGGCTGTTGGAATCAAAGCTGCGGGTTGCGGGTCGGTTAGTGGTTCATTTGGGGATCCGAGCAATAGAACAATTGCTAAGCCTCTACGTACGCAATTTAGTGTTTACATTTTTTTTCTGACAGGACTTAAAAACTCTGTTTCCTATTGTTTTTTGCCCATTGTTGTCAAAACGCCAGACAATGAGTTAACGGGAACCTAAAAATATCCTAAAAAGCAATATGAAGTGACCTGGAAATGCACCAAAATCAGCAGGAAGTGAAAAATGAACAAGAAAGTCCAACAAAATCAATAGAAAATGATCCAGAATTTACAGAACATGTGTCAAAGAGGCGGCCCGGGGGCCAAATGTGGCCCGGGAAAGTAAATCATGAGCCGACTTTGTGTTTTAGGATCAAATTAAAATGATAGATATAGATGTATATTAAATTTCCGGATTTTGCCCCTTTTAAATCAATAAGTGGCATTTTTTAATCTTTTTTTCTGTTTTTAGTTCAAAAATAATTTTGTAAAATCTAAAAATATATACACAAAAGCTCAAATAAACATTCACCTCTCTCATCCAAAATGGATTGGTCATTTAACACCACCAAAAGCAGCCAATAAACCCCCCTCAATGGATTAAACCGCAACCACAGTCCATGCCATAATACCACATTAGTTAGTACTTTAGCTTAGCTGGTATGCTAATCGCTTCGCTAGCCTACTTTTCCCTCTTTTAAAAAATGGCATCTCCGCTATACACAATATCGACCAATCCCACACAGCCATGCATTGTCAAAACAACGACGATGCAGAAATAACTTCGATAAAATCCGAATAAAATCAGTTACTCCACCCAAAAAAATCGAAAACGTTTTAACTGCCGTCGACGGAGCTAGCTGTCCAAACCCTTTCAAAATGGCCGTTCATTCGCCCCTCCCGTTCCAAAAAGATTGGTCGTCAGTCACCGTCAATGGCAAAAAAACAACAAACGCGATTAAACCAATCCCTATCAGCGAGTTGGGTCTTTGAAGTCATTCCAGACGGTCTGGGAGCCAAACCCTGAGAACTTGACAAGTGAAAGGCCTAATGCCAGTCGCTCCCGGTCACCCGGCCAAACTGGAACCCGAGCTCACCATCGTCACTGCAGCAGAAGCAACGGCAGACGGTGTCCAAACAGACTAGGCCAATTCCCCCCGAGGGACCAGGTGTCAACTCGGTACAGCGACCGTGACAAAGACGAGACGAATGAAGCCGAACGGAGCCGAACGAAGCCGAACGAAAACGAACGGTGCCGAACTATGACGAACGCTCGACTCAATATCTCCGCTGTCTTTTTTTTTCAACGCAACATCAGAACAAAGCCGCGGGAACAATGAGCTCGCCGAGTCGAGCCGAACCGAGCCGAACTGAGCCGAACAGGTCCGAGGAAGAAGAGGCTACCCATGAAAACACCCCCCGACGAAAAAGAGAGACCAAGCCGTTCCTCATTACACCCGCCGCCACAGTGCTGAGTGGACACATTGTAGAGTCAGACGCTTCTCATTAACGTCGCGGTCCGTGCGCAAAGTTGCGGAACCCCCCTCGCGACCCCCCGAGCGAGAAGACCAAACAAACCGGAGGTAGCAAGAAAACAATTAAGACAACCTGTGTGTGTGTGAGAGAGCGAGAGGAAGGAAGTCGTCTTACCTTGCTTGAGTCCCTTTTCTGCGGCGGTTTTGGGGGGCTCCTCCCGAACGGGTAAAAAGGACCGGAATGTTGGTTAGCTCCTCGCTAGGTTTCCGTTTCTTCTGTTCGGCGACGTCTCGGTAAAATTGTCACTCTTGAAGGTCCAGACGAAAGGGTCTCCTCGGGTACTCGCGTCCTCCGGCCAGACTCGAGCGAACTAAACAGAAAGCGCAAAGCTTGGAGCAGAAGCTGAGGACACGCCCCCTCGTTAAGGAGTGGCAGGAGCGAGAGCCAATAGCAGCTTAGTGGAAGCGATGGAGCTCTTTCGTGATTGGTCTAGCCTGTTTTGGCGCCTCCTTGGCCAGATGTTGGAGGTCGGCCCGCTTGAAGTGACGGCAGCCAATCAGAATCGGAAAGCGAGCGATTTAAATGGACACAACACCTGCATTGACCAATGTACTTGTTTTGTTTTGTTTTGTAACGAAAGTGACGACTACTTATGACGTCGACGACTTATTTATTGATTAGTTATTGTCATTATTTATTGATTTTTCATGTTTGTTGCTGTCGTTGTTTGTGAAGCTTTTAAATGCCATTATAAATTGTATAATGACAATAAAATTGTTTTGTCAAAAATTTTGTCATTATACAAGTATGATATATAAAGTCCAGCACAAAGTGCACAAACAACAACAACAAACAGACAAATAAGTAATAACAATAATCAATGCATGAGTCATGAATAAATAAGTATTTCACAACATACATCATTGGTGAAGTGCATAAATAACAATAACAACAACAAAAAACTATATATATTCAATAAATATTAATACATAATCAATCAATATTAATAAAATATCAATAAATAAATAGGTCATCTTGTTTATTAGGGTTTACTTGTGCTATTTTTTGGACTCGTGAATTTTGATGGCTGTCTTGCTTTAAAAATTAAGGCAGAAAGAAAAATCTGATTCCGCTATAAAAAATGTGCCCGACTCATTTCCAATGGCTGCCATTGATTTATAAATTCATCCCAGTTCACTCAACTGTAAAAAATGTCTTTTTTTGTTTTTGACTTTTCACATCTGCGAGATATTAAACAATAAGAGCGTCGTGTCAAAACTCGTCCAAGGCCAAACAAACAAGGCATTTCAGCGTGTGTTTGTTCTTGTTGGAAAGGCATAAATCATATTAGCATTCATTTTCCATCCAGCATGTTGAAAAATTAAATCTCTCTCCGAGCTAAAACAATATTTGCACGTCCGCGTCAAATTGGACGGCGGCTCGTGGCCTGCACTCTTCAAATTGGAGGAATTATGGGTAGAAAAAAGCTTTTTTTAGCAAAGGGAGACCAATTAACGTTCCTACTTTTAAGGAATAACGATAATTCCTGGATATTTTTTTGATTTTAGGTAATTTAAGGTTACTTACAGTTGATTGGTCACTTTCAGCTGATGTTTCCGGGTCTTGATTTGCTGCTTTGGTGATTTTTCCGGGTGACTTTCTGTTGATTTTGGGTCACTTTCTGATGATTTGGGGCATTTCCGCATCATTTCCTGTCAATCAAATCAATCAATCAATGAATCAATAAACAGGCGGCCGACCCGCAAACGTTTTTTGATCAAATTCCGCATGTGCCGCCGGAGTCCATTAGAAGAAAAGCACTTTTTATCCGAGCAATGAATTGGTTTGGCGGGCGCGCTGTGTCGCCGCGGGGACGCTATTATGGGATGGCGCTCCAAAACAATATCGGCGTTACGAGGAGCCGGCGCTCGGAAATACGGCTACGCTGGGAGTCGTTTGCGCTCCTGGATCTTTGCTTTTTTTTCCCACATAAAAAAAGAGAGGCCGTGGCGGCGGCGTGGTTGCGTGGGAAAGCAAAGCAAAACAAAAGACAACAAAACGCAACCTTTTGAAAGCGTTAGCACGCAAATGACGTTAGCCCGCCGCTAACGAACTGACGCAATGCCATTGTTTGGGGATTTTGGGAGATTCCTCGCTCCCTCCCTCCCTGTCTGCCGCCGTTAGCGCTACTTTGTGGATTTGTTGTGTCGTAGTTGGCTGCCGTTGACGGACACGGACGTCCAATCTGGATGGGTTTGAATGATGGGAAGAAGACGGGAGCCAATGAAAAAGGGGGTTGAGATTATGAAAATGAAGTACTATGGTTGTTGATGTTATTATTATTTTTGTCATTATTATTACTATTACTATCATCCTCCTCCTCCTCATTGTCATCCTCATCCACCATCATCATCATCACTCATCATCGTCATCATCCTCATCCACCTTCATCATCACTCATCATCATCCTCATCATCCTCATCCACCTTCATCATCATCATCATCATCCACCATCATCAGCAGCAGCATCATCATCATCCTCATCCACGATCATCATCATCATCATCATCATCATCATCATCATCATCATCATCATCAGCATCATCATCATCCTCATCCACGATCATCATCATCATCATCATCACCACCACCACCACCATTATCATCATCGTCATCCAACCTCATCATCATCATTAGCATTATTTTGAATCAATATTAAAAAAAATATGAGTAGGAATTTATGTGGATTCAATTAAAATAACAATTTAAAACCACAACGAAAATGAAAA
This sequence comes from Stigmatopora nigra, assembly GCF_051989575.1. Taxonomy (NCBI): domain Eukaryota; kingdom Metazoa; phylum Chordata; class Actinopteri; order Syngnathiformes; family Syngnathidae; genus Stigmatopora; species Stigmatopora nigra. The sequence continues at coordinate 15,597,494 of NC_135514.1, read as the reverse complement.
AAATGGATTCTCCAATTTGACTTAATTTTCTATCATATTTTAGTTCATTTTTTTGGAGGCCCCACATTTTGTTTCCATCTTTCCGATCAACGCTATAGACGACGTGGTTAATGTAGCCTTTGCTTGAAGTTAGAAAGTCTAGTTTTTACGGGGCCTGTCTAAATTGTTGTTGTTTAGACACTGACTAATATCTGGAGGCAAAGGCCAGAGTCCATTAGAATGACAAACACCGCATGGGTTTAATTTCTCAGCTCCATTAGACAGCGGAAGCTCGCTAAGTACTCCACTCGCTCGCATCCTTCACCGCCACGCTGGAGACGCCCCGTGGCCACGCCCCCTTCACCATCCCAGCATTCCACGCCATTCCACGTGGGCGGGTTTGCTCCCCTTTCCGGTAGAAGGTCAAAGTGGATCGATGGCCGGGGGGAGGGGCCAAATAGCCAGTATCTAATGCTCAGATAGTTAAAAAAAATGTTGGCCGCCTCCCACTCTCGCTCTCACATAAAAAAAAAACAAAAAATAAAACATTTATCTGTATTTGCGTAGCCGAAGGAAACGCCAAAACGTTGTGGTGGTCTTTGAAGACCCTCCAAGGTCATCCCGGATCCGAGTCGGCGTTTCAAAAACCCCCAAAAAAGCTGGCGGCGAAAAGCTCGTGTGGACGGCGGCCAAAAAACCCGCGCTGTTGCTAGCTTTGGACGCGGCCCGCGTGGGCGGCTGACTGGCCGTTTTACCCGCGCAAAAAGCCACGCTAAACGTTCACGCCGCGGTCGCTCACGCACACCTGCGGGCGTGCTAGACGTGAGTGGGTGGGGGGAGGGGGGATAAGCCGCCTCCCCTTTGGCAAACGGCGGTCAAATCGTCCTTGGTTGAATATTCACCGCCGGCTAATCGTTAGCTGTAGCTTGTTGATGGCTTTGAGATTGTTATTTGGCTAAGTGGCAGCTAATGCTAACCCTTCCAAAAATATGCATGCTTAGCTAGCTAGTTGAACACTCTAAATTGCCCCTAGCTGATTGGTTGTTTGTCTTCTAGTGCTCTGAGATTGGCTGGCAAAAGATTCAAGGTGCGCTCATAGTTGGCTAAGCTTGGCTCCAGCACCCCCCGCGACCCTTGTGAGGATAAGCGGTATGGAAAATGAATAAGCTAAATTATGACCAATGTAAATTGCACAAAAAGTAAAATAGCATAAATTCATTCATTCATTTTCGGGACCATCTATCCTCACAAGGGTCGCGGGGGTGCCGGAGCCAATCCCAGGAATGAATAAATTGATGCTATTTTACTTTTTGTGCTTAAAGGTTTATGCAATTTTCATTTGCCATTATTTAATTTATTCATTTTCCATACCATTTAATCTCACAAGGGTTGCGGGGGTGCCGGAGCCTACCCCCAGGAATGAATGAATTGATGCTATTTTACTTTTTGTGCTTAAATGTTTATGCAATTTACATTGATCATCATTTAATGTATTCGTTTTCTGCACTTCTTATCCTCACAAGGGTCGCGGGGGGTGCCGGAGCCTACCTCAGCTGACACCGCGGTTTCCGTGTGTGCGTGATTGAGTGGATGACAAGGTGACACGGGAAAGCGCAGGTGGTGGAAGGAAGCCGTCACGAGGTGTTGGCGCGCACGCGGGAGGGAGCGAGGGCGCCGGAGCGTATTTTGGGCGGCGCTGATGAGGCGCCGCCGATGAGGCGCCTTTAATGACCCATAACTCATCAGAGCATTTTAATGAAGCTGGCTTGTGGCCCCCACAGACTAACACAAGCACCGCCCTTCATGCTACGAGCGCTTTTACGACACCCCCTGAACCTGCCGCGCGCCCCGAGGAGACTCATTAAGGTCGACCTCGGCACCCCCCACCGACCCTCCAACGACGACACACAGTTTGTCGGCGAGTTTGTTGACGAGAGAGCGACGTAGGGACGCCAGAATTTCACGTGACCTTTGACCTGATGATAGCCCACTAAGGTCAATTCCATAACAATTATTATTATTTGTTTATTTTTTTTCCCAAAAACTATAATTTATTTATTTTCTGAACCGTGTATTCTAACAAGTGTCATGAGGGGTGCCAGAGCCTATCCCAGCCAAGGAGACAAAACCAATAACTCATAGCTAGGAACAAATTAGCTTGCAATTAGCTTAGCATGCATGTTTTTTGCAAAAAAAACTTTCATTCATCCACATTTTCACAAGGGTCACGGGGGTGCCGGAGCCTATCCCAGCCAAGGAGACAAGCAATCACTCATAGCTAGGAAGAAGTTAGCATGAAATTAGCTTAGCATGCATATTTTTTGCAAAAAAACAACTTTCATTTATCCATATCTTCACAAGGGTCACAGGGGTGCTGGAGCCTATCCCAGCCAAACTATGGGCATACCCTTAGAGTGCTAAATTAGCTTAGCATGCATGTTTTTGAGAGGCAGGAAGAAACCCACATAAGCCCAAACTCCATAAACACAACGAGGACCCCCACCTGGTATCAAACCCTCGACCCCAGACCTGTGAGGCGGACACATAAACCACTAGGACACCCGACAAAAAACCCATCTTCAGCAAAAAGTGCCTCCTCCCTTCATTTCCCACATCACATTCAAAATCTTTGCATTATTTAGATGGGAAAAATGATGCAAATTATGAACAAAATTATGAAATAATAAAAAAATAGTCAAAAAGTCAATATTTTCCACCACCCAGGAGCAGAAGATTTCCATGCCGCAATCTATACAGCAAGAACAGTATGGGCAGACAAACAATACATAAACGCGGGAAGAATAAAAAGAGTCAAGGTCACCTTGACCGACACACACACACACACACACCCGCACAAAGCCACGCACACACATTTTTTTGCTCAGGGGTCTTTTCTGCAAACATCTTCACTTTGTAGGTTGGAGTGTTATTTTTCAGCAGAGCCTCCGTCACCTTCACGCCTCCCCCACCTCCCCCCTCACCTCCCCCTCGTCTCCCCCCCGCCTCCTTCAAAACGCTCTCAGAACCCCATTAGGGAGTTTAAAAAAAATTGGGGGAGGTGCTTCCACCTCCCAGGCGAGGGGGCGCTGTGTAATCAACTCATCGCGCAAATGAATAGCAAAGAAATCCTCGGGAGCAGACATCTCATATGCCCCGCCCCTCCTTCGCCTCTGACCCCGCCTCCTGCTACTTTTAATTGCACGGGGACGAACGAGTCCGGATGGTCTATTTTCGGTCCGGTTGGAGTGAGGGAAGCCGACTGGTCGCCAGGGAGAAGAATGACGAGCGGGTTATCGATCCATATTTGTTTGGGTGGTCAAAAGGCGGCTTTGTTGAAAGCCGCCGTGACATTTGCAATTTGCCGTTTTGCTGCCACTTCCTGTTCTTGTTGGTTGGTCTGGCTATTCTTTCCAATGGATTTTATTTATTTCCGTTTTGTTTCCTCCCTTTGTTCTGCCTTTCTTTTTCTTTTTTCTTTTTATTTGCTCAAATCAACAGGAAGTGACCTGTAATTGGCTCAAAATGGCAGAATGGCATTGATCTAAAGACAAGACAAAGGGAACGAGAAATGCCTGAAAAAGAATAGGAATCACAAATTTAACAGGAAATGACCCAATATCTACAGAAAGTGGCCCAACATTGTCACAAATTTGACAGGAAATGACCCAAAATCCACAGGAAGTGGCCCAGAATTGCCACAAATTTGACAAGAAACGACCCTAAATGCCACAATAACAACAGGAAATGAACTGAAAATTCATAAAAATGAATGGAAAGACTTTAGTCTCCTGCTCCACCTCTTCCTCCACCCTCCTCCCTCCTCTTCCTCATCCTCCTCTTCCTCCCCCGACTGACTTGAATATTCCATGCGGTTGCCCGCAGGTGTTAATATTTGCAGCAATAAAAAGTGAGCTATGATCTGACGAGATGCGATTATTCAGGCGGGGTGGGGAGGGGGGGTGGGGAAGGGAGGGAGGCGGGGCCTATTCGCCGCTTCTCCGCTTTTCGTATTCCGACGGCGACAAAGACGCCGTCGGCGTGAGGAAGACTCTCCCGGGGAGGCGTCTTCCTCGCCACGCTGGCAAATAATTAGCTGCTGAGTCTACATAATCTGGCAACCCCCCAAGCCACGCCCCCCACCCCCACCCCTACTTGTAAAATGGAAAAAGTGGGCGAGCATCAGCTGAAGTTGTCGCGCCGTCAACAGCAGGTGCAACACCTGCGCTTGACGTTTATTTTACATTCAATGTTTTTTTTGTAGCTACTCGACTTTATTTTTAAAAATCAATGATTGATTTAAAAGGGGGAAGATAAGGACATTTAATATACATTTATAATCTTCATTTTAATTTGATCCTAAAACAGAAAGTTGGAACTTTTGATTGAGATTCCCGGGCCACACAAAATGAAGCAGCGGGCCAGATTTGGCCCTGGGGGCGCCACTTTGACACCATTGATCTAGACTTTTTAAAAAACGTTACGTTATTTCAATCATTTTTTATGCATTATTTGGTGAAATATTGTTTTTTTGGAGGAAGATTTGAATCGGTAAATGAGGGCCGCAAAACGTCATCCCGCGGACCACCATCGGCCCCTCAGCCGCACTTAAGAGACCATTTTCATCAAAATATTCCAAATTCGTAATTCATGCAGGAAATTGGCCTTTGGATTTTCTCATCCTGAAAATATTGAGGTTTTACCACAATAAAAAAAAGGCTTACAAACTAAATTGACCTTGATTAAAGAATGCGGGTTCGCATGCGCACTCCCGCGGCGAAGCGCATTAAAAAGCAATTAAGGCTTTTTGGGATTTAATTGCATTCACGACCCGCCGAGTGCAGCTGGTCCCGCCTCCTCCGAACCCCCTGGCCACGGCGGGGCGCCGTGGAGCGAGCCGGCGAACAAAAACGCCATTCAGCAAATTGCGCCAATCGACGTTGAGCATGCTAACAACTTAGCCTAGCGATTAGCAAATGGTTGTTATGTACGAATGACAACTTGAGGCTAATCGCTAGTTACGGACGTTGTTGTACTCATCGATAGTCGCGCCACAGACGAGGAAGGCGGAGCTTGGCCTCCTCGCCAAATGTCAAGGTCACTGGCCGGGAAGAGAGAGCCTGCACCCCCCCCCCCCCCCCTTCCCCCCTTCCTCTACGTGAGCGCGCAAAAATCATCTCCACCGTTGGAGATGTATTTTATCTGAATTTAAAAAAATGGCAAAATCAAGAGGAATGAGGAGTGACCTAAAATCAACATGAAGTGACCCAAAAAATACCCAAGAATTTGCCACAAAATACAGGAAATTCCCTGAAAATGCCCAAAAATCAACAGGAAGTGCCCTAAAATTGCTCTTAAAATCAACAGGAAGTGCCCTAAAATTTCTCTAAAAATCAACAGTCGGTGCCCTGAAATTGCTCTAAAAATCAATATGAAAGGCCCTGAAAATGCCCAAAAATCAACAGGAAATGCCCTGAAAATGCTCTAAAATCAACAGGAAGTGCCCTAAAATTTCTCTAAAAATCAACAGGCGGTGCCCTGAAATTGCTCTAAAAATCAATATGAAAGGCCCTGAAAATGCCCAAAAATCAACAGGAAATGCCCCGAAAATGCTTTAAAATCAACAGGAAGTGCTTTAGGACTTGTCCTGGACTTGAAGTGACCTAAAATCAACAGGAAATGACCTGCCAAAAACAGGAAATGGCCCAAAATTACGTTAAACACAATCAATCGTAACCTGAATGTGCAACAAAACAAACCAGAATGGACCTAAAAAGGACACACAGGGTCATAAAGTCACCCGGAAGTGACCCAACTACCCCCCATGTCAACACGGAACTATTCAGAAAATAACATATGACCTCTAAATCAACAGGAAGTTACCTAAAGTGTCCCAGAATGGCCCCTAAAATAAAACAACCCAAGTAAATTCAACTGTAAATAGCCGAAATAAGCCCCTCCCATTCCAAACGGATTACCTTCGAGTCGATACACTCCTCAAACATGAAAAAAAGATTGGACGCCAGCGCAGGCGCAATCAAGAGGCCATTAAATCAACAGCGTTATCGTTGTTCTTCCTGGGCGCCGTCCTCACTTGGCGCGTTGTTGTCGTCGTAAATTATGGCGTTTTTATGGCGCGACATATTTGTCAATGCGCTCCCAAGCTTTTTGTTGTCCATTTTTTGGGGGGCGGCGGCTTGTTTTGTTGACACGCTGCCAGAACGCCGGCTCGCCTCTTGTCTCGTAAAATGCTAATAGAATAGCCAAGGTGACAAATGGACAAGCTTAACCGCAAACGCCGCCATCGCCGCCGCCGGACATCAAACATTCGTTCGTCCAACTCACGATGGCTCCTCTCTTAATTTAGGTTTCAAAACAACCCGGAAAAACTAATGGCGAGCTGACAGTGTGTCAAAGTGGTGGCCCGGGGGCCAAATCTGGCCCGCTTCATCCATTTGTGCGGCCCAAAAAATTCAATGAGTGCCGAATTTCTGTATTAGGATCAAATTAAAATGATAGATATAGATGGATATTAAATTTCATGTTTTTCACCCTTTTAAATCAATTTGCAATTTTTTAATCCATTTTGGCTCTTGTTTTTAGGTTAAAATCATTTTGTAAAACCTAAAAATGTATTAAAAAACTCAAATAAACATTGTTTTAAATCTATAAAAAATCGGAATATTCAGGGCTTTTAATCCAGTTATTTTAATCCATTTTTTTTTTAAATCTAAATATTATATCTAAAATGGTCCGGCTCATTAGCATCTTTTGCCCTTCTAACTATTAGCCGCTGTGCTAACACAAGTCTTTTATCAAATCCAACAGAATGCTAACACACGTTTTGCCCTTTCAGAGGATGGCTAGTTGTTAGCCTCTGTGCTAACACAAGCGCTTTTATCAAATATTTGCATTAATTGCCCTTCCAGAGGACGGCTAACGATTAGCCGCTGCGCTAACACCCGCGTATTTGCGCGACGCTAGCAAAAAGTGTCAAATTGAAAAAGGGGGAGCGCATCTTTTGTGGTATTATCCGGCGTTTAAGCCGAGGCAAAATTTGCTGAATGGGCAGACGTGAAGAATGCGGCTGGCCAATCAGAATGAAGAATATGAATATGAGACGTGTTATGAATAAAAATGGGCGATGAAGGATGCGTTTGATTTGCCGCCCGCCGCTGCTTTTCTTTAATTTCCCCAAAGACAAACATGACAATTGAGTGAGGCCGCACAAGATATTAAAAAGCCGAATATTAGATTGAGAGCACAATAATCACAGCCGGAAAGACATACTTCCACCGGAAAAAAAATGGAAAACGCCAGCGGAGAACATCTTGTTATTAGTGACGAGGGGGCGGGGATTAAACATATTGACGTACGTACGACTGACGATGGTTGGAGGGGGTTGCGTCATCGACGATGGGAAATATGGGAATTATTCGGGTGTTCCAACACTTAAATAAATTGATTTTATGAGGTAAAAGGGAAATATTCATAATTGAATGGTGGCCGACAGTTCGTGGGTTTATTCAGGTTTTACGATGGTTTGGTATTTTTTGAGGGTTTTTTTTGGTCTGGGATTTATTTGGGTTTTTTTTCCGACAGTCCAGGGTTTATTTGGGGTTTTTCAACGGTCCGGAATTTATTCGGGTTTTTCTACGACAGTCCGGGATTTATTTGGGTTTTACAACAGTCTGCTATTAATTTGGGTTTTACAACGGTCTGGTATTTATTCGGGTTTTACAACAGTCTGGTATTTATTCGGGTTTTACGATGGGCCAGGATTTTTCCGGGTTTTACGACAATCTGGTATTAATTCGGGTTTTACAACAGTCTGGGATTTATTCGGGTTTTACGACGGTCTGGTATTTATTCGGGTTTTTACGACGGGCCAGGATTTTTCCGGGTTTTACGACAATCTGGTATTAATTCGGGTTTTACAACAGTCTGGGATTTATTCGGGTTTTACGACGGGCCAGGATTTTTCCGGGTTTTACGACAATCTGGTATTAATTCGGGTTTTACAACAGTCTGGGATTTATTCGGGTTTTACGACGGTCTGGTATTTATTCGGGTTTTACGATGGGCCAGGATTTTTCCGGGTTTTACAATCAATCGGGGATGTTTTTGGGTTTTACGACGGTCCGAGATTTATTCGGGTTTTACAACGGACCGGAATTTATATATATTTTTTCCGACGGTCCAGGATTTATTCGGGCCTACGAATTTCGATTTCGGAAGCTTTGCGGTGCGTCCATCTTGAAATCCGTGGACTAAAAGGGACATAAAAGCATGTTGTCATCGTAAAGACGCTAATCAGGCAAAGCGCCGTCCGGTATCGTCATGACAACCAAAGGCATTATTGCTCTTCTGGCAAGAAAATAAAGTACAGGTCCAATTTGTCATATCACTCAAGTGGCTCGCTGGCATGACCAATAAACACGTCTTCGTTACATCCGGCACGCCATCGTCATCTTGTCACCAAGAAAAGAACCAACGATGAGTTGTCCGGGCAATTAAACGCGTTTATGTTGGCCAGACAGACAAACTCATGTCGTCATGACAACAAAGCCCATATTCCATATGTCATAACAATCATCCCGTTGGCATGTTGACAGCCAAAAAAATGTCGTCATCACACTAGTTCTCGTTGGCATGGCAACGAGACACATGTCCAATTGGTCATGACAGTCAAGTGCATGTTCGTGTTGCCATGACAACCGAGCACATGTAACATGTCATCATAACACTTGAGCACATGCTGACATGATAACAAGGCACATGTCAGATTTGTCATAACAATCATCATGACAGCAAAACATGTAATCACACAACAGCTAAACTCATGTTCACGTTGGCATGACAACCGAGCACACGTAACAATACTCGCACAAAAACTACAACATAACGTTGGCATGACAACAAGGCCTATGCTCAATTTGTCATAACAATCAAGTAGATCAACATATTAGCATGATAGCAAAACAACAGCAACTGAGCACATGTCACATTGTTGACAATAATAAACAACAGCATCACGTTGGCATGACAACAAGGCCCATGCTCAATTGGTCAAAACAATCAAGTAGATTATCGTGTTAGCATGATAGCAAAACGTCACCATAACACCTAAGCAACGGAGTCACATTGTTGACAATAATAAACTACAGCATCACGTTGGCATGACAACAAGGCCCATGCTCAATTGGTCAAAACAATCAAGCACATGTTCATGTTGGCCTAACACCAAAACATGTCGTCATCACACTGAAGCACATGTTCACGTTGGCATGACAACCGCGCACATTCCCACAAAAATAAGACTACAGCATCACGTTGGCATGGCACATTGGTCATACCAAATTATGCGCGTGTTTACGTCGGCATGACAACAAAACACAAGTCCAATTTGTCCTATTAGTCAAATGCCGCCATGACACCTGAGCACAAGTGACACAGGCCATAATAATCAAGCACACAAGGAAGCTACCATGTTGAATTCGTCTAAATAATCGGCATGACGACAAAGCAAGTCAGAACAAGCCATTTTGTCTTAATAACAAAACTATTTTTATAAAGTTGACGCAGGTAGCGACGCTGATGTTGACGTAATTATTCCGAAAAAAATTCTAATGGCGTCTTTCCGCCCACCCGTGCTTTTCCCGCCGAGTCAGCAAAAAATAAAAACGGTGGCGCCGCAAAGCAGATCTTCAAAGGCGGCTTAATCCGGCCGGCGGATGGTTGGATTGCCTCGAGTACGTCACCCCCCGGTCAAATTGCGGACGAAGGCTTTAAAGGGTGAAAAAAGTCCGGGAAACTCCAAAAAGTTTTCATTTTTCAAGATCGAATATTCACAATAAGGAAATATAACGTCGGAAAACCACTCAAAAAGACGTAAATATTTTCAAAATAAAAGTCGAATTTTCAAAATAAAAGTCAAATATTCAAAATAAAAGTCAAATATTCAAAATAAAAGTCAAATATTCAAAATAAAAGTCAAATCTTCAAAATAAAAGTCAAATATTCACAATAAAAGTCAAATCTTTAAAATAAAAGTCAAATCTTCAAAATAAAAGTCAAATATTCAAAATAAAAGTCAAATAATCAAAATAAAAGTCAAATATTCACAATAAAAGGTTTTCTCCGGGTACCCCAATTTCCTCCCACTATGATTGGTCGGCCTTTGTCATTCAAGGTGCCCCCCATAGTGAGTTAGGATAGGCTCCAGCACCCCCGGCGACCTTATTGAGCATCCGGGCTGGCGTGGGTTTTCTCTGGGTACCCCAATTTCCTTCCTAACCCCAAAAACTTGCATGCTAGGCTAGTTGGCTAACACTCTAAATTGCCTTCTCGCAACGATTGGTCGCCGATTGTCATTCAAGGTGTTCGCCGTAGTGAGCTGGGATAGGCTCCAGCACCCCCCGCGACTTTAATGTGGGATAAGCGGCTCAGAAAATGAAAGAATGCAATAAATCCGGTGCCTTGTTGTACAATGCATTGTGGGAAAATAGGCATAGAAACAGCTTTGTACTATGGTTTCTTTTGCTAAAATGGAAGACAGAGCCACTTACCCAAATTAGCGACTACGACGACGACGACAGCAGCTGGGCTTGGCCTCTTGACGACAACAGCTGGCGTTTCCTTCCACCTAGAAAAAAAATAAAAAGAAATAAATTGATCAGAAACCAAGAACAAATATAATTACAATCAAGTCATTGTAAAACAACAACAATGTGCAAAATAGCCACCTGTTAGTTTAACATACTTACATTGGAAAAACTAGCCTAGAAAACACAAGGACAAATTGAATTCAAAGCTTTATTGAACATACATGCAGAATACAGACACAGTAAAAGATATCTTAGACATTAATAAGTTTAGAAATAAATAAATAAATAAATAAATAAAATGAATACAATTAAGACAAATCAAATAATAAAATTTATAAAATAAATAATTGAAATAAATAAAATAAATTAAATAAATGAAAAAAATAAATTAAATAAAATGGATAAAATAAATACAACAAATAAAATAAATAAATTAAATTAAATAGATAAAATAAATTCAATCAATAAAATAAATAAATTAAATTAAATAGATAAAATAAATTCAATCAATAAAATAAATGAAATAAATCTAATAAATTAAATAAATTAAATTAATCAAATAAATCAAATAAATAAATGAAATAGATAAAAACCAATAAAAATAAAAAAATAAACTAGATAAAAATCAATAAAATTAATAAAATAAACTAGATAAAAATCAATACAATTAATACAATAAACTAGAAAAAAATCTATAAAATTAATACAATAAACTAGATCAATAAGTAAAACAGATACATCATCAAAAAATAAGTGACAAATCAACCAAATAAATGAGTAATGGTGGACACGAATAAGTGGCAAGCTGTAAAAAAAAAAAAAAATCAAAGCCACTGCCAAACTAGTTTAAAAAAAAGTGTGTGACTTGTAGTCCGTAAAATGTGGTCTTGTTTCACGCTGCTGACTACTAAATGACTTTTATGTCCTCATTTTGGATTTCCTCCACTTTGTGTCCAACCGCCAAAGCGCCTGACATTTTTTTTTTGTTATTTTCCTGTCGGGAAACGCTGGGCGACGATGTCGGTGGGCCATGTCGGCGGCCATTAAAGAGCACTTGGCCAACACCTGATTGTCTTGTCCTGCGCGGAACATCAATTTGGTGGACGCCGGCGCGGCGCGTGGACAAAAACCAAGTGGCCTAACGCCGTTCAATTGGGGGAATTTGGAGGCGTGGCAACAAGAGGCCATTAAAGCTACTTACTCGGCTATTACGGAACGCCATCTAAAAAAAAATACAAAAGTTATACAACTGACTTTTGTCTTATTCATGCTGAAATGTCCCTTAATACACACACACATATATATTCACACAAAAATATATCTATTATATGTATTTAGCCGTACCTTTACTTACAAAATGAATTGGTAAAGTGAAAATTTGGTAAGTAGAGGTGTACTTTATATGTAAATTGTCTATTTCGTTACACGGCCCTCATAAAATGACCAACTAAACTCTTTAAAATTGGTTAAAGTCTCCCAATTTCGTACAAAATATGTGGCAATTATTTGTTAATGTCTTAAAATTAATAAAGCATATCACAATATGTCTTGCGCCACTGAAATATCGTCCTCTGCAGCCATTATAGATGTAATACACGTGTTTATCCACCAGATGACAGCAAAAAACGGTTCTACCAGGGCGGAAAGTTGTACACTTTGTAGTACATTTTAAACTTTTACGTGTGCCCATGTATATAATGTTAATCAAAATTAAACAAAAAGCTCAAACTAATTCAAGAAATATTTTAAGGGGAAGAAAATAAAACATGGGTCACTTCCTGTATATTTTGGGCTATTTCAAGATAACCTGTTTTTTTTGGTAGAGTTATGGGTCACTCCTTGTTGATTTTGGGCCATTTCCAGCTCAATTTAATCGCGTCCAATACCACTTGACTTCCTATGGATTTTTGTCCACTTGAGGGTCATTTCGGGCCACTTCCTGTTAACTTTGGGGTCATTTCTGGTCACAAGCAGTTCATTTTCGGCCATTTCTACTTCACTTTGTATTGATTTTGAGTCACTACATGTTATTCCTCCATTTAAAAAGCAACCTATTTTGGGTTGCCAGGTCGAAAGTCAGCTTTTTATTTTCCTTTGCCATCTTTTCCTTGCTTTGTTGACATTGTGTCACCGTGGCAACATATTCACCCCCGGGCGTATCCCTGTATCACCCAGTAACGCTCCGGCACCCCCTCATTGGACTGGCCTTATTATATTTCCCGGCAAAACAGCACAGATTTTTTTTTTTGTTGACGCCCATTAACGTCGGCGTGAACTTTTACGAGACGTGGCCACATTACCGCGGGCCTCGTAAAATTACATTAAGGCGGCCGGCGGCGGCGTCCGTTAATGGCGGCGACGCCGCCGACGCAAATGTCAGCGTTGTTAAAAAAAATAAAGTCATAATAATAGTAATAATAAAAGCAAACAAGATGGCAAACATGCCGCTGAGGATTTGAGTTTCCATCCGTCATGGCAACCCAATGACTAGATTCCAGTGACAGGCTCCGCCTCTTTAAAGCCTGGTGGATATAAATGTATATTAGACTTGCTATTTATGCCTTCATAAACATAACACTGGCCTATTTATCGGCCATTATTTTTTGGGGATGGAGTTATTGACGGTGATCTATTTGATGGGGAAAGTTTGTCAGCGACCATTGCTGTGCAATTTGTTTGTATAAAGCACCGGTGTCAAAGTGGCGGCCCGGGGGCCAAATGTGGCCCGCCGCATCATTTTATGCGGACCGGGAAAGTCAATCATGAGTGGCAACTTTCTGTTTTAGGATCAAATTAAATGATAGATATATATGTAAATTATATTTCCTGATTTCCCCCTTTTAAATCAATATTTGTCATTTTTTAATCAATTTTTTTCTGTGTTTTAGTTCAAAAATCATTTTTGTAAAATCCAAAATATATTTTAAAAAAGCTCAAAGAAACATGGTTTTAAATCTATAAAAAATGGAATATTCAGGGCCTTTAATCCAGTTCTGTTAATCCATTTATATATAAAAAAATATAAATATTATATCTAAAATGTTTAAATTTCCTGATTTTCCCCCTTTTAAATCCAGCTTTGTCATTTTTTAATCCATTTTTTCTGTATTTTTAGTTTGAAAATCATTTTGTAAAATCTAAAAATATATAATAAAGCTAAAAAAAACATTGTTTTCGATCCATAAAAAAAACGGAATATTCAGTGCACTTAATCCATTTATAAAAATAAAACAAAAAATCGAAATATTCTATCTAAAATGTCCCCGCCCACGTGAAATCAAGTTGGCGTTAATTTGGCCTGCAAACCAAGCCGAGTCCGGCACCCCTGCTCTAAAGATAACCATTCTAATGTGAACTGTTCAATTTGGCACAGAAAAAAAATGATCATTTTTTGGAGGGTTATCGTCAGTGGCTTTTTCTAATGAGGATGAGAATATAATTTGAATTTTTTTTTTTTTTTTTTGTCCGGGTGTCCTCGGGAAATCTGGCGCGGCTGATAAAAGCCGAGCGAGTCCACGGAGCCGCCGGCCGGGGGGCCGCAAATAGACGACACCACCTGGGGGATGAAGCCCGAGGGGGGGGGGGGGGGGGGGGGGGTGATTTGGCCGCCAGGTGAACTCGCTGAACTTGGGAAAAAGTTGGGAGTCAGAAAAGAAGAAAAAATGGCTTTCTTAGCATTTGGCTTTCAACCTTATTTCAACCAATCATTTTCCACTGGGGGATCGAACCCGCGACCCCAGAGTTGTGAAGCCCCACGCGTGCTAACCACTCACACAGCCACACACACTGAGACACCCACTCTCACACGTACATTCTTATATCCACACTCTATCCCTCTCTTTCATGCACATAAATATCAACTTCATCACTCTCACACATACTATCTGAAATCTAACATGAACACCAACACAGTCTCACACAAAGTCTCTCTCCCACTGGCTGAGATGGAAACTATGAGACGTGCTCTCACAGATACATTTACATCTACCTTCTCTCCCTCTCTCCCCACAAAATAATCACTTTCTCCCTCTCTCACATTCACTCCACTCTCACACATACTATCATCTGAAATCTCATACGAACAGCCAGACTAAAGTCTTCCAACAAAGTCTCACACAAAAAGGCGCTCTCCCACATTCATAGTTCTCACACGACACTCTCACACATAAATATCTGCCACCCTCACACATACTATCATCTGAAATCTCATACAAACAGCCACACTAAAGTCCCTCAACACAGTCTCACACAAAAAGTCTCTCTCTCACATTCCCAGACGCAAACTATGAGACATACTCTCTCACACATTCTCACATCTACCTCCTCTCCCTCTTCTCCCACAACACAATCACTTACTACCTCTCATATATACACTCTACTCTCACACACACCACCATCATGAACAACAACACATACAATCTCACCCATAAAACACACTCTCTCATTGACCTTCTCTCCCTCCTCTCACACAAGATAATCACGTCATCGCTCTCACACATAGGCCGTACTTAGACAAAGGCGGCCGTGAACAAGACTACTATTCTACGCATTGACGCCCTCCTCCCGCGTGGGCACACCCGCACAACAAATAAGCGCTAATGAAATATTCAACATTTCCCGTATCAAAAGCCTCGCCTCATTTTCTAGGCTGAAAAGAACGCCATTGTCGTCTTTGCCTGAAAAAGGAACGCCAACGTGTGACGTGGCGGCGGCTCGATAAAAGGGGGAGGGGGGGGGGGGGTAAAGGGGGGCCTAGAGGGGGGCCTAGAGGGGGGGTGGGGCACTTGTCGTCGCCGCCGCCGCCACACGGTGGAAATGAAGACAATCATTCACACCATGCGTCGGATTTAGCAGCCCGCTGGATACGATCGGGGCGCCGGAGCGCCCCACTGCCGACGACGACGCCGGCGACGTCGCTCGCTCGCCATCCATCGCCGAGCGTGAAAATGCCACAAAATCGAGTCGGCGTCGGTGCGCGTCTAGCGTTACCGTGAACATCCATTTTCTACGCGTACATAAACACGTGAATACCGATGACGTCTACCTTGGTTTTCCCGTTTCTGTGTGTAAGTGTGTGTGTGTGTGAAAGTGTGTGAAAGTGTGTGTGTGTGTGTGGTGGGGGGGGACAACAGCTGCGATAGAAAAATATTTCAAGACAAAGAGGAAGTCAAATATTTGAGCACGCGTTGCCGTTTAGATGAAGTACAGCACATCCATACTCCAAATATGGCAACCGCCAAAAATGTGTCTTATCTGGCAACCGACAAAATATGTCCAATCTGGCAACAATGAGTTTTATCTGATAACCGACAAAATATGTCCATTCTGGCAACCGGCAATGTTTGTCCAATCTGGCAACCGCCGAAGATGTGTCCTATATGGTAAACGACATAAAATGCCCAAGTTTGTTCAATCTGGCAACTGTCAAAAATGTGTCTTATGATAACCGACAAAATCTGTCCAATCTGGCAACCTCAAAACAATGAGACAACCACTGAAAATTCGTCTAGAGAGTGAAATACGTCCAATCTGGCAACCGCCAAAATCTGTCCAATCTGACAACTACTAAAAAAAGTGTCCAATCTGGCAACGCCCAAAATGTCTCCAATCTGGCAACCATCAAAATTAGTCTAATTTGGCAACCTCATTTGCATCAAACATGCTTCTTAAAAAGGGTCAAAATCTTTGTTTGATCCTCCTCAAAGTAAATCCTCTTTTTAATTACATTCTTATCTTAGATATATATTTTTTAAAACCTGGACCTGCATTTCAACCCAGGATTATTCTATTAATAATTTCTTTTAAAGAAGCAAAATCTAGAAAGATTGAAACATTGCCTTATGTATTGATTATATTTATGAAGGGGGATTTTTAAAACTAAACTGCTTTAGCTGGAAAAAATGCAGTTATGAAATGATTTTATGACTCCAACGCATATTTGGGTATAAAATGCAAAGCCAAATGTTGCATAAGAGCGAGCTGATATAGAAAGCGGTAGGTGGAAAAATAATCGCTGATTCATCCAAAATAAGCGTCTCTTGCGCGCAAAACGTTGCTTTTAATCATTTAAATGTCTATAACCGTCATTGGCACAAAAAAGATTTTAATCCACTTCTTTTAATCCATAATTGTAATTTTTAAATCATTTTTTCTGTGTTTTTAGTTCAAAAATCATTGTAAAATCTATAAATATATTTTTTAAAAAGCTCAAATAAACATTGTTTTCGATCTATAAAAAACGGACTATTCAGGGCTTTTATTCCACTTCTTTTAATCCATTTATTAAAAAAAATCTAAATATTTTATCTAAAATGGTCCACATGAAATCAAGTTGACGTTATAATGCGGCCCGCGAACCTTTAGTTACATTACATCGTCCAACCTTCCCCTTCCCAACGAATCGGACGTCTTTCCCCGCCCGCGTCGGCCATTTTGGCTCTGTCTTCCTTTGTCCCACGGCGTTGAAATTGCGCCCGTCTGTCTCTTTTTTTCTCTTTGGTGACCTTTAAAAGGTGTGCGTTCGTTTTGCACGTAGACGCAATTGGATTAACGTCACCTGCCACCAGGCAGAGGAAAAGTATTAGAAGAGGAAGGAAATCGGCTCCTCCCGCAATCATTTCATTTGGGCGCCATCGCCACCGCCGCTGAATACATAACGTTGGCGTTGGCCATGGCGCCCGGCCGTCTCCGCTTAATGGAATATTTATATGCGCGCTTCCTTCCTTTCTTGCATTTTTTTTCCGCTTCTCAGCAAAAAAAGAAAAAGAAAAGGCCCAAAGAAGAAGATTAAAGGTGCTCCAATGGATGATTTTCAAGTCATCCAATCTGTGCTTTTGCCATTTTAGCAATACAGTAATCCCTCAAACATCGCAGTTCATGGAGACCACAATCAATGAAAAACAATAAAGTAGGATTATCCCTATGCATATATAGATAATTTTTTTGTTTATTAGTTTATTATTTCAATGCTGAGTCCTAGTAGCAAGGGGGGATAGGGGGAGTGGCTTCTGCTTTTGAGTTTCAGAGTGGAATTTCATATTTTTATGAATTTACCAAAAAAATTGATTAATTTTTTTAAAAATTATTTCTCCTAGAAAAGAAATCTGCGATGTAGTGAAGCCGCAATATTCAAGGGATAATTGTAAAGCAAAGGTTGGTTCGCGGGCCGTTTTAAGGTCAACTCGATTTAATGTGGGAGACATTTTTGATATTATATTTAGATTTTTTTTTATATAAATGGATTTAAAAAACAGGATTAAAAGCCCTGAATAATCATTTTTTTATAGATCTAAAATAATAATTAATTTATAATTAAAAATATTTTTTCATTATATTATTATACTTTCTTTCTTTTTTGCTGAAGTGCAGCAAATCCAAATATTTGGGCATTTTGAAATATGATATGACGTCCGTCCTGCCAGCGTTTGCTTTTGAAAAGGAAGAAGAAAAAAAATGATTTCCAGCTTATCCCACCGCTTGAATAACGGCGCCCGCTATCAGCGTCGCTACAGGACTTTCTCGGAATCCCACGCGATAACGCCGCCGCCGACGAGTCGACGCCCGCCGCATTCGCCGGCTGCCGCTAATGAAGGCGGCCCGTCGTTATCTCCGCGCCGTTCCTGAGATGAGGAGACGGCGGCGGCGGCGTGCCTGACGCGAGCACGCCGGGACGTTAGCGTCGTTAGCGTGCCGGCCGGGCATGGCACGGCGTGACCTTGGCGCGCAGAGACGAGATATGAGTGGCACCGTCAAAAAGATGAGCGTTTGTGGGCCGGACCTAACATTAACAGGAAGTGACCTGGAAGTGCCAGGAATTCAACAGGAAGTGCCCAGATATCAACAGTCAGTAACCTAAAGACAATAAGAAGGGACCTGGGAGTGGCTTAAAACTAACAGTAAACGGCCTAAAATAAACAGGAAATGACCCAGAAATCAATGAACTAAAGCTAACAGGAAGTGACCCAAATCAATTCGCTAAAGCTAACAGGAAATGACCCAAAATCAATGACATAAAGCTAACAGGAAGTTACCCAAAATCAATGACCAAAAGTTAACAGGAAATTACCCAGAAATCAATGAGCTAAAGCTAACAGGAAATGACCCAGAAATCAATGACATAAAGCTAACAGGAAGTTACCCAAAATCAATGACCAAAAGCCAACAGGAAATTACCCAAAATCAATGACTTAAAGCTCACAGAAAATGACCCAGAAATCAATGATGTAAAGCTAACAGGAAGTGACCCAAAATCAATGACCTAAAGCTATCAGGAATTGATCTGTAAAGACCTCAAAAAATAGCAGGAAGTGACATTGAAATGCTCTAAAATCAACAGGAAGTAGCCCAGAACTGTCTCAAAATGAAAAGTGCTAAAAATCTCCGATTTATTGATGGCACCAGACCTCCAATCCATTTTGACTGAATAAGTCCAATTTCAAGAAGGATTTGGACGTCTATCGCCGTCAATGGCCGCCACAAGCGACTCAGTGCAAAACCGCTACTTACTATGTGGCTTCCTCACCTTGTAGCAACAGCCGATGCACAGACGTTACGTGACGTAGGCAAAAGGTCTTCTTCACAGCTCGGAGGAGCGCATCAGTCCTGGTCTTTGTCAGCAAGCCGTGTCAACAGTGCCCTCTGGCGGAGCTACAACAGAAAGGCAAAAGAAATCAAGTCAGACAACATTGTTTCGACCCAAAATGGAGCAACAACAGCAACAAATTGCATCACATTCAAACAAATAAATTACGGTTATTTCGAGTGAGCCAGTGTGTGTCAGACACGCAGTTATGGGGTTGAGGGTTCGATTCCGGCTGTGGACTTTTATGAATAAGGGCCAATGAATTAGATTAGGTTAGATTAAATTATATTAGATAACTTTATTCGGGTAATTTCACTGTCACAGAGGAAAGGGTGAGAATAAAGACACAGAAATACATTTTAGACATGAATAAATAGGTCATAAATAAGTTAATAAATAAATAAATATACTTCATAAAGACTGAATCAAGGAATACATTTGAAATGAACAAAAAAAATCACATTTTGCACATTTATTTGATTCATTTTCCCCCAAAAAAGCCACTTAAAACCCTCCAACTTGACAAGTTCCAAGTTCTATCGGCGTCCATTTTGGACAACAACTTGAAAACAAATATGGCGAATAAAGGAATAGATTTGATGGTGGCACCATAAAGACTTCAAGTGTGGATTGAGACGGCCGGGAGTGGAATTTTTGTGCGGGTGTCAGCTGCCACCGCCATGCCTCGCCCGGGCTATTTTCCGACAGTAAGTACCCGGGGAGGGAGGGGGAGGGGTCACCTGTCCGTTGCAGGTGGTCTCCACCAGCCAACCGGCGACCTATCCCAGACGCACTCGGAGAAGACGACTGGCTGGCGGTCCGGTTGGGTTTTGGGGGGGTTCAGCGGTGGATGGCGGAGTTTTAAAGCGGCTTTTTTGGTGCTGGTTTTGTAGGCAAGATGTACGGCTTGTACCTGGAAGCGGTCAACGACTACATCAACGAGTCTTACGGCGAAGACGTGTGGAGGCTGATCGAGAACCGGGCCGAGATCCCGCATCTCAAGTTTGTCAGGCATCAGATGTACAAGTAGGTGCAACAAAAAAATTGATTTAAAAAAATGGAAGGTTGAAGGTTATGATTGATTCTTAGTGATTAGCAATAGGCTAAAAATGTTGGCAAAAAAATTACTTGTTCAACTTAGAAAATTGGAAAATGGTTAAAAAAAATGGTCATCTGACTTTTGGGTATGGCTCTCAAGGAATAATATTTCAAATTTATGATTGTTTTTTATGGTTCTCATGGAATAATATTTAAAAATATGAATTTTTATGGCCCTCACCATGACAAAAGCTTCCAGCCTAGTGCAATAATTGTACTTTTTAAATAATATTTGACTCAATTAACACTTACTGTGGTCATGACATAAATGACTGGTCACCAAATCCTTCCTTTGATTGTGAAAAGCTTTATTTTGGAACAATTTGTTATTAATCACTAAAAAAAACTGCATATCAGATTTAATTAACAATCACCAAGGTCTCATCAGGATTTAAGCTTCGGCTAAGATAAACCTGCTCTCAAAATTGCTCATAAAGTCCTCCCTTTAATTGTGAAAAGCTTCATTTCAACAAAATTTGTTATTAGTCACATAATCCATCCTTTAAAAACTGCATATCTGATTTAATTAACAATTACTACGATCGTGAAAATCGGGATAACTCGCTAATGGCGGTGTTTCCGCCCCCAACCCTTCAGCGACAACCTGATCCTCCGCCTGGCCAAAGCGGCGGGCGAAGTCCTGGGCAAGACCCACGACGAGCTGATGTACGCCTTCGGGGTCTACATGGTGAAGCGGATCGGAAACTACGGTTACGAACGCATCCTCAAGGTGAGCGAATAGGGAAAAAAAGGCAAGGTGGAGCTCTAAAAATGGCCTTTGGCGGTCTTTGGCAGGTCCTGGGACGAAACGTCCGCGACTTCATCAACGAGTTGGACAACCTGCACGAGTATTTCCGCTTCTCGTTCCCCAAAGTTCAGCCGCCAAGTTTCTGCGTGGAGGAAGAATGCGAAACCAGTTTGACGCTTCACTACAGAAGCACGCGAAAAGGGTTCACGCAGTTTGTTAAAGGTAAGTCAATGGCATCGTTGGCTGGGGTTTTTTGTCATGCGTTTACTTTGTCGCCCTCTGCAGGTCAATTGTCGCAAGTGGGTCGGCAGTTTTATAACACTGACATTGAAGTGGAGATTTTATCCAAAGAGGAGACGGAGAAAATGACTTATGTGGTATGTAATAATGTGGTGTTTAAGTCAAAATTTGAGAAAGAACACCAACATTATTTTTTTTATTAATCTTGGGAAACAAATGTTTTGAGATATAGAAATTAAGACTGACATTTTTTGTTGACTATTTTTCCCTTCTATTCTGATTCAAAACATGGTTAAATTAGAAAATAAGTTGATTTAAAAAGAATGGTAAAGATTTAAAATGTACATTTTTTATTAATAATAAAGATATGATTTAAAAATGAATAATAAAGACTTGAAAGTAAATCCTACATTAGTTAATACAAAATAAGAGTCTCAATTTTAAATAATTAATGAGGGAATACGTACTGTTTTTTACCTTTTTTGGTTGAGTGAACTTGGTTCACATTTTAAAATGGTCAAAATAATGGGAATGCAATTCCAAAATTGGCCTCCGGAGGGCCAATTTTGGTGACGTCATGCATCCATTTAAAAGTCAATTAAGAAATTCACACAAATTCGATAATAGAAACAAAATATTTCCCTTATTATATTGATATAAAACACGTTTTTCCACCAATATATTTTGAAAAAATCAGGTATAATGAAAAAAAATGCCCGAATTTTCCTCATATCTCAAATTTCTCGTATATTTCGACGCTCATAGGTCAAGGTATTGGGCTTTTTTTTTTGGCCAACTCCCCATCGGACACCACGGACGTCCACCGGAGTCGTCCAATGGGGTCGTGGCGTTGAAAATTTGTCGCGCTTGTAACCCCGGCAGGTGTACAAAATGAACTTTGACAACGCGGCGTTCAAGCACCGCATGCCGCAGCAAAAGACGGCGCCCAGCTACGAGAAGCTTCCCTTGAAGCGAGGTATCTTTTTTGACATGTTCCCCTTCAGCGTGATCTTCCGGCGCGACATGACCATGTACCGCATTGGCGACGGCCTCAAAGAGGTCTTCTCTGACCTCCAGGGCAAGAAGGTGAACGAGGAGTTCACCCTGGTCAGGCCCATGTTGGAATTCAGTTGGGATAATGTGAGTGAGCGGCCAAGGGAGGGCGCTATTGTCATTGATCCACTCACTGACCTACCCTCTTCTTCTACAGATCTACACACACTTAAACAACGTTTTTGAACTGCTGTCCAAAGCAGTAGTGGAAAGCAAACAAAAAGTCAACATTCCCAAACTCAACAAAGAGGAACCCGAAGAGAAAGAGGAGAGCGAGAAGATCAGCAGAGAAGAAGAACGAGGTAGGCTCCGCCCACCCCAGTCGTAGTCCAAACCAGAATTTTACATCTCCAATCCATTGTTCCCTTATAAAATGATAACGCAATACAAATTAATCCATTCTCAACCTCTGAAAAAAAAACACAACAGGATACAGTAATAAAATTAGATTAGATTAAATTAGATTACATTGGTTACATTAGGTTAGTTTAGATTACATTAGATTACTTACATTAGATTACATTACATTACATTAGATTATATTACATTAGATTATATTACATTAGATTATATTACATTAGATTACATTAGATTAGTTTGTATTACATTAGATTATATTACATTAGATTAGATTAGATTAGTTTATATTAGATTAGATTACATTATATTACATTAGATTAGATTAGATTACATTAGACTAGATTACATTAGATTAGAATGCATTAGATTAGAATACATTACATTAGATTGTATTAGATTACATTAGGTTAACTTAGATTACATTATTTACATTAGGTCGCATTAGATTGCATTAAATCACATTAGGTAACATTATATTACATTATATTACATTATATTACATTAGATTACATTAGATTACAATAGGTTACAATGGGTTACATTAGATTGCATTAGATTACATTAGATTACATTAGATTACTAAAAAATAACATCCCATGTGTAATGTCTGGTTGGGATTTTAGAACAAAAATCTGAGGAAATGAAGGGTACGGATCAAGAGTACAGCAGCAGCGTGGCTCAGTACAACAGTGCGGCCAATTTGGGAGGCGAAGATATCGAGTTGCTGGCCTTCCAGACCGTCACCGGTAAGGACATTTCAATCCATTTCCTATCATTTGGGAGAACTTGACACCCCAAAAAAATGAGCATTTTTCGTTGACCTCCCTCTCTCAGGCAAATGTAGCGAAACCATCTTTGAGGACATGCGAGAACCCCCCAAAAAGCCGCTCCACTTAAAGGGCCAGATGAAATACGTCTCCCAGTGGGACTCTCTCATTTTCCTGGGAACACCCATGTAAGAGCCGCCATCCCACCCACCACCAGCATCCCGACGCCATTGTTGAATTGGGTGTGACACAGCATCGAGACGGTGGAGGACATGATCAAGATGGGCGTCTACGTCAACGACCTCAACCTGCACGACTCCAGCCGAGAGCTCATCCTGGCCGGGACGCAACAGTCGGCCGAGCTACTGCTGGCCCTGGATCAGGTCGGAGAACATCCAAAAAACAAATACCCTAATTTTCACGACTATATTGCGCATGGCATTTAAGGGCGCAGTGTCAGTGACAAGTGCTATTTCTGTATTTGACACACACAAAGGACGCACTGCATTTAAAGGCGCAGCAAGGCACGGCAAAACAAACATTAGCTTAAATATATGGACAGACGCTAAAAATAGGTTTTTAAAAAGGTAACGTTAGCAAAACTGAGTTGAGTTGTACTCTATTTAGCCATTTTCCAATGTAATCACGTCATCTTCAGCCACAAATCCATCAAAGGTCTCATTTTCTGTGTCCAAATTATTTTTTTTTAGATTTTACAAAATGATTTTGGAAATAAAAACACATTATACCCATTTTAGACATATTTTGATTTTTAAAAAATTATAATTCAATTTTGGACCAAATCCAAGACTTTTAAGTGCGCCTTATAGTCCTGAAAATCCGCTAAACGTCAAAATCAGTCCACCAAGACATTCCCATCTTTTCGCAGGAGCAACAAAAGTACGCCCAACTCCAGGAAATCATCAAAAAACTGGACGAGGAGAAGAAACGAGGCGACTCGTTGCTGTACGCCATGATCCCCAAAGCCGTGGCGGACCGCCTCAGGAAGGGCATCACGGCCCTGGAGACCTGCCAGGTACCTCCAGACCTTTTCAGCCATCTTGGGATCAGCTGACCTCCGACCTGACCCCATTCCAGGTCTTCCCTGACGTGACCATCCTGTTCAGCGACGTGGTCAAGTTCAACGAGATCTGCATCCACATCACCCCCATGCAGGTGGTGGACATGCTCAACGAGATCTACATCGTCTTCGACACCCTGAGCGAGAAGCACAACGTCTATAAGGTGAACAACTCCGGCTTTGGTCCAATGGTCGGATCTGGATCTGGGTTTGATTCCGTTCCAGGTGGAAACCATCCGTGACGCCTACATGGTGGTGGCGGGCGTCCCCAACAAGACCACCTTCCACGCGCACCACATTTGCGACATGGCGTTGGACATGCTGAGCTCCATTGACCATTTGAAGGACCCGTCCACGGGGGACAACATCCAGATCCGCGTGGGTAGGTTCCCAAAAATTTTGATTATTTTAATTATAACAGGATTAAAAGAACTGGATTGAAGGCCCTGAATATTAAGTTTTTTTATAGATCTAAAAGAATGTTTATTTGAGCTTTTTTAAAATATATTTTTAGATTTTACAAAATGATTTTTGAACAAACTGAAAAAAATGATTAAAAAATGAAAATTATTGATTTAAAAGGGGGGGAATCAGGAAATTTAATATACATTTATACTTATTTAAATTTGATCCTACAACAGAAAGTCTGCACTCATGATTGACTTACCCGGGCCACACAAAATGATGCAGCGGGCTAGATTTGGCCCCCGGGCCGCCACTTTGACACCAGTCCGCTAATCAATTGATTCAAAACATAAACATTAATTTTAACCAAGAAACGAGGGGTTTACGACTGGAATAAGATAATTTTGAAGCGAAATTGTGCTATAAAAAGAGCATTTGATGATTTTAAAATAAATACATGACAAAATTGCATTCAATACAAGCTTATATAAGCCTTATTTCATTCACAAACAGTACAACCAATGCAGTCCATTAAATGTCAATGGCAAATAAATAGTATGCAAGTACATGGTAGCAAAACAAGCAAATATTAATAATTAATACTAAGTGAGCTATTTGCGGTTATAGTACACTGCTTCTAATCCTAACCGATACATATTGGAATCATTGATATTTGTAAACAAACACAATAAACCAAATAACAGGCGCGATGTACCTTTAAGTACTACGTCATCATGTATTGCATCTGCTATCATAACATTAGCTACTCGCGACTAGCGCTAGCCTAGTGCTACTCGCTAATTAACATAATATATACTAAAGAACGATAGTCTGGACTAAAAAGTAATATTCACCGGGTTTAGGAGTCGCGTATGGATTTAGCGAATCCTCGAACAAGACATAGTTTAGTATAATAACACATTCGAAGACAATTTCGCATGGTAGTATTGCTTACCGTAACATTCTTTTGACGAGCGCCGCTCCTCGCATCCACGTAAACACGCACTTTGTCCCGAAAAGTCAGCATTAGACATCCATGTAATAGAGATATCTATATAAATGAGACATCGGTATAGGAGAGACATTGATATAAATGAGCGATCCATATAAATGAGATCCTTATTACTTTAGATGATGTTTTTGCAGGACGTTTGTTTGCTAGCTGAAGACCGCTCTGTGCAAACATTATGCTAACAGGTGTTACCAATTGGGAGGCGATGATAGACTAGGAATGTCATATTCACTGTTGCCACCGGAGGGCAGTGAAACCTCTTAACATGATGGAACAAAATAGAGCAACTGATATGACTAGTTTTATTTTTTTAATTTTGAAGAGATATTGTGGTGGTAATTGATGGTTTTTGGTTGCTATATTAAAGGTATCCACTCGGGAATGGTGGTGGCAGGCGTGGTGGGATTGAAGATGCCTCGCTATTGTCTTTTTGGGGATACCGTCAACACGGCGTCCAGGATGGAGAGCAATGGCGTGGTGAGTGGAAGGAAGGAAGATGGTGCTTCTTAAATGCCTTTGACGATGCTAGATGTCCAATTCATTTTGGAATGGGAGGCTGAATGACTTGATCGTAGGGCGTTTAGTGAGTTGGTCAGTTGTAGAAACTGCAAAGATATGAAGAAATACAGGTTTAATATTGATATTTAACTATTAAAGGGCATTCCTCCTTTTGATAGACAATTAAAAAAGATAGTTGTGGCTGTTCCTTTGGAAAAGATAAATTGGATGTTTTTGGGGTAGAGTTTGTCTGTCCAAACTGAAAAATAAACAAACATTCAATTTAAATACAATTTTAAAGAAGTTAGAAGAAAAATAGGACAATATTCACAGTTGTTACCCTTTCCTTTTAAAGGAAATATAATAAAAATACATTTAAAAAAAATCCAATTATCTCATTGGCTGCCATTGACTGTGTTAGCTGTCCAATCCATTTTAACTGGGAGGAGCTAAAGGATTAGACTGTGATGGCAGCCAATAAATGAATCAATACATAAGAGCAAAATGTGTGTTTTGTGTGAACAGGGCATGCAAATCCACATCAGCCAGACCACCAAAGACCACTTGGAACACGAGCCGTACAACATCGAAGAAAGAGGCAAAATCTTTGTCAAGGTTGGTCACTTTTATTCTAAAAGCATGCAATTGCACTCTGTGGCCAACAGGGGGCTCTAAGTACTGACTGCGGGTGGCATTAAACAAACAAGTTAGACGTCTATTATCTTCAAGTCAGCTAAATATTTCGTAAAACGGCAGACGGATAAAAAAAGTTTGAAAAACCCTGAGTGAGTGTGGGGTCCCTCTAGTGGCAGGAACATGAATGGCGTGATTAAAAAATGTCAATACAGGGCAAAGGCTACATGAAGACGTACTGGCTGAAGGGGAAAAAAGATCTTTCCTTCAAGACGCCGGCCGAAATGCGCTACAGTGACGAGCAGAAGGACTCGGAGGACAAAAGCTCCAATGGGTGAGCTCGTGCCTGAAATTTATATTATTATTTTTTAATAAATTAATATTAATCTCCCCTTTCTGGCCATAGTTCCATCAGCCCCGACGCCAAGCAAACGTCATCCGCCCAGGGCGAGGAAGAAGCCGAAGGCGAGGAGCCGACGGACGGCAACGCCAACCCCGGCGAGCTCCCGCCGGATGCTCCGGCACCCCCGGAGGCCGTCGGCGAACCGCCTCCGGCTCCCGGAGAGCTCCAAGACAAAGACAAGTTCAAAAAGAGCAAGAACATCAAAGGCGGAAAGGCCGAAGCGGCGACGGCGGGGGCGGGGCCCGCCTCGTCGGAACTGGCCCCGCCCCCCGACGTCCCGGAGAATCCGGGTCCGCTTTTTAACGCGAAGAGTAACAGTTTTAGGCAGCAGTACGTCAAATTGCCCGTTAACATGCCCATAAGAAGCGCTTCCTGCGTTCTTCTGTGACCTACGTTCAAATTAGCGATTAGCCGTTAGCATCATTTCCAGCGATGGTCCTTTTTAGCCAGAAATTACATGACAATATATACATGAGTTATGAACATCACATTTTTGTTGGATTAATATAGACCAAATATTGAAAAAATATTATAACTAGTATTATAACTAGTAGTGATTTCCGCTTTTGAGTTTCAGCGTGGATTTTCACATTTTTATGAACATTTAAAAAAAATTGTATAGCAGAAAAGACACATTCTTGTATAATAGATAGTATTGTATTCATATAAAACTGGATAAAAAGCCACCTTGTGTGCATTTGTCATTGACTTTAACTTGTTTGCATTATTATGCCTAATTAATGACGTCAAAGTTTCAACTATGCAGAGGCAAACTTTAAGAAAATTAGTTATATTGTACCATTTCAAGGCTAATATTATTTTTTTAAACACAACAAACTGAAAAAAGCTTTTTAATTTTTTTCTTCCAAAATTACACCAAAAAACCCAACAAATTACCTTGATGGTTTCAACTATGCAGAGGCAAACCCTTAGAAAATTATTTATATTCAGATTTTTAAAACAAAATGACACCAAAAAAAAAACCCATCGAATTACTTCCATGGTTTCATCTATGCAGAGGCAAACTAATGAAATTAGTTTGATTGTAGAGTTTGGAAGGTTAGTGACTTTAGGAAATTAATTTTGGAATATTTTAACAAAATTGTATCATTTTAGTAGAAGGACAGCTGGACTTTAAAGGCAAATTTCCATTTTTTTTTTTAAACACAAAAAAATTTAAAAGGCCTTTTTTTCTGGTAAAATTTCCCTAAATTTTTTTTTTTAAAACATTTAAAAAATTACATCCATGGTTTCAACTATGCAGAGGCAAACCGTTCGATTCTTTTTTCTAAAAATATATTTGCTCTCACTCAAAATCTGTGCTAAATTAGAAAAAAACTTAAAAAGTAATAGTAGTTGCCGGGTAAAACTAAAAAAAATACGATAGTGGAGACACATCTGCGTCGGAATCGAACGTCCGCCTTCCCCGTGCGACTTTGTTGTCCGTTCCACCGTAAAACTAACAACGCTTATCATTTGACACCATCATTTTACGCCACTTAACTAGTTTTTATCACCACAAAATATCATAAGTGTCATATTAAACGCAACCATGAATGACATGGACTGAAGATCTTTATGGGAGCATTTCATCGACACAAAATGGCCCCCGCATGGACACACACGCACACGTATTACACACACTTAAAGTTGCCATTAACACCCGCCGCACACACCCAGATATTGTTGATATGGCTAAAGTTTCCTCATGAGATGTCATTACGCGATAAAGAGGAAGCCCCACAGGAAAGCGCTTAAGCGCTACTTCCTGTCTGTAACCGTGGCAACCGAGCGGCCTCTTCTCCACACCGCGCGGTGAGACCAAAGACCGAGGAGGCAGGTGCGCTCGGGGGTGACGTACGGGAGCCAGGGGACATTTTTGGGGTTACCGGGGTTTTGTATTTGTGGATGGCGAAAGTGCTTAGCGTATTATCTGGCTTATAAGTTGCTAAGTTTCATCACTTTGTTTACGACAAAAACTAAAGTACGACTTTTGGGTTTTGTTTTTGGTTTCTCTAAACAAATATTTAATGTTTTTAATCACATTCTTGGGGGAATAAAAGAAGGAAATGAAACAAATTTCTACTTTTCTATCCATAAAAAATGGAATGTTTAAAAAAAAGATAATTCATTCATTTTCTGAACCACTTTATCCTCACTAGGGGCAGGGGGGAGTATAAATGGATTAAAAGAAGTGGATTAAAAGCCCTTAATATCCAGTTTTTATAGTTCTAAAACAATGTTTATTTTAGCTTTTTTAAATATTTTTTTAGATTTTACCATATGATTTTTGATGTAAAAACAGAAAAATGGATTAAAAAATGACAATTATTGATTGAGGGTTTCAATCAATAATTGTCATTTTTTAATCCATTTTCTGTGTTTGTAGTTCAAAAATCATATGGTAAAATCTAAAAGTATATTTAAAAAAAGGAAAATCAGGAAATATACATCTCTACTCTTCATTTAAATTTGATCCTAAAACAGAAAGTTCATAACTCATGATTGACATTCCCGGACCGCACAAAATGACGCGGTGGACCACATTCGGCCCCCAAACCGCCACTTTGACACACATGTACTCTATTTAAAAAGCTACCAATTCCTAACACTAACACATGATCTCTCCCCAAAATGGAGGTTACCGTATTTTAGTCGCACTTTTAAAATAAAAGGGAAGCTAAGCATAGAAATGTTTGTGTGCTTACTGAATAAAAGCGAGCGAGCGAGACCTGACAACCGCATTCCAGGCAAGGTGAAGCCTTTTCTGCCTCTGCCGCTCTCATTGGCTGTCACAAAGCTTTAAGCCGCACCCCTTTCAGTGCGCCGCATCTCCGGCTTACATTCTTTGTCTTTTCACTTGTCGGGACAAGCTCACTTTTTTCTTTTTTTTCCCTCACGTCAGCGTGTTCGGCGCGTTTTTTTTCAGCCGCCAACGCCAGCGCAACTTTTCCGCGTCAGCGCCGGGCCGCCCGCCCGCCCGCTTGCACCCCCGCGTCGCACGGCTGAGCGGCGAGGGGTGTGTCGACGCACGTTTTAGTTCCTCGAGGAAGTGCGAGCCGTCAGTATCTCAAGGCGGAACGCCGAGACGCCCGTTTTTGAGCAAACATGAAGCGTTGAACCCCCGACCCGACCTGACCCGACCCGTCCCGACGCCATTTTTTTGGGGAAAAAGGACGCCGCCGACTCGGGTAAGAGATTAACCCTTCTATGAAAAGAGTAAATAGCACCACACCGACGGTTCGGGGAGCTTTAAACGCGGGCGTCGTTGGTAAACGGGCGCAAGACAACAACGTTCGGTGGTGGGTTTCGCTTCCTGTCCGAAGGGGCGTGGCCTTCCCGGCGGTTTGGGCAAGGTCCACTTGAGTAAGAGCGTAAATGTCGGCTGGCCGTTCTTCGGCGGCGCTCGGAGGAAGCCGGCGTGAGTCAATATGAGGCCGCTAAACTCGTTGTTTGCAGGTGATACGAGTGGCGCCAAAGGCGTTTGGAGCGGGAGGGACGGCGGTAAAATGGAAATGGGAAGAAATGGGACTAAAATGGGGAGGAAAATTCAAATAAATGATCAAGTATGATGTGAATACTGAAATGCCAAGTGGGAGAACAGTATTTTTTTTTAATGTTTTTTGTTTTACGGTATTTTATTTTTTATACTTTGAAAAATCCAAAGAGGGAATCAAATTTGTCATTATATTTAGATTTTTTTTGTTTCGAACTATTTTGTTTTTTTTAGATTTCCCAAAATAAATATTAAATAATAAGTAGTTCCTTTTTTGTCATTAGTTACTGGAGTTACACACTGAAAACATCAATAATTAAATAAATAAATACATTTAGAATGCGTTCCACATTTTATTTTTCAAGCTAAATAAATATATAATTAATTTCCTATTTAATACAAAATACAAAGAATATTTTACGTCCACTCGCCCTTTTTTAAAAACTAATTAAAAAATCAAAAATCCAAGCTAATTTTTGCTATCGAGAAGCTACAAAACAGAATGTCAACAAATCTTAACGTCCATAAACACTATTTATTTATGAATCAATGAATTTTAGCAAGCTTGTCCGGCACCCCTTGGCAAACCTTTCTAGGCCGACATATCGACACCCCGAATAAAACCTCGAATACGTCGCAAAAATGATTTTAACGGGTGCTTCTTCATGAGCCAAAAGTTCACGTGGTTGTTTGAAAGAATCGCTTGAATTTGGGGAAGTGAAATTGCAAACGTCAAAGAAAAACTTTTCTAGCAGACGATTGGACCACTTCACCTCTAGCTCCCATTGAGAAAGTTTCCCGCGGTTCCTCAACGGTACTTCCTCGAGAACAGGTCTCAAAGTGGCGGCCCGGGGGCCAAATCTGGTCCGCCGCATCATTTTGTGCGGCCCGGGAAAGTCAATCATGAGTCCCGACTTTGTTTTAGGATCAAATTCAAATAAAGAGTAGAGATGGATATTATATTTCCAGAATTTCCCCATTTTTAATCAATAATTGCATTTTTTCTGTGTTTTTAGGTCAAAAATCATCTTGCAAAATCTAAAAATATAAATATATTTTCTGTTTTCCACTTTAATATGGAACATAATCAAAAATGGTTTCGTTTTTAAATGAAAAACAATTATTAAATCAATGTTCTTCTCTTACTAAGAAAAAAAGCTCAAATAATCTATAAAAATTTCAATATTAAGGCTCTTAATCCAGTTCCTTTAATGTTTTTTTATGAATTGATTAGAATCCCTGAATATTCCATTTTTATAGATCTAAAACAATGTTTATTTTAGAATTTTTTAAATTTTAAAACATCTTTTAACTAAAAACACCAAAAAAATAAATAATAATGACAATGATTGATTTAAAAAGGGGTAAAATCAGGAAATTTAATACACATCCATACTCTTAATTTTAATTTGATCCTAAAACAGAAAGTCGGCACTCACGATTGACTTTCCCGGACCGCACAAAATGATGCGGTGGGCCACATTTGCCCCCGCGGGCCGACACTTTGACACCAGTGCTCTATTTTTTGGGGTGCTTCTTCGTGGCTCTTTGTTGAGGAATCTTTCCAGAGGCATGATGGCAATCTCGACTCGGCTCGACGTCAAACAGGCGTGGGCTTGCTTGAGCTATGTGGCTGGCTGTATGGCCGCCGCCGCCTCCTCCACAACAATCCGCATAAATTATCCCCACTTCAACTAATCCTAAACACGAGTCCAGTCACCAAAAAAATGCCCGTTTGACTCCGGTTATTCGCTTTCTGATGTCGGATTTAGCGAACTGGTGACGTTAGACTTGATGCAGTGGATAAGTGTGTTTTTTTTCTTTAAAAAATAAACCACAAATGCCATTTTAATCCATTTTGGCTGTTGGCCAAGAAGATTAAAGTCACTTACAGAAAGTATAAGCGTGCTTTTTTTTGTTATTTTCGGGAAAATGCTTGATAGGGTTTGGGTAGGAAATGGCTAGGACGGAGGGGGCGGGGCTTATACGAGGGAAATTGCTAAATTCTATGAATTTAAGGCTTATAAGTGGAGATAAGATAAGGAAATACTCATTTTAGGGTACCAAGAGTCACTTCCTGAAAAGTTTGGACCAATTCCTGTTGATTTTGATTACATGCGATTAAGTTTTTTAAAGATTTTCCGTTCAAAGTAACACATTTGTATTTTTTTATAAAAACCATGAATATGAAGGTGAAAATTGTGAATCAGGAGGCGGCTTATATGAGGGAAATTGTCAAATTCAACCATTTTAAAAGGCAATTTTAAGCGTAAACGGCTTTTACGCGGAGAGAAGATGTGAAAAAATACAAGTTTGGTCCAATTCTTGTTGATTTTATCATGCGCGATGAATATTTTTTAAGATTTTCCCTTCAAAGTAACACATTTATACGATCTATAAAAAAACATGAGTATAAAGGTGAAAATGTTGAATCAGGAGGCGGCTTATACGAGGGGAATTGTCAAATTTAACCATTTTAAGGTAATTTTAAGGGTGCGTTTGGGCCAATTCTTGTTGATCTGAGAACATTTTTTAGTGTTTAAAATGAAAATTAACTCAGGCTTTTTGACTAACTGTCAAATGGGATTAAAACTGTTCTGGGTTTTTTTTAAGGGTTTTTAGTTTATTTTACAAAAAAAGGACAACAGGATAAAGTAGCTCGGTTA
The DNA here is from genome assembly GCF_051989575.1 of Stigmatopora nigra. Taxonomy (NCBI): domain Eukaryota; kingdom Metazoa; phylum Chordata; class Actinopteri; order Syngnathiformes; family Syngnathidae; genus Stigmatopora; species Stigmatopora nigra. Next base: position 15,563,870 of record NC_135514.1, on the reverse strand, counting down.
GAACAATTGATTAAATTGAATAATTAATCTTTTTTGGTGACAGCGCTTCAAAAAAAGCATTGATATGGAAGTGGATCATTTCAAAATGGCTGCCATGCGTGTTAATTCGTAGACAGGGTTTGACTTGGCACGCTTTAAAGAGAATGTGGCCAATCTTCATGCCTTCAAAAACATAATTAAGTATATCGCGTGTGTGAAATACAATCATTGTTCTTATTGACAAGACTGAAATTAGAACTAAAATTAACGTGAACAGGTTTTTTTTCAAAAGAAGAAACACTTTTGCTAATGCTAAGTCGGAAAAACTGATTCAAATCTGCCGTTTTTATTGGATCAGAGTCTAAGTCTGGAATGGGCAAACTATGGCCCGCGGGCCATATACGGGCCCGCTAGGCTTTTTAATCCGGCCCACCGACATTGTCCAATTATTATTATTTTTTTTATTTTTTACCCCAAAATGGCGCCGCAACGTGGAAGCCAGTGTCAGTAGCTGTGTCCACTCTTATTTGTTTTTGGTGTTTTACAGCCCTTCTATCTTTTTTTAAATGAAATTTTAATATTTCTTAATACATTCCTTTACTTACCTTACTTTATACTTTATACTTATGACTTTAATGATGAGTGATGACAACTAAAGTTATACTTTAGTCCTTTTTTTGTCTTTATGTTTCATATGTACTATTAACGGATGCACTTTTTTATATGTTATCGTATCTTGTGCTGACCCCGCCCATCTGTCACCCGGGCCCAAAAATTTGCCCACCCCTGGTCTAAATCCACTTCATGGAGGCTGCTGATTGGCCTAGAGAAGTATAAAGAAAATGTGTCGAGTCTTTATTGTTTATTTTATCTTTGATGTTGTTTTATCTCCATCATTGTTTTAGCAAATTATTGGATTAGGTTTAGGAAAATCTGTAGTTTTTGCTTGTAATTGCAGACAATCATGGACCACTTCAGTTCCAGGGACACGGCCATGAAGGTCCAGAAAAAGATCCTGAGCAGCATGGCCACCAAAACCTCGGTCCAGATGTTTATCGACGACACCACCAGCGAGATCCTGGACGAGCTCTACCGGGTCTCCAAGGAGTACTCGGGCAACAAGTCAGAAGCCCACAAGGTGGTCAAGGACCTGATCAAGATCGCCGTCAAGATCGGCGTGCTTTTCCGCAACAACCGCTTCGGAAGCGAAGAACTGGCCACGGCTCAGGATTTCAAGAAGAAGCTACACCAGGGCGCCATGACCGCCATTAGCTTCCACGAGGTACACAATACTTAGCACTTAAGAACGAGAACTTTAAAAAAGACTCTGGAATGCTACCACAACCTATTTGAGATCCAAATCCGTCAAAGACAGGCTTAAAAATGAATGTAGATTCCGAACACCGTATTTTCTCGCATCCAAACCCTTAAAATGGCTAAATTGTACAATTTCCCCCGTATAAGCCGCCACATGTGATAAAATCGAAATCAACAAGAATTGGTCCAAATTTTTCAGGAAGTGACATGAAATTGACACCCTTGACCTAAGACACTGGTGTCAAAGCAGCGGCCCGGGGCCCAAATGTGGCCCGCCGCATCATTTTGTGCGGCCCAACAAAGTCAATGATGCGTGGCGACTTTCTGTTTTAGGATCAATTTCAAATGATAGATGTATCTTATATTTACTGATTTTCCCCCTTTTAAATCAATCATTGGCATTTTGTAATCCATTTTTTTTCTGTGTTTTTAGTTCAAAAATCATTTTATAAAATCTAAAAACATATTGAAAAAAAAGATCAACTCAACATTGTTTTAGATCTATAAAAAAATGAATATTCAGGTTTTTTAATCCACTTTTAATCCATAATTGTCATTTTTTAATCATTTTTTTCTGTTTTTATTTTAAAAAATCATTTAGTAAAATCTAAAAATATATTGAAGAAAAAGCTCAACTCAACATTGTTTTAGATCTATAAAAACGGAATATTCAGGTATTTTAATCCACTTATTTTAATCCATAATTGTCATTTTTTTATCCATTTTTTGTGTTTTTAGTTCAAAAACCTTTTTATAAAATCTAAAACTACATATAAAAAAACGCTACAATCAAGATTATTTTAGATTTATAAAAAAACGGAATATTCAGGGATTTTAATCCAGTTCTTTTAATCCATTTATACCTAAAAATATCTAAATATTATAACAAAAATGGCCCCGCCCACATGAAATGAAGTTGACATTAACGTGGCCCGCAAACCACCTCGGCCGGGTCTGCCACCCTTAACCTAGTCGTCCTCCTCCAAATATGTTTTCCCGTCCACAGGTGGACTTCACTTTCGACAAGACGGTAATGTCCGAGATCCTGTCGGGCTGCCGTGACCTCCTGCTCAAGTTGGTCAACAGCCACCTGACGGCCAAATCGCACGGACGCATCAGCCACGTGTTCGACCATTACGCCGACCCCGAGCTGCTGACCCGGCTCTACCAGCCCGACGGGCCCTTCCGGGACAACCTGGACCGAATCTGCAAGGGACTCAACAAGCTGATCGAAGACGGGACAATATGACGGCGTCCCCCACACGGGACAACCACTGACGAGCTGCTGACACCAAAAAAACAACAAAAACAACAACGTTTGGGAATTCGACTGCTGGAGGTGGATTTGTTTTTGTTTTTATTTTATTTTTTTATATATAAATATTGTTTCGAAGTGCCCGTCGAAGCTTCGTTCGTTTTTTTCGCAAAGAGACAAAAGTTTGGGCACTCCTGATTACAAAAGAGGTACAAAGACGAGATCTACTGTTACAATGCTGACCTCTGGTGGTGAAAAGACATACTACGGCAAGGGAAACTATTGTTCAGAAAGGCAGCGAATGTTTTTAATAATAAGGAAAATGAGGGTGGTGAAAATAAAGCCAAATTAGACTGTGTGGTTTTTGCATTTCATTTAGTATATTTATTTTGTATTTAGAGTATCATTTTTTTTATTAGAGCAAGCGTGTCAGACTCAGAGGGTGGTTCGCGAGGGGCGCTTAAACGTCAACTTGATTTGATGTGGACCATTTTAGATATAATTTTAGATTTATTTTTTATAAATGGATTAAAGAACTGGATCAAATTCCTAAATATTCCGTTTTTATAGATCTAAAACAAGATTTATTTGATCTTTTTTTGTCTATTTTTAGATTGTACAAAATGATTTTTGAACTAAAAACACAGAAAAATTGATAAAAAAATGACAATGATTGATTTAAAAGGGGGAAATTCAGGAAATATAATATAAATCAATATCTATCATTTTAATTTGATCCTAAAACAGAAAATCTCATGATTGACTTACTCGGGCCGCACAAAATGATGCGGCGGGCCAGATTTGGCCCCCAGGCCGCCACTTTGACACCATTGACTTAGAGTATACATGGAATAAACACGTGACTTCCTTTTCCATAAATGACTATCATGTGTTTTTCTATAAAAAAATGTCATTTGGTGGAGTAAATAAGTTAAGAAGGGCGTTACAATACGATCCATTGTGGAAAGACCTCGTGACTGTCGCTCGCCGACATGTGACTGGCCGGCGTCGTATTGCTTTACCGTTGGATTAAATTAAATAGTCGGGATGTCCCCATTACATATTTTTTTGCCATGTGACTCGGAGTCACCTGATTGGACCAAAATGGATTCATTAGGGCAAGGGTGTCCGACTCGGGTGGTTCGCTTTAACGTCAACTTGATATCATGTGGGCCGGGACCATTTTAGATATCATATATATTTTTAGATTTAACTAAATGATTTTTGAACTAAAAACACAAAAAAATGATTAAAAAATGACAATGATTGATTTAAAAGGGGAAAATCGGGAAATATATTATACATCTATATCCATCATTTTAATTTGATCCTAAAACAGAACGTCGCCACTCATCATTTAATTTCTGGGCCGCACAAAATGCGGCGGGCCACATTTGGCCCCCGGGCCGCCACTTTGACACCTGTGACTTAACTCCTTAACAGCCATAGCAAAACTAGGTCACCATATTAGTTGGGATTTGTTTACCTTTTTTTTTACTTCAATAACTGTCAAAATAGTCTGCATATTTTAACATTTTTACTTTATAAATCATTTTTAAACACACAAATTGCCATAGCATTTTCTTTTTAAAAAACCCAATGATTTCCAATCATTTCTGATCCTATTAAATAGCACAAATATAATAAAAAAGTATGAAAACGTACCAAAATTGAGCATGACGCGACGTCAACGTCGGGTTGTCACAACTCAAAGATGGCGTCCTCTCGCTCCTTCAGTCGTAGGGTTAGCTTAGTGGTGATCGGCGGTACGGCGGCGGCGCTCAGAGGCTCCGTGCCGCCGGGGGTGCCGTGCCATCGTTGGCGTCTCCCCGGAGAATCGCCTATCCCGCTGGAGGAGGAGCAAACCGCCTCCAGGTCGGCGAGCCTGCCGGAGAAAAGATAAGACCTTTAAGTTTTGTTTTTGTCACATTTTTATTACATTCAAAAAAATTATAATTAATAGCGGAAAAATGGCAAGGTCGTGGATTTGTGGTATAAGTGAAGACGTGATAATCGAGGGATTACTGTAATATTAACATACAAAAATTAGGGTTTTTCGCCCCTTAAGTCAACATTTGAGTTGAGATTTTGTTGTTGTTTATGATTCCATTTTTAATAGCATTATTCCAATATATTTGAAGATAAACATTTATTAACAGGTCATACAAAGAAAATGAATAAAAACTAAACTAAACTAACTCTGGTTATGGCCCTCAATGATAGCCTGGGTGTAAAAATGGCGGCCCGGGGGCCAAATCTGGCCCGTCGCATCATTTTGTGTGTCCGCCAACCTTTTTTGTGCGTCTTGCCATCTCCTCGCAGCCGCCATCTTGGACTCGCTAATGGAGCCGTCCAATCGGCTCAAAAAATCCCCGGCCGTCACATCCTCGGAGGGAACGACCGCTCGACTTTTGCCGACCGGACACCCGGCCAATCGGGGACCTCCGTCTTCTTCGTCGTCCTCGTCGTCAGCGTCCGTCGCTCGGGTGTCCGGGTGCGACAACACGGGGATGGACAAAAACTTTTTGAGGAAAATGGAGTCGTTGGTGTAAAGACAGTTGACTCGTTTGATTTGCTCCGTCTGAAAAACAATGGCGACAATTCAGTGACATCGGCGACCGATCAATTGATTCGGAGGCGGACTGTTTTGAATCAATTTTGTAGATCTTGAAATTATTTTTGTAAATAGCAAATATTCTTCAGACACAATTTTTCATTTTTTTTAAATTAAAAAAATACAATTATCAATAATATTGCATCATATTAGAAAATATATACCAATCAGTGAATATTCTCTAGACACTATTTTCCTATTTTTATTTCATTAAAAAAGTGCAGTTATCAATATTATTGCCTCTTAATAGAAAATATATACCAATCTGTGAATATTCTCCAGATACTATGTTCATATTTTTATTTAGTTTAAAAATATCTAAAAATCTGTTAACATATATATATATATATATATATATATATATATATATATATATATATATATATATATATATATATATATATATATATATATATATATATATATATATATATATATATATATATATATATATATATATATATATATATATATATATATATATATATATATATATATATATATATATATATATATATATATATATATATATATATATATATATATATATATATATATATATATATATATATATATATATATATATATATATATATATATATATATATATATATATATATATATATATATATATATATATATATATATATATATATATATATATATATATATATATATATATATATATATATATATATATATATATATATATATATATATTTTTTTTTTTAATTCTAGGGTTTTATTAAAAACGGACAAATATAAATATTCTTTTTCATCAGTTAGTTTAATTTTGACCTACATATTTATTAATTAACATTTTTAGCAAAGCACATTTATTTTGTTATTTAATTGAGAAACAAAACAAATATACACTGATTTCTCCAGAAATGTTAGTATTTATATCAAAAACAAACTCGATGCACTTTTGTTCGTCACTTTGACGACTGTGATTTAAATAAAGTTATTTTTTTATATTTTCGCTTATTTCCAATAAACTTACCGTTATTCCAACCAGTCAAAAAAAAGTCCAACATTCAAACGTGTTCGTTCTTTTGACAAAGATAGTCAATATTTAGAGAGATTAGGGTTGTTACAAACAAAAATAACAAGTAGTGGAGGTTACTTACAGTGACGCCATATTTCAGGGCAAGACCCTGAATTGTTTCACCGGGCTGTGTCCGGTGTTCGATATGTCTCCGTCGGACCGGGGACATGTTGGACCGGACCAGGCTGCCGTACGACCTACTGCCGCGGCCCCCCGGCAACAGGCCGCTTCCACCGGCAGCGTCCGCGGGCACTTTGCCCGTGGACATGACGCAGAAATGTAGTCAACTCTCGTGGTATTGTCGGCTAGCAAACATGGCCGCTTTGTACTAACTAGCACCACAATTCAGTTTTATCTACTTTGTCTTTTGTTTTCTTATCAAATAAAGTCATTTACCGGCATTCGGCTCTCCGCAAACGGCATGTGTCACTTCTATGACTCGCTGAATTCGATCAGAGGATAGAAATGTAACCATTAAAATGTTAAAATAAGAGGAAAGTGGTCAAAAGTTGTCGCGAAAAAAGCAAATTGAGCATTCAGCCGAACCCTTCCCGCTGAGATATGTTGCCATGGATGCCGGGTGAGTGACGGCTGCGTTGAGTGAGATGCATTTACGGTTACTCGGACAAATTGGTAGTCTTACCAAGTTTGTGATCGGGGGAGAATTCAATACTTTGAAACTTATTAAATACTTAATTTATGTTATTAATTAAATGCAGAGTATCTAAGCATGTATATTATTGAAGAGTATCCAATCGATAAGGAAGTTTGCGATAATAAAACCCTAAAATTACTCTGACCTTTGAACGCCACATACTCGCCGGCTCTGCCGCAAACAATGTTAACTCGTCTTGAAGTGTCCTGTTAAACTAGCCCTAACGAGAATATCACGCATTTTAAAGACATAGATAACAAGCGGTAAAGAAAATTCGAACAAATATTACCATGTTAGTTCGCTGCATTACAGCATATACTGTTAAATTTAGGTTCACGAATGTTATGGGAAGTGTTGTTCCCATAATGCACTGCATGATGCCTTCATGAACACACGTTGCTTTTTTTTATCAACTCACGACTGCCCTAAAATTAAAAATACTTTCATTCGAAAACATTTAATTGATTCTACATGTTACAAAGATTGTTTTAAATTTTATGGATGCATATTTTCATTTTAAAAATATATGTTATTTAATTGATGATCGAATGTTATACTGACACTGAACGCCACACCACTTTCGGAGGTTGTTACAATTTGGACTTGTATATTAAACGTTTTTACCTGGCGAAATAACTATAAAAATAATTATGTCTTTTAAACGTGAAGGCAACGATAAGAGTCAATTGAATCTTCTCAAGGTGAGTTTATATTCTTATATCGTATGTTATTATCAACAGATACATATTGCAAGTTGCTAAGATGGCTAACTGCTAGCATACGTTTTGGTCGAATTCCACAACAAAAACAATAATAACAAAAAATCCATCGTACTTACAGTTTTGTTGGTCGACTTTTTTTGCAGAAAAGACGCGTCGCAGATCTTCTGTCAAATTTCATTCCAGACGACGAAGCAACGCTTCTGAGCAATGGAAGGTAAAATGTAAACAACAACTGGTTATTAACATTGACATGGTTAACACCAAAATTATAGATATTTTGTCATAGGTATACTTGTCTTGTGTGCCACTACCGCCCAGTATTTGACACTGTTGACATGTTGACAGTACATCGTAAAGGTAAAAGACATTTAGAAGGTGAGTTAAATGAACATATTCTCCAATATACATCTCAGAAATTTCAGTCACTATTGTAGGATTTTTATTATTAAAATCCAGAAAATCGAATCTAATTTTTGTGTGTATTAAGGTTTAAAAGGGTTCTATGGTAAGAAGACTCAACTCAGGCATGAAATAACCAAACGAAAACAAGAAATCTTCATCCAAGCAGAAGACCAGCAACAAGTAAGCATCTTAGAATAAAATTTTCAAGCATACCATGTTGTAGTGGTTAATTATTTTAATATTTTTCAGGAAGGATCAAATTTTGTAGCACCTTTACTGGAACAGACGCGAAAACTGACTCATCACGCTTTGCTCAGGACCGGTCCGTATGATAGCTGCCATCGGAAAACCAGGTACGCATTATTTAACCTCACAAAAAATTCTAAATGATACGTGCCGTATTTTTCGGACTATAAGTCGCACCGGAGTAGGAGTCGCATCAGCCAAATAATCCAAAAGAGAGGGAAAGAATCAATGAATATGTATATATAAGTCGCACTGGAGTATAAATTGAATTTTTGGGAACAGAAACCAAGAACAAGCATTATAGGTAAAATAGACGGACAAAATATGCATCTATTAATGTAATATTAACAGTTATATTTGCCTGGAAAAGAAGATATATGTTAGCCACATTTGAAACGCGTGTGATTTATAATCCGGAAAATACACCAATTGATGTATATTTTGCTTTGGTTTAGCACTAAAACGAGAAAAGGACCAGAAAGCAGCAAAAGTCTATTTCAACATAGAGCGCCACCTTGTGGGATTACAGAGTCAACCAAGGTTGTCATCCCAACAGGTAATTAAAAAAAAATACTGCTTTCCTATTCTAGATTACGATGAAAAAAATAACTTGATTTGGTTTTATACAGTTGCTGAACAACCATCCACCACCACAAGAGGGCGCCCCGACTCAGAGACTCCAACACCCGAACCCATGTCGTCAGAAAGGAGACAAGAATTGGAGCATTACCTCAAACTAAAAAGGTTTCCAACTTCCTTTCCGCTTCCGGTTTGGCTGATTTCCTGACTGGACGCCATTTTTTCCCTTTAGCGACGGGTGGCTACGGGACCGGAGCGGCTGCTGGGTTAAAGACGACAACGTGGAGTTCGATTCCGACGAGGACGAGCCCGCTCCACTCTAGTGACTTTAAAACGACAGCAGACTGTATTTTTGTAAACAAATTTCTTCAAAAAGACTCGATAATGACATTAGATCCTACTTAAGATCACATTCTCGCCAGCCTTGGCTCCGCCCACAAAAAAATGTTCAGCCAATGTCTGTGTTCTGCCATTCTGTCAATATGTATTAAGTGCAACAGCAATAAAAAGGCAGAAATGATCTGGAATTTTTGTTTTGATTCATTTCCTGGTGCTGTTTTGGTTGCCAGATTTGACTACCAAATTTGTTTTCCTGTAAAATGACATCAATGTACTCCGATTCCTTTTGAAAAACATAATTTCAGTTTCATAGTAACTTTTAAAATGCAATAACTAATGCTAATATTATAGCATTAGCTTAGTTCATGTGCTAATCGCCTATGCTAGCAGTTGGCTAGCTTGCCTTTTCCACTTACCACTACAAACGCTAATGTCAATGTATAAAAATGCAATACCTGACGGCTATTATCGTTTAATATGCAAATTTCTCAGCTATTTAAAGTATAGCGCCGCCCCCAACATAATCACCTATGCTAGCAATGTTTGCTAACTTCCCTTTTCCACTTTCCACTCCAGACGCTAATGTCAATGTCTATAAAAATTAAAAAATCCTGACAGCTATTACCCCTTAACATGCAAATTTTCAGCTATTTAAAGTTTAGCCCCGCCCCCAACATAAAAAAAAATATGGCTACTGCATAATCCCAATGAAAAACACTTACCCGAACACTCTGAAGGGAACAAAAACAAACCTTAAATGTCATTTACTGCTCTTTTCTTCATCTTGTTTTGTTTGTAACCGGTGGCCATCTTGGGAAGGGCAACAGGTGGTTGGAAACGATGCCAAAGAGTACATGTGGGCCAAGATGACGCGGCATTTCGTGGTACTAGCTACTGCCTGCATTTTAACACCACATCAGGCCCCCTTTTGACGCTAGCTAGCGTCGGTGCTAACGCTAATTAGTGGTATTTGACGAAGAAATTTTGAGAAACATAACCCCCTCGTAGCGTTAGCCTCCCTGGGGCTAAAGTGTAAACCTGCTAGCTTGTTGCTAATTTGGGTGCTGATTCCAACAGTTAGCGTTAGCGGTGCCAAGTTGATGTCGCTAATGTGACGATAGGAGGCAAAATTTGGAACGGGGGACTTTTGAGAAGTTCAAAGAGCGATTGGAACCAGCGGCCAATGGGAATTCGGACCATGTCGTGGAAATCCGGAGAGGTTAGCAGCTGTCACGAGCCGTAAACGGCTCCGGATTTTATGCGGAACGCCGTAACCCGAGCCCGATCCGTTTCACTTTGCGACCCGCTCGGGTAAAAATAACTCGGGTGTTGGTGGGAAGTGCGAGGATCAAGAGCGCCTTAAAGGAGATTTGCCTAATTAAAATGAAACTTTAGAATGTTGTCAGCCAATCACGCGCTGAGGCTGAGGAAATTGCGCAATGACCTCACTTGCCATACATTTTATTTTTAGGTTCGGTCTTCCAAGGAATCCAATTTGCTAGCTAAAAAAATAAGAGTTAGCTAAATCGTAAATGTCAACCTAGCATATAAACGCCATATTTGTACGAAAAAAATATTTTATGAATTGAGGGTAAGGCTTATATGCGCATAAATTAGATTTGACATGCACAAAACGCCATAATGCAAAACAAAGGTGCTGATATGGTCATTTATTTTGAAAAATTAACAGATAAAACGCTAAATAAAATTAATTTTGATATCTATGAATGAAATTCAAGTATAAAAATGAAGCGTATTTTGCATAAAACTTGAAATAACTTACTTGTGCCTGTAAAATTCAACATTTAAGGCAATTTTAAAGTTAAGGCTCATATGTGAAAATGTGAGAAAATATAGTATGCTTAAAAAACATTTTTTTTGACGTTGTTGGGCAAATGGCAACAAATGCAAAAGTCTAAAATTGCCAAAAAATTGGTTAGTTACAGTCTTCAACTTCACTTAATCGCCATTTCTTATGCTATTAATTATCAATATTATTATTTTTTTTTTTAAAGTTCATAAATAAATTGAAAATACACGCTGACTTTTGCTACTAGGACTCAAAACTGAAGAAAAAAATAATTGGAGTGACCCTACTTTTACGATTTTTCGTTTATGTCATAAACCGCGATATTCGAGGGATTACTGTAAACATTTTGAAGCCGTTTCCTTTTGTTTTTGACGTAACAATGAAAATTTGAATAAATATTTTATTGAAAGTATTTACAGACGCTCCTCACCCATCCAATGAGATGAATCGTGCCACGTTTCGGTAAAAAAGAAGCGCTCTGCGGTGACCAACGAGCGAACGCCTCCTTTTCTTCCGCCCTTTCATCTCAGCCTCTGTTGCCGAACTGACGGAGAAAGATCAACGTTTGATTCCGGTGGGGGGAAAATATAAAAAGATGAAGTTGTGTTCTTACGCATGTCGTTGTTCCGCGTGATGGCCATGGCGGCGCGGGCACGCGGGCCTTGTTGCGTGAAGTGGTAGCCAAATTTCAGCATGCTGGAGTTGTGTTCCAACATGGCGGCGATCTCCATTTCCACAGAGTCGCCCAGTTTCTGTCGCTTTAAGAGAGTAAAAAAATGTACAAAATCAAAATATATATTTTAAAAAATAATAAAAATCTATTTTAAAAATATATATATATTTTTTAAATAAAAAAAATGGGTGGTCCGGTGTTGGAGTGGTTGAAAAATCGGCCTCGCAGTGTTGGGATTTGGGTTCAAATCCGAATTCTGTGTTCTGTTTGCATGCTTTCTCCGGGCCGGCATGGGTTTTTCCTCGGGTACTCCCATGTCCTCCCACATTCCAAAAACATCCATGCTAGGCTAATTGTATGCTAACATGTCCCTAGCTATGAGTGATTGGTTGTTTGTCTTCCTGTGATTGGCTGGTCAACAATTGTGGGTGTTCTTATTCGTGGATGTCAGTAGTAAATAGGAGTTGGATTAAAAAAATAAAAAATTGGGTGTGGAGGCAAGGCGGTAGGTAGGTAGGTAGGTAGGTACCTGGTTGTCAATCTTGAGTTCCACTAGCGTAGCGTTGTTAGCCATGGCCTTGATGACGGCCATCATGCCGTCGGAGGTGATGAAGTTGGACTCGATGTTAAGACTTTGCAGGCTGGTGTTTTCACGCAGCATTTCCGCGCACGCCTGACAGAGAGAGGGGGGAAAAAGGAGGTAAGTCGGGGAAACGGATGGCGGTGGAGGAGGCGGGACTGACCAAGGCCACGGGGTCGTTACTACGGGTGGCGGCCACGCTCAGGACCTCCACGTGAGAGTTCCCCTTCATGGCCTCGAAGATCTCCTTCAGCGTCGGGATGGGAATGTCCTAAAGGAGGAGGTCACATTTGACTTGGTTGTTATTATTATGATTTCATTATTATTATTAATTCAGAAATATTGTTTCATAATTATGCTTTCATAATTCTGATTTCAGAATTATTATGATTTCAGAATTATTATGATTTCAGAATTATCGTGATTTCATAATTATCGTGATTTCATAATTATCGTGATTTCATAATTGTCGTGATTTCATAATCATCGTGATTTCATAATTATCGTGATTTCATAATTATCGTGATTTCATAGTTATCAGGATTTCATAATTATTAGGATTTCATAATTATTATGACTTCATAATTATTATGATTTCATAATTATGATTTCATAATTATTATGATTTCATAATTATTATGATTTCATAATTCTTGTTTCATAATTCTTATTACATAATTATCATTGATTATATTAGATTAAAGTATGTTATATTATATTACATTAGATTACATTACATTAGATTATATTACATTAGATTACATTTTAGTAGATTAGATTACATTTTATTAGATTAGATTACATTAGATGAAATTACAAATTACAGCGGGCGTTCACCTTGATGTTGTTGAAGTTGACTTGGGTGAGGCTGCTGTCGTCGTTGAGGATCCTCTCCAGGGTCTCCTCCACGTTGGTGGGGTTGGGCGGTTCGTCCGGGAAGATCTTGAATGGGTCTTCTTTCACCACGCCTAAAAAAACAAATGGCGGTTCTACGCGGCGTCCAAGTTCCAAGGAGTGGTTTCGGGAGACGTACTGTTGATGCCCTCCGTGTTGGCGATTTGTCCGGTAGTGCCCAGGGCGTCGTAGTACTGCTTGTTGCTCATCAACGTGTACATGCCCAAAATGGCTGCCGAGAAGACAAGGAGAGAGAGTTTTAACGCGGGTGTTCTTCCACTACAGCAGAAATGGGTTCACTTTATGTTTCATTGGGAAATATGGGGGAAAATGTGCGCTTTATAGTCCGGAAAACACAATACTTTTTTTTGTCAAAAAGGATTTTTTTCTAATTTAAAAAATTTAATACATTTTTCTTCAATCTGGAATTGTACCATTTATTTTTTTACAGTGTTTTTCCATCCCCAAAAAAACATTTGTAAAAATATTAAAATAAATAACCACCTTTTTAGTGCAGTTTTTTATCAAAAAAAAACTCATTTTTCCATCCCAAAAATATCACTATTTTTCCAGCTTGTTTTCATTTAAAAAATCCCTTTTTTAATTTACATGACCATGTCTAAATCTGTCAAAAAAAGCCCTAAGAAATCAGTTTGTCCGACATTAGGTCCCACCAACAAACAAAACGTTGAAAAACCAGATGGGACACCCGTCAGTCACGGAGGGCAGGCACTTTTGAAAGAATTTGGTTAGTCGGCAAAGACTTCCGAACCTAAGAAGCGTGAAGACGGCCGGCCGGTATTGGACGGCGGCGGCGGCGACGTGTAAGCGAGAGCGCCACGCCGTCCTGCCGAGACCTTTAAATTTAGCGCACAGCGTCCCAAACAATCTATTCTGGTGCGTCTTGTCGACTTGCCCATGGAATTTTCTTTCAAATATTTCAACGTTGCCCAAGCGACAGGCCATGCGACAATTCAAAAGTTTTTAGTCATTTGTTGGCCCAACTTAAAGAATTAATCATTTTAGGTCACTTTCTGTAAATTTGGGTCGTTTTTGATCGATTTTGAGGGACTTCTTTGTTGGTTTGTGGCTTAATGTGACTTTTTGGAAATTTCAGGTGGCTTCATGTGACATTTTGTATTTCCAGGTCACTTTCTGTAAATTTTGGATCGTTTTTGATCCATTTTGAGGGACTTTTTTGTTCGTTTGTGGCTTCCTGTGACTTTTGGGGAAATTCTAGGTCACTTCCTGTGACTTTTGGGCATTTCCAGGTGACTTCTGGGGAAATTCTAGGTCACTTCCTGTGACTTTTGGGCATTTCCAGGTGACTTCTGGGAAAATTCAGGTGATCTCCTGTGACTTTTGGGAAAATTTGGGTGACGTTGTGACTTTTGGGCATTTCAGGTAACTTCCTGTGAGTTTTTTTACATTTCCAGGTGAATTCCTAATGCTTTAAACAACCCCTGATCATTAGCTGCCCATTTAGGCGCCATTTTGACAGCAGGAAGCAAACAAACCAATGAGATTGCAGCTAAGAAATGAACCAATTAGAGTTGACCACACAACTCACCCAAAAAATGGCAAAAAACGAAAGAATTTGATTGTGTACATACAATAAGAATGAGCTAGAAAGTGCCAGTCAGGCAAAACCACTGGGCCAATACCACCTCTGACCAGAAGGGGGCAGCCCCGCACCAAGACACTTTCCGCCGCCCCCCGGCCCTCCTCGACCCCGGCAACCAAAAAAAAAAGGGCAGGCAATCCAGCGAGACAGCTGCCTGCTTAGCCATAAACACCCGGCGCGTCCCCGAGCGTAACCCCGCTAGCTTTACGGCTAGAGCTAGCTTGGCCGCGGGTGCCGTTATCGTAAATAAAGGGGATAATGAGGCCACCCGCTTGCACTTTCCCGCTCTTTTGTAGCCGCCTTTTCACACTGGGCCAAAAAAAGGACAACGAAAAAAAGGCTGACGCAAGCAAGGCCAGATTTAATCCCGGCCTGGAAAACGTCCACATTTGGACGCCGTCCACCTGCTTTTGTCCTTAAAACTATCCAGAATTGCTTCTCGACTTTTCACAAAAGCGTAAAATCCACAGTTTGTGGTCCCGCCCTGAAAAAAATGGTGGCTAATGACCTCTAGTAGGCGCTATGGGACCATAACAGACAAAACAAACTGACTCGGGGTCACTTTTGTCCTAAAAATGAGTTGTTTACCTAATGTAAACCCCATTGAGCATGGTGACAGCGCTAATTGTAAAATGCTATAACTGACTTAGCAGCCGTAGCTAGCTAATAAAAGTGCCGCTAATAAATCTAGCCGCTAGTTGCTAGTTATTTAAAAGGAATTTAAACAGCGATATTTTCGCAAAAATATCTTGAAAAAAAAGTGAATTTTGATCAATTCCTATTTATTTTTAAATTATTTATTTTATTTTAGTATATTTTGTCGAATTTAGGATATTTCAATTCATTTTTTGGAATAATGACTATTTTTTATTTATTATTTTTCATTGATTGTTTTGCAGTTAAAATTGAATAAAGTATTTTTTTAATCTCAATATTAATTAAATGCTGGCCTTATTTCAGGTCTTAGGGTTCAAAAATGTATATATTTTTAATTCAATGTCATTTACATTTTGTATATTTTGTTGAATTTAGAATTTTTCAATGCATTTTTTGGAATCATGACTATTTTTTATTTATTATTTTTGATTGATTGTTTTGCAGTTAAAATTAAATAAAGTCTTTTTTTAATCTCAATATTAATTACATTTCGGTCAAATGAGGCATCATAGGGTTAAAAAAAAAAATGTTCAATTTAAAATATCCGCCAGGGCTCATCTAGGCTTTCTTTTTCTGTCAACGGGCGTGTTTTTTTTTCTTTCAAAAAGATACCCTATCTTGTTGCCACAGAAGCCACCGCGCCCAAGTAGCCATTTTATTTTGGAGCGGCTGACTGCGGGGAATCGGATCCCGTGGCGTGTTTGGCGAGGCTGCCGTGCCGTGACGGACGGACGGACGGGACTGGTACGCCAGGGGTTAACATTTTTAGGAAGTTTGTGTCTTACCCGTTTCATGATGCGAGCTGCCAAAAATAACCATAGTTGACCTGAATTTTATGACAGTTAAAAGTACATTTTCAACTGATTTTCATGTCTGTTTGTTTTTAAATGTTTTTATCATAAAAAAATCTATACAATTATACCTCTACTTATGCAAATGAGTGCCTCGAGATACGAAAAAGATGACAAAATCCCCCAAAATGTAAATGTTTTTTCCTTATCCGCTATTTTATTTTGAAAATATTATCGCGGATGCGTCGATTCTCACATTAGAACCCTTCTACACTGTGCCGGGCTCTCATTGGCCATCTCACAACAACCACTATCACTGTTTCAAGATGGTCCGCGATGTACTTTTGAGCGCTTGCTAGCAGGCGTACAATGGCGAGCTGCTCACCTGCGATGTCGCACATTTCTGCGTCGGTGGCGTTCTTGAGGGCTTCCTCCAGCTCGGGTTCCAGGAGCACCTGTTCGTGACCGGGAATTTCCGCCGCCTTTTTGGCCACAAAGGCTTTACCTGTGGGGTGCAAAAGTTCGCATTCAGGGTTGCCAGATAGCAAAGACGGTCCTGTCCAAATCGCAAGCTCCTCCCATTCCCTTGTACGACTGACGGGATGTATATTTTGGTATTATAGTTGGGGAAAAAACAGGTCAAGAGTGGGGTAAACATGGGTCGGTAGGTCGAATTGGTTGCCAGGTTGAGTAGAAAGTTGAGTTATGGGTAGATGGTGGTACCTTGGTAGGCTGGTTGGGGAGGTAGAGAGGTGGGTTATGTATGGAGGTAGGTAAGGGGTTATATCAGCTTGTTTTGTTAGCAATAGGTAGCTAGATTGGTTGGCAAGATAGGTAGGTGGTTTGTTTAGGTTTAGATAGGTACGTAGGTAGGTGGATGGGTAACGTTGGTAGGTTGGTAGGCGAGGTAGGCAGGTGCGTTATGCAGGTAAGTCGATGGCTAGATAGGTTGGAGGGTTACATTTGCTTGTTAGTGAGCTAGATAGTTAGCTTCCAAAGGTAGCTAGGTGGGTTGTGTAGGTGTAGTAAGGTAGGTAGGTAGGTAGGTTGGTGGTGGCTAGGTTGATTTCGTAGGTAGATGGGTTATCTGGATCAGGTTGTTAAGGTAGGTAGGCGGGTTTGTAGGTAGGTAAGTAGATGTAGGGGGGTAGATAAGTGGGTGTAGATAGGTAGGTAACTGGATAATGTAGGTACGTGTATGTAGCTAGTTAGGGTTACCTGTATTTGGTTGCCCAGCCAGACAGGTAGGTAGGTAGGTTGGGGAAGCTGGTAGCTTGGTTAGGTAGGTAGGTAGGTAGGTAGGTATGTAGGTAGGTAGGTAGATAGGTTGCTTGGCAAGGTAGGGAGGGGGGTTACATATTTAGGTAGGTAGCTAAGTAGGTAAGTAGTACCCTAGATAGGTAGATGGTGGTATCTAGGTGGATTTTGTCAGTGAGTAGGTGGTTTATGTAGGTAAGTAGTTGGGTTCCGTTAGCTGGCTTGATTAGCATTTTGGGTTATAGGTAAGTTGGTAGGGTAGGGGATGTGAATTTTTGCTCTGCTTTGGCGTCCGTTCACCTTTTTTCTCCCCGGTGAATGGCACCAACTCCTCCCGGTCCGGATTCTCCATGGCCTCCTTCTCCAGGTGCTGCATCAGAGCGTCTCGATCGTACGCTCCCGTCGGGCCCTTCTTGGTCTGGTCCCGCTGACGCATGCCGGCCGGCAGCAGGGCGTTCTGGGTGGGTGGAGATGAGTGGCTCAAACCCGGGTGGCGACCGCTCACCAAAAAAAAAGAAAAAAAAACACAACCTACCTCCGGGTCCATCTCTTGCAGCTCATAGTCCAGCAGGTCCAGTTCTTCGGGACTCAAAGCCTTGAGGATGGCGTCCTCGTCGATGTCCCTGGGGTCCGACATGGCGTCCGTCCGATTGGCTCGCTCTGGCGAGTGGGGTGCCGCTGCAGAAACAAAAAAGAGTCGTGTGACGTCACGCCGGGTGGGCGAGCGAGCGAGGACGGGAGCCAAATAGAGAGAGAGAGAAAGAGAGAGAAGCCAAACGTCGGCCGGTAACTTTAAACCGTAAGCACGCTAAGAATAGTAGCTAGGCCGGGCGGGCACCCTCATTAATCACTCGCGTACCCTCATTTGTCAACCGGGCACCCACACAAATGTGCGTAGGGGCTCTTGATGAAGATTGACAGGCATTCTGGCAACCCGGTGGTCAAAATGCAGCTTTTTTTTATGTTTTCAATGGGGAAAACTTGTTGCCAAGTCCCAAACTTTTCCTGGAAAAGTATGGGACTTGGCAACAAATGTTAGCAAATTGAATTGAATTTGTGACCAATTTGTTTTCCTGGAAAAGTTTGGGACTTGGCAACCAATGTTAGCAATTGGAATTATTTTTTTTTATTGAGTGGGGTTAAAAATAGAAAAAAAACATTCAGGTTATTAATCTTTTCTGTAATGTTTGCGCAATGTTATTATTTTATGTGGGCCGGGCCATTTTAAATATAATATTTAGATTGTTGTTTTTTTTAAATGAACTAAAGGAACTGGATTAAAAGCCCTAAATATTGTTTTTTTTATAGATTTGAGATTTTTTTCTTAGTATGCATTGAATAATTGGTTTCCATTTAGAAAGGAAAACCATTTTTAATTATGTTCCATATTAAAATGGAAAACAGAAAATATTTTTACATTTTGCAAGATGATTTTTGACCTAAAAACAGAAGAAAATGGATTTAAAAAATTGCAATTATTGATTTAAAATGGGGAAAATCAGGAAATGTGATATACATCTATATCTATCATTTTAATTTGATCCTAAAACAGAAAGTCAGATTAAGAAAAAATGGTGGCCAATATCATTTTTTTCCCACCCTTCCAAGGTCCACAATTAACCCCTTAGCTGTCGTTGTCATGATTATTAGCCCCTCCCACTGGTCCAATGACGACAGGTTGGACGTTCGGCGTGTTTTTTTTGTTTTTTTTCCCCGCTGAAAGTGCAGCGCGTTGATCTTTGGTTCTTTTCCTGCACGCCCGAGTGAAACATTCCAAATCATGCTGGGCTTAATTTTAGCTTGACAAGTCAGCTACTTGTAGCCGTGTCAAGCCTCAGCGCCTTAAGTTGGCCCCCCACCACCCCCCAAAGCCAACACACACACACACACATGGACCATCCACAAGGTGTCTTATTGGCCAACTTCCAACTCCTCCACCTTTGATTTCCAAATCTGAAAAAAGTTCAGTAAAAAGTAGAGTTTTGCCTCCAAAAACTACTTTAAAAAACCTTCTAGCCTTCAGATGAAGTCCATTTTCTCACATTTGATCAATTTGAAATATGAAAATTGCAATAATACCAATGGTTTCCTCCCACATCCCCAAAACAAGCATGCTAAGCTAATTATACGCTAAATATTCCTTGATTATGTCTCTCCTCGTGCCCTGCCATTGGCTAATTTAGGGTATCCCCCATTTGGTGGCTGTACTAACTAGGATAGGCTCCAGCACCCCAGGAACCCTTGTGAGGATCACCAGCTACAGAAAATGAATGAATTTTTGTTGCTATAAATGTCAGTGTTCAAAATCCTGCTTTATTAGTAAAAAAACTTGAAAAGACACAATTACAAGGTTCTAAATTGATTCCTTTTGCAATTGTTTTTCTTCCAGAAGCTTCAATATGCATTTAATCGTCCCTATTACACACATCTTATTTTTCTAGACCCTCATGTCCCAAAAAATGTCAAGAAAAACCTTTGAAAAATCCACTTTCATGTTCAAATTCCAAAAAAATGTTAATATTCCAACCTAAAACCAAAGGCTAACCTTCACAAAAGCTAGATGTTTCCATCCACTTGGACTTCTCCGTAATTAGCTTCCAATTTTAACCTCCAAAATAAATAGCACCCAAATAAATACTTTCATCTACACAACCAATCCGTCACCCCTGCAGATCTTTCATCGACAAACGTTGACTTTTCTCTACATTAAAAGTGAAAAAAAGAAGCTAATGGACGTTACGTACCTCAAGTGACAACGTCCGAGCCTCCACTGAGAGACACAAAGCGCCCACCCCCGCTCTAGCACCCCAAAGCGCAGGACCCAAAACAGCCCACCACCTCTCCAATGACGTGGGCACTAAAATAGGGAAGGCACATTAAGAGAACTTTCCCCATAGACGGCGAAAGGGGAAACGATGCCCTCCAGTGGCCCAAATAAGCCATCACAACCTTCCACGTTCAAAATAGCTTTGATTCAATATATAAATACAATTCAAAATAGGGATGTAACAGTAACTAATACATTAACAATTAATAAATTATACAATAGATGAATACACAAATAATTAATACATTATCAATAATAAATTAATACACAAACAATTGGTAAATTATCCGTAATAAATTAATACACAAACAATTAATACATTATCAATAATAAATTATGTATTAAATATTTAATGAATCATAACACAAACTAATACAAATAATTAATATATTTGTTATTGCTTAATTTATTTGTCCGAGTTATTATGTATTGAATATTTTATAAATAATAACAATATCTAATATAAAAAATATTAATAAATTTATTCTTGATTTATTTATTAGTCAGCGTTATTATGTATTAAATATTTAATGAATAATGACAAATAACTAATAAATAAAATAGTTGATGAATGTATTTAATAATAATTATTGATAATTAATGCAGTTAATTAAATTCAATAAAAATATTCCATAAAACAGAAAATGAAAGAAAAAAAATTGTGGCAACATAAATATTTTTGAATTGATAAACCCGTGCACATGCTGGAAAAAAAAAGAGAGGAGTGAAATGACGTTTGTTGCCTGCAGGTGGCGCCACATACAAAGTCGTCTATCTTTTCTTCAAGAAACAGACTTTTGTTTTCCTGTGAGAAATTCCAATCGAATTGTAGTCTTTTGTTATGATAATAATAATAATAATAATGAAATACATTCTTAAAATCACCACCTTAAAAGCCACTGGACAACATTCCGCCCCACCCATATGGTTACTATGACAACAATGTATTTTTATTTACAGTGGTAACTCCCTCTCCAAACTAAATAAAATTGCAGAACTAGTTTTGTTACGTGCCTCATTCATAAATAGAGCAGAATTGTATATGCACATTATGCAATTTGTTCCACAGTCCTCATAAAACTATATCAACAACAACAAAACCCTTTAAAAACGATCAGCATCCCAATTTCGGATGGAAAATGTCCAAAAAAAACACAAAAATTATAAGAAAATGCTTTATAAACATGCAAAAAACATTTTCTGTTGATGCAAGAGCATAAATGCTAACAGGGAGCTAACATTAGCACACTAACAGTAATAAAACAGATCCAGGCAACTTAACTTTATGAATTAAAATCAACCTAAAATGTAAACGAACTTGCAACTTCCTGTTCCACTTGAACCAGGAAGTCAGTGGACACCCACTAAAAAAATAAAAACACACAGCACCTCCCACGACGACAGTTTTGTTCCCCTTAAAAACACTTCCTCCGAGACCACACACACACACACACACATGAACTTGAGCCGCCTATGACACATTTCCGCCACCAGGGGCACTCAAGAGACACGCAATTTATAGGATAAAGGAGACAAAAGTCTTTTGTCTTCAAACATTTAACGTGCGTTTGTCTGATGTTGTCAAGGAGAGAAGTTTGTGTTTGTTGTGGGGGCGTGGCTTGGCGTATCTATGGATTACTTATAGAGGAGTCTCTTATGTGTGTCTGAATGATGAACTTTAAAAAAGAAAAAAAAAAGGTGTGGGTATATATGAAGTAATTTTGTCCAGACTAGACGGGTGTGTGTGTGTGTGTTATTGTGTACTTGTGAACAAAATGTAGGTTCATGTCTGGTCGTGTACTTGAAACTAGGAGTGTATACTTGGATGATGTATTTAGGTTTTCATCTTTGTGGAATTTGTGTGTGTGTGTGTGTTCAAGTTCAAGAGTGACAAAAGAATAGATGTGTGCTATATGTAGGGGGCGGGGTCTATTCTTGGTCCATATTTGTAATAAAAATGTGTTTTCATATCAAACTCGGGTTGGTTGGCGGGTCGCATTAACGTCAACCCTATTTTATGTGGGCCGGACAATTTTTGATAGAATATTTAGATTTTTTTTTTTAATAAATGGATTAAATTAACTGGATTCAAAGCCTTTAATATTCATTTTTTTATAGATTTAAAAGAATATTTATTTGAGGTTATTTATATATATTTTTAGATTTGACAAAATGATTTTTGAACTAAAAACAAATAAAAATGGTTTAAAAATGACAATTATTGATTTAAAAGGGGGGAAATCAGGAAATGTAATATACATTGGACCATTTTAGATATATTTATATTTTTTTATAAATGGATTAAAAGAACTGGATTAAAGGAAAGGCCCTGACTATTCAGTTTTTTAGAGATCTAAAACCATGTTTATTTTAGCTTTTTTGGAATATATTTTTAAATTTTACAAGAAGATTTTTGACCTAAAAACTGAAAAAAAATGATTAAAAAATGACAATTATTGATTTAAAAAGGTGGAAATCAGTAAGTATAATATTCTTTTAAATTTGAATTTAAAACAGAAAGTCGGCACTCATCATTAACTTTTTCGGGCCACATAAAATGAGGTGGCGGGCCAGATTCGGCCCCCCAGCCACCACTTTGACACCTGTAATGTAGTGTGTTATACACATCTGTAGTTTATGTGTGAGTACAGTTATGAAAAAGTGTTTTTTGGCCAATAAGTGTGTGTATGAAAGTTTGTTTGTGTTCATATAGTATTATCTAATATAATGTAAATGTATATGTAGGATTATTATATTTGAGTATATGTATTAGTGAGTTTTAAGCATGTTTTTTTGTGTATTTGTGTGAGAAGGGGCTATGTAAATAAATTGTGTGTGTGTTTTGATCTATGATGATGTGAGTGTACTTGTTGTTGTTGTGTTTGTTTACTTTTGTGTGTGTGTGTGTGTCTTTGGGTGTTTATGATCTTATTTTGATGTATGTCATGGTTGTGCGTTGATACACACGATAAAATTTTGATGAAGGGCAGGCACGTGAGTGTGTGTGCACATGCTGTTCAATTAAACCGCAATCAAAAAGTTCATCATAATTAGGTCGTGTTTTGATGACTCAAATGTACAGTCGCTAAACATGTGGTGCTTGTGTTGCCGTGGTAACGGGAAAAACACAGCCTGATAGAGTCACATGTCTGGGAAAAAAAATGAATGAATCATATAGAAATGATTGAGACCACATTTGGCAATATTTTGGTTGATTTAGGACATAATATTTAAATATAACGTTAAAATTTGAAGTGTACATATGAGGATGCTATTTAAAAATACATTAATTCTTTTTAAGGGTTAAAAAATGGTGCTCTTGTGGGTTTTTATTTCTTCTGGTTTTATTTTGACACAATTTTTTCGGTCTCTATTTTTGTTTCCTTTTTTTTGTCTGAAAGAGGAAGAGAAAATTTCCAAAGGAAAAAAATGACATTTTATCCTCGTGATAAAGTTCAATGATTCTTTAACCTATTAAACGTAAAAATGAAACTACAGCTAAAAAACATTAAATCCTCTATTTTAAAAAACTATTTAAATAGAAAAATATTTAAAAAATACAAAAAAATACTAAATGAATGTTATTTTGTTTTTCATTAATATTTTATTTCATCAAAAAATATTTCTTTTTCAGATTTCATTCATCTTTTGGACCACACAGGGTTGCGGGGGTGCTGCAGCAAACCTGCACAACTAATTCCTTTTAATTTGACTTATTTTTATTTAATTTTCTGTATTTTTATCTCAATTTTTTAGTTGAATTCTACATGAATTCCCTGTATTTTATCTATTTTTTTTAATTTACATGAATTTCCAGTATTTTTTATCTCTTTTTTATTTAATATAAATTTCCTGCATTTTTATCTGTATTTTTTTTTTCAAATTTAATTTCACATATTTTTTCCAACTTTCCCCCCCTCTCTCTGCCATGAGCCCCAAAAAACGTCTATTTAACTTTCAGTAAATACTTAAAATTCCCAACTGGATCTTTTTTGGTGAATGGCCGAAAATGTGAATGGTCTCCGACACCCCCCCCCAAGCGTCAATTGTCTTTGTCTGTGGACGCCGTCCGAAGCCCACCCCCTTTGTCCCACCCGGGTGGCGGCGGTCTGCGAATGTTTTGGGGGGGGTGCCGTATCCCATTTCCAACTCCGCTTTGAAGTCCCCTCCCCCTTCGACCCCCCTTGCCCCCCCCCTCCCACACATGAGCGCATGGGGAAAGAATTTTGAAGCAGATCCATCCCAGAAAAAAACACAACACAACCAAGTAGAGAAAAACCAAGGAAGGTCGGCGTGCTAACCAAACACGCTAGCAAAAATGGCTAATCACTTCAAATGTATTTCATAACATTTTACATTTATTATACGTCATTCGTTCATTTATTATTTTCTGAATTGTTGAATGGCCCAATATTCGCAGGAGGTGCTGTAGCCTATCTCGGCTAACTAGGGTAAGGTTTAGATTTTTTTTAAATAAATGGATTAAAAGCCAGAAATATTCATTTTTTATAGATCTAAAACAATGTTTACTTGAGCTTTTTTTTAAATATATTTTTAGATTTTACAAAATGATTTTTGAACTAAAAACAGAAAAAAATGATTAAAAATGACAATTATTGATTTAGAATGGGGGAAATCAGGAAATGTATTATACATATCTATCGTTTTAATTTGAAAAAAAAAAATCGACACTCATGATTGACTTTCCCGGACCGCACAAAATGATGCGGCGGGCCAGATTTGGCCCCCGGGCCGCCACTTTGACACCTATGGCCTATAGTTAGCTTAGCATACACTTTTAGGGCGATGTGGGAGGACACAAAAGCACCTGGGGAAAAAGACCCACGCAACACAAAACACAATTCCACACATTCAGGACCACCTGGAATCGAACCCTCGACCCCAGAACTGCGAGGCCTTTTCTACCCGAATGAATACTTATCCTGTGTATCGCTGAAAGCAAGCCTCATTTCTTCCGCTTCTTTTCGTGTTCCAACAAAATCTTCTTTTAATATATTCAATTAAAATAAGAAGAGCGACGCCCTCGCAATGATGCAATAAAAAAATGTTTTGTTTTGAATGTAACTAACTAATCCTCTCCCCAAAAAATAACCCCATTTTCTATTGGACTAAAAAAAAAATCCCCATGGCAATTCCAACCAAACGCCTCCTCACTGACAAAACACACAAAAAAGGAGGCCAAACGAGACACCCAAAGGCGCATTTGGTGACGCTAAAAACCCGAGACAATGGCGGCGGGCGGCCATGCTAACTAAGCCCAAACACCCGGTGAATTTCCATGTCAAAAATGTGAACATGTGCACCAACAATGGTAATTCCGTCACCACCCACACACAACCACACACACAACCACAGAAACCTCACCCAAATAACAATTTTCGTTCCAGCCAATCAACTACAAGGAAATTGAAACAAGATTCAATTACTATTTCTTCTAAATGTAGTCGGCAATATTTAGAAATGAGTCATTAAAACACGGGAATATTTTACAAGTAGGAAAATAACGACAACAACATTTAATAATAAGGAAAATAATGAATAATAGTGGGCTATCACATTTGTATCTAAAGCCAATTTAGCATACAATTAGCCTAGCATGCATCTTTTTGGGATGTGAGAGGAAACTCGAGTACCCGGAGAAAACTAACACAAGCCTCAACCCCAGAAATGTGAGACCTATGCCCAAATTTAGCCTACAATTAGCCTAGCCTATGTTTTTGGGATGTGGGAGGAAAATAGAGCACCCAAAGAAAACCCACACAAGGCTCAACCCCAGAAATGTGAGATATATGCCCAAATTTAGCCTACAATTAGCCTAGCCTATGTTTTTGAGATGTGGGAAGAAACTAGAGCACCCAGAGAAAACCCACACAAGCCTGGGAGAACATGAAATACCACACAAGTGAGGATCAACCTGGGATCGAACCCGTGACTCCAGAAATGCGAGACCTGTGCCCGAATTTAGCATACAATTAGCCTAGCCTATGTTTTTGGGATGTGAGAGGAAACTGGAGAACCCAGACAAAACCCACACAAGCCTGAGGACAACATGCAAACACAACATAGTGGCGACCAACCTGGGATCGAACCCTCGACCCTAGAATTGCGAGGCCGAAGAAAACTAACCACTCCCTCCCTGAACTGCCCTAATTTTAAAATCAAACCAAAAAAAAACTGATTTAAGAAGTAACACAACACCCTCGTGATTTTTTTTAGTATGTCATCCAAAAAGTGGGTCGCTCGGCAACATCCTTTTTTTTGGAACAAGAAACTTCCTGTCACTTGTTTTGGTTGAAATTCACATGATTTCAAGACTTCCTATCTCCTTTTGTAAAATCTAAAAATATATTTTAAAAAAAGCTCAAATAAACATTGTTTTAGATCTCTAAAAAAATGGAATATTCAGGCCTTTTAATCCATTTATTTAAAAAAATATATAAAAATATTCTATCTAAAATGGTGAAACCCGAGCCCGACACCCTTATCCCAATCAAATTCCCTTATTTTAACTCCATATATATTTTAATATGTATTTCTTGCCAACCCTCCTACTTTAAATGAACTTGGACATCTCGTAAGGTCAACAAGGACCAATAACATATCCTTTAAAGTTATATTTTAAAAATAGAAACCAGATATAAGCGAGCTACAGCTATCCAGATGCATGCTGGGTATTTATTTTCCAGCCATCCAACCCGCCCACCCACCTTAACAGTGGGTGTGGCTTCCATTTGGCATAAATATTTACATGGGGCATATGACCTCCATTTCCATAGGGGGGCGTCGGCCTAATCCATCTTAACCACTGTGGGGGCCCCCCCACCCCCACCCCCGAGCGGCAAACAACATGTGGCACCCCCAGGGTCCCCCTTTGATTGCGTTGTTGGCGGTGCCAGACTGTGGCTCCGCCCCCCCCTAGTCCCCCTTCCGGGGTTGCGTCCTTCCTGCAGCCGGCTGATGTCAGGCCGCAGGAATGTGCAAAACAGAGCACACTGGGGGTCCTTGTTGGCCCCCGTGAATGAAAAAGAGAGAATGCACAACGGCCGTTTCGTTTCCGAAGAAACGCAGACGGCGTTCGCCAAAAGGGAGAAAAAAATGGCATGTGAAAGTAGAGAAACATGAAGTGCGAAAAATGGCAGTGGTTGCCCACCTTTTTGGACAAAAATAAATAAACTAATGGACCTTGTTTGTAGTCTAATAGTAAATTATTGCTAATTCAATGCTATGGTTAGGTGCATTTTAGATATAATATTTAGATTTGTTGTATATAAATGGATTAAAAGAAGTGGATTAAAAGCCCTGAATATTCCGTTTTATAGATCTATAACAATGTTCATTTTAGATTTGTTTGTATATTTTTAGATTTTAGAAAATGTTTTTTGAACGAAAAACACAAAAAGTGGATTGAAAAATAAAATGATTGATTAAAAAGGGGGAAAAAAAATCAGGAAATTTAATATACACGGGACCATTTTAAATATACTTTATATTTATTAAATATACTTTTTTTATAAATGGATTAAAAGAACTGGATTAAAAACCCTGAATATTCAGTTTTTAATAGATCTAAAACCATTTTTATTTGAGCTTTTTTAAAAAAATTTTTTAGATTTGACAACATTATTTTTTAACTAAAAACACAGAAAAATTGATTAAAAAATGACAAAAATTGATTTAAAAGGGGGAAATGAGGGTAAATGTAATATACATCCATACTCAATTTGGATCCTAAAACAGAAAGTTGGCACTCATAATTTACTTTTCCGGGCCACATAAATTGATGCGGCGGGCCACTTTTGGCCCCCGGGCCACCACTTTGACACATGTGGCTTAGACACTGCCGCTTGATATCAAAATAAAGTCAAATTTCTCATATTATTCTCAACAGGGAATTTGATTTGCTATGTAACCATTGTCTGCCATTGATGGCACTTGAAATATGTTATTGATTTATTATGTATGTATTTAAAATGAAAGAATGCAAAAAGTACTTTAGCACTTTGGCAGCTTAGTCAACACAACATGTTTGTGCAAATGTTATTGATTGACATGTGTGGGCGGAGCTGATAAGAGACTGCTGTGTTTTGTTTGGACACAAACGTTTTAAAAAAAGAAAGCTGTCAATCATTCAAAAACTGCCCGGTCAGCATGGATTCTTTCCTACTCAGCATTTTTTCTTAAAATACTTTTTGTGCCAAATAATGACTGTCATTTCAGCACTATTAATGCACAGCCACCACATTAAAAGACAAACTGTACTTATTTATATATCAACTGCATTGGATTATCAAAAACATTAGCAAGCTAGCATAGTATCAGCTAAAGTTGTAGGCCATTTTTTTTAGCTAGCAGAGCATTGGCTAAAGTCAGTAATAAACATTTTTTTAACTGAATTGCCACACATTAAGATAGCATAGCGGAGGCTAATGTCGCACTATTTAAATTAACAGCTAGGGAACAAGCTAGCATAGCAGAAGCTAATGTTAGTTTTCAGCCATGTTTAGCTAGATTTGTTAAAATAATCGCAATTAATTAATAATTTACAGAAGAAGATTAACAGAAAGAAAATAGCATATTATTTGAGGGCGCCAAAGTGAAAACGGCTCGTCAAGGTCAACCGAGTTTGGAGTCTCGGGTACTTTCCTGCGCCTTTGAAAACGGCTACGCGTCGCTAAGCATTAGCACGGTACTTCTGCCTTTTTTATTTACATGCGCTAATCTTTACGCTTTCGCTAATATTCAAATCCGACGTCTAAGCACCAATATTCCCCCAATACTCTTGGACTGATACCGCTTTTGCCCCCAAGAGGTCGCTAAAGCAAAAAATACCACTTTTTAAAATTCTAAAGTACTGCTTACTTACGTATGTATCGATCGTCAATCATTAGGAGCGTCCAATCCTGTCAGTTCCATGCCTCAAATTGGGAAAGAGCCTTTTGAAGAATTGGTGAGTTGCAAAGTGTTTTTGCGTTTCACTGCCCTCTGCAGGCCTGGAGGGGAATGAATGAATAAATATTTTGTAAGTAGAATCTTAGTGCAGTATTACAATGAGACCAGTTTTAATCTACTGTGCAATATTAGACAACGTCGATAACATATTTTTGGAAAAAATACACATTTCTTTTATATTTAAAATTATGGCAACAAGACCATTTTTATACGGATTTTGTGCGAAAACGGCCGATGCCGAAACAACAACGATTCCACATTTTCTGAAAAAATATACACATTTCTTCATTTGAAATACTTGGAATACTTAGAATTTATTACTGTCCCGATTTGGAAACCCGTGATGTTGCCATCCGATAAATTTGACCAAAAACAGAACCAAAACCGGCTAAGTGAAAGTGAAGACACATTTTAGTACAAAAATCCCGGGCACGGAAGAAAACAGAAAAGGAGCGATCAAATGTCTCGATTATTTGCACGTGCACGGACATTACGTGTCTTTGTATTGTGGTTACGGGTTGGCGTGGGCGTCGAAATTGGACGCGTGTGGGAAGGTGAAAAAAAATGACTTGGTTTGGCAAACACACACACACACACATTACACAGTACACACCCGATAAAATAGTTGAACAGTAATCAACTCGAAAATCACGTTGCAACGTGCAGGTCTACTGTACTTTCAGGAACCTGGTTAACTAATTCACTACCATTGAAAGGGTTCGACGTCCAATCCGTTTAGACTGGGAGGGGCCAATAAAAAAGCTTTTTAGGCTAAAATGTGGGTTTTACGGCATCATTCATTTCCAATAACAAGATAAAAACAATTTAGCCTACAATTAGCATAGCATGTATGTTTTGGGGGAAAGTGGAGAACCCATAGAAAAACCACAAAAGCCCGAGGAGACAATATATAGTCTACACAGTGAAGACACACCTGGGATCGAACCCAGAACTGTGAGTCAGATGCGCTAACCACTTATCCTCTATAGCAAGCTTGGAAAATGAAATTTAACATATTTACTCGCATATAAGCCACTTTTGTCGGGCAAAAAGCATGATAACTGAATTGAGAGTATGGCTTATATGCGCATAAAAACTTGACATGCACGAAACTGCATGTTGACGCCGACATGACATGATGACATCACGACAAAATGGCGTTGTGACGTCATGACGCCAGATTTTCCCTTCAAAGTAACACAAAAAATGTGACAGATGGGCGGGGTCAGCACAAGATAGGATACATATAAAAAAGTGCATCCGTTAATAGTACAACAGAAAAAAGGACTAAAGTACTATTAACATACTCATCACTCACCATTAAAGTAAAAAATATACAAAGTACAAAGTCAGGTCAAAAGGAATGTATTAAGAAATATGAAAATGTCATTAAAAAAGATAGAAGGGCTGTAAAACACATAAAAACAAATAAGAGTTGACAGAGATATTGCCACTGGCTTCCATGTGATGGCGCCGTTTTGGGGTAAAAATAAATAAATAAGGAAAATAAAAAATAATATTATTTGGACAACGTGGGCGGGCCGGATTAAAAAGCCCAGCGGGCCCGTATGTGGCCCGCGGGCCGTAGTTTGCCCACCACGCTAGGCTAGTTCCTTTTGTTGTTATATTGCTGAACTGAAATGAAAACTAGGACGATCTTAATGTTTGTAAACAAACAACATTGACTGCTAAGCATTCTAAAGAAATAAAGTCATGTGACATCGGCATGCCAATCCAAGGTAAAAATAAATACATTCCGACACGCCCCCTGCAGGTGTTTGTTGACATGCCGGAAGTTCAAGATGTTTCTGTTGAACTTCATACCGACCGACCGACCGACCGACCTGCCGACCTGCCAGCCTCACCTTCAGCAGGAAATCTTTTCATGGCCAACAAAAATGATTGACATTTTTCTCAAGACGTCCAAATTGCATTTAATAACCACTTTTCATAATTATAGAGAGGATACATTGCATGACGCATACTAATTTTTCTGCAGGTGAACTTTCCGTTTTGTATTATCTTCGAACATAAACGGACAAAACTCATTTGCACACGTGACCTTTGACCCCCAAAAGGTTATCAAATGATGTGTTGAATATTACAAAGATATCGTTCGAGTTTAATCGTCCCTTTCGTCATTCTTGAGTTATCTTGAAAGCAAACCAACCAATCCAATTTGGTCATGTGACCTTTGACCCCATATTGTAATCACATTCCTTTTGATATTACAAAGATATCCTGTGAATATGATCATCCCTAATTTTGTCTTGAGCCCAAACAAATCCAATTTGGGTGCAGTTGACCTTTGACCCCAGAATGTAATCACCATCTTTTTCATATTCCAAACATATCCTGCAAAATGTATTATCAAAAAAAAATCTTATATTACCTTCCTCCCAAACAAATCCAATTTGGTACATTAACTTTTGACCCCAAAATGTATTATCCCTAATTTTATTCTTAAATTATTTCAATCCCAAACAAATCCAATTTAGCTTTTATGTGCGCTTTATAGTACTGAAAATACAGTACGTTTGTTTTTTTTTAGGATTCTTTTTTTTATTCTGCGTGGAGGCCACTATTGGTTGAAGTACTATTGTTTATTCAATATATTTTTTGCATTTATCAGTGTCAGTACAGATTTTGTTGTTTTCCAGCCTGATTCTATTTCAAACTTGACCGTAGAAGCTAAATACCGTATTTTCCATATATAAGGTGCACCACATTATAAGGCGCCCTGTCTATTTTGGAGAAAATTTAAGACTTTTAAGTGCGTCTTATAGTCGTGAAAATACGGTAGCCCAATGACCTTTGACCCCAAAATGTAAACCCCTCCTCCTTTTTCATATTCCAAACAAACCCCGCAAATTTAACCACCCCTATTTTTCATTCTCGAGCCCTTCCAAATCCAATGTGCTCCGCTGACCTTTGACCCCAAACGTAAACACCCCCTCAATTTCATATGACAAACATATTTTGCAAATTTGAGAGCGGTCACATGATGACTTTGCACTTTTTCCAATGTTGACGTCCAGTCAAAATGTTCCCAAACATTCCTTGCCGCTAAGCTCTTGTTTTTTACCCGCACGGATCAGCGACTTGGAGCGATTGGCGCCGAGTGGTCGCCCACGGGAAAGGTCTCGTGACCAGACGCCCTTTTACAAAAGGTCATTTAAGTATATGTAAACTACAAGCCAAATTATTTTGGGACATATTATCGTGGTGGACAAGTGGAGGCTATCAAGCCACCTGTGGCTTTTCCTCGGGTCGGCTTGCTTGTTTACTCGGGGGATAGGTCGCCATTTTTTTCTCACGCGGCTCGGTTCGCATGGTTGGACGAAGGCCAAAGGGGAGGAATTATTCCCATGTCAACAATAATGGACAGAGATCGTGTTCTGGTGTTATTGTCCACTTATTTTTCAGATTTTTGGAGTTTGTACAAAGTTTGTACGTTCTAGGCTTGCGTGGGTATTCCCCGGGTACTCCAGTTTCATTCCACATCCCAAAAAGTTCCAAGCTAGGCTAACAGCATGCTGAATTGCCCTTACCTTAAATGGTTGTCCAAGTTCTGTCTCCTCATGCCCTCTGATTGGCTGGCCCATGATCCTGGTGACCTCTGACCGGGATAGGCTCCAGCACCCCCTGTGAAGATAGGTGGTTTAGAAAAATTAGTGAATCGTATTTCTTTGTGTTTTAAACTTTGTAAATACAAATAAATATGGAACAAGCATTTTATTCATGTATTTATTCAGTATTTTTTAATTAAGGAATCAACAAGTAAAAATATACGGGCTGCCATATAATTGTGGGCGGGGCTTGAAGGGATTAAAAGGGGTGTGTAGACTTTTAAAATCAGAGTTTGCCCTCATAATGGCCGCCATATTACGTGTTGGTTGATATGCGGGGTACAAACTACGAGTTACGATAAATCGTGGAAGAGGCGCTATCTTTATGGTCCATAAAAAAAGATAATGTTTATAAAAATGAATGAGATTGTGCAATCTGAACAGGAAATGATGATGTTGTTAAATTCCAACTCGGTAATTATCATAAAAACATTTTAAAAATGAATTTGCATAGTTATTGGACGGATTGGGAGCTGCGTCCAATCCAAACCGGGAAGATTGACATCCTCTCAATTGATTATGTTTAGCCGAGTTTGTAAAAACGGGTTAGACGTCCAATTTATCTGAACTGGGAGGGTTGGCAGAGAATAAACGTCTTGACCAAATCTGCAAAAAAATATATTTTTCTAATATCTGTTTTAATTCAGAGGATGTTTCCTCCCACATAACAAAATCTAGCATGCTAGGCTAATTGGATGCTAAACTTTTTTAGTTGGAGTTTGTGCATTTTACATTGCTGTTTATGTGTTGGTATATTTGTACTCTTATAAATAAGATTTTTTTGCTGAAATATTACATGAACGACTTACATGTATTTTTAAGTGTGGATTTTCTCTGGGTACATGGGTTTCCTCCCAAATCCCCAAAACATGCTAAACTAGCTAGTTGACCACTCAAAAATTAGGTGTGTTGTTCCCCACCTAGTGCTCGTAGTTAGCTGGGATAAGCTCCAGCACCCCCTACAACATATGTGAGACGCAGAAAATGATTAAGAGCAACTGTAATCGGTTCAAATCTTGGCAGCAAATCAACGGAAAGCTTTCTAAAAAGACGTCATATCGTCTTTTGGGTTTTCCCAAACTAACAAGATTGGTCGCCGGCCTTCCAGGGAGTCGAACTTGGACACCTGGCAGTGCGGCCCACTAAAGTGACGAGCTTTGCAACTCCACTGGATTTAACAGCGATGGTCCGACGCGTGGCTGTTTGGTTTTAAGGAATTTTGATTAAACTGGTAATACAGCGGGATTAAGATACTTAAAGAGCAGATTATTTATTGCATTGATGAAACTGGCAGATTTTGGGGGATTTTTTGTTTTGTTTTTGGCCGGATTATCCGGCCCAGAGCTGTTTTTTTCCGGAACCTTTTCTTTGTCTGAGGGGAAACGCCAAAGCAAAAACAGACGCCGTTACGCTAGTCTTTGTTGCTATTTTGTTTGGTCTGCGCTTTTAATCCCGCCCCCCTCGCCGTCCCCCCGTCGGCGTGGTCGTCACTGGCGGGGGAGGATGAAAGAAAGACGTGACCCAAATTCCCCAAAAGACAAAACAATGGCGGCGCCGGGAAAGCGTCACGCGTGGAAAACGCCGACGGTGTCCAATTTATTGAGAGTGTAAAGAGTGGCGTCCAATGTTTGGTTTTCGGGAAATGGCTTTTTTTGTTGGATTTGGTTGGCCTCTTGTTGCTTTTGGGTCACTTCCTCTTGGTTTTGGGTCATTTCCTGCTGATTTGGGGGACATTTCAGGTTTCTTTTGCAATGTTTTCATATCATTTTTCGGATTTTGGGTCATTTTCTGTTGATTTTGTGGGGTTTCTGGGTGACTTTTTGGTTATTTAGCATCTCCCTAGCTAGCATGCTAGCTAGTGGGTATTTTATGGTTTATCCTGCGAGTGACATCGCAACCAGAACTAGCTTTTTTAACATAGCGATAGCTAGCTAACACATTTACAGAACACCAGAACATAAAGAAAAAAACATTAAATATATTTAGATTTTTTTAAAATAAATGGATTAAAAGAATATTTAGTTTTTATAGGTCTAAAACAATGTTTATTTTAGCTTTTTTATATATATATTTTTTTAGATTTTACAAAATTATTTTTGAATTAAAAACAGAAAAAATGATTAAAAAATGAAAATTATTTATTTAAAAAGGGGGAAAAAAATCAGGAAATTTAATATACATCTATACTCTTCATCTTAATTTGATCCTAAAAATGAAACTCATGATTGACTTTCCCGGGCCGCACAAAATGATGCGGCGAGCCAGATTTGGCCCTCAAGCCGCCATTTTGACACCAGTGGGTTTTTTTTTCTTCTTGGCATCAATTGAAAACTTCCACTTCCTGTTGGTTTCTTCCCATCTTGCCAACAAGACACATTTTTGTCTTATGCTGGCATGTTTTTGTTTTTTTTTAACTTCCAATGCGGAACCAAAATGACATCCGTGAGTTGATTTTGTGCCGAGTCAGTGCTGGCTGGCGGGGGTGAATCATTATCCGGGAAAAATGAGCTCATCTCTTGAACTCGGACGAGTCATCAGATGATGAAGCACAAGCGCTCTCGTCATCTGCTCAGCTGGAAGGACCACGTCAACATGTGAGGCCAAGACGCGTGATTCCATTTTTTGAGGTCACGCGGCAACTGTCGCCCACAAAATGGCGGCACGAGCCATTGGCGGCGTTCCTTCGTTGGCCCCAAACGGTCCAAAGGGATTGGACGCCGCAAACCGTCAATGGCAACAAAACATGAGACCGTTTTGGGGAGTTTTAAAATTGTTGGTGTCCAATTGACGGCCCGGTGGCCAGATGCGGACCGGAAAATTGAATCATGCAGGTCGACTATGTAATCAACATGAAGATTCCAGTGGTGTCTGTATCTGTGAGGATAAGCGGTTCAGAAAACGAAGAATAAGATGAAGACGAAGCGACGTCAACTTGCTAACCGCCGCCATCGAGTCGACGCAAACGTACATATTTGGCGCGAAAGAAACAGGAAGTAGGTCTCCTAGTGTCACATTTTAAGCGGAAGGTCACCGACTTCAGGTTGCATTTCAAACAAAAAACCTCAAGACTCGGCGGTTTTCTTTCTCACACAAGCGGTTACCCAGAGAGCAAAGTCGTGTGCTATTTTCTTAAACGTGTTTTGTTTTAAGTTTTCGTTCACAATGAAAATTCACAATGGCCGGTCGACAATGCTAAGCTAACAATAGTTAAAAACAAGTTTTAACAATAGGAATCAACACCGACCTTATGTAGACAAAAGTTGATGTCCACGGACGACTTCCGTTTCCATTGATGAAGACGTGACGTTCTTAAACTCTTCATTTTATGATTTTTCTCTCCTAATATGACTGGAATGTCCAAATATTACGAGGAGGACATTTGATGTGCTCGCACAGTTTACTCCACTTCACCTAAAATGGATGACCATGAACCCAAACCACTTCCGGTTCACGTCACTCAAAAAACCCAACAAAACAATTTATATAACACGCAAGATTATTAATTTTTACTCCAAATATTACTTTAATCTCTTAATATTACGCGAAAACAATGTTGAGCTCACAAAGACATAACTTCTATAAAAATAATTGGAAGCTGTGACGCAGAACAACTTCCGGTTCAAAATGAGTTTTTATCTCATAAATATTACGATTTGAATCTTGTAATCGCACAACATATGACTTAATGTTAGTCATATTTCGATTTTAATCCCAGTATATTGCGATTTCGTCATGTTTCAAATTCGTAATACTTGAACTGAAATCTAGTTTTATTTTGATATTAATTTTTTCATATTTCGATTTTAATAGAGTCATATTTAGATTTTAATCTCATAATACTTGTATTTTGAGCTTTTAAATTGTCTTTGTCATTTTAAGCCTATTTTAGAAAAGTTTTAGAAAAATCTGAATACATTGCAATAATTTTATTGGTCAGTTCAAACAATAAAAGATCATAGGTCAGAAAAATCGATCTATTTAGTAAATTGTCTTTGGTAATTTTCATATTTTAACCCTACTTGGCAACACAACATTAATTTAATTGGTCCTAATTTCCTCAAAATGACTACATTTTCCTCTATTTTGAAGTCCTCTTAAATCTACATGCATGCGTTATCTACGATATAAATCATAATAGAGAAGAGGAAGCAAAACAATGAGAATCGAGCCATTGTTTTCCCTCCATCAAAAATGATTGACGAGGCTCGGATTGGACGTAGATAACGTCAACGCCATTCCTGATCCCCGAGAAGCTGCAAAACTGGCCTTTCTCAGCAACATTCTACAGTTTAACCGACCGAGGCCTGCCAAAACATGTCAGCGTCCTTCTCACGCTCGTGGCTCCTCCCACTTTCTCATCTTTCATCGATCCTGGGGACGCTAGCAAATTCTGGAATGGATGTAAACAAACACTCGTGTTCCGTGTGAGGTCACCCTGTTTTTTTTCCTCTGCCTGTGCAAAACACAATGTTCTTTCCAATGAAAAGTGGGCGGGGCTAGCTCAACATTCCCAAGTTACATAACCGGGCAACGGGAACACCCTCGGTAACATGTCCAGACATTTTTTTCAGTTTTGGTTTGCACACTGTAAACACAGCATTTGGATTACGACGGTTCTGGGGTCGAGGGTTCGATTCCAGGTGGGTTGTTCACTGTAAAGGGGGATTTTGCGTGTTCTGGGCTTGCGTGGGTTTTCTGCGGGTGCTACGGTTTCCTCCCACACCGCCAAAAAACATGCGTGCTAGGCTAATTGAATGCTACATTGGCCCTAGCTATGAGTTGTTTGAATTGGATAACTTTATTTATCCCGTATTGGCAAATTTGGTTGTCACGTTAGCAAGAGGGTGAGAATACAGACACAGAAAAATACATTTTAGACATAAATAGATATGTAATAAGAAAGTTAATAAATAAAAACAGGAATAATTTTCATCTCCAAGTTGGCTTCAATTGTGTGAATTTTAAGAGATGTGATAAAAAGGCTGAAAATACGATTTTTTTTTGCAATTCTATTTTAAAATTTAGATGGTCATTGACTCCGCCCCCCGACCCGAGCCTAAAAATGAACCCGGAGCATTTTTAGCCGTGTGACGGTGTCCGTGTCGGCGCCAGAAAGACGATCTAACAACATTTAGCGGCTATTAAAAGCGCCGCCAAATTTACATCCGTGTTTATTTTTCACGAGAAGCTCGAGGGGGACAAACACCAAACCGCCAAACGTCGTAAAAGCGGCAACAGCAAACTTCCGCTAGTCCAGGGGTGGCCAACCAGTCAGAGACCAAGAGCCACATTTTTTACTGTGGTACCGCAAAGAGCCACATCATACACATACCTTTGCTCAGCCAGATTTATTGTAAATGTCACACACCAGCATAGTAATGACATAAATTGACTCCTACAGTACTAACAGCACAGGCCAGTCATTATCAACAATGAACATTGTGTGCACTGTCTCACACAGACAAACTCTCAGTTCAACCAAGTCCACAAACAAAAATATAATAATTTACAATAGCGTTTTTCTTTTGCTATGCATGTTACTTAGTGGGACTTCTGGCATAAACTCAGAGCCTATTTTTGCGCAACATTCGCTCCTTGTGAGCTGTCATTTATTATGAATGGCTTTTAAGTAGCGCGCCCACCACGTGGTGTACGCCTCACTCTCCTATTGGCTGCTCCCGGCTGAGCACTCTCGCTTTGGTCTGCCTCGCAGGGGGTGTGGCTTTTTCAGCCGACGCTCGATCTTTGGGATACTTTTTGTGTGCGCGACGCCGTTCATTGTCGCTTTTGGTTCACGGGAGCTCTCCCACTCTGTTAAAAACGTTTACTTAAATGACCTTGCTCCTACTGGGAAACTTTGAGGTATTTTCATCCCGAGCACATGCGCATTGGACGAAAATACCGTATTGAACTCAAGCGAAGCGCACACGCAAATAAAAATAAAACACAAATACAAACTTTGATATGGACGTAAGAGCCGCATGAAACCGGGCAAAGAGCCGCATGCGGCTCGCGAGCCACGGGTTGGCCACCCCTGCGCTAGTCTATTTACGAGTGGTGAGCGCATCGGCCTCACAGCTCTGGGGTCGAGGGTTCGCTTCCCAGGTGCGTTTTCACTATAGTGTGGACTTTGCATGGTCTAACTGGGTTTGAGTGGGTTTTCTCCGGGTACTCCGCTTTCCTACTACATCTCAAAAAAATGCATAGGAAGCTCATTTCATGCTAAGCTAATTGCATGCTAAGCTAATTGCATGCTAAATTAATTGCATGCTAAGCTAATTGCATGCTAAGCTAATTGCATGCTAAGCTAATTGCATGATAAGCTAATTGCATGCTAAGCCAATTGCATGCTAAGCTAATTCCATGAAAATTGAATATCATGATAAGCTAATTTCATGCTAAGCTAATTGCATAATAAGCTAATTTTATGCTAAAATGATTGCATGCTAAGTTGATTGCATGCTAAACTAATTGTATGCTAAGCTAATTGCATGAAAAACTAATTTCATGATAAACTAATTTCATGCTAAGCTAATTGCATGAAAAGCTAATTGCATGAAAAACCTACTAAGATAATTCCATGCTAAACTAACTGCATGCTAAGCTAATTGAAGGCTAAATCGTCCCTGGCCATGACCGTGATTGGTTGTTTGTCCTCACGTGCCCTGTGATTGGCTGGCTACCCATTCAGGGTGCCCCTTGGATAGACTCCAGCACCCCCTCCCACGTTGATATGAGCCATAAATCACTTTCCCAAGAAAATAGAAGCTGGAAAATATGGAAAGATAACAATTGGAGTGTACCCTTCCGCCATTTTGAATGATTTGAAAATGGAACACTCTGACCCAATTGTTGTGTAAATAACGTGTGGCATTTTTAAAAAACGCAGCGTGCCAACTTTATCGGCGCCAGGTTGGGCCAACCCGACTTTTCAGTAAGAGCAGCTGAGCACCCGCGTTTGCGATAAACTGCCTTCCGGGAATCGGCGGGGCTTCTAAAAAGAGAAAGATAAAATAGATGGCGGCGGGGGGGGGGGGGGGGGGGGGGGCGGCAAGGGGGGAGGTGGGGTCAGGCGTCTGCCGCCAGCGGGACTCAAACGGACGGCGGATCAAATTACGGACGGTTGAAACTGTAGCCGGTCGCTTTTGCGTGGGAAACGATGGAAGCGGGTGGGAAAAATAGCAAGTTAGCAGCAAGTGATAAAGGATGCTAGTGTATCAAAGTTCTTGTTTTTTGGGGGGGGTTTGTTGGGCTTCTTGGGGTAGGCCACCTGTGTCAAAGTGACGGTCCGGGGGCCAAATGTGGCCCATCACATCATTTTGTGCGGCTAAAAGTCTAAGAGTCTGACACCCTTGCGCTAGTGTATCAAAAGTTTTTGTCTTTTGGGGAGTTTTGTTGGGCTTTTTTTTGGTGGGAAATCACATCTGGGGAACGAAATGAACTCATCGACTGCGATTGACACGCTGGGCGTCCAATCCATTTGAAATAGGAAACAAAATGGCAAAAATAACGCAAAGAGACTCAAACAAACAAGAAGTTTGGTCATGCAAAATTGCAAAAAAGTTCCGAAACGCCATAAAAACAAAGAGGAAGTGAAAAAAAACTAAAGAAATGGACCTAAATCAACAGCAGTGACCTAAAACAACCTTAACATGACAAAAAGTGAATAAAAATCAACAGGAATTAACCCAACTGGCCAAAAAAAATGGGAGGAGCCAATGGGGGAAGGTTCATGAACTCCAGACCGACCATATTGGACGTTTAGCGTCGTCAATGGCGGCCATTTTTTCAGAAAGTGGACAATGGAGTGAAAAATGTGGGCACGCCTGTCCTAAATGAGGGTGCTGGAGTCAAGCTAAAGCGCCGAAAAACCAGTTTGAGCTGGAAGACAATGAAAGGCTGGCTGGATCACAATGTTAAGTATGTGGCGGCGCCGCCACCCCCGCGCACGCCGCACCCCTCCCGGCACTTCCTGTTAGTTCTTGTTGAATTCCTGGCCAAACCGCGGAAATTACAGACGCAAAAAAAGTTGCTAAATTGGTCTTTGTCAACAAAGTACTTGAATGCCTGTCAGGCCTTTTGGAAAGTTCACAAATTCAAGATCAAATAGACGTTATTTTGGAGATTAAATTAGCAGTTGGGCTTCCTTTTGTGTCTGATTGGTCCTTTTCAATTCAAATGAATGGCCATCGATGCGAGGGATCGGCTCTTAAAGGGGCGGCGTTCGTCTGATCGATTTGAAAGCCGCTTTCACTTCGTTTTTTAGATTTTTTTTATTATGAATGGATTAAAAGAACATTCCATTTTTATAGATCTAAAACAATATATTTTTTTAGATTTTTTGGATATATTTCTAGATTTTACAAAATGATTTTTGAACTAAAAACAGAAAAAAATGATAAAAAAATTGCAATTATGGATTAAAAGAACTGGATTAAAAGTCCTAAATATTCCGTTTTTTAGCGATCTAAAACAATGGTTATTTTAGATTTTTTTAAATATATTTTTAGATTTTACAAAATGTTTTTTATACTAAAAACTGAAAAAAAAGATTTAAAAAATTACAATTATGGATATAGAAGGAATAAAATCAGGAAATTTAATATAAATCTATATTTATCATTTTAGTTTGATCCTGAAACAGAAAGTCGACACTTTGCTAGGCCACACAAAATGATACGGCGGACCAGATTTGGCCCCCGGGCCGCCACTTTGACACCTGTGATGTAAACAATCTGGCAATGACTCCAAATAGCCATTTAAAAAGATTTATATATTTAAAATATCAACTTGTTTTGGAAATATTCCTATATTTAGATACAATTTAATATGATGGGGTACTCACCATATGGAGTTTGCTTCTTCACCCTGTGCATTCCTGTGTGGCTTTTCTCTAGGGTACTCCAGTTTCTTCGCATGCTAAAATAGCCATTTTATACATGCTAAATAGCCCAGATACCATCGTCTTGTTGCACTACGATTGGCTGATAAGCTATTTACGGTGCACGTGGTTGGCTGGGATAGGCTCCAGCACCCCCACAAGCCTGTGTGGGGATAAGCAGTACAAAACATGAATTATTTTACTTAAATAAAAAGTAAAATAAGGCTCATTATATAGCAAGTTTAACAAAAAAAATGGAAGGTTAAATTTTAGAACCCTCGTGCATATTAGTTTAGATTGGTTGGGATAGGCTCCAGCACCCCCGCGAGCCTGTGTGGGGATAAGCAGTACAGAATATGAATTATTTTACTGAAATAAAAAGTGAAATAAGGCTTATTATAGTGAGTTTAACAAAAAAATTAAAAGTTAAAATTTTAGGACCCAGACCCAAATGAGTTTTGATTTAAAGAAGCAGCCCAACATTGCCACGACGTCATTTGGTGGCTCTAAAATCCCCAGAAGGCATCGGGAAGGCGTGGGAGGTGTTTATTACCCTTTGAATAGATGTGTTTCCAAATGAGTCACTTCCGCTTGGCTCGGGCCTCTTTAAGATAAGATAAGGGAGGAGGAATGAATGCGTCAATGGCAAGATAAGAGAGGCTTTCTTTCAAAAGATGATGGTTGTCATTCTATGTTGAAATTTCTGAGATTTTTTACATGTTTTGATAGGTTTCAAGTTTCATCACAAAAGTTTTTTGGAAGGTCTAGTTCACAGGTGTCAAAGCGGTGGCCCACGGGCCAAATCTGGCCCGCCATATCATTTTGTGTGGCCCGGGAAAGTCGAAGATGAGACTTTCAACTTAAAATGAAGAGTATAGATGTATATTAATACAATAATTGTCATTTTTTAATTCATTTTTTCTGTTTTTAGTTCAAAAATCCTTTTGTAAAATCTAAAAATTTATTTAAAGAAGCTCAAATATTGTTTTAGATCTTTAAAAAATGAATATTCTGGATTTTTAATCCAGTTTTTTAATCCATAATTGTAATTTTTAATCAATTTTTTCTGTGTTTTTTGGTTCAAAAATCATTTTGTAAAATCTAAAAATATATACAAAAAAAGCTCAAATAAACATTGTTTTAAATTTATAAAAAAAAAACTGAATATTCAGGGCTTTTAATCCACTTCAAAAAAATATTTATTACATCTAAAATGGTCCCGCCCACATGACGTTAAAAGTTATTACCATCGTTAATTTCACGCTAAAATTCCACAACGTCAAATGTGACGAGTTTTGGTTTCACTTGGGTTCGGACCCAAATTTTTTGCTGAATTTCTGCTAACGGCAACAAACTAGCATATGCTACAACTTTCAAAAGTATTGTGAAATTCAATTCTTTATCATATTGTCGTCACGTAGTTGTGGTTAGCATTTAATTTGGGCGGATTCGAAATGATTATTAAGAAATGGCCTTGTGGTTAAAACAGGAAGTAGAGACAAAAAAAAACCCCCTAACTTCTGCTTTAAAAAAAAAAAAAACCCAAACAGAAATCCAAAACAATTTCCACTTTTTTTTATTTAACATGGATTGAAATTAACAGCAAAAGCAAAATGGAACAATTCCAGCTTCGAGTTCTCACCTACAAGGTAGACTTCTCCTCCTTCTACTCCTGGCCCCGCCCCTCATTTTTTTATAACGTCCTTCGTACCCGGACCGGAAGATCCGGTCCTTCCTTCCCGAGCGGGAAGCGGCGCGCCATGTTTGCTTTTTTGCGCTTTGGGAAAAAATGTCCTGTAAATCCCGGCTGCAAAAAAACTTTCAAAAATACTTCAGCCTGGTGCACAAAACTCAATCTCAAAAAAAGGGGCTGAAAAATTCTCAATTTTTTTCTTTTAATTTCATAGAAAAATAAATGTTGGAAAACGAGGTGCGTTTTGGCCTGAACTTTGAACGGCGGCCTCTAGGGGGAGTGCCGTCCGCCCAAAACAGCTAACGCTTTCGTCTCCATCTCTCAGTCCGATGAAAGTGTCGACGTAAAATTTTCCAGCGTCGACGTCGTTTCGGGGGTGACAAAAAAAATAACAACAACTAAGTGTCCGTGAAAAATTTACCGGATTAACAGGGCCAGCGCGGCGCCGATCCCGGCCACTCCGGCGAAGGCCATTAGCGTGCTCCTCAAGGTCACTTCTGGGTCATGTACCCGGAAGAATTGCACAAATCCATCCTGAGGGGGCGGGGAGAAGAAAAAAAAAGAGAAAGGGATTAGGTCACGGGTGTCAAAGTGGCGGCCCGGGGGCCAAATCTGGCCCGCCGCATGATTTTGTGTGGCCTGGGAAAGTGGCAACTTTCTGTTTTAGGATCAAATTCAAATGTCAGATAAAGATGTACATACAATTTTCTGATTTTCCCCCTTTTAAATCTATAATTGTCATTTTTGTTATCATTTTTTTCAGTTTTTAGTTCAAAAATCATTTTGTAAAATCTAAAAATATATTAAAAAAAGCTCAAATGAACATTGTTTTAGATAGATAAAAACGGAATATTCAGGGTTTTTAATCTGTAATTGTAATTTTTTAATCATTTTTTCTGTGTTTTTAGTTCAAAAATCATTTTGTAAAATGTAAAATTATATTTAAAAAAAGCTCTAATAAACATTGTTTTAGATCTATAAAAAAACAGAATATTCAGTACTTTTAATCCATTTATAATTTTTTTTTAAAATCTAAATATTCTATCTAAAATGGGCCGTCCCACCAACCACCAATGAAACTTTGCCGCCCCTGGATTATCTTGTTTTT
Source organism: Stigmatopora nigra (assembly GCF_051989575.1). Taxonomy (NCBI): domain Eukaryota; kingdom Metazoa; phylum Chordata; class Actinopteri; order Syngnathiformes; family Syngnathidae; genus Stigmatopora; species Stigmatopora nigra. The sequence continues at coordinate 15,519,320 of NC_135514.1, read as the reverse complement.
TTTCTTGTCGTTACGCAACGAACGGCCATGACGGTCAGCTGTGAGTCACTCAACTTACCCAAGAGTTATTTTTCAGCAACCAGTTGCGCTGGTACGTGAGCAGGTACGATGAGATTTCCTCGGCCACCATGTCCACGCAGTGTCCCCGGTCTTTGTCTTTCAAGTACTTGGACACCACGGCCCCGAAGGCCATCAGGCTGACCACCCGGCCCCAGTTGGTGACTCCGTCCGAGAACAGGCTCTTGGCTACGCTGCCCACGAAGGCCATGTTGTCCCCTCGCTCGTCCAGGGACAATTTGTCGACGATACCTTTGAGTCAAAACATCACATCCAGTTTAAGCAAAATGAGCCAAAATGGCCGATATCGGCACGTATGGGGTCTCTCTGTTGTCATTCCTCGAAAGTTAATGTAATAGTGGCTAGCTTCAAGTGGTATTTGTTGGTGTTTTTACCTTGGATGGATATTTAAATGCTAATGTTTGTTATGATGAACCACGTACAATAAAAGGATGTTTGTTTACAATACATCTACTCTTAGAATTGTTCCAGTTTGGAATATGTAAACATTGAAAGTATGTGCTTCATCTTGCTTTACCTTCTAATTAGCCAGTTGGACAGTGGCCATTTTTTACTTATAAAAATACTTTAACCTTTGAGACACTCACATGGGTGTAGCATTATGAGTCATGAGGACGCCGTTTAATGATTTGCACTACAAATCTTCCAAAATGTTCCATTTATTCGTGAGTTTACTCTTTCATAAATACATTTACAAATGTATAAAATATGAAGAAAAAACATTTCTAGCCCTTAAAAGCTCTAAAGTTGATTTAATTTGTATACTTTACGGTGTCAACAATTCATTTAAGCTAGTTTTTGAATGCCAGTGACGTCACGAGACGTCCAATATATTTCAAAGGGTTAACGCTTTCTCACGCGAGGAAATATTTCCATATTATGCCTGCATAACTACCATATGCTTGCCTCACATGCTTTCTTTTAATATTTGCTGACTACTCCCTAAGTCAACAAACGAGCCATTTTCCAAAAGCGTCCCATTTTGTAATAGCTCACAACGTCATTTCGGCAAACACGACAACTCTTTTCGCTGACGTTTCAAGTCTTGTATTGTCCATAAAATCTTCACAAGCTGTAAAAAAATAGCACAACTCAGTCTTTTAAAATGTTATCAAGTCCAAGTTCCACGAATAAATGTGTCCAATTCGACGAAAGGGAACGTTCGGGAACGAGACGTTTAAGCCTTTAAGGCACGTAGTCATTTCCTGGTTAAGGGGGAAAAAATGGCGGACGTGTCCATGTAGCTCGACGTGCGTAACTTGCGTAAAAGAAACACTTAAAAAAAACAGGAATAAAGAGCCACTCACCATTGTATTTATACTTGAACTTCTCTAATAAAGACGTCACTGCCCTTTTCATGGTCTTGTCATTTCTGTTTTCGTTCCAACGAGCCGTCGACAGCCCGCTAAATTCTCGAAGAAAGCGGCTAATGAGACGCCTGGTCTCGGCTACCAAGGCATCGTTTCCGCCATCGTGCTCTTCCGCCATGTTCGGCGTCCCGAGTGCGGAACCTTGGCTGTCCTCCCCGTCGTCCTCGTCACTGCCTCGGTGGTTCTTAGAAGTAACAGTATCCTTATTTTTTATTTCCAACGTGCACGGTCGCTGTTTAGCGGCTGCCCCGCTACCGTTGACGGCGTCCAAGGTCGCTGCGGCCCGCTGGAGATCCGGCAACGAGGCGGCGGCGGTGGAGACGCAGTTAAAGGAGCCGTCCACGACTTCATTTTGAGGGAACACGGCCTGCAGGTGATTCGTCGTCTGTATTAAACTCATCATAAAGGTTGCTTTTTTCTTTTACAATAGGAATGATGGGTGGGGAAAAAAACGTCAGAAATAAACAAAAATGCAAAATGGCTTAAGCCTCACATCACTGTCGGTGGAAGCGGACGTGGACTGATGGCAGGGCGGAATCAGCCAGTGGTGTACTTCTAAATAAGCTGACGTCACCGTGACGTCAATTCCAAGAAGAAGAAAAAAAACAAATACTCTTTCGTACTTTTCATTACGGCATTTGAATAATTTTTTCCACTCTTTTTAGGTATGACTTCCACTTTTTAACCCCCAATGCAGGCGTTGCGGAAGAATATTACTATATTTACATATCTCATCTCATTTTCTGAACTGCTTTATCCTCACTAGGGTCGTTGGGTCATTTTACTTTATTATTTTATCTTTATATATTGAATATATTGTATATATATATGTATATATTTATATATAAAAATAAAAAATAAAAACAAAAATAATTAATAAAATATAAAAATAATTTAAATATATACTTTTAAATGCTTTTTATTAAGTATTTATGTCCTTAATACGGGATTAATAAAATGTAATCTAATACAATCGATCCACATTCATGTTTTATGAACGAGTTAATTGACTGCATGCAAAAAAATCATCACTCTTTGCTCTATATTTCTGCAAAGGCTACCATCATTTCTATAAATTTCTACATCCAGGGAAATAACTTTGTGATGAAACATTGTCCTTTTTTCTCGAAACTTCGTGACTAAGACGAAGTTTCAAGCACATTCTGTTCACACCGAGAACAAAAACATTTCATTCATATTTGTCCTCTTTGTAATTCGTAAATTTAAACTCAAACATGATGGGAATGGTTTGTCTCCCCCAAGTGGTGAGCGGTGGCATTCAACTTCGAATAGATAAAAGAAAGAAAAGATAGCTTTAGCTTTGTTCATGTAAATTTTTACTTCAAATACTGGCAAAAAAACCTCTCCGTGACTCCCCACAGAAGTAAAACATTGCAAATACTCTTATACTTGTTTTTTTTTAAAGAATGTATATATATACTGTATTATATACAAGTGATACGAGGGGAGAACACAACAATGGAGATGAAAACTCGTTTACATTCGCATTCCCCCACATTTTCACCAAGAAATTTGCCATAATTGGCAACATTTATACACAATCCCCCTTCAAATGAGAGGTACTTTAAAATCAAACAATCCCACAAATCTATTTACAATAATTACAGTGTTGCACCGATACCTTTTTGTGCGGATTGTGTCCTGAAACTATTTTTTCCCCACAAAATATGCTTTTTTTTGCTTAATACTAAGGCCCAAGGCCATTTTGCTATTTTAATTAATAATAACGAGCTTATTCTATTTAAAAAGAAACGTGTACGAGTGAATACCTCATTTAAATTCGCAGAAATATGATTGGACGTGACCCAATTGGTCAATTTATCCTTGTGGGAAGTATGACAAGTCCTTTTTTGAAGGTGCTGTACATAGATAGCTAGTCGCCATCTTGGGTAAGGCAACCAGCAGTTTTAGATGTCATCTTTAAAAGTACATATTGCAGAGTGATGACACGTTATTTCGTAATATTGGCCGATATGATGATGTCATATTTGTGCGGTATCGGTGGGATACTAAGACTCACGTACAAGACATGGAAAGATGTTTGAGCATTTATTTGATGGCCTTGTTAAATAATTATGTTTTTTTGCTAAACGGTACGAGCTAACTTGAAGTTCCAAGTACAGCGGGTGAAATAATTCAAGTGCAAATTGACCAAAATGTGGTTTTTCAATTCTTTTTGCCATTTTGGTGCTTCTAATTTCAGAAATTATATGAAAAATCACTGTATTTACAACAAAAAACTTGGATCATCACATAAAGGTTAATTTAAAAAATTTCGATGACCAAATAGGAATTGGAAAAGTAATATTTCCTGTTTTTGTTGAAACGCACTAAAGAAAACTGGGGAACAACCTCGTCTTCTGGTCATTTTTCGCTTATAGTATAAATATCTCAGTTGAACTTTGTGTCACATTCGAAACTTACTACCACAAAAAAATCTGCCAAATCTCTAGATATGCTTCATTTCCTCTGTAACAATTAGTTGGTCAAGCCTTTGTTCTCTTCCCAGTGTCAAAATATGTAAGAAAACTGATCCATAAACTGTCCATTGTCGCCCCCTGCTGGCAGGTTAAATCTATGTCTTAAAAAGGTTAGTGACCTTTTGTTCTAGGGATTTTACTAGCACTCTAATTAAAAATTGGTCAACCGTATAAAATTTTCCTCATTACAGGAGTAGTGGGCGGGGCTTAGAGACGCATAATATGTATTTTATGACTAACTACAAAGAGCAGGGACCCTGTCCCGGCCGGACTTTGTGCATCTTATCTTGTTGCGCACACGCCCGAGATTGTAGGTCGTTTACCGCTTTGGCTAAAATGGAAAGGTCGATGGTCAAATTCTGGTGCTTGAAAAAAAGCTAATTGGAAAACTACATGTTAAAAATCAACGGTAGCGAATTGCTAAGAATGTTTTAAAAGTGGTATTCATTCATTTTTTATCATTTAAACCGCTACGGAATACTAAAAGTGAGTTCTAGGTGATAGCAGATGATATTTTTGACGCAAAGCCGTTAAATCAAAGCAACACAAATGGCTTTAGTAAAGAAAATAACCTGACTGGTCTTTTGTAAGCTAGCATTACAAATGCCACACCCAGAATGAGCTGTGGATTTTTGCAGGCTGCTAGCATGTTATGTATAGTTTTTATCTATCTTTTTATGGTGTTCTTGTATTCTGTCAACATGTGCTAGCTAGCTAGCGCATGGCTAGAAAGCTAGGCATGATTAATTTTGGTTGTGACGTCACTCGGGGAAAGAATAGATGATAAAATAGCGAGATAGTAATGCCAAATTCGTATATAAATGCAGAATTACATTAGTCAAATGACGTCATTTACATATAAATATATTTTTTTTATACGGCCACCATTTTTAAGACGTTCAAAGTAGAACGAAAGCAAGATCTATTTGAGCAAATTCAGTAACTAACTATCATGACGTTAACTCCTAGCTAGCATACATTGGGAGTTGCTAACCTGTTTACATGATTAGCAACATTCACAAATGCAATTGTGCTGTTCATTTTGGTCACCGAAAGTCGCATTATTTCATCCAGCGTGGCTAATTTTACAAGAATTCCGTGTTTTGATTAGCGCTAGCTAAGCATTAGCATCCAAAAATCTTAAATAAATGCTCAAAGCCCTTTCCAAGACTGCAAAACAACAAACGCCGTGTATAATTCCACGCACTTTATTATATGGTAGATAAATCCAACCCAACGGAAGCAGCACACGCGAATGGTCGGCCACAAAAGTCTACAAAAATCTGACGACCACCGCCGTCACGTGAGTCAACGTTTTTTTGGCGAATGTGCTAGTTCCTGACCAGTCACCGTGATAAGTCCCCCCCCCCCCCTTAATGTTCCCCCCAGGTCCCCCAAGCGCAAATTTTCCACGACTTAACGGCACAAAGGGCATGCCTGTGTTTTTAGCACGACTGTGAATAGCATGCGGCTAAAGCAGAAAGTCGGGTAACGTTCTGTGCCGTGGATTGTCCGGACAGCAAAAACAACAACAACAACGAAAAAAACCACACACACTAAAGAAGACGATGGTCCCTCTCCCGTTTTAAGAATTCCCGTCTGTTACAATCATGCAGCATGTTTTGTTTTTGTTTTTCGAGTCAAATCGGCGGCGCGAAATTTAGCTACGCGAGCCATTTTGAACCCAGCGCCGCCTCCTCGGAGTTCGATTCCGAGTCCCTGACGCGCACCATTACCCAAATACAAAGTGCGGAAAGCCCCGCCCCCTCGAGTGACTCCACCCACCTGTTGGCGGCCCCCGGCGAGTCTACGGACCTACCTCGAGGTCGCCTGCGGGTGACAGGGGGAAAAGGGGCGGTGGCAATTGGCGTGTCGAATAGGGGGCGGGGCAAGTGGAGGAGCAGGGCGGGGGGGGACGGGCGAGGGGGTGATGTCGGGGCGCCACGGCCGAGGCTAGCCGGCGAGCTTGCTGGTCACCAGGGACGACTTCCGTTGGGGCAGGTCTTGCGGCGTGGGGATGTGGTCGCCGGTCACCAGGTTTTTGTCGGGTCCCGCCACGGGGAGTTGTTTGTTCTTCATCTTGGCTTTGGCCATGTTGTAGTCCCCCGAGTCAAAGTATTTTTGCTGGGCGATAAAGTAGAGGTGGGCGGGGTTTAGTGGATTGGTTGCTCGTTTGGAAAAAGTGCTAAGTCGGAAGATTTGTCTTTTGTAATAAATGCAAGGAAAATTGTGTGCTTTAGAAACCTGGCGGGCTACTTTTTGTTAAATGTAATCAGATTTGAATCGTTTTAAAGTTTTTTGACTTTTTTGTGTTTTTAAACGGGATAATAAAACACTCTTTGGAAGGGATAAAAATGGTGTACTTTATAAACCTGGCGGGCTACTCAAAAAAGTTTTTGGGTAAATATAGTCTGATCTGATTTTTTTTCAATTTTTTTGACATGTTTTTAGTTTTTAAATGGGAAAATCAAACACTCTTTTGGAAGAGAAAACAAAATATTGTGCTTTATAAGCCTGGCGGGTGACTCAAAATGTAGTTTTATTTTTTGCCATATTATTTTTTTTACCTGTGGCTTTCCTATCATGCTAGTAGTCACATATAAATAAATAATGAGTCCTACCCCTTTCTGTAACCGTTTCATGAGGAAGTCGGAGCCGCCGGGCCGTTGGCCGAGACCGGGGTACTTGGCCTTCAGCTTGGCCTCCTCGGCCTTCACCGGGTTGGCGTTCTTCTCCTGGGAGTCCTGTGGGAACAAGTCCACGTTTATTAGCACATGTTTCTGTCAAACTGGAGCAGTGAGGAAAACTTTCCATAAACAGCTGCTTCCGTGACAGCAGATTATTTACTACCCACCTGGAAGTCTAAAAATGAAAAATGCAGCTACAAAAAAAACGTACACAGCAGCTTTAAGTTATTTCTTAGAGGAGAACTTACATTATATCTGTGTTCAAATGTTTCAAGCAACAAAATTTGTCAAATACATCAACATTGCTTTGTATTTTTTTGTGTTTTGACTTTTTTTTTTTGGGGGGGGGGGTTCCTTGGGTTAATTGCAGGGTTAGCACAAATTAATGTTGCAAACAATTGACGTTGAAATATTTGGTCCACAACATGGTCATTGGACCATTTAAATGTATTCAACAAAATTCGTGAAAATAGAAATATATACTATAGTCCTGTATATGTATATATAACAATATACGTCAATTTATGACTTATTGGTAACATTCAGTTGTTCTCAAAGTTGCTGAGAACATTTCTCGTAAATTAATTGCTTTATTATTGCTAAAAAAGGGTTCAATCCCTTTTAGTTAATCGGCATTATTTTGTTTACATTTAAAATAACTTTTCAGGCACTCTGGGAGCATCCGGGTGGACCAATGAGCCCCGAGTTGCCAAGCTCGCCAGCCAATGACACAAGAGATCAGCCAGTGTTGTTGCCGCCGCATAAACAAGGCACTTGGGAGCACACATAACAACATTTTGTGCCACTACATGAGAGTACTTTAGAAATCCCCACAGGGGCTATCAATATAAGTGTCATGTCGGGGAAGCTTACGTTAGCTTGTTAGCTACCCCTGGCTAGCCTAGCACGCATTATATTAGCTCACAATAGATAGCAAACCCACCTGTTTTTCTTCCTCGTATTCCAGTTGAGTGTCCGAGTCCAGGTTCTCTGACGACATTCTGGGCGTGTGGCGGGACGAACGGGTGGTCCGGTGGCTATAAAAGCCAAACGTTTTCTGTAAAATAAATAAACAATATTTGATGTGTATACAGACAAGGTACAGTTTTCTTTCGTACCTGCAAACAACCTAATGCTCCCTTTCTGAGACACGACTGCTCTCCAACAAAAATGGCGTTTAAAGAGATGACATCACTGTTGGAGGTTGGTCGCGTTTAGGATTGACACATACAGTAGCCAATGGTAAAGCGGTATTTGGCCAGGGATGATGATTGACGGCTTCTTTGTCCAATCGGATATTCACGTTCACTCTGTCGGCTTGACTGTGCGACTCTTTGGATTATTAACAAAATATTCTAACATACAAAGTTTCACTTTGATTTAAAAATAAATGTCTTTATCTGTTATATTGTAATATGAAATTAAATTTAATGCAATACGGCGTGATTTATTCATTCATTTATTTTATTTCTGGTTTACCCAGAGAATGTACGGCCCCGATCACTCCTGATTGGCTAGTCCTGAGTTCACCAGCTGTCAATCTATTGATTACAGCGAGTTTAGATTTTTCTAATTTAGCGATTAGCTGACGTATTCGCGCTCACTTTCAACTAAACAAAGTCTTCCAATTCGTAAAATTATCAATGATTTAAGTTCCGAGTGATATTTAGTGGTAATATACAAACGTTTTACCTTAAATTTGACGCCTTGCTTTCTTGGGAACTTTCAGAGCTTAGCTCAAGTGCTAGCTAGTTCATTAGCTAAATTATCGTCAAATCCGTCATTCAAACCTACATTTTCCCTCTCCACCTTCGCAGAAGATATGGCATGCATACCTCAAAAGAAGATAGTTAAGGTAAATGTATTGACTTCTTAATTACATTCGTGTTTAATGAATATGTAAACAAAATGGATGCCCAATGTTAGTTTTAACATGGTCATTAGTGCGAATTAAATAGTGTAACGAGTGTAGTACACGTAGTTACACTTTTTGATTAAATGTCATACATGCATAAGAACCCCGTTATTTTTGCGTGAAAAAAAAAACACTTTAATGTTTTTTTTCAACCCAAGAATCAACTGTTTTCCGAGGAAATTGTGTCTGAGCAACAATCTCTGACCTACATTAAACTTCTCCTGGCCACCGGAGTTTCAGCCATTATGTACCTTCGTGGATTTTTCCCAGCAAAAGCCTACAGGAGCAGTTATGTTCAAGGTTTGTGTGAATTTAAATTTCACCCATCAATAAAACGTTGATATTCAAATTGCATATGAACCAATTTCTTTCCACAGATCAAAAAGTGATGATCCTTCGAGCCGAGCACAGTTGTCCACCCGCCTGTCGTCTCGTCGAGTGGTAAATATATCTTGTTATGATTAATATTGTGACCAAATACTATTTTTTTCATTTGTTTGTATTTAAAATGAAAACAATATGATGCTCGGGATGTCTTCTGCTCATAACGTGTTGTTTTTTTTTTGTTTGTTTTGAAGGTTGAGGGGATGCTTTGACGCCATCCAGATGAAATATGTAAGTCATTTTGCATTAATGCACATTCATTTCGTATTACAAGTCGAGGCAATTCATTCATTCACGTGATTTAGGAATGTGGTATTACGGCGGCCATGATAACAAAATTTATAATACAGTAATCCCTCAGTTATCACGTCTTCACTACATTGCAATTTTTTCCGCTATTATTTAATTTTAAGTTCATAAAACTGTGAAAAACCCACGCTGAAACCCGTAAGGGGAAGCCATTTTTGCTACTATGACTCAGCACTAAAGAACTACTTCTACTTCTCGATTTTTCGATTATCTGGTCTACATTAACCGTGATATTCGAGGGATTACTGTATAATTGATACATTAATTTAAAGACAACCATTTGCCAATCATATTTGATTTTGCTTCCAGCTGCGGTCTGTCATCATGACCGTAAGTACTCTTGCTCGTTGATAATGAAACCATCACGCTAGCTTGACTCAACCGACGTTAGCGGCTAATTCTGGCTCCTTTGCAGCTTTCTTCGAACCCTAACGAGCCGCAGGTAAGTTTGTTAGCAACTATGATGACATGACGAACAACTTATAAAATTCTCTGCTTTCAGAACGTGACCGAGTTTTATCACTTCAGGATTCATTATGACATGGAAGGGGCACAATTAGATCTGGAAAGGTGGGCATTCTTTCCTTTTTTTAGTCGAGGTTCTCTGCTTAAGAACAGTCCAATTATGTATTATATAAAATATTCAGAGATATGAACACCAGATGACTATTTTTTGGAAGAAATTGCACTACTATTGGCCCGGATATAAGATGGCATTTGATAAATGATTGAATATTTTTTTTAATTTTAAATACATTTCCCCTGAAAAAATCTGTAAAGTAGCGAGGTTTCACTGTACAGTTGTACCTCGAGATATGAGCTTAACTCGTTCCGAAACTCAGCTCCTATTTCAATTTACTCAAACGTTTCCCATAGAAATGAACTCAAAACAATTTAAATCATTCCAAACCTCCAAAAAAAAAACACCAAAAACAGGATATTATATTGGAAAAACATTTGTATTTGTTCTAATTCACCATCTATTCACAAAGTAACAAATAACGAGCAATTTTATAGTACTAAAATGTGTTTAATAGTACTAAAATTAGACTTTTTGCATGGCAACGCGCCCGTAACATAACATAAACACATTTAAATGAACTTGGATTAGGATGCAGACAAACTAAAAAATATATTTAACCTAACCTTATACAACTAGTAGTATATACTCCTCTCGTATTAGCCAACAAGCTCCGCCAATTGCACTAACAGGAAAAAAAACACAGAAAAAATGAAAAAAACCTCACTTGTTAACTACTGTGGTTCTTCCTCCAGCACCCCCAGCCAAAATGTGTCGACGTTTGGCAACACCAAGATGGCCAGCATCATGCTGGTGAGGAAGCTCTACACTCTGATTCATCACCTGGGTCCTCTGCCCAACAAGATCTTCCTCAACATGAAACTGACCTACTACGACAGCAGTAAGCATCTCGGCCAGAATGAGCTACTTTATGGAGTTTTACTAACAAACTAAAACACAAATCAATAGTACTAACCGGATTTTCAAAATTAACCGATGTGGAGTTTTTACATTCTCCCCGGGCTTGTGTGGGTTTTCTCTGGGTACTCCGGTTTCCTCCCACACCCCAAAAACATGCATGCTAGGCTAATCGTATGCTAACTTGCCCCTACTTGCTAGCACTAACTAGCTAGCATGAATGGTTGTCATTTTGAATTGGCGTTACTACTTACATTCATTTATTTTCTGAACCGCCTTATCCTCACAAGGGTCGCAGGGGGTGCTAGAGCACAGGGGGGGGGGGGGGGGGGCACACCCTGAATCGGTGTCCAGCCAATGGGAGGACACAATGACACGGATAAGCAATCACTTCTAGCTAGGGGGCTAAATTAGCCTAGCATGCATCTCTTTGGGATTTAAATAAATCTATAAAAAAATTGGTTTTCCACTTTAATATTGAATGTCATTTAAAAAAATATGTTTCCATTTGAAATGAAAAATAAATTATTATTAGATGTTTTCCCTTACTAAGAAAATAGTTCAAATAAACAGTTTTATATCTATAAAAAACTAAATATTTAGGGCTTTTAATTCAGTTCTTTTAATGCACTTATAAATTTAAAAAATGTAAATATTTTATCTAAAATGGTCTACATGAAGTCGAGTTGACGTTATTGCGGCTCCTGAACCAACCTGAGTTTGATACCCTTGAGTAAGTTAGAAGTTGGTAAAATGACTGCCCCCTGGTGGTCCTCAGTCACACCGCGGGACTACCAGCCTCGGGGCTTCCAGGAGTCTGACGGCGACATGCTGATCTTTGAGCGCGAGCCCATTAAACTGGAAATGGGTGAGGTGGTCACTCCCTTCCACTCCTTCAAGTTGGACATGGGCACTGAAAGACACAGGCTGGAACCGGTGAGTTCCGATCGCCGGAATTTCACGTGACTGGTCGCCATTTTCAACCTTCTTGGCTTACCGTTCACAGGTGGAAGAGCAGCCCAGTCAGAGGAACAGATGGTTTCTCAAGGTTCGACGTGATGGCAGCCTGTCACAGGTAAGATACTGTAAGGCACTGGTGTCAAAGTGGCGGCCCGGGGGCAAAATCTGGCCCGCAGCATCATTTTTTGTGGCCCGGGAAAGTCAATCATGAGTGCCGACTTTCTGTTTTAGGATCAAATTTAAATGAAGAGTAGAGATGGATATTATATTTCATTATTTTCCCCCTTTTAAATCAATAATTGGCATTTTTTCATCCATTTGTTCTGTTTTCAGTTCAAAAATAATTTTGGAAAATCTTATTTTATATTGTCATGTAATCATATTTTTTAAATGTCTTTCATGGGTGGTTACGCACCGGTTTTCAATACCTTTATTTTATTATCTGTTAAAGCAATGGGTTCTAATTATTTAGCATGTTAGCAAAATTAGCACTTGCCTTTCTAGTCCTCTTTTTTGATGTTTGTCAATCTTTTTTCTGACAGAGGTCTGAGATCGAAGATGTGGAAGAGAATCAGGAAAACGACAGCATGGACGACAACTGTAAGTCTTTTTAATTAATCAATTAATTAATTAATTTTTTTACAGGCTGAAGGCCTTTCAAGTGACCTCTATGGTTGTTGATGATCTTGCGGACACAAACTTTGCATTTTTTTAAATAATAATGATGATCCTGTCGTTGTAAAACACTAAACCCAAAATATTTGTAAAAATAGCTGGAAGACCTGTAATATTTTTAATTATTTTATTATTACTGTTATTATTATTAAAAAATAAAAGATTAAAGTATTTTTCTTTTCCTACCAGCACAAGAGACTGATCTGAGCTGCAGTCAGAGTTGTGAGGTCACTATGGTGAGTGATGACATCATTACTATCATACACACTCCACATATGGAAAATTATATTAAGCTGATGGACATTTCAGAAAGCTAATTTAGAATTTATGAATGCTATGCTAACCCGAGTGAGATGTATTTTTTCGCATATGCGCCATTTTTGTCGCTAAAAAATGATGACTTCATCAAGGGTAAGGCTTAAATGCGCATAAATTAGACTTGACATGGACAAAGACCAAATGGTCATTTATTTACAGAAATACAGAAAAGATAAACAGATAAAACACTTGAGAAAATGTATTTTGACATCTATGAATGAATTTTAAGGCAATCTTAAGGGTGTGGCTTACATGTGGAGGCGGCTAATATGAGAGAAAATACAGTATATACGTAGATATGTTACTATACATTTTTTTCCTCAGACAGAGGAAGTCGTGGCCGAGAAGACAAACGGGACAGACGCGTCCGTGATGGCCGCCAGGACCGAACTGGTCTTTCACCAGTCTTCTTCGGTAAGCGCTAAATTCATGACACAAGCAGAAATCAAGCCGGCCAATTGGACATCGATAGCTGTTACGAGTAGCCAATGGATGAAAAACGATGCCTTCAAATAGAACAAGCTGCATTCAAAAATACAAAATGAAAATTAAGTGGATTTATAAAAAAATATATAATAATACATTTGAAAAGGGAACATGATCTGAATCCTAACATGGCTGTTCACATTTGTGTCATCAGCAGACAAACAAAGCGACAAACGTCAACGAGAAGGGAACTCCAAAGAAAAACAAGGTGAGAGTCCCGTACGTACACCACACATGGCCGCCATCAACCAAAAACTGCACATATATATATACACACACACACACATATACACGTATAAACACACACACACACAAACACATATATACACACACATATACACATATATATGTATATGTATATACATGTGTATATGTATAGGTATATACGTATACATATGTATATACATGTATATACATGTATATATATGTATATACATGTATATATACACACACATTCATACACACACACACATTCATACACACACATATATACACACATTCATATACACACATACACACACATACATACATACATACATACATACATACATACATACATACATACATACATACATACATACATACATACATACATACATACATACATACACACATACACATTTCCACACACACAAACATACATAAACATATACACACACGTACACACGTACACACGTACACACAGACACACACACACGCATCTATACACATATATGTGTATAGATGCATTTGTGTGTCTATGTGTATATACACATATATACAGGATTAGTGTGGATGACAATAATGAAAAGGAGGGGAAAAGGGCAGGCACCAAAACCCCAACAAAACCTGATATTTTCTTTTTTTTTTGTCGCCAGGTGTGTCGCTACGACATCCCCAACAGTCAGGAGACAAAATGGAAGAAACGCAAGTTCAGCGAGTGCAAAGAGAACGTTTGACCAGGAGCCACGCTTTGGATTTTGGGGGAACCAGACTTTGACTACCGACCGGACAGTCACTCGCGTTTCCTTGCTTGTTAGAAACGAGGATTGGTTACGGTCTCGTCGTGTTCTGGGTTTTGTCACACGGAAAAGTTTTTGTTGTGGGAGAGGGGCTAGCGGGACTCCAGGCACCAATAGAAAAAGAGATTTTTGGTTTGGACTAAATCGGTTGTTAAAACTACGAGAGATAGCATATTCAGCTTCTTTGGATTCCAGTCATCCAATTCGTCTGTTGTAATAAATTGATTGACACAAAATAAATTGTTGTATTGTTGTGAAACATATATTATAAGTGGTCATTTTTTTTCTATAGATTAATCATGTTTTTTTTCTCCAAAATGGCGGCGTTCAAGTGGCAGTGGCTAATCTAATAGAATAAATTGCAAATTCTATAATCTCCATTAGAACTCTAGCATAAAACATTAAAATCGACTATTTACTTTCGCGGGCCTAAAAAGTGGCACGGTCGGCCCGGATTTGGCCCCCGAACCCCCACTTTACCACCCATGCTAAAATTTCACTCCAAATTGAATTTTTACAGTTAACATGTTTTTTTTACCATTTAGCGGATAGCCGCAACACAACGTTGGACTTCTAGCTAAGCTATTTTACCCCCATATGCTAACCACCAGGTTGTCGTCAACATCCCTTCGATTCGGCACCCTCGGTGTGCGTGACTCCACTCGCTAAAGTGATGGAATTTGCATGCCCGGCGCCGGAAATGAAGGCGTGGAGCGAAAGTGGATTACACGGCAACCGCTCGGCGCCGACGACCTTTGTGCCCGTCGGCGACCGACTTGGCCGTTTTTAATCTCCTGTTGTTTTTCCCGGAGAGAGGCGCCTTTGCCGATAGACTGCCCGAGCACACCGCCGATTGATAACGGGGGGAGCAGCCTTTGTCATGCATATCCAAACAGTCTGGAAACGGGAAGGCGTGGGGGCGAGAGGGGCAGGCGCTATCAAATGGCCGCCATTGTGCGGAGCGCCGTGTTTATTTTACTGTCTATCGGCGTGGCTAAGAGAGGTTATTAAGCGCGGTGGTACGGCCCAAAAATACTGTATTTTCTCCTATTTGTCACAAAAAAAAATAATAATAACAATAAATATAAAAATGAATAATCAAATAATAACAATAAATAAAAAAAATAAATGATCAATTAGCAATAAATAAAAAAATAAACGATCAAATAATAGCAATAAATAAAAAAAATAAAGGATCAAATAATAAAAATAAATAAAATAAATAATCAAATAATAAAAAAAAAAAAAATAAAAAATCAAACAATAGCAATAAATTAAATAAACAAAATAATAGCAATAAATAAAAAACAAAATATGAAATAATAACAATGAATAAAAAATAAAATATTAGCAATAAATAAAATAAACAATCAAATAATAGCAATAAATAAAATAAACACTCAAATAATCGCAATAAATAAAATAAACAATCAATAACAATAAACGAAAAAATATAAAATAATAAAGAATCAACCTATAAATAATGAATGAATAAGGAGTAAATATCATAAATAAATAGGGAAGTGCATGAATAACAAACAAACAAACAGATAAATAAGTCATAAGTATCGGTACAGTAGTCGAGTCGTAAAATTGTACCGGTTATGCACCGTCAAAAGCAATTGCCCACTTGAACCTTTAAACTTTCCCGCACGGGGGCGATAGAGAGCCACCAAAAAGGCTTCAAATCAGGCCTTCCCAAACAACTTCTCAAGCGTTCCTCTCCACTAAGACAGTTCTCCTCCCCGAGGCCAACATTCCTCACAACAACAACAAAAAAAATCTACCCCGCGTCCCCGTCCCACTATCGATCGAGACCAAGGAGCGCTGAAAGGCCGAGAGCAGGTGGCGGAGGGCCGGCAGACTCGGGATTTAGCGCGCCCGCAAGTCCGAGTCCCGGCAGATGCTCCCGAGCGATGGGACGTGCCTCTATTGTGATCCGAGTGGACAGCTGAATTGTTTCCCCGCAAAAAGGGGTGACCCCCCCCATCCTCCCCCCGTCGGGGGAGGGGGGCACGCGTGCGTGGGTGGGGCCTCGTGTACGCTCTTTTTATTTTCTTTCTCCGTGCTTCTTTTCCACTAAAGAGTCCCCCGCCCCCCGAAAAACTACCATCGGGCAGGGGTTTAAATGTCACGCTCGGGCCATTAGGGCAACCCGCCCCTGGCTCGTGTCTCCTGGGGGGGGGGGGGCATAGAGGGGGGGGGGGCGGGCGCCGAGGGGATGGACAAACTTGCCCTTGCGCTATTGTCCGCGGGAATCCGCGCCAGGCGCTAACTGACTTGGAGTGGAGTGGATTCACTCGACACGTGTCGGGGGGTGGGGGGGTTGTCACCCTAGGCCACGTGTCAAAGTGGAGGCCCGGGGGCCAAATGTGGTCCACCGCATCATTTTGTGCGGCCCGGGAAAGTCAATCATGAGGATTAAATTCAAATGAAGAGTAGAGATGGATATTACATTTCCTGATTTTCCCCCATTTTAAATCAATAATTGTCATTTTTAATCCATTTTTTCTGTGTTTTTAGTTTAAAAAATCATTTTGTGAAATCTAAAATTATATTTAAAAAAATCTAAAATAAATATTATTTTAGATTTGTGAAAAACGGAATATTCAGGGCTTTTAATCCACTTCTTTTAATCCATAATTGTGATTTTTTAATCCATTTGTCTGTGTTTTTAGTTCAAAAAATCCTTTTGTAAAATCTAGAAATATATTATTCTATCTAAAATGGTTCATCCCAAATGACATCAAGTTGACGTTAATGCGGTCCACGAACTAACCCGATGACGTTTTGCTGGTTTTTGAGGGTGCTTGACACAACTTTATTTAAATTTTTTGACCCCAATTAAGTAGTCAAATTGTGTGTTTCCATGACAAAGCCATTTTCTGGAATAATTTCTGAAGTAAAAATCTGTGATGCACTTTTACTAGCGAGCAAACCAAGGTGGAGCGACCCCTCCCATTGGGGGAAAAAAATCTCCTCCTTCTGGCACAAAAAGGGTTAAAAAAAAGAAGCTATCTTTACGTGAGGACACAGAAAAAGTTCATTGATTTTTGTCTCTCTCTCTCCGGGGAGCAGAAGGTACTCACTGGGCTGAATACGGAGCCTCGGGGCTGCCCAGACAAACGCACGCCAGTCAGGCCCAAACGCCAACGACACATGGCGGAGGCCTTTGTGCGGCAACGGGCGGGCGGGCACGTGGCGAGGGGGCCAGGGAGGGCCAGGGGGGGCCGGGGGTCACGTTATTTGAGATGTTTGATCATGTGGATTCGACAGGCCATGGGCAAACTCGTTTTTAATTTTTCCACGGGAAACTGTGACATGTTATTACTCGTTTCCAGCTCGTTTTGTGCAGGTGCCGGCATTTGAATAGTTTTTTTTATTATTATTATGAGTATGTTCGAAAAAGTAAGGGCCAATTCAGATAAAAGATTTAGATTTTTTTCATATGAATGGATTAAAAGAAGTGGATTAAAAGCACTGAATATTCAGTTTTTTTTATAGATCTAAAATTATGTTTATTTGAGCATTTTTTGAAGATATTTTTAGATTTGGCAAGATGATTTTTGAACTAAAAACACAGAAAAAATAATTTAAAAATGACAATGATTGATTTAAAAAGGAGAAAATCAGGAAATATAATATATATCTATGTCTATCATTTGAACAAAATGATGCGGCGGGCCAAATTTGGCCCGCGGGCCGCCACTTTGACACCTGTGCTGTATACAGTGGTACCTCTACTTACAATATTTGCCAACTTAAAATGACAATTTCGACAGATTTAGCTTTCTGGGGATGAAAAAAAATATAGTTGCTTCGTTCGAGTTTGAACACCAATATAATCCTGATTTTTTTTTGTTCTTTGCTCATTTCTAATCTGGCGGATCCGGTAAACATGGGAGCTGGCTACCGGCTATAATCTGAAGGTCTTCGTGTTCTTTACTCAGGAGCACATTGAGCGTTTTATCTATTTGTTCTAAATTGGGAGGCGCTTGACCTTGACGCCGGCCGTAGCGGGAAGCGGCCGTCCCGTAAATCTTGACCTTGAGGCGTGGCTCCGCCCCCCTTTTCCTTCAATGAACCGCTCACGGCGTTATTGACACCCCACGTAAATGTGAACATTATGGGATGACCGGGGAACCGTGGCCCACGTTTGACGACGTGGCGTTGGAGCTAGCGTAGCATTAGCATCCAAACTAGCAGGTTTGAAGACGCCAGGAACGCTTAACCCGTTCCCATTTCTGCCGTGACCTATTATTGATCCTCCCAAATGGCTAGCGTTAGCGCTAGCGTGTTGTGGGGGAGGAAATGTAAACGGCCGCGGGAATTATTGCGGTAAGGTGGGTTTGGTTGGGAGGTAGGTTGCTAATTAGGGTTGGTTGGTTGGTTGGTTGGTTGGGTAGATGGATAAGATAGATTGGTTGGTTGCTACGTAGGTTGGTAACTAAGGTTGAGTGGTTGGGTAGATAGAGAAAGATAAGGTAGGTTGGTAACTAAGGTTGGTTAGTTAGTTGGTTGGTAGATAGGTAAGATAGCTTGGTAGGTAAGTCAGTAACTAATGTAGTTGGTTGGTTGGTTGGGTAAATAAATAAGATAAGTTGGTTGATAGGTAGGTCCATAACTAAGGTAGGTTGGTTGGTTGGTTGGTTGGTTAGGGAAGATAAGTTGGTTGGTTAATATGTTTCTTGGTAACTTAGATTAGAAGTGTTTGGGTAGATAGATGAAGATAAGGTAGATAAGTAAGATAGGTAAGTCGGTTGGTGGGGTAAATAGGTAAGATAGGTTGGTCGGTAGGTAAGTCAAGGGATGTTAGAAAAGTTGGTTAGTTGGTTGGGAATGGCTAGATTGGTAAAATAGGTTGATTGGTTAGTTGGTTGGTTGGGAAGATAGGTAAGAGAGCTAAGATAGCTAACTAAGGTAGGTAGGTTGGTTGGTTGGTTAGTGGGACAAATAAGCAAGATAGGTTGGCTGGTATGTCAGTAACTAAGGTAAGATAGGTTGGTTGGTAGGTAAGTCAATAAGTAAGATAGCTTGGTTGGTTGGTAGGTAGCTTAGCCGTCGTCCATCGCCACCAATTTTCAAGCGTAGATCGAAGAAAAACGTATTGAAGCGGCGAGCTGGGCCCGATCAAACCGCTTTCAAGAAGGTGCCTAAACAGGCGGCCGACCACCGACCTTTGTGTCCACCGCCCCTTTTTAGGCGGCGAGCGCGCCTCGGGCCAAAGAGTGGCCCGGAGGAGGCCGGCCTGGGCTGAGGCCGGGCTGGGCCGGGCCCGCTTGAACCGCGACCCCCTCGCCGGAGGGAACCCCGGGGCCAGGTTTAAACGAGCTCCCCCAGGTCCGCCACACCAAAACCTTCTCCAAATACGTAATTGCCACTGCCGCCGTCTTCAGCAAAAGACGCTTTGGCTGTAAAACGACGGCGACGGCGGCTTGAAAAACGCAAGCAAAACCTTCTTTCTTTTATTTTCCCTTTTTTTTTTACAAGCGCTCCGCTTTTGTCCGCGTTAAATACGATCGCTTACCATTTTTACAACGCTTTCGGGGGGGGCCCCCCCGCCACCCGCCCCCTTAGCCCCGCCCCCCAACCCCTCGCGCCGAGAGGAGCGTACAATATACGGGCTATTGATCCGCGCCCATCACGGCGGAAAAAAAGTGGGGTCGGCCAGCGAGGGAGGGGGTCGGCGGTGGGTGGGGGGCTGCCGGACGTAGCGATCGATGGGCCCTCTCTATCAGCCGTTTCCATGGCGACCTCGCCGGGGAAGGACGGAGGGGTCGCCGCTGCCGCCGCCGCCGCGTCCCGCCCGGCAAACCCACGTGATGTCCGCTCAAAAATGACAGTGGCGTTCTCATTTCTTATTTTTAAAATGGTGGTTAACTCGTTGGCTAGCGACATCCAATCAAATTGCTTTGATTTTTGGTATCCGTGGCAACTAATGAGTGGATTTTTGTAGGTCAGAAAATCCTATTTGTGGAGAAATGCTTTTGGGCATTGTTTTCATTCTTGGTCACGTCCTTTTGATTTGGTGCATTTTTAGGGCCATCCGTGTTGATTTTGGAATATAACTTCCTGTTGTTTTTGGTGTATTTTGGGTCACTGCCTTGTTTATTTTAGTTCCGAGTTGATGTCTTCCGATTAATTGTAATTGTGTATTATGAGTCACCTTCATGTTGTTTTTGGTGTATTTTGGGTCACTTGTTGTTTTTGGTGTATTTTGGGTCACTGGTTGTTTTGGGCGAATTTTTAGGTCACTTGATTTTTTTGGGCGAATTTTAGGTCACGTTTTTGGTGAATTTTTGGGTGACTTCATGTTGTTTTGGGTGAAATTTTTGGTCATTTCCATGTTGTTTTTGGTACATTTTTCACTCACTTCCTGTAGTTTTTGGTGTATTTTGGGTCACTTCCATGTTCTTTTTGGTACATTTCTCCGTTGATTTTGTTGCATTTTTGGGTCACTTCCATGCTGGTTTTGGTACATTTCTTGTTTTTGGTGCATTGTGGGTCATCGTGGGCTAAGTTTAGTGCGGTAGTTCAATTGTTTTGACATTAGTCGAAGCAGGAAATTTTCGGCTCCATAGTTTCTTCAAATTTTTGCGAGATTCACGGCTCAACTCTTCGTCCGTGCTGTGGTTTTTTGGAGGGTCAAAAAAAATGTGGGTGTGAAATCAGCAGTTGCTTCCTGACTCTTTTGTGCTCGACCCCAATTTTGAGGGCGGGGAAGCGTGATCAATGCGGCGCCTATTAGCCCGCCGAGCGCTAACCTCGCCCACGGATGCCGGCCAGCCGCGCCAGGTCAAGGTCGGACGCCAAAAAGCGCACTGACCCCGCCCACCCGGCACATTTTTTTTGGCCCAATTCCAAAAGGCCCTCGGAGCGGTTTTCGCAAAAACACAACTCAAGTCTGGATCTTTTTAAAATTGGTGTCAAATGTTTAACATTGGGCCACTTCCTGTTGATTTGGGGGCATTCCTATGTCACTTCCTGTCTTTTTTGGGTTAATACCTGTTGAATTAGAGGCTTTTTGGGATCATTTTATACATGTTGGGTAATGTTTACTTTGCTTGTCCAATTAAAAAAAGGCTTAATATTGGGCTACTTCCTGTCGATTTGCGATTTTTTTGGGCACTTCCTGTCCATTCTGGGTTACTTCCTGTTGAATTAAGATCATTTTCCTGGCCACTTCATATTGTCCCATCAAGTTAATGTGTCCAAATCCTGTCCAAAATACAAATGTACCTGAAAAGATAAATATTGGGCCACTTCCTGTTCATTTGAGGTCACTTCCTGTCCCTTTCCATTTTGCTTGACTTCCTGGAGCGTTTAAACATATTTTTTCCGAAAAAGTGTCGAAAACATACCAACAATGCCGACAAAAAGCGAGCAAATAAACTCTACCCGTCCCCCAAATCAAAAAAATCTTCCTCATAAATATTAATTAGCAGTGCGTACAGGAGGCCCCTCCCCTTTCCGACGAAAAACATCCAGTCTGACGGGAATGATGAGTCTGCCGTATCGATCCCGAGCAAGGCAACGGAACCTCGTGGGTCTCCGACCGGGTCCGCTCGGCGCCTGTCCCAACCGGTCACGCCCCCAAACCCGTCCCGTCCAATCCCGTCGCCCCATTTTTGACTCCCGAACCACCTCATTGTTACTTGGAGAAGATCAGGAGATGGAGGTTGGGCTTTTGGGCTTTGGATAGATGAGCCCTGGGCCCTCCCCCCAACGACACCCACCTTTCCTTCCTCTCCCTCACCCCCTCACTACCCTCCCCCCCTCACCCGCCCCCCATACCGATCAATGACAGTTTCATGTGGCTTCTCTGGGCCCGCAGTGACGTGCGTCCTATTGATTTATCGACTGGACTCCAGGCCCGCAAGCTCCTTCTGTCGGACAGTGGGCCGGCTTCCAACCGGGTTCCGCCGAGAAAACGCCACCCTTTTTTCATCCGACCGGACGACTGGCCACGTGTCCCCTTAGGTCGTGGGTCACAGGTGTCAAAGTGGCGGCCCGCGGGCCAAATGTGGCCCGCCGAGTCATTTTGTGCGGCCCGAGAAAGTCAATCATGAGTTATGTTTTAGGATCAAAATAAAATGAAGAGTATACATGTAGATTTCCTGATTTTCACCCTTTTTAAATCAATAATTGTATTTTTTTATCATTTTTTTCAGTTTTTAGTTCAAAAATCATTTTGTAAAATCGAAAAATATATTTTAAAAAAAGATAAAATAAACATTGTTTTAGATCTATAAAAAAGTGAATATTCAGGGATTTTAATCGAGTTCTTTTAATCCATTTATAAACAAAATATCTAATCGAGTTGACGTTAAAGCAGCCCGCTAGCCTAACACCCTTGCCTTAGCGTATCGCTGGCGACCATTCATTCTTCAAACCAGTCACGAGGGTGCTGGAGCCTATCCCAGCTAACTATTACCACACCCAGAATTGATAGGCAGCCAATCACAATCACAAAAAGATAAACAAATCAATCACTTGAAGCTAAATTCAATTCAGTATACTATTAGGAGACGAAGCTAGGACCAACTTAGCATCCATATAGCCTAGCATACATGTTTTTGGTACATGGGAGGACACTGGAGCACCCATAGAAAACCCACATGAGCTGAATTCGAACCCACAACTGTCCTAAAATCATGGCAAATCAAAGGCAAGCTTTGATTGACGGCTGAAGGGCGAGGAAAGCACAGAAGAAAGCGGCGCTAACGCTAATCTCTTCTTGGATCACAGCAGCTCCAGGAGGGTCTGCTACTCCATCTGGACCCCCGCAACCCCGCACCCCACCTCTAGATTACTTTTGTAGCCCACTAAGACGCTTTTGGGGGGCCCCCAGATGGTCGGTCATCCAACGCGTGGCCGGAGACTGCGGCCAGGTCAGCCATTTTGACCCCGTCACCCCCCCCAAATCGACTTCCCCTTTTTTCTAAGGCCAGCTGCCACCATTGCGTCCTAATGGTGTGGACTTAAGCCCCGCCCCCCGCGTACGCCAGGCCACAGGGAGTGTCCAGCTGCCCTCTCGGGCGTCCACCGGCCTTTCACTGGACACCGGAGACCCCCGGGGGGTGGGGGACGGACGGAATCAAAGCCTGGGCGGGAGAGGGGGGCGGAATATCCACCAGAGGCGGGGGTGCCGGAGCACGGAGGCGTGACATTGACACGCAGGCCAGAAAAGAAGCTTTTAAGCGTAAAAGTGGAACAGTCGCCTGTGGAAATGGGAGGTCCCTCTTTGGACTCTTTCTATGTCCGCCGGGGGCCCGCTGAAATTTGAGCCAAGATGGAGGGAGCGGGGGGGACAAGTGGTCGCTTTGTTGACAGGGGGTTTTGCGCCAAAAGAGCGTTTGTGTTGCATTCAGGTCGTGTGTGTTTTTTTGTAATAGTCATCGTCATGGACTTGAGTGGATAGGCCACGCCCCCCGTCGCGTGTCAACTCCTTTTCACATGGGCCATTTTAGATTCGATTTTTTTTTTATAAATGGATTAAAAGAAGTGGATTAAAAGCCCTGAATATTCCGTTTTTTATAGATCTAAAACAATGTTGATTTGAACTTTTTTTAAATCGATTTTTAGATTTTACAAAATTATTTTTGAACTAAAAACACAGAAAAAATAGATTAAAAAATTGCAATTATTGCTTTAAAAGAGTGAAAATCAGGAAATATAATATCCATATCTATCATTTTAATTTGATCCAAAAACAGAAAGTCGGCACTTTACCGGGCCGCACAAAATGATGCGGCGGGCCAGATTTGGCCCCCGGGCCGCCACTTTGACACCACAAACAAAAGCCTGGCTTAGCATTTTGACTCGTACCTGCCGGTCGAGCTAGCTCATTAGCGCCAGCGCGCCGTCTCGATTTGGTAGCGTAGAGGCTGGGGGAGGGAGGGAGGGAGGGCCGGCGTATCGATTGATTTCCCAACAGCCCGCGGTGGACCCGGGACCCGGTTGCTAGGCGACCGCATCGTCCGTAACGGGTGGGGGGCGACGGCGCCAGTGGCGGCGGTCGCTGTCCTTTCCGGACCCCCCCTTGGGATTGGGCGTAAGACGGCGGCCATCTTTCCATCTCCATCTGGGTGGGTTACGGGCAAATAAAAGTCCAAAGCTTTTATGGACATAAAGTGCTGAGAGATCCTTGAAAGGAAGCACAAATGTTTACGGGGGGCTATCAAGAGAGACCTCCTATAAAGACTACATCCATGGGCCAGAGTGGAGGGGGGCGGAGCTAACAGACTACAAATACTACTTTCTTACTGTACTTGACATATTAGTCCGGCATTTCTTCTATTTGGACTGCTTTTATGACTCATTCTCTATTACAATGCTAAATTAGCCTAGCATGCATGTTTGGGGGATGTGGGAAGAAAGGGGAGTACCCGGAGAAAACCTACAAAAAGTCCACACAGTGAGAACCCACTTGGGGTCGAACACATGGGGTCAATCCCAGCAAAAGGCAGGGGACAGTGAATTGCTAGGGACTAATTACAATGCTAATTTAGCCTAGCATGCATGTTTTGGGGTATGGGAGGAAAGCGGAGTACCCGGAGAAAACCTACAAAAAAACCCACACGTTCAGCATCCTCCTGGGATTGAACCCATGGGGTTTCGGAGCCTATCCCTGACTTTCTCGGGCCGCACAGAATGACACGGAAGGGCCAGATTTGGCCCCCGAGCCGCATTTTTGACACCAATACTTTACATGGTCGCGAGGGTGCTGGATTCTCTCCCGACTACCCGTAACTGCTACACAAAATTCCAAATCATAGTAAAAAAATGCAAAATAGTCATAAGAAAAAACTAAAACATTAATAAATAGGAGCCATTTTGTTTTCCCGCCAGAACGCCGTCAAACGGTCAGAACAAAAGAATAATTTGGTAAACATAAAGTGTCTGTAATGCCCAGCACAACATATTGGGTGGGTCGACGGGCGCGGGGGTGATGGGGGCCATGATGATGATACACGATCCGGCCGGCGGGCGCCGCGCTCTCTCTCTCTCTTCTACATATCGATCGGTGCTGAAAAATGATCCTCCAATAGCGAGAGGGAGATGAATGCAAAACCATCCGCACGGACAACTCGCCAGAAGGCGCACCCGTGGAAGGCGGAGACCCCGCAAAGGGGTCACGGCACCCCCCAAAAAAATATGGACCACCACTCCGCCTTCATTCCGAGGAATTAATACATCTAATCATAAATATATCTACGGGCGGATGTTAGCGTGAGTAGCGCTAGCCGCCTTGCTGTCCAAACCGCCATTTTGCCCTTACAATTGGTGACTCGGCAGAAAAACTATGGCTTGCGATAATAAATTCACGGTTCGAACCCCATAGTCACGTTCTTATATAATTTTTCCACACAGTCAAAACATTTATTTGAAAGTAGCCCACAGTTCTATGACACGATTGCGTTTAAAGAAGCGTCATTCATTTTCTGAACTGTTTTATCCTAACCAGGGTCGCGGGGGGTGCTGGAGTCTATCCCGATACCAACCAGAGTTGTTTTTTTTATCATTTATCAATTGTATTATAATTTTTTAAATTGATCTAAAAAACTTTTATCCCAAGAAAAACAACTTTTTGAACCACTTTATCCTCACTAGGTTCGCGGGGGGTGCCGGAGTCTATCCCGTCACTGACCAAGTTTTTTTTATCATTTATTATTATTATTATTATTTTAATTGGATCTAATTAACTTTTACCCCAAGAAAAACCACTTGCTGAACTGCTTTCTCCTCACCAGGTTCGCGGGGGGTGCTGGAGTCTATCCCACCAAAGACCCGATTAAAAAAAAAATGTTTATTTTTAAAATTGAATATTAAAAAAACTTTTACTCCAAGAAAAACAACTTTCCAAAATGCTTTATCCTCACCACGTTCGCGGGGGGTGCCGGAGTCAATCCCGCCAGTGACCGATTTTTTTAATTTATTTATTTTCAAAATTGGATATTTTAAAAAAACT
This sequence comes from Stigmatopora nigra, assembly GCF_051989575.1. NCBI lineage: Eukaryota > Metazoa > Chordata > Actinopteri > Syngnathiformes > Syngnathidae > Stigmatopora > Stigmatopora nigra. Next base: position 15,493,227 of record NC_135514.1, on the reverse strand, counting down.
TTTACCCCTAAGAAAAACAACCCCAACTTTTCTCGGTAAAAGATCGGATTTCCACCCCACGGGGACCGATCGCTCTTTGGCCCGGAGCAGGGGGTGCCGTAGATGGTATCAATTGGGCGGACCGTTGAATGTATTGATTAGTTACCTTTCTTATTAACATGCTGATTAAAGAGAGCGAGGGAGGGACGGCCAGAGAGAGAAAGGACGGACGAAAGGAAGGAAGGAAGGAAGACGGCGTCCGACACCCTCGCTCATTTGCCTCTCGTCTTCGAGAGGATTTCAGACGCCCGACTGAAGACAAAAAAAGAATACGGAATAATCGCCAGCGGCCGCGGGGACGGAGAAGAAGACCAAAAAAGGTGGGGAAGGGGAGGAGGAGGGTCGGCAGGAAGGGGAGGGCCGAATCGAGGAAAATGCGCTAGATCTTTAAATTCATTGTTTGCAGGCAAACGGTGTCAAATTTGGTAGATTTGGGGAGCTAATTGTGAGGTGTCCAATCTTTTTTGGACTGGGAGGGACGGAAAAATAGGGTTGGATGCCGAGCGCTAATGTTAATGTTCATTTTTTTAAAGAAATTGTATTGTATTGTTGATTTGATGCTGAGTTTAATGTTGGAAAATGTGGCTAAGAGGTTAGCTCATGGGTTAGCATGTTTGAGTGCCGCTAGGTGTGTTGATTTTATTATATATTTTTTAATTTTATTTTTTAGGGTAAAGTAGCGTGGACCAAAAAAGATAATAATTTTAAAAAATGTTGCTGGATCATGTATTTTTTATTTATTTTGCTAGGTTAGGTAGCTAGCTAAGCTAGCATTAGTTTATACAATGACTCTAATTTGGGGTATTAGCAAACAGATAGCAGCTGTTTATTTTTTTTATGAATAATTAGAAAGACAAATGTCTATTCTTTTCATGATGTTATGATTTTTAAAATGTTTTTAGTTTTGATGTTTATTACAATGCGTATATGAGGGTTTAGTAGCGTTAAGCTAGCAGGCCGTGACCAATGAAATGTGTTTAGCCATTTTTCGTTAGCATCCTGTCATGTTTGATTAAATATTACGTATATTATAATATTAAATAATACTTATATTATAATATTATCTTCAAATTGCCCAGATGTACATTACATTAAAAAAAATGACTTTTTGGTTGAATTATTTCACAGTTTCTTCAGCTAAACATATGTTAGCATGCTAAACATGTCGTTGTGAATTAGCCTAGAACTGTTTTTTATTTAAATTTTTAAAGTAATATCCATTTTCTGTATGCTTTTATGCATTGGTGATGTATCATGTTTTAGCTATACATTTTTATTCATATTATAACACTGTCGAGGATAATTATTTTGTTTTTTGTATAACATAATCATAGTAATAATCATAATACCTTTTTTTATATTCATCTTAATCCAATTGTTATGCAAATAATGGCGTTTTGATGTAATAATGATGAGAATTAATGCATTTACGTGGTAAAAATGTGATATTTTATCATGATTCCATATTATTTTGTGTAAAAACGTGATAAATTCATGTAAAATCCGAATATTTAGGTCTTTTTGTGTTGAGTAATTTTGCCGTGGAAAAGTGAGCCAATGAAAAAAAATGTAAATAAGGCAGTCAACTATATTCAAATTGATTTTGTTGATCAATATTTCATCTGCTTAACCTATTTAACTCTTTGTTTAACGTCCATATTTAAACAGCTTTAGTTTAAGACAAAATTAATAAACACACACACACAGGCTAAAATGCTATTAGTTTACTGAGCTAATGATACATTTGAATATTATATTAAAATAGTTGTAAGAGTATTAGAAACTTTTTAACACACATTAATCAATACTTATTTGAATAATTCCTCCACACACACCCACACACACACACACACACTGGCCAATTCATTAGGTACACTAACAATGCATTAGAAACAATACTTCTACTCATTTTAATAAGGATATTATTGTTTTTATGCATTTAAAAAATAGATTTAAAAATGTAGATGGATGAAAAAATTACATTATTTTTTGTTGAATTTATTAAATTGTTCATCCTTGGTTAATAATAACAAATAAAGTCAATATTTTAGATATACCTATATATTTTATATGTTTTTCTATTAGTATTTAAACACGTAATGAAACGTAAAAATTAAAGTAGGTATATTTTTAATTTTAATCGATCAATTTGGCCGATTTTTGCCGAGTTAAAAAAATTCTAACAGATGTAAAAATCATTTTTTTAAATTAATTGTGGCGTTTTTTCGGACGTATTAAAATGTAAACACGATGCGTAATATTTTTGTAGATTAAAAAAATGTAAATGACGTTTATTTCCCTTCTGGCGTGATCAATAAGCAGTGAAGTCACCATAATTTACTCCTTAATAAAATTACCGTTTTATTAGACGCCCCGTTGATGATTTTTTTCCTCCCTCACGTGTAATCTGGCTAAATTAATTCAGATATTGATTAGCACAGGCGCGCAATTTCATTGATTGTTCAGTGAAGCGGAAGACATTTTCAAAATAAAAAATAAAACAAGCCGGAAAAAAAACACCTTCCAAACGAAGGGAAATAAAGAATTACGATCATAAAATCTCCATAGAACGAACGAATAAGAATGCGATGACGTCACATACAATTAAAAACAATAGCATGACGTCATATATTTAGAATGAATAGTTTGTTTTAATTCAAACGAATGTTTAAAAAATGAAGCATAAACGGGAACTTTGTGGTATTTTTTATGGATTATTTCTATTTTGTGGTGGAATATATTTTTAATTTTAGTTAAATGTGAAAATAAATAAATAAAAGTGGCTGTGTGTGTGTTTTTTAATGTATTTATATTTAAGTAACGTGCATGTTTTGCTATTTTAACACAAAATAAATGTCATTTTCAATTGTATTCTTGTCAAATGTGGAAAATTCATGAATATGAAATACTGCAAGCATTATTTTATGGATAAATTTAATCTAAAATAGCATTAAATGTATAAAAATACACACTATTATTGTTATGACAATATTTTTTTTCATTTTGTGTGCGTAAGAAATGCTTTTTTAAATATTACAATACACACAAAGCACTAAAAATGTATTTATAAAATACAATTGGCGGGAATAGACGTCCAAATCTAATGTTGATTTTCTGTATGTCTTCTAGAGCCTATTTTTTTTAAATTTAACATCAAAATGGTTTTAAAAAAATGCCTACAAATGTCGTCCAATCCATTTTAATAAAAGTCATGAATTTATATTTTCACCTTCAGCTTTTATTGTGAAATTATTGGAATTGGTTTAATGGTAAACTCAATGATAAAATTGAAAAATAGAAGAGTAGGAGGTGAACTTTAACCTCTTGTGCACGCGCGTGGACGCCTACTCGTGCACGCGGATCGATTGGTCAACATCTGTTGTGCACGCGCAGTTTCGATTGGATGTGTGTGTGTGTGTGTGTGTGTGTGTGTGTGTGTGTGTGTGTGTGTGTGTGTGTGTGTGTTTTAACCAGAACGATAATGAAGGGGAAATATATTTGAAGTATACGTATAGAATCGGCTAATAAAAAATCCATAATTGTCAAGATTACACAATCAACGCCTTTTTGGAACACTTGACACCGTAATTACGTTTTATATTAAAAACAATCTCGCGTAGTATCATAAAAATACTAAAAATGGCTTCTTATACTATAAAATAATTATTTTTAATGTAATGGTGTTGTCTTAATATAAAAACTTAAATTATGAAACAATGGGGTGTGTTTGAATGATAAGGAATCGCCAAAATACATAAAATAATGCAAACCATCATTTTACTTTTAAAATAATGTTATGAAAACATGACCCTATTTGTATTGAAATGACATATTTGAGGTTACACGTAATTGTAATTTCATTTGATTAGAAAGAAAATCATAATTTGATCATATTAATGTCATTTTACGATATAAAATGTCGACTGCAAATAGGATCCAATATTGCAAAAATGATTATTCTCAAGTGTGCCATAAATAAACGAGTTTATTTTTATAGTCCTAAAAAAATCATTAGATTATAAAACGCATGCAATTATGATGCATCCATTTTTAACCACATTTATTATTATTATTATTAATATTTACTATTTTGTCAGTTTTAAGTTGGATAAAAAATAGAGTTTAAATGACGTTTCTTAAATAAAATACAAATAAAAACCAGGCACCCAACAAAAATACATGTTCTTATAATAATATACAACATAAAGAGTTAATTTAAATATCTTTATAATGCTTTAAATGCACTCGTTTGTATAACGGGTCAATGCCTGATTGGTCGCTGTATATAAGAAAATTGGACGTCTATCGCCGTCCAAAAGCTTAACAAGTGGAATTTGTTTTTAATTTATTTATTTTTTATTTTAGAGCACAGGTGTCAAAGTGGTGGCCCGAGGGCCAAATCTGGCCCGGCGCATCATTTTGTGTGGCCCGAGAAAGTCAATCAATTCTGTTTTAAAATCAAATTAAAATCATAGATAAAGATGTATATTATATATCCAGATTTTCCCCTTTTAAATCAATAATTGTCATTTTTAATCCATTTTTTCTGTGTTTTTAGTTCAAAAATCACTTTGTAAAATCTTAAAATATAGATAAAAACCTCAAATAAACATTGTTTTAGATCTATAAAAATGGAATATTCAGGGTTTTTAATCCACTTCTTTTAATCCATTTATTTAAAAAAAATCAAAATATTATATCTAAAATGGCCCCCATAAAATGGAGTTGACGTTAAAACGGCCCACGGACCAACCCGAGTCTGACTATAGAGGAACTGCGAACATATTTTGGTAGAATGACGGAAGCAAGGACTCCAGCACCCCCCAGGAGAGAAAGGGTTAATCGGGGGAGGAATTTCATCGCGCATCTGTCAGATTTGAAGGCCGCGGTGACGCACCGGTGGGAGGGGGAGGGGCCAGAGAGAGAGGGAAGGGGGAGGGGTCAGCGAGGAAGAGAAAGAGTTGCCGCTCACATCGATCAAGTGGCTGAAGAAGAAGAAGAAGAAGAAGAAAAAGAAGAAGAAGAAGAGTAGGAGGCTGAGGCTGAGGAGGAAGAGGAGGAAGAAGAGGAAGATGATGAAAGCAAAAGAGCCGCAGAGCCGCGAGAAAGAGTCGAACGCCGAAGAACGGCACATAAAAACGGAATAAAGGCGACCTCGGACGGAGATTTTTTTTTTCGGGGGTCGGGGATTCATTTCGGGAGATGTTCGCAGGAGGAGGAGGAACGACACAAACACACATTATTAAGGTAATGAACAAAATAATAATAATAATGTTAAAAGGGGGAATCGGGAAAAGCGAAAGAGTGGGAGGAGGAGGGGGCGGTTTTGTTAGAAGATCGGGGATATGTTCTGGGGGCAATTGTGAGGGATATGCGGGATTTGACGTTCGGATGACGATACGGACGCGCTTGTTGGGGGAGGAAAAAGTGATTTGGGGGGGTCGGGTTTATACTTTTTAGATTCGTTTAGTTTGGGGGGAGGATTGGGTTTAAATGGGAATGGGGATTTTTTGGGTGGTGGTGTGGTGCCGTTTTTTTCATAAAAAGTGGGCTTATTATTAGGCTGTAAAATGTGAAAGGGTTTTATTTTTGTTGATAATGTGTTGTGTAAAAAAAAGGAGATGATATATATTATTTGAAGAATTTTAAAGTGGATAATAATGTTAAGTTTCTATGTCCGTCAGCAAGTCTGTTTTAGGAAGGCTTAAGCACCCCCATTTTTTAAAAATATATTATTATATGTAGTAAATACATTTAGTGTGAATTTATAGAAGCATCATTATTTTGTAGAAAGCAATAAGTAAACATTGATTAAGTCATTTCAATTGTATTGGACGTCTATTGCTGTCAATGGGAGCCAAAATACAAAAATATGTGAGGTTAAAAAGACTAAAACACCCCAAAATAAATACATTTTCCAGAGTAAATAAAGGCTAGTTTCTTCTAAAAAGTATTACAGATTGTTTTGTTCATGTTTTAATTTTTATTATTTCAAATTATTTTTTCTATTAATTTTACATTTTAATTTTATCCAAAATCATGACTATTCATTAAAAACGACCACATTGAGGTGAAACTATCTGAGGTGAGGGTTTAATTCGCCTAATATCAACAAATTATCCGACTAAACTCACTTTTCCCCCAAAATCGCACAAGTGAAACCTTCTAAGGTAGGCGTTTACTTTATATTGACATAAACAACAACAAAAATGACGCCAAAAATACAAAAATACCCAATTTTCCATCCACGTGAAAATTTCCCTCATCCACGTCACCCCCATTTTTCCACGCAACCATATCCACCAACAGGCCCCGCCCCCTTTTCCATCCTCTAACACTATGCGTGTCTTACAGGACCGAACCAGGACTATTTGAACTCCCGGGGGCGTCGCCGGACACAACCGGATCCGGCCCTTAACCCCCGACTAGCCACCGTTAACCGCTAACCACCGGATAATACCTCCCTCCCCGCCCCCATGGACGGGACCCTGTCCGAAATGTCCCTCCACGGGCACGCCGACCTCCACCACCACCACCACCCGTCGGCCTTCCCCCGCCCCCCCTCGGACGGCGAACCCCGAACGTCGTCCTTCGAGCACTCCATGTCGGCGCTGGGCTACGGCGGCGACTCGCCATCGGGCTCGGGGGGCACCTACGCTACCCTGACCCCCCTACAGCCCTTCGACGACAAATTCCAGCACCATCACCAGCACCCCTGCTTACCCGTTAGCAACGTGATTGGGAGTTTCACGCTAATGCGCGAGGATCGGGGGGGCCTACCCGCTAATTTGTACAACCCGTACGCTAAAGAGCTAAGCCAGGGTTTGACGCCCCCTTCTTCGGGGCCACACGGCTACGGCGGCCCCCCGACCGGGGGGCTCCACCCGGGCTACGACGTCCACGGCGGCGGGAGCCTCTTCTGTAGGACGTCGGATTTTGCCAGGGAGATGTCGCCCCCGGGCTTGGGGGGCGTGGAGGGGCACCCCCTGGGTAAAATGGACGGGCACCCCGCTCATTTTTACAACCAGCATTACCCTACACACCACCCACACCCGCATCTCCACCACCATCACCCGCATACACACCACCCGCACCAGCAAGTGGTGAGAACGGTGGAACAGCCACACTCGTCGCCAAGTGACAGCGCCCCCGGTGGCGGCGAGGAGATTAACACCCGCGATGTGGCTCAGAGGATCATCACGGAGTTGAAGCGCTATAGCATCCCGCAGGCTATCTTTGCCGAGCGCATCCTGTGCCGCTCGCAGGGGACCCTGTCCGACCTACTGAGGAACCCCAAACCTTGGGCCAAGCTCAAATCTGGGCGTGAGACCTTCAAGAGGATGTCACGATGGTTGCAGGAACCCGAGTTTCAGAGGATGGCGTCGCTACGACTTGAAGGTGAGAGATAAAAATGGTTGCTTCTTTTATGGGGGCTCGTGTGGGCGTCCTATTTTGGGGGAGTGTCTGTTCGATTGGGTCTAGAGATGGGATCTGTAGTCTAGTAGTCATGGTAACGCTGTCAATCAAAGTACTAGGCCAGGGGTCGGGAACCTTTTTGGCCGAGAGAGCCATTGAAAATTCGTATTTAAAAAAAAATGGTATTCCTTGAGTGCTAAATCAAAGTAGTACGTAAAAATATGGGCTTCTTTTTAGTCATTTCAACACTTTTACAGTACAAAAAATATCTGTTTTAGGATGAAATTAAAATGATAGAAATAGATGTATATTACATTTCTTGATTTCCCCCCTTTTAAATCGATAATTGTCATTTTTAATCAATTTTTCCATGTCGCTAATTGTGGCATTGCATTTTGCTAATAATATCAAACTAGCTAACATTATGGTAGATGGAATATTTGTGCAATATGTATGTACACAACATTTAAACCTTCACCATAAAGTGCACCCATAAATAAGTAGTTCTAAAAAGATGTATATACCATAAAAATGAAGTGAGCTAAAGTGGTTAGCATCACATGAGCTAACTACTATGTCTTAGTAGTATATCAAAGTCCAAGATCAAAATTTGCCGCCCCAAAACATGATGTCAAAGTCATATTTCTTATGAATAAGCATCTGGCAATGTTATGGTATTTTGCACAACAATACTTAATTGGGTTTAGATCCGGTGCAAAAACATCATAAATTTGGCGGCCTAAATTGTTTTTCCCTCGCTTTTGTTTAATTACAAACGCTTATTGATTTCCATGGGAAAGAGCGGCTCGCTATTTCGCTGGTTCCCTCGCCCCGGCCGCCATTTTCTGAGCGCAATTAGCATGCGCAGGAAGGCGCTTCGCTCGATTCTCCCGCCCGAACGCCGTTTCGTCAAACCAGGCGCAGATCGGGTTTAAAATGGGGACGTCTCATTTATGCTACGGAAGGGAAAATAGTCATTTTATGTTTACATTGTTAGAATTGTGCACACTTTGCTTAATTTTCCATATCTGCCATTACATTTGTACAAAATGGCGGCTTTAAAAGGTAAACAAAGAGTTAATACGCAAACTTAAACTGTGACAAACGAAGACGAAAGTCCCTCAAAAAGAATCGGAAATTATTAAAAATGTACCCCCAAAAATATTTCCAAAATTCAAGATATTCAAACAAAAACTAATTTGTTTGCTTTCCAGCGTTTTTACATGTTTAGATAAAGCACAACATTTTAATTGAAACGTTAAATACAACCAAACTATTTGTGATTCACTCACATCACTCGGACAGATTGACAAAAAAAATTGTAGCTTTTGATTTTTAAAGTAAAACACAATTTGAGTGTACTTCTGCCAAAAACCACAAGAGGGCGAATACATAACATATCACATTCCGCTCATCCCTACAAACAAATGTCAACAAACGCTCTTTTTAGCGTGTTTCCATCACCGGCGGCCATTTTGGGTCAGTAGAATTGTCATGTAAATACCGATATTAGCATTATTATCGATGCAACGCTAGTTATAATAAAAATGAATAAGATAAAAGTAACTGAAACATCGAACGCAAATAACTACATATGTAATTCCACTGCGTACCACAAGAGGGCGCCACTGTGTACCAAAACTAATTATTTGAGTAAAAATATACTGGTTACTTTACTACATTCCACAAGAGGGCATTAACACGTGGCATTTTGCTAATATACAAACTAGCATCATCTAATTTGCATATTTTGATTTAGTAGGGAAAACACGGGTAATTGTTATTTTGCGCAGTGCCGCAAGAGTTAACCAACCCCGACCAATCTCGGCGCCTCGTGTTTAATCGATAATTTCTATCAGCCGCTGGCCCACAAAGCAGCGGGGGTGGGGGGGTGCAACCACGAAAGGGGGGGGGGGGTCGGCAGGAGGCCCCGAAGTGGGGGAAGGGATCGGCGGATGCTGTTAGCGGTGATGCTAAAGGGCTCTCCATCACATTCCAGCAAGACCAGATCACAATTAGCGCCCGTTAGCGCCGTCATAAGACACCCGCATTGGTGGGGTGGGGGCGGGGTTCCTTTATGCGGGTTATTTATGACAGGGCAGGATTTATGACGCCCCCATGGCGAGGCTCTTACGCGCTATTATAACGCTAGCGAGCATTTACTTAATGGCCGCCGTCGTGGCCGGAAATGGGCCCTGAGGTGTACCCCCCAAACCCCCATTTCGCCGGACTTCCACGCCCTTGCGTAATAGGTCGTAAATGGTCTCCGCGATTGTTTCATTACAACACGTCGCTAGCATACGGAATGAGCTAACGGGCACTATGTTACTCGTCCGTGTTGTAAATTATTATTATTTCTTTCAAAATGCAGGAAGAGAAGTCGGCCCGTTTTTTTTCTATTGAACGTAGCCGTGGGTGGTTTGGTGTTGCGCGTCTGAAGGTCACGGCTTGCTTTTTTTGTTGGGCTTATACGCTACTGATCGTCTTCCAAAATGTTGCAATAAAAATAGAATTGTTCCGCTAGTTGAATCGCCGCCAGAAAAACAAGCGTTGCTCAAGTGAAGGCGAGTCCACCGCATTATTGGAGCCAATGTGCATGCACTACTACTACTAATATAATACTATACAAATACTACTAGTACTACTACTACTGATATACCACAATACAAATACTAAGACTACAACACCACTATGCAAATACTACTACTACGCAAATACTACTACACCATGATGCAAATACTACTACACCACTATGCAAATAATACTACACCAATATGCAAATAATATTACACCACTATGCAAATAATACTACACCACTATGCAAATACTACTACTACTACTACTACATCACTATGCAAATCCTACACTATGCAAATAATACTACTACATCACTTTGCAAATACTACTATTACCACTACTACTACGCAAATACAACTACATCACTATGCAAATACTACTCCCAAACAAATATGACTACTACTAGTACTACTCCCACCAATATACTACTACTACTAATATACCACTAAACAAATATGACTACTACTACTCCCACCAATATACTACTAAACAAATACTACTACTACTACTAATATATCACTAAACAAATACAACTACTACTACTCCCACCAATATACTACTAAACAAAAACTACAACTACTAATATACTGCTAAACAAGTACGACTACTACTACTAATACTGCTGCTTGTACTACTACCACCACCACCACCACCAATATACTACTACTACTGTGGGACTGCGTGGGTATTCTCCGGGTACTCAATCTCAATCGGCATCCGACCCAAGTTGCGGAGAACCCAGGTTCTCACTACAGCTTTAAATGGATTGGACGTCCACCAATGGGTAAACTGACTTCCCGTTAAGAGCAGACGCCACGCCATTGGCCGTCGACGGCCGGCGCCGGCGAGTTAAAGCCACGCAAAAAATGTCCGAGAAGCGCCACCATTTCCGAAGCTTCCGGGCCGGCCAAGTTGCTGATGCGTCTCTTTTGGAGACGCCGGCTTTTCCCAGCTCAGCATTTTCCCTCTGGACAAATCCACTTTACGCACGCACTTAATCCATTTGTCCCGCACTTTTTGTTTTCTAATCCGTCTCGCCGTGGCCTGGCCTCGGCCATTTTCTTTCTGTGTTTCCTACAGCTTGCAAGAGGAAGGAGCAAGAGCAGAGCAAACTGGAACGCAACCAAGGGCCCAAACGCACCCGCCTGGTCTTCACCGACCTGCAACGGCGCACCCTGCTGGCCATCTTCCGGGAGAACCACCGGCCCACCAAAGACCTGCAGGTGACCATCTCGCAGCAACTGGGCTTGGAGCTCTCCACCGTCAGCAACTTCTTCATGAACGCCCGCCGCCGCAACCTCAACAAGTGGATGGACGAGGGACGCCCGTCCTCCACCGGCTCCTCGGGCTCCAGCGCCTCGTCCTCGGCCGTGTCCTGCGTCACGGCGTGACGGCGGGCCACGCCCTCTGCCACCGCCGGCTCTTAAACCAAAGGCGGTCCCGTTTCCATGGCGATACTTTGATTTGGGAGTTTTTAACCACCACTTCCAGAGAGTTAGCGATAGCATCTCGCTAGCCATGCCATTTTTCCAGGGCGCCGCCCAGTTTCCACGGCGATACCTTGACTTGCGAGCTTTCCGACCGATTCCAGAAAGTTAGCGATAGCATGTTGCTAGCCCGGCAAACACCTGAAAACCCGAGAACTAGCTGCATTAGCCAACTTTCTTCCCATGTGACTGATTAAGCCACGCCCCCTTAAAGGGGCAGACAACATCTAGCAAAGCGGCGAAAATTTCACCTAAAAAACGGACAAATTTCTGATGCATAATAGTGGAGGTAAGATAGCCATCAAAATAGCGCATTTAAAAGTCTTAAATTTTCTCCAAAATAGACAGGGCGCCTTATAATCCATTGCGCCTTATATATGGAACAAAAAATTAAAATGTCATTCATTGGGGGTGCGCCTTATAGTCCTGAAAATAGCTCGGAAATTTAGCATTTTTTTCCGTAATTCAAGGTACCGCCGTCTATCCCTTCCCATGCCACCATCTTGTCAACTTCTACTAGATTAGATGGCTCCACCCATCGGGACCAAGCATACACGCCCCGGCCAATCAGGAGCCGCCGTTCGCTCCCCCCATTTTCTTTCCCGACTCGCGCCTTCCCTCGAGAATCACGGCGAGCGAGGAAGACGACGAGTCCGTTCCCGGCGTGTGTTTCCGTGGCGACGGCTAGCCCCGTTAGCTCCTCCCACTTTGTCAATCACTCTCTCGGCGCCACTGACGATCACAAACGTCCGGATGGACTCATTTTACCAGTTTTGACGGCCATTTTTTGGGAGAATTCAACGTCTATCGTCGATGATGGCGCCCCCTGGCTGTTTTTCCACACATTTTTTTTATTTTTAACGCCAAAGGAACGTTATTGTTTCCCGAATTTTTTTGTACAGACGTCAAGCACACGCCGATGGTGTCGCCAAACCGACGCCATCCGCTCTATTTATAGTCCCCGCCCCTTATTTTATTTATTTATTGACCTATTTATTAACCTGGACTGTACCATGTACACGTATGTGTTTATTTACGATGTCTGTGTTTTTATCCGATGGGCACTTTTAGCTGTAGAAATCCCATCGTAATACCAAAGATGAACTTTTGCCTCCCTTGAATGTACGGCCTGACCCCGCCACCCGCCCCTAGAAGCCCCTCCCTGTGACCACGCCCCTGCCCCGTGACCACGCCCCTCCTATTCCTTGGGCCAAAGCTTATTTGAATGTCGTGATACGAGTAATTAATATTGATATTGACGGTGACGATAACAGCGGCTAGCGGGGGGGTCTTCAAGGTCACATGCTCGTGTCCCCGGGGGTCCTGCATGCTTGTGAAGCCCCGCCCCCCCTGATTCGCCTCACTCCTGTCTTTGTCCAAAAGCTAATGTCGTCTCAGTTCCTTCCAAAAAAAATGGGAAAATTGACCGCAAATATTTACGTTTGAGGTCATCACTTCCTGGTTTTTGAGCATTTCAAACTTGGGTTTTTCCCAATTTAACGGACACAAATACAAAAATGTGTTGGGTCGCGGTTCGCCAAGGATTCGACGCCGAGTCGCTAATTGGAAGTGTTTCTCAATAACTTAAAAAAATCAATTTCAACCAAAGAAATAGGCTAGTTTTGACGTATTTTAGCTTCAATTCATTGACTTTTGTAGTAATGTCGCCCTTACCAAGATGGCTGCCCTGATTACATTTTAGCAGGGGGCATTAAAAGGTACTTTCATGGTTCTGTCGTGAATTAAAATATCAACAATAGTCCAAAATCAAATTCAAAAACATCTGCGATGCAAAAAAACAAATCAATAACTGACTATCAATGCCATTTCAATCAAATTTCATATTCAAATGCCACATTTCCATCATGAATAATAAACCAAAATAACCAGCATAGAGTGATGTCATCAAAATGCGACAAACCAATATTTACTCCCACAACAGTCATCGTTAGCTTCATCATTATTGGTCATTAACTTGATCAAAACTTCCCAAAAATGACAGCTAGTGACCCAAAACGTACAGGAAGTGACCCGGGAATGTCCCAAAAACAGCACAGGAAGTCATCCAAAAGTCCCTCCCACAAAAATATGATAAAGTACATGTACATACGGTCCGGACGACTAGTTTACTAGTCCGGTTTTGTTAGCTTAGCTAAAAATACCAAAGATTGCGTCCCTGCGGACCACCGGGCTTTTAAAGATGAGAAGGGGGCGGGGCAATTTCGAGGGTCATCCATATCTCGAGTAGTCCTCGTCTGCAGGTATTTCTTGATCAAAGTTTAATGTATTACAATTCAAAGCCAAAGGGGGCGGGGCCTAGAGCCTTTTCAAGCAACTTGATAAGAATTTTTCTCATCGCCGCCCGGTGGCCGGAGGTCGCAAGTGAAAACTACTTTCAGGGTTAAAACAGGTGGAAAAAAGCTAAAGAAAAATAATAATAAATAAAAATATTAATAGTGAGGAGCAAAATAACCAAAGATTGAAAATTGCTGCAAGTATGTTATAGCAGAAGGACGAATCCTCGCAAGGTTCGCAGGGGGTGCTGGAGCCTGAACAGGTGGCCAGCCAATCACAAGGCACGATGAGACAAAAGGACAACCAATCAACCAAAAAAAAACTCTTAACTAGGGACAATTTAGCTTACGATTAGCTTAGCATGCATGTTTTGGGGATGTGGGAGGAAAGTGGAGTACCCGGGGAAAACCCACACAAAGTCAGGATCGAACCCACGGGCCACGAACTGTTCAATCCCACTGGATAATGTCATAAATTTCCATTTGTTCACTCTTATCATATTGATAAGCCGGTGTTATTGTCGAATTGTGGAACTGAGACGCTGACTCCATTTGAGTGTCCCCGCCCCCTTGTAACCCCGCCCCCAAATATGTCCCCCATTTCCTTTTGTGTACATGAAGACGCGACCATCTACCTCAAATGTGTGAGAAGATATCCGTAACCAAAGATTTCCTACCTTCAGGGTGTCTGTCTGTTTGTCCGTTCGTCTGTTTGTCTTCATCCATTCATCATGTCCCAAAAATCTAAAAAAAATAATAGAATTAATAATCATCAAAAAATTATGGCTGGGCAAGTGAACATACAAACTAAGTATGGAAACTAAAATTTAAAAACATTTAAATGTGAACAACCAAAAAATGATTTTTTTGAATATATTTATTTGCAAGACAAACAAATTGTCCAAAAAAATCCCATCAAAAATTGCCCAATTTGTCCACATTATTTGCTATACTTGAATTTATTCATGAAAAATACAGTTAAAATTTTTGGTTTAGTAATTCTGTTTTGAACAAAAAATGTTGGTTGCTTTATTGAAATCATTTTTTATGATTGCGATTCTTATGTACGTTATTTTTCAACATTAATTTGAGACGTATCAGATCTGCAAAATCTCACAAACTTGACAATTTTGCTCACAACTTTCGCATTTTTTTTGCAATTAATCGCAATTGATCGTGATTCCCATTACCCATAATTGCCCAGCCCCAAAAACAAAACAAAAAAACCCTAAAAACTAAAAAAAACTAAAGCTGGAATCAATCCACGGGGCCACGTCCAGCCAAAGCTTCCGTCCACCCATCCACCGTCCCATCCATCCATCCCGTGTTTCCATGTGTTCACAAATTCCTCGCCAAAAACCAAAAAGAAAGGAGGTGACAATCGGAGCAAGGAGGTTCTTGCCGTAATCAACGTTGCCTGGTCCTCGTTTTTCCCCAAAAAATGGCGCCATTTTTTTTGTCCAAGTTAGAAGAGGCAAGCTATTTTTCGACGTTTGTAAGAAGGCAAAAATGAAAATGATTAAAAAGCTTGATGGGGTGGAGAGACCATTTTTTTGGGATGGACGCGTGGGGAATTTTTTTGGTTCTTTTTTTGCTGTTTTTTTTTCTATCGGCGATTCAAGAAAATCCCTTTGAATACCTCATGTGAAACTTGTTTGTTGTGATGTTGCACTAAAAAAGTAGAAAAATAAAAACAGTCATTTGTAACCCATCTAAGTTGTTTGCAAATTCTCTTTTTTTTCAATTGGTCTTTAAAAAAGTATTATTTAGACAAAAACAACAGGTCAAAAATGCTGATTTGATCCTTTAATGTAAGGGTGTTGTACTTTAACATAAACGATAACACATTAGATTTAGATATAGACACAAAGACAACCACACACACCCAGGCAAACATTTGCAAACTTTTAGACAGTTCTCACCCAAAGTAATCACTAGTTCTTCTATTTGCACCGACTCCAATAACCATTATTCCATCGTAAATGAACCGCATTTATTAATTTATATACTTTGGATAATTTCGCCACGATAAAGGCTCGGTAACAGCTCCACCGAACCGCTACATGCTAATGTGCCATTCAGCACACCTGCAAGTAACACGCAAAGAGGTAAACACACGTGACGCTATCTCGGCAGACATTCTTCTTTGGTCCAATGTAGAATGTCAAGTTAAATCATGTGCTTCCACCTAGTGGCCAACCATACAATTGCATCCACAATAACTTGGAGCCTGCTGAATACAATTTGTCCCAAACTCAAAACCATAAAACTTATTTTCTTTTTCTGAACCGTTTATCCTCACCAGGCTCGCCAGGGGTGCTGGAGAATTATATTACATTTTAATAAAGGATATTTAGTTAAAAGTTAGGCTGTCGTTTCCTGATTCTTGAAGACGGTGTTAAAATAATGGCTCAATTTCCTGTTTCACCAACTGAACACCACATCCTACACCGACAGTGCCTTCCAGTGGCTTTCATGCGAATTACACCCAATTAAAAAAAATGCTTTTTCAACTTTATTTCATTTCACGCTATACAATGTGTTATTTTCACACAAGAATGGTCAAAATTAAAGTGCTGAGCGTTACATAACACAGACACTTATTTCTATTAACTTATTCACAATCCATTTTGAGTGGGAGGGGCTAACAAAACAAGGTCAAATTGGATTGGACGTCTATCGCTGTCGACCGGAAAGTTGACCTTTGCCCCCGACGGCATAAAACGGCATCGTCCAGCGACGCCATGACGAGCGCGCGTTCGAGACTAAAACATTTCGGTTGCCACGGAAACGGCTCACACCACCGGGTAGCTAGCCAGGTTGGCAATGCCGCACAGGTTGCCACGGTTACGCGCCATCTTGATGAAGCCCTTGTTGCCCCAAGTCTCACTCCAGCTGAAAGAAAAGCCATGGTTTGAAAAATGGTCGCATTTTGATGACATCACTGGGGCAGAGGTGATGTCCGCACCTGTTCTTGATGAGCCAGAACTTTTTGCCCCGGGCTGTCACGCCGTAGCCGACCGCTAGGAGGGCGTGGTTGACGTCATCTTTGTTGCAGTTGGTGTCGTAGTAGATGCCTGGTGATGTGATTGGACAATAACTTTTATTACTACAATTAAATATGTATTCTTTTACCGCTATTGCATTTTAAAAGGTAAAAAATAATTTTGCTTCAAAACTAAAAAAGTGCTAAAACTGTAAATATTCATGTTTTAACATTAGATAATGTGTTTATTTGGGAAAAAAATAGTTAAAAATAGAAAAATACTGTAAATTTGTATTTGTTGACTAGAGAAATGTTAGCTACATTTTATTTTGGCGAGAAAGAGGAAGTGAGCCGCATTCATTTACGACTTATTAAATATTCACGGTATTTAAATCATAAAGTGGAAAATGTTCATTAATATAATATATACTGTATAAAAAAAATAAAAAAAACGCTTGACAAAAATTACATTTCAAGTTTTATGTTGAAATGTCTTCATTAAAAAAAGTAAATTATGTTGTTTTAGCTTACATAATTGTATATTAACAATAATATATATATGGAACATAAAAAAACTACATAAAAGAAGAAAAAATGCATAATTTTTTATGTTTACGAAATGTTTCATGTAAAAAGAATCCTATATTTTAAAAGATTTATTTGGGAAAATAATAGTCGATACTTGTGGGCCAAAATAAATGACGTGGTGGGCCAGACTTGGTCCTCGGGTCTCCAATTTGACATTTCATAGTACATTATTTTATGGGACTGACCTCTCTGGTAGAACTGGAAGGTCCCTTGGGAGGCGTCGATGCCCACCGAGACGGGGCCCACCTTGAAGAGCGCCACGGCCAGCGCGTGTTCGTCGCCTTCCGGGATTTCCTTGTAGCTTCGGCACTCGGCGGCCGTTCCAGAAGAGTTGTAACGACACATCTGAGCCTGAAATTACATTTTTCATCTCATGAAATTCAAGATTTAGTCCAGTTAAACCCTGACAATGAAAAATATTTATTTGTTGACCTGCGCCACGTAAGGGTAGGCCTCGTCCGAATCGATGCCGCCATTATCCCGCACATATTTGAAGGCGTTGGTCATGTATCCGCCGCCGCAGCCGCTGTTCTCCGTCACGCAGTCCACCAGGTTTTGAGGACTGAGGTTCCGCAGCTGCCCGGTGGTCTTGGCCATTTGACCCTCTAGCGCCCCCGCTGAGCTGAAGGCCCAACATGAGCCGCACTGACCCTGAAAGACACCAGTACTTTGCTTATGGACATTTTATATGATTCCATTTTTTTTAACGTACTTTACAGCCACTCTCAAATAAGTGGAGCTTAAGAGCATGCGATTTTCTTTTTGTCCGCTAGAGGGAGTGTTTAAAGATCTTGAAAAATTATTATTATATTTTTTTGTATTCTCGTTTCTAGTTTTTGTGCCTTTTTGAATTCCTTGTAGAAAAATAACAGTGAATTGAATTGTTTTATATAAAAATAATTATTCATATTTTAGAACAAATTTTATATAAATTCGTGTCAATTGGGAAAGAATATTCAAAATCTAGTTTTAAAAAGTTACACAATGACTTTTTGATAAAACTAAATGTTGAAATGAAATTAATCAAGAATCATTCTGGTGAAAGTGCATTCTGGTGTTCTTCCACTAGGTGGAAGCGTTTCCTAACCTAGAAATATTTAGTCTGAAAGGCTATTTGACTTGCTTGATCATCATTGGATTTGCATGAATTGTTATATAAACATTTTAAGTCCAAACGGTATTTTTTATACTTATAAATGGAATCCCCTCCAAATATTTTACATAACTTCTTCATTTTTTATAACTAACTAAAAATCCAAATTGTCCTTCAAAAAATACAAATATAAAATGCATTACTAAATGAATAACATCTCATTAAAAACTACAAAAATGACCAAAATAGTCATTTTTATAGGATTTTTAGGAAAAATAATTTGTGCTAAACATTGATTTTTCTAATAATACTAATTTAGTATTTAAAAACACAATACAGAACTAATGTATTGTATTGAATTCTATCCTATGCTATTTATGTTATGCTAAGCCATAGCATAACATAGTCTAGTTATTTTGTAAAAATCGAAAAATATATTTAAAAAAAAACGAAAATAAACATTGTTTTAGATTCTAAAACAATGATTACTTTAGCTTTTTTTAAAATATATTTTTCAAATTTTACAAAATAACTAGCCTATGTTATGCTACGTCACCCTATCCTATCCTAATTGAGCTATGAAACACACCTGATCTTTAACCGGGGTCACCATTCCCATCTTGCGGTAGTCGACGGATTTGGGCAGCGGGGTGGCCTTGTCTTCGGGACTCATGACGTATTGGCGTTCCCTCGTCATCGGCTTCACCAAGCCCGTCATCTTCTCCACCACTTCCTCCGACGTCTGCGCGCACGCCAAAAACAAAAACCCAAATGTGTCATCTGGCCACCCGCCAAGGTTTGTGGGCGTTTCCACTCACCATGTCGCCCAGGTGGTTCATGCCCAGCTCGTAGGGGTGCATGCCCAACGCCGCCTCCTGGTTGTGGGCCTCGATCATTAGCGTGTTCTTCTCCCAGATGGCCCGCCGGATGCCCTCTTCGCCCTGGCCAGAGAAACAAGAGGATGAATGAATGTATGGTGTCAAAGTGGCGGCCCGGGGGCCAAATCCGGTCCGCCGCCTCAATTTTGTGCGGCCCGAGAAAGTTTTTGTGTTTTAGGATCAAATTAAAATGATAGATATAGATGTATATTATATTTCCTGCATGATTTTCCCCCTTTTAAATCAATTATTGTCATTTTTTTAATCGATTTTTTTCTGTTTTTAGTTCATTTTTTTAAAAATCTAAATATATAAAAAAAGCTAAAATAAACATTGTTTTAGATCTATAAAAAAACAGAATATTCAGGGCTTTTAATCCAGTTCTTTTAATCCATAATGATTTTTTAATCCATTTTTTTCTATTTTTAGTTCAAAAATATTTTTTTAAAAAATCAAAATATATAAAAAAGCTCAAATAAACATCTATAAAAAAACTGAATATTCAGGTATTTAAATCCAGTTCTTTTAATCCAAAATTTTAATTTTTTAATCCATTTTTTTCTGTTTTTAGTTCAAATAAATTTTGTAAAATCTACAAATATATTTAAAAAAGCTGAAATTCACATTGTTTTTAAAATCTATAAAAACCTGAATATTCAGGGATTTTAATCCAGTTATTTAAATCCATTTATATAAATAAATATTCTAAATATCATATCTAAAGTTTGACACCCTTGCTCTAATGAATGAATGAACTACTGTCCGCCATTTTGACCAGAAGGAAGCACCTGGTATCAATTTTAAATGATGAAATGACGTACTTAGTAAAGTGAATCTGTCACAACAGTTTGATTGAAGAAAAAAAAACTAGTCAAGGGTATTTTTAGCAGAAAAACTCATTCATTTGTGCAAATGGGTCAGACGGACCTTTTAATTAGCCACAAAGGGAAAAAAGGCAGCCTGCTTTTCTTTAATCAGGCCGATTAAAAGCGGATCGTTTGGCGGCCTCGGGAAATATTACGTCTTTCGATTGTGACGACTTTTGTGGGCGTCGTTTTGGGGATATCGTGAAGGGAAGACAATTTGAGCCAAGAAAGGTATCAAAATTTCAAACTAAATAAGAATTAAGTTTAATTTAAGGTTAGATTCAACTTATTTTTTGAGTGTCTGCATCGTAATTCAAGTTCATTTAAATTTGTGTCATCTTACGAGCGCGTTGCCATGCAGAAAGTCTGATTTTAGTACTATTAAACACATTTTAGTACTATTAAACCACTAATTATTTTGTACTATGTTAATAGATGGCAAATTAGATAAAAAAAAACATCAAACATTCAAATCAAATATGTTGTTTTGGTGTTTTTTCAGAGGGTTGGAACAAAATATTTAGTTTTTAGTTCATTTGTTTATGTTGTTACGAGCGCGTTGCCATGCAAAAAGTCTGATTTTAGTACTATTAAACACATTTTAGTACTATTAAAGTACTAGTTATTTATTACTTTGTTCATAGATGGTGTTTTTAAGAGGGTTGGAGCCAATGAATTAGTTTTTAGTTCATTTCTATGGGAAACATTGATTTGAGTTATGAGTAAATCGACATACGAGTTCAGTTGTGGAAGGATTTAAGCTCGTATGTAGAGGTACGGTTGTGTAATAAGTATGAAAAGACACAGACCATTCCGTTGTATTCCCGCCTGTGTGTGATCTTCCACTGCTCCCATTGGCTGTCCAAGGTCACCTGATCCAGTCGGGCCAGGGCCGAGGCGGCTAGCAGCGACACGCTAATCAAACTCAGCCACATCCTGAAAAAAAAAAACATTAAAACAATGTTAGCATCTGAACATTGACCGCCATTGACGTCATGCTAGTTAGCAAAACGCAGGAACTTTGCTTTACTCCCAAAATCATGCATGCTAAGCTAACTGTATGCTAACTTACCCCTACTTATGACTGAGTGTGAATATCTGCCTCCTTATGCCTTCCAATTGGCAATTCAGGCGTGGCCTGGTACAAATAGTGAGCTGGGATAGGATCCGGCACCCCCTGTGACCCTTGTGAGGATAATTGGTGAAGGAATGACTGAATTAAAAATCCGCAGTGTCTTTTTTTTGATGTAATGAAACCCAGTGATGCATTTAACAACTTAAACTGTTGGTGGTAGGACTTTTTCCCATGATGCATTGCTCTATTTCTTTCCATTAAGCACTACTTTATAAATATTGCATTAGATGTGATGTTTGTTGTTTTTATTTGGGTTTGGTGGAAATGAGCACCCCAGGGGACTCCAAGTCAGGATGGCCGAGCGGTCTAAGGCGCTGCGTTCAGGTCGCAGTCTCCCCTGGAGGCGTGGGTTCGAATCCCACTTCTGACATCTGTTTTATATTGATGAATTTAGTGATGTTTTATGGGTTTAGCTCAATTTGACACCTGAATGGGCCACAAGTCAGGATGGCCGAGCGGTCTAAGGCGCTGCGTTCAGGTCGCAGTCTCCCCTGGAGGCGTGGGTTCGAATCCCACTTCTGACAGAATTTTTTTTTTGCAAATAGGTGATGTTTTTTTCCTTCTGACTTCAATTTGAGTGAACATTAATGGTTATTTTGTCATTTCTAGTTCATTTTTAGTCACTTTAGAGTCATTTTTGGTCACTTTAGTCATTTTTGGTCACTTTCGAGACATTTTTGGTCACTTTCGAGACATTTATGGTCACTTTCGAGACATTTTTGATTACTTTCGAGACATTTTTGGTCACTTTTGAGTCATTTTTGGGTTACAATTTTGGTCTTCTAGGGAAGAATGTGACTAGCAATTTGTCTTTTAAGCAGTTATACATATTAAAAATGATATTTGGATCCTTGTTGAGAGCATATTGATAACCTTT
This sequence comes from Stigmatopora nigra, assembly GCF_051989575.1. Classification (NCBI taxonomy): domain Eukaryota; kingdom Metazoa; phylum Chordata; class Actinopteri; order Syngnathiformes; family Syngnathidae; genus Stigmatopora; species Stigmatopora nigra. Next base: position 15,470,991 of record NC_135514.1, on the reverse strand, counting down.
TGGGATAGAAATCAGCATTTTGGGATATCGTAACACACATAGTGAGCAAAAAACCTCCGAAAAAGAACTTGAAAGGCAAACTTACCCGAATAAAAGTTGAGCGTTGCGTTCAAGTGGTGTTTTGATGCAAGTAGGTCAGCGTCCGTCTGCTTGATATAAGCTGGAATTTTGGGGAAGTTGGAAAAAAAAATTGTGGAAGGTCCGGGATGGGGGAGGGGCCTCCTGAGGAACCAAAAGACGGACGGGGGAGGAGACACATCTGGTTTCACTCGGAGAACCGGTGTGACGTCACTTGGAGGAAGTCTGCTGACACCACTGGAAAAATAAATCCCCAATAATTAAGGCATTTTTAACACATGTAATCCTTTTACTCTGTTACTAACTACTACACACGTACATAATAATATACAGAATATCAATACATTCTAATTTCAATCAGAAAAATGTTTTTTTTTGACATTCAACAAAGAAAATGGTAGTTATTATTGCAAGATTTTTCTTTATTTTATTTTTTTTAAGGGAGTTATTATTGCAAGTTTTATTGACTTAAAATTGTGGGAGTTTTTATTGAAAATTTTATTTATTTGAAATTTTATTTATTATTGCAAGAGTTTTATTTATTTTGGATGCTTTATTCTAGTTTTGGGGAGGTGGGCGGGGTCAGGTCTTTGACAGCATTTTTTTAGGATATAGCCAAAAATACTTTTTTTATTAGAATATTAAAAATGCTTTTTGACAAAAAAGTTGAATATTAGATTTTTGGGTGGATTTAAAAAAAAAGTATTTAATGGAGGAATTAGTTGGAGTAAAAGTAATTTGCTCTTCCCCTTTAAATTTTTTAGGAATATATTTCATCCAATAGTTTAGTTTGAATTCATAAAAAAAACAGATATGTTTTAAAAACAGTCAATAATTCCTTTAAATGTCCATTATGTTTCTGATGACGTGTACCTAATCAAAGGTCCATTTTGCGTGTTAACGACGTGTCACGCACACACATGACGGAAGCGGCTCATTTTTCGTGTACATATTTTTAGACGTGTGTTCATGTGTTTCATCTCCAAAATGACTAACGGACGCTAAGAGGAAGAGGCAACTGTCTCCATTTTGTCTGCCTTCTATAAATGTCTGTCCGTTAGTCACATGACCAACACGACCACATGACTCACGTGTTTTCTTCGCTATCATTCTTGCATTTACATTTAATAATACTTTTAATCCAGCAAAATTCATAATTTGCATTGCATAATGACAATTGAAGGCTGGAGGGTCAAAAGTCGGCCATTTTGGGGCAGATTTCAGGCCTCTAAGGGAATTCAGCATTTTAATTTCTTCCTTTAAGTGCCTATAATCCTCATGACGTTCGCCAGGGGTGCTGGAGCCTACATCCGATCACTATGGGGCACCCTGAATTTTGGGGTAGCAGCCATTTTTAGGGCACCTGGAGAAAAACAACCAATTATTCATAGCTAGGGGCAATTTAGAGTGTTAGCCAGCTAGCATAGCATGTTTTTTTGTTTTGGGAGGAAAGAATTACCCAGAGAAAAGCCGTTTTTTTTAAAAATCCTGTCCTAAATATGACTTCCTTTTACGACCCTATGACTGTCAGGTGCAATTTCATCATCTTCCTCATCTTCCTCACTTCCTGTTCCCCAGCGAGACTTTTTCCATCCCTGAAAAATCATCCGCGCGCCGTTCCCGTCCGTCTGTGGGAGCGGTCGCCGGGGACCTTACGTAAGATGGCGGGGTTTGCCATAAGCTTTACGAACGCCGCTTTTTTTCTTTTTACCCGGTCGCCAGATTAACCGTGGCGACGGAGACACTAAAGAGGGTTTAAGGCTCACCGGGATTACAACCGTCCGCTAGTCTTTTTTGCCCCACTGACCTGACCTGCAAATTCTTATGAACAAATGTATTTATCTAAATGTATGAATTTTATATATTTCAGAGGGCCAGAGATGACTGAATGGACGATTTTCTTCTATTTAGCAATATTTTTAATGTGATCATTTATCTTGCAAAGCATTGAAAATTATTTGTCAGAAGTGAGATTCGAACCCACGCCTCCAGGGGAGACTGCGACCTGAACGCAGCGCCTTAGACCGCTCGGCCATCCTGACTTGCGAACCCCACTTGATCTTTGAACTACAAACACATAAAAAATTGGTTAAAAATAACAATTATTGATTTAAAAGGGGTAAAATAAAGAAATGTAATATACATCCATACACTTCATTTGAATTTGATCCTAAAACAGAAAGTGATTGATTTTCCCGGGCCGCACAAAATGAGGCGTCGGGCCACATTTGGCCCCCGGACCGCCACTTTGACACCCGTGATCCACAGTATCATCCAATTCGCACCAAGCAGAGTCTGAGAATAAGTATGGAAAGTCCCAAACGTGACGGCGCTAAACCCGATGCTAATCCCGTCCCGCCTTCACGTACGCACACGGACCTTTTAGGTAGCCGATCCAGGCCGAGGAGGCGCTGGCAGCTGGCGGACACTCTCCTCTAATGAGAGCACGGAGACCCCCGCGTGCATGCGTGCGTGTGTGCGAGCGCAAAACCCACGCACGCGTCAGCCAATCTAAAAATATGAATCAAAGGCCAGGAGTATGTATTTATATATCTAATAGTATCTCTAAGAGTCTATCCAAGAATATATCCAAGACTATATCTAAGTGTATATCTAAGAGTATATCTAAGAGTACATCTAATAGTATATCTAATAGTAGATTTAAGAGTATATCTAAGAGTATATCTAATAGTATTTCTAGTAGTATATCTAGTAGAATATCTAATAGTATATCTAAGAGTATTTCTAGTAGTATATCTAGTAGAATATCTAGTAGAATATCTAGTAATACATCTAGTAGTATATCTTAGAGTATATCTAAGAGTATATCTAAGAGTATTTCTAAGAGTATTTCTAGTAGTATTTCTAGTAGTATATCTAGTAGAATAGAGTAGTATATCTAGTAGTATATCTAATAGTATATCTAATCGTGTACAATAGTATACAATACTATACAATAGTATACAATGGTGTACAATACTATGCAATAGTATACATTACATAGTATATCTAGTAGTATATTTAATAGTATATCTAATAGTATGCAATGCTATACAATAGTATACATAACATAGTATATCTAGTAGTATATCTAATAATATACAATAGTATACAATACTATACGATAGTATAAAATTCTATACAATAGTATACAATAGTATATCACAGTATATCATACTATATAATTATAGATATTATATTATAATATAATGATATATTATATGTAATAATGTTTCTGCTAAATGGTCACTGCGTGATGGGTTGCTAACACAACATTTTTTGTACATGTTTTTTTTCTCTCGATTGATGTCATGTGTGGGGGGAATAAAAAAACAACTTTTCCTCTAAAAAACGTGTAATTGTTGACAGAAGAAGACTTTGCACGTTTCCCGAGGCTAAAAGAAGATGCTGACACGTTGTGTTTTGCCACTACTAATTGGCTCCCCATCCACTTGTGCTGTTTGTTTGAAGACCCTGACAGAAAGGTCAAAGGTCAACATTTACACGTTCAAGCTTAATGCGGGGGAGTCTAATTAAACCCTGCTGGATTTGTGCGGAGGTTGGGAAACGGAAAAGACGCCCGCCTGCCAGTCTTTGGAATCGCCATCAAATGTCCAAATCAAAGTACATTTTTCATCATAAAGTACATTTGTAATAATATTTTTTTTGCATTTTTTATCTGTCAATTCTGGGTCCCAATCTGATACAAATTAGGATTAAATGGAGTTGATTTGATTCATGGCAATAAAAAAATCAATAGCGCGGTGTGGTAGTGGATAGTGGCGGTGCTTCGCAGTTCTGAGATTGTGGGTTCGATCCCCATGTTGGTCCTGGCTGTACAGTGTGCATATACTCCCTGGGCTTGTGTAGGTTTCTCCCAAATCCCAAAAACATGCATGCTAGGCTAATTAGATTTGAAGTGTGCAATAAAAGCTCGGTGGCGCAGTGGTTAAGTGGATAGCGGTTCAACTTTGCAATTTTGGGATCGTGAGTTCAATTCCCAAGTCGGTTTTCACTGTTTTTAGTGTGCATGTATTCCTGGACTTGCATGGGTTTTCTCCCAACATCCCAAAAACCATGCATGCTAGGCTAATTGGATGCTAAGTGTGTCAGTGGTGAGGATAAGCGGTTCAGAAAATAAATAAATGTAGGGTAAAACCTGGATGAGAAGGATTTTATGTATTGTTCATATGGGCAAAATGGTTTTAAATGAGAATATTGTGTGGTAAAAATGTGGGAAAGCCCAAGGGCCAAAATAAAAGCTTTTCAAATGTGTCCTGATTTGAAGTACACAGTACTTGTCTAAGCCTCAAAAGAGCTTTCTAGTTAAGTGGCGGCGGCGGTGGCGACCGCCGTGCTTTTGTGCGCCATCCCATCCACTATTATGGGCGGATCGCTGAAGGGGGCGGGGCCTAGGCTCAAGACGCGGCATCAACGGCGAGCGGCAACTTTCTCGCTCGCTGCTACAAGTCCAGTCGGATTCTCGCGGGTGAGACGCTCTACCGACGGCGGCTGGCCAAAAGGACGCCGCGGCGAGACGAGGACGGCCAGGGACACTTGAGGAATCACGGCGAGGAATGAAAAGCCGTCCAAAGCGGTTTGTTTACTCGCTGTTGACTTTTTCTGGCTTTTGTTTGCGGCTTTGGCTACGTTGCCATCCTTTGACGCCGTTTTTGAGTAAATCAGCTTTGCGAGGGACGGCGGGGGACGGAGGGGGACGCTGGTGGGGGGACGGCGAGGTTGTGTTACTCTTGATTGCGTCCAAAGTGGGACAGCGCTTGATCTACTTTGCTTTTAATCCAAATAGTTTGCCAGCTTGAGCGAACAATGAAGCGGCGCCGCGCTCACGTTTCAATGCCAAACGTCGTAGTTTAACCTTGTTTAACCTTGACTTTAACTTTGAGAAATATGACAAAAAATATGTTCTTACTATAATGCATGGAAATTTTCCTTCAAAGTACAGTAAACCAAAAGGGAAAGTAATAAACAGATAAAACATATTAAGGGCTATAAGGTCAATAAATAGAAAGTAAATGAATATATGTGCTTAAAAAATGATTTCAGAAATACAAATTTATGTTTTTTCTGATTTATGATGCATATTTTTATATTTTAATTTATTATTTGGGGATGGATTGAATGTCTATTGCAGTCAATTGAATTTTAAACATGATTATTTAATAGCAATATTGTCGTTAAAGTGGATTGGACGTCTATGACCGACATTTGGACAAAAACGTGATCATAATTAGATTTTTTGGGGTATAAATGGATTAAAATAACTGGATTAAAAGCCCTGAATATTCCGTTTTTTATAGATCTAAAACAATGTTTATTTTAGCATTTTTTAATATATATTTTTAGATTTTACAAAACTATTTTTCAACTAAAACCACAGAAAAAATGGATTAAAAAATGACAATTATTAATTTAAAAAGGGGAAAATGAGGAAATATAATATACATCTATCTATGCTCTTCTTTTGAATTTGATCCTAAAACAGAAAGATTGACTTTCTCAGGGCCGCACAAAATGTTAAGGCGGGCCAGATTTGGCCCCCGGGCCGCCACTTTGACACCTGAGACCCAAAATCACCAGGAAGTCACCTGAAACTGTACTATTCAAACCCAATTCATTCCCTGCCATTGACAACATTAGACGCTAATAAACCAGCACTTGTCATTCGCCATTGACGTCCCTCGCCGTCAATGGCGACCGATCATTAGCGAGCGATTCAACGACGGACCTTCTCCCACGTCGCCCCCCCCCCACTGTGACGCACGCGAGCTTGGCAAGAAGTCAAAGTTATGGAATGGAAGAGAGGCCGGTGTTAGCGCTCGGGGAGACGTTAGCGCTCGCCAACGGATCGCCGACACTTTCCCACTCGTAAAAAATCCCCCTTTGATTAAATTGAAGGCTTGGCCGCCGCCCAAAAAACGACATCATCACCTGAACGCTCGCTGAAGAGATGACGCGAAGTGTTGGTCAACGCTAGGTGTCGAAAAAACAATTGAGGACGCCAAAATGTTAGCCGCCTAGATATCCGTTTCCCAACCAAAAAGACGATTTTTTTTGCAAGTGTTTTACTGGTACTGATCCAATACCTATTTTTGGTCATAAAACAATTCTATAAATCATAGGTGGTGAAAAAGCCTCAAAATATTTGCTATTTTTTGCCAAAATAAAACAAAAACATACTGTTGTTAAGTACTGTATTGGCTTGAATATAAGACGTTGTTTTTTTGCATTGACTTATTTGATTATTATTGATTAATTTTTTTCTCCATAATTTCTTTTCTTCCCACGATGGAACGACGTCATCGGATTGGCGCGCCAAAAAGAGGACGTTGTGGCGCAAAAAATAACGAGGAACTAAGAGGATTATGATGAAGGCCCCTCCAAAAAGCAATACGCTGAAATGATTAAACAATAGATTATAAAAGCACGTTACGCTAATCTGGTTTTTAAAAGGGATTGGCAAGGGCCCATCGGGGCCACCGGGGGTGCTGGAGCCTATTCCAGCAAACTATGGGCAGTAGACAGCGGAACTGGTCAGTGGCCAATCACGAGGAGACAAACAACCAATCACTTAAAGCTAGCTAGCGAAAATTTAGCATCCAATTAGCCTAGCATGCATGTTTTTGGGATGTGGGAGGAAAGCAACCAAGTACCCCGAAGAAAAGCCACGCAAACTCCACACTGTTGCTAGCAATTGAACCAAAGTGTGTTCTGGAAGGCGGAGCTTGACTTCAATGCCACTCAGTGTCGAGCACAAAATGCCACGTCGGCACTTTTATTAATAGGCGCCATAAATGAGGCGAGGGAATTAGTCTCGGCACGGCGCCACCTCGTAAATTAGGTCGACGACGGCGAGCGGCCCTGGTGTGCCAGGGGGCGGGGCTTGTGGACGCTAATTGACAGCTCTTAACCTTGCTAAGGTCGCACTTTAAATTGCAATTGCATGTTTGCAGGTTTTTTCATGGGTTTTTGAGAGGTATTTGGTCCAAGGTCCAGGGCGCGTCGGCCCTTGCCGATCTGGGTTCGAACCCAGGTGGAGTTGATCAGATTATTTTAGATATTATATTTAGAAATTGAAATCAATCGGATTAAAGACAGTGGATGAAAAGCCCGAAATGTTATTTTTTTTTATAGATTTTCAAACAATGTTTGTTTGAGCTATTTTTTTTCAGAGTAAGGGAAAACGTTTAAATTAGGACACTTAATAATCATAATAATCATAATGATCATAATTATCACAATAATCATAATCTTAACTATAATCATAATAACAATAATGAAGAAAATGCATTTAGAACTAAAAAAATTGCAATTATGAATTTAAAAAGGGGGAAAAAATCGGGAAATATTCCTTATAAATCTCTAATCTTCATTTAAAGTTGATCCTAAAAGACTCACAGTTGACTTTTTTGGACCGCAAAAATTACAAGGCGGACCAGATTTGGCCCCCGGGCCGCCACTTTGACACTCGTGATTTAAAGGATATTATCGGGATTGAACAGGATTGCCATACGAAACGTCCCTTTGCCCACGAGGGTTTGTTTACTCGCGATATCTTAAAAAAAAAAGTCTTAAGTCTTGATATTTTTGACAGGCCGGCCATCTTTGTTGTTGTTTTGGAACATAAAGTGGGCGGCCGGACGGCCGGCTGCTAAAAGTCTGTCAGTCCCCGGGGAAAACATTTTTCTTTTTTTTTTGTGTGTGTCGCTCATAAAGCAGCTGCTCTCACTTCAGCCCCAGCTCAACACTCAATGCACGCCATGGGCATCGGGGGGCGCCGTGGCGGCTCATAAAAAACAGACCCACCGGGGCTTTGGGACACTTTAATTGGGGATTTGAGGCGCTCGCTAAAAATATTTGGGCCAGGGACGCACGCGGCAACAAGGAGGGGAACGGATCGACTATGTTGTTGTTGTTGTTGTTGTTTTTTTGGCGAGGAGGAGGAGGAGAGCCCACAAGGTAGCGTGCATTCGTGCGTGTCCACAAAAACGTGGGGATTTAAGTATGTATCGTTGTTTTTTGGACTATAAGTCGCACTAACTAAAATGAAGTGGAAAAACTGGGGTGGCCTTTTTGGGGTTAGAAAACAAGAGCAATGTTTTATGTTGAAGTAAGAATAGAAAGTTGGCTAAGTTTGTTACCATAACAATTTTTTGGGGTGAAAATAGTCTAAAAAATAACATTAGGCGGTCGGGGGGAGAGAAGCAAGGGTGAAAAAAATATGAAAAAAGTGTGATTTATTGTCTGAAAATATGGTATTATGGAATAATTTTTAAAATGAACCTACATTATTTTTTTTCAAAACTTTTTAAGTGTTTATAGAAAAATTGGCTATTATTTTTGGTAGTTTGAAATTCAAATATTGGTGATAATTCATGTTTTTTTTTAAATGACAATTTTAATATTGTTTATAGGCTATATTTATGTAGTTTGAAAATTCAAAAATTGGTGATAATTAAATGTTTTTTTATTTAATTACAATTTTAATATTGTTTTTTATTTATTTTTGTTATTAATATGTCAAATTTGATGTGGCAGCCATTTTTTTAAATAAAGTCACGAAACAGACAAAGTAAATAGCATTACCACTAAATTAAAGAGAATATTTACGATGACCATATCTACTGCTATGACACAAATGTTGAAAAATGAATTGAACGTCTATCATCATCAATGGCAGCTCATGAGCGTCCCCTAAAGGGTTAATTGAGGATGGATTGTAAGGAACATGCGAGAAGGCTTTTACACTTCATGTTATGAAATGCAGGATTGAGATTTTTCAACAGGGGGCGGGGCTAGCGAGGGGGTCCGAAATCAAATCTCCCATTGGTCGCCCTCGGGAAGTCACGCACCTGCCAATTGCTGTCTTTCACCAGCTCGGATCAGGCGGATCAGCACTTCGCACCGCGCCATTCTGGGAATGTCTGTCCCGCTTGGTGTCCTGACGTTTGGCCGACAGGGGGCGCTGTTAAGACAGAGTTGAATATTTTTAATTAAGTGAAGTAAATTCTTAATTAGGGTTAAAGACAACTTGATTCATTTTACTAAACAGTGTTTTTCATTTTCTAATGATATATCGAATGGTATATTTTTCCAAGATGGCAGGCAATGAGTGAAAGCAAAAGGTGTCATGGCGCGCATCTAAAGTTCACCCCAGAATAGACCAAGCCTGACTATATTTATAAAGCGTATGTAATATTATAATGCATTTATTGACATCATAAAATCAAAAGGACATGTGGATTAACGACTTAACAAATTTAACAATGGCGCTAGCGCTTTGCGTGGCATGACAGACCGCCTTCACATTTGAGGTTTGTGTGGGTTTTCTCTGGGTATTACCGCCACATCCCAAAAACATACACGCTAGGATAACTGGTTGAACACACTAAAGTCACCCAAACGGTTTGAATCAGTTGACCTTGTGATTGGTCGGCAACCGATTCGGGTTTGTCGGCTGCTATAGGCTCCGTCACCCCCGTATGGAAAAGGTAGGAATTTGTCGGCTAGCCAATCAGTGTCATGGAAACAATTTTGGAAGAGTTCATTGGTATCCAGCCGTTTCGTCCCCCCGACGTTTCGTCCCGTGGACGTTTCGTCCCGTAATTTCGTCCCGTGGACGTTTCGTCCCGTGGACGTTTCGTCCCTTGGACGTTTCGTCCCCCGGACATTTCGTCCCCCAGACATTTCGTCCCCCGGACGTTTCGTCCCCTGGATATTTCGTCACATCGATTGACGATCCGCTTTTCTGTTTTTACCGCAGGTCACGCTAAGCGGGCTCGAACCCGGACCGGACTCAAGGGAGACCACCAGAGCCGAGAGCGACTCCACGCCGGCTGGTTATGATCCCCCGCGCCGGAGCGCTCACGCGGTAAAACCATCGATTCCGTCGAGTAAACGTCGTCCTCCCACTGACGGCGGCGTCTTTTTCAGAAAGGGGCCAAGATGTTCGCCGAGTCCGTGCTACGGTGGGCGGCGTGGGCCACCTGGGCCATCCTGATCCCCACGGGACTGGCCGTCTCGGGGGCGGGTTGTCCCCCCCGCTGTTCCTGCCGGCCGGAGATCAAGGAGGCGGTCTGCTCGGGAAAACATTTGACCTCCATCCCGGATGGTTTTTCCGCCGACTCCAGACGAGTGGATCTATCCCACAACAAGATCCGGACCGTAAGCCGGCGCCAGTTCTACGGCCTCTCTGATCTCCAAGAACTGGACCTGAGCCAGAATCTGATCTCCATGATGGAAGTGGAAGCCTTCCAAGGCCTGCAGAACCTCCGAACTCTTCGAATCAAGGGCAACCGTCTGAAAATCCTCCCCGTGGGGGTCTTTTCGGGCCTGTCCGAGCTTCGCTTCCTGGACCTGAGCCAGAACGAGCTCCTGGTCTTCCTGGACTACACTTTCCGGGAGACGGTCAAGCTGCAGACGCTGGACGCCGAGCAGAACGACCTGGTCTTCGTCTCGCGCCGGGCTTTTTACGGGCTGCAGGGTTTACGGGAGCTGCGCGTGGACCGCAGCAATTTGACCTCCGTCCCCAGTGAGGCGCTGTCGCACCTCCAGAGCCTGTCATACCTACGTCTCCTCCGACTTAGCATCTCAACGCTACCCGACAACGCCTTCCGTCGACTGCGGCGTCTCCGCACCTTGGTCCTGGCCAACTGGGCCTCCCTGGACACGGTGGGCGGCGACAGTCTGGCGGGACTCAACCTGAGCGCCCTGGTGGTCAGCGGCTGTAACTTGACTGCCGTGCCGTACACGGCCTTACGCCACTTGGTCTACCTACGCCACCTGGACCTGTCCCACAACCCCATCGCCGTCATCCGGGGCCACCTTTTACGGGACCTAATCCGTCTCCAGGAGTTGCACCTAGCCGGGGGAAACCTTCTCCGGATCGAACCCGGCGCCTTCCAGGGTTTATCCTCGCTCCGTACTCTCAACCTGTCGTCCAATCGGCTTGCCACGTTGGAGGAAAGCGCCTTACACTCAGTGGGGAGCCTCCAGGTCTTAAGACTAGACGGAAACCCGCTTTCCTGCGACTGCCGTCTTCTCTGGGTGGTCCGTCGCCGACTCCGCCTGGACTTTGACGGCCGCCAACCCACTTGCTCCTCCCCCGAGGCGGCCAGGCTCCGCCCATTCCGAGACTTTTCCGAGAAAGAGCTCCCCGGGATCTTCGTCTGCCGGCCCGCTCGAATCCTAGACCGAAGACCACAAGAAGCCCGGGTAGAGGACGGAACCACGGTCCTCTTCTCCTGCCGAGTCGACGGAGACCCCGCCCCTTCCGTCACCTGGATCTCCTCCCGCGAGGTCGTGCTGACCCCGGCGGGGAGGGTCCGAGTCCTACCCAACGGCACGCTGGAAGTCCGCTTCGCGCAAGTGCGCGATAGCGGCACCTACCAGTGTCGGGCGGGTAACGCGGCCGGGAACGACAGCATTTCGGTGGGACTCCACGTGAGGCCGGGGCCGAGGAACCGGACCGTCCCCCTCTTGGCCGAGGAGGACTGGGCGGAGCCACCGGTCCCCAGGGCCACCAATTCTTCGGCCCAGGTGGCCAAGCCGTACCCGTTTGACGCCAAGACGCTGATCATCGCCACTACTATGGGTTTTCTGTCCTTTCTGAGCTCCGTGGCCATTTGCTTTGTCTTCATGTTCTTCTGGAGTCAAAGTAAAGGGCAGATCAAACACACGGCCACCATTGATTTTGTACCCCGATCCTCAACGGGTGGTGGGGGGAACCACGGGGATGGCGGCAGGTTCACCATGAAACTGATCTAAGACAGAGCATAATGGCTACCATGGAAACGCTCGGCTTTTTGGACTTCTTTCCATTCTTCTTCAAGGAACTCTTAAAGTCCATACTCATGAAATACTTCAATCTTGTCATTTTAAGCATTCAAACGGATCCCAAAAATGAAAAATAATCATTGTCGGTTTGCCTCTGCATGGATGAAACCAATGCCATAAGGCACAGGTGTCAAAGTGGCGGCTTGGGGGCCAAATCTGGCCCACCGCATCATTCTGTGCGGCCCGGAATTCCGGCTAGTCGAGACTACATTTTAACATTTATTTTCTGAATTGAGGGGTTTGCGGGGGTGTTGGAGCCAATCCCAGCCGACTATGGCCAGTCAACATGGGACAAATTTAATGATGGATATCTTACATTTGCGCCTTAAGCACAGCGATTGAAATGCTTATTTATCTTCTTAAAATATTAAAAACAGGATATATTACTTGCGCTATTAAATGTTTGGATTATTTTTTTAAAAAATAGGTTACGTACCGTTTTATGCTTGAATTCAATCCGCTCACCAAATCTGGTTTGGACAGAAAAAAATTGAATATCAGTATGGTAACAAAAAAATAAAAACTAAAAGGCTAGCCACCACAGAAATTAAGATGACATCACTTCCTGTAAGAGACTCTTGACTTCCTGGCTAAAAGAAACCTTCCACTTCATACTGATTGGACACCTCCCCTTTCGGTGGCCATTTTGGATAGATGTGACGCTAGCGGTTAGCAAGTTGTTGTCAGCATTTAGTGATCTTTTCATTGCCAACACGAGTAATAGACTCACTGTGAAAACTAGCCTATGCTAATATGCTAATTTGCTAAATATCTAGCTAGAATTAGCTTTAGCTAGCAACTCAGAAGCTTTGTGTATATAGGATTGTGCTTTTTAGCATTGGACGCTAACCCAGGATGCTATTTCTTATTTTGTAACATTATTATGACATTTGTTTTGTTTTTATATGCAAGAAATCATGTTTTATTTTATATTTTGTAACCCGCGTCACACGGAATATGTGCCTCACTTTCTTTATTGGGGGGAGACAGCGTCGTTTTGTAAATATTTAGGTCAAGAACGTTTGAAAGTGGATGCCGAGTTATTTTTGTTAGCTTGGTAGCATAATGACAAAAATGAGTTTTTATTGCTTTAAATTGTTTTCTTGCATCAAATGGTCGAAAATGACAATTATGCCAGTAAGCTAATGTTTTGTAATTAGTCTCACAATGACTTTTGATGTGTGACAACTAATAAATGCTTTAACAACATTTTTTTCTCTTCTATTTTCACTTTAAAATGAAATTAAGCAGTTAGCATTTGAAGCTAATGTTTTTCAACTCTATAAGCAAATAGCAGTAGCATAGCATTATCCATTAGCATCTACCTAGCAATAGTAATTATATACACATAGGAATGCCGACTTAAATGTATTTAATTTATTAACAGATTTTTTTCCCTTTGGAGGTTACAAAATCGTGACGATGCTACCCTCTGGTGGCCAAAAAGCTCATGCTCAGTGAGGATTTGTAAATGCAGCAAACATATTTATGAGTGAACAAAATATTTAGTTTTTTTTTTAAAGCCCAAAAAATAATTTAGCAGTTGTAAAAAAAAAAAAAAGTGTATTTCTTTTGTACTAGTGTAGAAATTCCCATTCATAAAAAAATATTTTGGTTTATTTTACAATTTCAAATAATTTTAATTGTTTCATTATCCATCTAGTTTATTCCCTTAAGTTGAGGGGGTGCTGGAGCCTATCCGAGCTGATTACGGATACCAGGTGGGGGTGGGGACACTCTAAATCGGGAATTGGCCAATCATGCACAAGCAACAAAAGGACACCCAATCAATGCACAATTAGCCTAGCATCCATATTTTTGGAACATTTGATGAAACCAGAGCACCCAGAAAAAAAAACCACACCCCCAGATAAAACATACAAACTCTACACTACACTAAGGGTTCGAGCCCTCGACCCTAGAACTGCGATGCGGACGCGGCATCCACTCTCGCACCGTACTACCACCCTAAATGTGTCCCATATATTTTTCCGAGAACAGTTTCATTTTTCCGCAAATGCGAATGGGCTCTGCTTCTGATTGGACTCTATAAAAACTCACAACAGGTGGCGTGTGTGTGCGAGTGCGCAAATGTGTGTGTATATGTGTGTGTGTGGTAGCCAATTGTTGCCTAGCTGCCGCGAGGAGGAGCTTCCTCTTCTTCTTCTCCATCTTCTTCCCGGCGCCGCTCATCCAAGTCACCCACCGAGCCAGCGACCAAGCGACTGAGCCAGCGAGCGGCAGCCAGGAAGAAAGGCGCTAAAACGGCGAGGATCGTCATATACGCCATCCTTCATTTTTTTTCTACGGGATGAGTTTTCATTCCGGCGCAATGACGACCAAAACGCTTCCCCTCTTCCTGGTGGGGCTTTTCGCCGCCGTCGCCGCCGCTGTGACGGGCAAGCCGGCCAGGCTGAAATTTGTGGTGCACGGTAAGCGCGACCATTCGCCGTTCAATTTACGACAATGAAATGTATTCAAGACACTTTTGTCGCGAGTTAAACTCGAATATGTTAAAATGTCCCCTCCCCCCGTTGTTAACTGGGTCTTTGTTCCATGCCATTGACGGTAGTTGACGTCCAATCTGTTTTTTTTTTGGCGTGGGAGGAGTGAAAATTGGACGTCTGGCGCCGCCTGTGGCAGCCAGTGTTCATGAAAAAAATTATCAAATTATTTTTGGGAAAAAAAATAGATATTTTATTTATTTTAATGCCTGATTTAGAACCGATTTCAAAGGGATACGGGAACAATTATGTATAATATTAATTATAAATTAATAAAAGAATTATCAGTGATAATTTAGGAATGTAGTTTATAGCTACTTCTGAATTTTTTTCAAATGTATTTTATGTTTTTTTTTGCAACACTCAATTTCGAGGGGTTTTGGAAAGAATTATATATAATATTAATAAAAATTATATAAAAGAATGATCAGTGGTAATTTAGGAATGTAGCGTTTGGCTATTTTTTTAAAAAAAATAAAAATTAAATGTATTTTATGTTTTTTTTGCAACACCCGATTTCAAGGGGATATGGAAAAACTTTTATATTATATCAATTAAAATATAATATAAAATAATTATTTAGAATATTAGGAAAATTCAGCTGTGGGCATGGTTGTATAAATAAAAAAACAGCATATTTTTCATGTTATCTTAAAGTCGGAAGGTCGTACATGTGTTTAAAAATATCATATAAAATGATTTATTATATTGAGAAAATTCAGCTGCTGTCATGGTTATATAAATAAAAAATCTGCATTTTTTTATCTTATCTTAAAGTAGGATGTGTTTTTATTGGGTTTTTTGTGTTAAAATACTTAACGAGCACCCCAAATAAAAACATTTAATTTTTATGGCAACTCGCTTTCGTCAAGCGTCGATAAAAATATGAATTTAAATTAAAGCTGATTTCTATAATTCTCTAATTCCATTTGTCTTCCCGTGACATGAAATATGGCGGCGCGCTACTGCCCGTGTCTTTGCGCCGCTGCAATGCGGGGACGGCCGCGCTCGTGGAAATAATAACGCCAGGACGCTCTAGAAAATGTCCCTTTTGTCCCTTTTGACGCCATTCCGCTTTCATTTTACGTCCTCGGAATCGAGGGGGGGCCCAATCGGACGTGTGTGGGATTAAAAGAAGACAAAAAAGGGGGGTGCCGAAGCGCTAAAGATGACGTGTGGCGTCATTGTCATGCAGAGCACACTCACTTGCGCGACGACGCCGCTCGCTTTTCCGTAGACAAGGTGAAAGGAAGCCTTTAGGCGGGGGGGGGGGGGGGGGTCTCAGGGGGTGGTCGACGCCCCCCCCAAACCGGTTGAGGCGGAGGTCACCAGACGTTGCACGCTAAGGAATAAAAAGAGAAAATATAGATATATGATGGAAATTCGGTTGAAAAAGATGGGGAGATTAGCATTTTTAGCATTTTCTTTGAGGTGAAATCTCATTGGCTGTTGGAGATGTTTGAGTCTGATTGAAAAAAATGGACAATATGGAAAAATTTGTGTATTGGCCTGAATATAAGACGATGTTGTTTTTTTGGACTGAAAAAAAGTTGGGGTCGTCTTACATTTTGGGGTCTTTTTTAAGAGATACGTTTTGCATCACTTTTTGTTGATTTTAGGGTAAGGGTGTCAGACTCCGGTTGGTTTACGGGCCATTTTAGATAGAATATTTATATTTTTTGTTTATAAATGGATTAAAAGAACTGGATTAAAATCCCTGAAAATTCAGTTTTATATAGATTTAACACAATGTTTATTTTAGCCTTTTTTAAAATGCATTTTTAGATTTTACCACATGATTTTTGAACTAAAAACACAGAAAAAAATTGATTAAAAAATCACAATTATCAATTTAAAAAGGGGAAAAAGTGAGGAAATTTAATATACATCTATATCTATCATTTCAATTTGATCCTAAAACAGAAAGTTGGCACTCATTTACTTTCTCGGGCCGCACAAAATGATGCAGCTGGCCAGATTTGGCCCCCGGGCCGCCGCTTTGACACCAGTGTGGTTTCGGGTGATAGCATTATTTTCTAAATAGACAAAAATGCATATTTTCTTGAAGCAATGGTGATTCCATTGATTGATAGTATGACGTACGTACTACCTCCCTTTTCAGAACCGTCTCGCTTCCACTTTGACAAACCCGAGAACTACATCAGCATGTACCAGCAGGAAGGCGGAGACACGCTCTACGTGGGCGGGCGCGCCGTCATCTACGTGCTCACCTTCGGCAACCGGGGCGTACGCGACGTGCAGGTAAGAAAACCCGCATTTCGGACACGGCGCTAGCTCAAGGAGACAAAAAATAATAACTTTTAGCTAATGACAATTTAGCCAACGATTACCCTAGCATGCCGTTTTTGGGATGCAGTAAGTAAACCAGAATACACGTAAAAAAAACCCAAACAAGCCAAGCCAGGGAGAACATGCAAACTCCACACTACTCTAATGAAGACTCACCTGGGCTCGAACCCTCGACCCCAGAACTGCGAGGCCGACACGGCGACCACTAGTCCACCAGGTCGTAAACACCTCACACATTCAATCAAATGGGATTGTTATAAAAAAAATGGGATTTCCGGAGCTAACGGCTATCAGTATTTAGCATTTAGCTAACTCTTTGCTCTTCTGGCAGATTCCGGCACCCTCGGACCAGACCGCCATCGACACCTGCAAGGCCAAGGCGGCGCCTCTCGAGGTACGAACATAAAATTGCATCTTCATACTCTTTACGCTTTTTAAAATCCATTTTTGGATTTTCCAAAATGATTTTTGAACTAAAAACACAGAAAAATTGATTAAAAAATGACAATTATTGATTTAAAAGGGTGAAAATCAAAAAATGTCATATACATCTATATTCTTCATTTTAATTTGATCCTAAAACAGAAAGTCAGCACTCATGATTGACTTTCCCGGACCGCACAAAATGATGCGGCGGGCCACGTTTGGCCCCCGGGCCGCCACTTTGACACCTATGCTTTCGACAAAAAAAAACGACGACGACGCAAAGCTAACGATGACCAGATTTTGGACCTTAAGACGGGGATATCAGTCTGTCCCTTATTTTCTTAACTTTTTTTTGTCTCACAGCCGGAGTGCGACAACTTCATCACGGTCATCGAGAAAGTCAACGACACGTTGGTGGTGTGCGGCACCAACGCCGGAAGTCCTCGTTGTTGGATGTTGGTAAGGGCTAGCCGCCGGACGCCATTGTCGCTAACAATGCTAACGCCACAACCAGGCCAATATCTAATTTGCCGTCCAATTTTCAACCCGCAGGTCAACGACACGGTCCTGAGCGACATCCAGGGCGTGGGACATATCGGCTCGGCTTCCGACATCTCCCCGCCGTACCCCTCGCAGAAGTCCATCAGTTTGCCCACTGGTAAGCCATTTTTATTCAGCCAATCATTTTCCACGCATTCCCCATTTTGTTCACAGCATTTGTTGAACCTCAGAAAGACTTTTTTGAGCGTTTATTTACCGTATTTTCTAGCATATTAGGACCTCCACATATAAGCAGCACCCTTAAAATGGCTTTAAAACGGTTACTTTTCACAATTTCTCGCATATAAGCCGCACTAAGATTCAGAATTTAAACCTCCATATTCATCTGTTTTAAAAGTAAGTACAAATATGGTACTTAGAATGGAAAATCTATGAAAAAAATCTTAAAATTCACGTATTTCTGAGATTCTGCTTGTTGCCAGCATGTAAAAAGCGACAAAAGTAAGTCATGTGAGCACTACAACCAGCAAGTCTACTAAGATCAACGCCCCTATTCAAATGGCTAATTTTATAATCCTAATTTTGACACATTTTTGTGGCTTTGGGAACACACTTTAGCACTTTTAGCATTAGCACTGGCAACGCTAGTTGTGTATAAACTGGATTCCTAAATAGAAATGTCTTCTATTTTTCATCAAATGTGCAAAGATGCTAAAAAGGACGTCGCAATCGACTCTTTTCATCATGTCAGCTCTGCACTTTTTTTCTCTAAATGTGATTCATGATATCCTCATCTCGTAATTGTGCCCGAGTTGATGACTCGGAGATTAATGACAATCGCCATGGCAACGCCAGAGAAAGAGAGGCTGATATGTTAAGTCTCCTGCCCCTGCTTCTTCTCTTCCTCGGCTTTATTGAGTTAAATAAAAAAACCCTCAGGGGTCTTTGCCTCGGTACTGCGTGTAATGTTCTTTCTGGTTTAATCACATTTGTCCAAGTGGCGGCCCCGGGGGCCTAAACTGGTCCGCCGCATCATTTTGTGTGGACCGGGGAAGTCAATGATGAGTGCCCACTTTGTGTTTTAGGATCAAATTCAAATAAAGAGTTACATTTCCTGATTTTTTACCACCTTTATATTAATAATTGTACTTTTTATCCATTTTTTTCTGTTTTTAGATCAAAAATCATTTGGTAAAATCTAAAAATATATTTAAAAAAGAATATTAGAAGAATATTTAGAGCTTTTAATCCAGTTCTTTGAATCCATAACTGTAATTTTTGAATCATTTTTTTTAGTTTTTATTTCAAAAATCATTTTGTAAAATCTAGAAATATATTTCAAAAAAGCTCAAATAAACATTGTTTTAGATCTAAAAAAAACGGAATATTTAGGTCTTTTAATCCACTTCTTTTAATCCATAATTGTAATTTTTTATCCATTTTTTCAGTTTTTCGTTCAAAAACCGTTTTGTAAAATCTAAAAATATATTTGAAAAAAGCTCAAGTAAACATTGTTTTAGATCGATTAAAAACTGAATATTCAGGGTTTTAATCCAGTTCTTTTAATCCATTTATATTAAAAAAAATTAAAAAAATCTAAATATTATATGAAATGGTGGACAAATGATTGGTTCTTACCGGATTGCTGTGGTTTTTGTGTCCAGAGGGTAGTTTGTACTCGGCCATGTCGGCGGTGAGCGGTCACGCCGGCTCCATCCGTCGGACGTTCGGGCCTCAAAAGCTCCTGAAGACGGAGAACATTTGGCTGCTTAGTAAGTGAGGACATACAATCGGACATTTTGCAAACCACACATTTCATTTTTTTGTTTTTTGCAACAACGGTACGATGACAACAGACATGTAAAAAAACTAGGGCTAACATTTTAGCCTGTTATGCTAACTAAGATATGTCCACTCAGACCCTCAGTTCGCCGGAGCCGCCATTATTCCGTCTTCCCTCAAGTACAAGGAGGAGATCTACTTCTTCTTCAGCGAGATCAACAAGACGGCCCGCGTGGACGAGGAACCGTACCGTGCCCGGATTGGCCGCATCTGCACGGTAACCACCGCCGCACCCGTCGCCCGTGGCTCAAGCTCAACTCCCCGTCGCCCCCTAGGTGGACGAGGGCGGGATCAAGGCCCTGTTGGCCGACTCGTGGACCACGTTTATGAAGGCCCGGGTCATGTGCGGCTCGGGAAATACGCAGCAGCAGTACAACAACATGAAGCAGGCGGTGGTTCTGACGGCGCAAGACAAGCGGGCCGGCGTCCTCTACGGACTTTTTTCCAACGCCTGGTGAGTCAAATTGATGCGGTCCGGTGGTCCCCGGGGTGGCTTTATCACTGACTTTTTCCAGGGGGAGGACCGTCATCTGCGCTTACTCCATCGAGGATATCGACCAGGCCTTCTCCACGTCCAAACTCAAAGGCTACAGCAGCTCTTTTGTGGGAAATCGACCGGGAACGGTAAGGACGGGGCTCCTTCCGGCCTGGGTCCCTTTGAATGGAACAATTGTCCCTATTCTATCCAATAGAAAGCCCTAACCCTAAAAAAAGTTCAATTTCTGTGCGCCTTATAATCCAGTGCGCCTTGTATATGGAACCATGTGAAATTCCCTTTACTACTGCTAAAATTAATTGACATGTATCACACCATCACTTACTACTATAGTTCCATCTAGTGGATGTATAATACAACCCACCACCACAACTACTACTATCACCACTACTACTGTTACTACTACTACCACCACCACCACCACCGTTACTACAACTACTATTACTACTACTAATACTACTACTGTTACTGCTACTACTGTTACTGCTACTACTGTCACTGCTACTACTGTCACTGCTACTACTGCTATTACTGCTACTACTGCTATTACTGCTACTACTGCTATTACTGCTACTACTGCTACTACTTCTCCTACTACCACTGTTTTTATTCCTACTACTACTTCTACCACCGTTACTATTCCTACTACTCCTCCTACTACTACAGTTACTCCCACTTCTGCGAATGTTACTATTCCTACTACTACTACTACCACTACAGTTACTCCCACTCGTACGAATGTTACTACTCCTACTACAACAGTTACTCCCACTCCTACGACTGTTACTCCTACTCCTACTACCACAACCACCACCACTACTAATACTACTACTGCATTTTATAGTCCGATGTGTCTCACATTCAATTGCACTCATCACTAAAAATCTAAAATCTAAAAATCCGATTAAGCCACTTTAACTGATGAGGTGGCCGAAAGGATTCCAAACCAAACCAGTTTCGGTTCCAGTTCCAACCTGACGGCTTCCCAATCGACCGTTGTCGCCCCGCAGTGCGTCCGAAAGAATTCGTCGGCGGCGGGTCACAACGACATCAAAAACCTGGGCGTGATCCGATACCACCCGGAAATCGAGGACGTGATCCGTCCGGTGGGCGTGGCCCCCTTGGACCTGCCCACGGACGACCAGATCACCCGAGCGGTGGCGGACATCGTCCTGGCCGTCAACGACGAACACTACAGCGTTCTCTACCTGGGAACGGGTGAGTTTTTCAAAAATGGAACGACGATTCTTCAGCCCTAAAAATCCTATTAAGTTTTGGCGTTTCCAGCAGCTCATTCATTCTCTTGGTGAATAATTGATGTCTGATGTGACATCATTACTAGTCCCTCCACATGTGGACGTTTTGTGATCAAATATGCACGGCGAGCCGCCTCCAAAAAATTGCCTGGCGCCGGAGGGAGATCGCCATGGCAACCCCCTCGCAAAGTCATTCTCTTTGGCTTTCTCTCTGGTGATCACAGATGTCACATAGAAGGACAGAAATGTAGTTATGCTACTCTTTCCTCCCACTTCATACATTTCCCGTGTTTCGTCAAATCCTGAAAATCGGGCGCCTTCAACTAAAAACATAAACCAACAAAAATATGCAGTTTTTTTGCCATATTTCTCTACAGTAGCCCTAATCTTTTTTTGTAGAATTTCGACGTTAAAGTCAGTTTTTTTTCCGGCGATACGTTGGTCAAGTGGACAACATATCCGCCTCGCAACTTCAAGATCGAGGGTTTGAGCCCGAGATTAGAATCAGAATTGTTAATTTTTTGTCAAAATCTCAGGCTGTGGTTAGCGCCTCTGTCTCGCAGTTTTGGGGTCGAGGGTTCGATCACAGGTCGGTCCAAGCTTTGGTACTCCAGTTTCCTCCCATATCGCCAAAACATGCATGCTAGGCTAACTAGCTAACATTAAATTAGCTCAAGGTATACGTTGTTGATCTACTTGTGCCCTGCGATTGGCTTGCTTTCGGTTTTGAGTCTCCTCCTTGGCTGGGATTGGCTCCAGCACCCCCTGAATATGTGCCAACTTTTCTTCTCTGGAGTCCAATTCTTCCAATATTTTTTTCTTCTTCTTGCGCAATTTTGGAGCTAGCCATCTCTTTTCTCCAAGAGGGCACACTTTCAAGTAACGACCCACAGAAAGAAAGAAAAACTGAAGCTGCCCACTCAGCAGCCGACGAAGGTTGTGCACCGTCAACCATTTTTCCAGCCCGCAGTGGCGTTGCTAAACAAAAGACGGCGTGCCGTTGGTGGAAAAGTAGAAGTTGTGGGCAGTAAAAGCACGAAAAATGCCAAGGCAACAATTCCTTTGGGGATTATTTGGCAGCTTTCTATGCAAATCAACTCATTTTTATTCTCGCTATCGAAAAATAACAATGCGAGAATCGAGAGCTTTAAAGCCAGTCTTGACACTACTGAAACAAACCTTGACGTATGCAAATGACAACAAAAATAGCACAATGTCTCGCTTACTTATGTAAAATACATCATTTAAAGAATGTTTTATGTTTGCTTTGTCTTGATAGAACAAGGAAAAGTCCTGAAAGTTCTTCACAGCAGCGAAGGAGTGTTCATTATCTCCCAATACAGCATGTTCCGCAATGAGGGCCCCGTTCTTAACATGGCTATCAACCCACAAAAGGTACCCAAAAACACATTTTATTCACTGACTTTTAACTTTTAAGATATTAGCTAAGTCTATTAACCTTTATAGTGCACTGATTTGGCTAATTGGAAGCTACTAGCTAGTCTATTCCTCTTTATAGGGCACTGTTTTAGCTAATTTGATGCTACTAGCTAGTCTACGCATCATTAGATGGCACTGGTTTAGCTTATTTAATGCTAATGGCTAGTCTATTAATCTTTATAGGGCACTGGTTTAGCTAATTGGATGCTATTAGTTCGTCTATGAACCTTTTTAGGGCACTGGTTTAGCTTATTGGGTGCGATTAGCTAGTCTATTAATCTTTATACGGCACTGAATTAGCTAATTGGATGCTACTAGCTAGTCTATTACCCTTTGTAGGCCACTGGTTTAGCCTATTGGATGCTACTAGCTAGTCTATTAATCTTTATAGGGCACTGGTTAAGCTAAATGGATGCTATTAGCTAGTCTATTAACCTTGATAGGGCACTGATTTAGCTATGTAGATGATACTAGCTAGTCTATTAGCCTTTTTAGGGAAGGAACATTTTTATTTCTATTATCTCGCGCAGATGTGACTCTTTAAAATTACTATTTTTATAGGGAAACACACTTTAACTGAATTTTTCCTAAGTTATCCATTTGTCCATTTATATATATATTCTTTCAATTTAAAAAAAATCTGTTTTTCTTATACACACAAACTATATTTATAACTACATTTGTAGGTGACCCAATTTGGGCCATGTCGGTCACCGCCCATGGGTTTACACTTTTTAAACAAAATTAAATGACCAAAATACTCGCCCCCGTTAAGGGTCAAGCCTCACAAAAGCAGCCATTTTAAAGCAAGACACAGAAAATAAGGGCACTTTGTTTACGGCGTAGGGTCACCTGTACGTGGCCACGGCGGCGGAGGTCCAGAGGCTGCCTGTGGCCGACTGCGGTCGCTACGGCGACACGTGTCGCGACTGCGTCCTCTCGCGGGATCCGTACTGCGCTTGGGACAAAGCCAGGAGGCGCTGCATGGCCATCCCGCTGGGATATAACGTCACCACCGGGTAAGTTGCCCTCCATTTTTCTGAAAGTCTACAAAAAGACAGCATATCTTGAATTTTGTCAACAATTAAAGAAACCAAAGTGCTTTTAAAAAGACCTCAATTAAAATATCCCCGAATATAAGACGACTCCCTCTTTTTCAAGTTAGAAATATGATTTTTTTTTTAACAAAGAGTCAATATTTCGACCCCGATTTTAAGACGACGACATTTTTTCAGTCTTATTTTGATGCAAAAAAATAGCACCTTATATTTGGATCAATACGGTACTTTTTGCATGTGGTATTTTTGAAAATATGCCGATATGATACATAGGAAAAGTATAAAGGAGCAGTACTGAGTACTTACTGTATATAAGTATGTACTCAATGTACTTAAAGCATTTTTACTGCAATATAGGACACAAATAAGGCCATTTTTTGTTTCATTGGCACATTTTGGGTGACTAATTGCTCTCTGAGAGCGTTCTAAGAGCAATCTAAGTTTGTCCTCTGTGTCTTTTTGGTGGAACAGGACGCTGATCCAGAATTTGGACCAATCCAACTCGTCCGTTTGCGGGGAGGCTGCCGGTGAGCACAATATCTCGATTATGCATCTTAATTAAAGTGCTGGTTGGGAGATGACGATCACTTAATGGAGCTGGGGCGGAAAATGCAGGGGGCGGGATTTGATTTGGATTTTTTTTTTTGGTTGCCGGGAAGATAAACGAATTTAAAGTGGAGAATTGGAATGACGCAATCTGGAAAAATCTAGTTTTTTTTTTATTTAGGAAGACATGATTAATCGAGCATCCTAAAATTAATTAAAAACAAAATTAATTGTCTTTTTTTGGGGGCAGGACTGATATTGCAGAAAAAAAATAAAAATAAAAAAAATACAAAAAATAAAGGACCAAATTTTTCGTTAATATTATTATTATATCATTGATTTAGCATTTAAAAAAAATAGTTAATAAGTTAATTGATGGCCATTCAGTCCTTCCATTGAACGTTAAGCGGATGTACTTTTAACAATGATGGTACTTTAAAGGCTTTATTGCTTTTTTTGTAGATTTTTTTTGCAACTCGCCCACTCCATTTTGTCTGTAAAGCCAAGAAAAAGCAATTAATGAACCATTGTTTGAGCTCAAGGGAAAATATGGCCTCTGTTTTAAGGCGATAAGTCATGAAAAGGAGGAATAAAGCACCAAAAAAAATGTAGCCATGACAACAATCCCTCAAATATTGCAAATATTGCAGTTATAGACCAGAAAAGGCTGCCATAAAGTCAAAACCGCATAATAGGGTTATTACCACCACAATAAAAGTTTTCGTGCCTACACGGAAATACAGAATTACACAAGTCCAATGATCAAAAAGGGTATATTTATGAAATATTACAGCCATAGGCACATCAAATGAATGTATTAATATATATAGTATGTGTATATAAATATAACAACGTAATTACAGTACTCACAGTGAAAATACTTCTTCTCAGCCTGAGATAAACCCTAAAAAAACAGGTATATGCGAGTTTTAATCCAAGTCAGATATGGGCAAACTACGGCCCGCGGGCCACATCCGGCCCGCTGACATTGTCCAAAACATTTTTATATTTCTTAATACACTCCTTCACTAACTTTGTACTTTATACTTTTTACTTTAATGATGAGTGATGAGTATATTAATAGTACTTTTGCCCTTTTTTTCAGCTTGTTTTATATGTACCGTTAACGGATGCACTTTTTTATATATATCCTATCTTTTTGCCCATGTCTGGTCTAAGTCCTTTGTCTTCAGTCCATTGTCCGTGATATTCGAGGGATTACTGTAGTCATGGTTTCTTTAAATCTATTCGGTCCAGTGGATGCGTGGTTTGTGCGTCTGGCTCGCAGTTTGGGGGTTGTGGGTTCAATCCCAGTTTGCATGTTCACCCTGGGCTTACGTGGGTTTTCTCCGGATACTCCGGATTCCTCCCACCTACCAAAAACATTGGATTGGATTGGATTGGATAACTTTATTCATCCCGTAATCGGGAAATTTCTTTGTTGCAATAGGAAGAGGGTGAGGATGCAGGAATAGAAAAGGCATTATACACAAATGGGTACTTAATAGTAAGTTAATAAATAAATACATGAATAAATATATAAATAGGTAACTGTGTTGGTGAGATATATATATACATACACATACATATATATACAAGCACATCTACACTGTATCCGAAATTCGGGAGGTCCTAACCCACAGCCTTTTTTGAGTTAAAGAGCCTGACGGCTGATGGGAGGAAGGATCTGCGGAAGCGCTCCTTCCTGCAATGAGGGTGTAGCAGTCTATTGCTGAAAGAGCTTTGGAGGGACTCCACAGACTCATGCAGGGGGTGGGAG
This sequence comes from Stigmatopora nigra, assembly GCF_051989575.1. Classification (NCBI taxonomy): domain Eukaryota; kingdom Metazoa; phylum Chordata; class Actinopteri; order Syngnathiformes; family Syngnathidae; genus Stigmatopora; species Stigmatopora nigra. The sequence continues at coordinate 15,444,901 of NC_135514.1, read as the reverse complement.
GTGCTGTCCATGATGGACCTCATCCTGGTCAGCATCCTCCGCTCTCCCACTTCCTCCACAGAGTCCAAAGGACAGCCCAGAACAGAGCTGGCCCTCCTGATCAGCTTGTTCAGCCTGTTCCTGTCCCTCTCCGTGCTCCCACTTCCCCAACAGACCACTGCATAAAACACAGTAGATGCCACCACAGTGTCATAGAAGGTCCTCAACAGTGACCTGCACACACCAAAGGACCGTAGGCTCCTCAACAGGTAGAGGCGGCTCTGGCCCCTTCTGTACAGGGCATCTATGTTTGTGGACCAGTCTAGTCTACTGTTGAGGTGGGCTAATTGTACGCTCTCTTGTGGATTTGGGACAGCCCTGAAACTCCGCCGGACGTCCCCCAAGGAAGTGTTGGTGCCGTTCAACACCTCGGTGTTCCTGCCCTGCCGGGTGCGCTCGTTCCACGCCAGCTACCGCTGGGAGAAGGACAACTGCATGAAGAACTACCCGTGCCTCTTCTCCGGCGACTTCTGCGTGCTGGGGCCGGCCTTGGACACGCCCCTCAAGGAGGGCGTCTTCCGCTGCATGGCCACCGAGGACGGCTTCAAGGTGGAGGTGGTCTCCTTCAAGTTGGCTAACGGCGGGCGGCGGCCGGCTCTCGGCGCCGGGCCCTCGCTCTTGTTGGTCGCCATTGCCGCCGCCTTCTGGCTCCGTTAGCGTGGTCGGCGCTAACGGCGTATTCTTGACGGTTGTCGAGTCATGGGAAGTCCGCGGGAGGTTTGGTTCACCGTGTGAGGTAGCGGCTCAAATTAAATCGACAAAATTGATAAGCTAGCAGCGTTTAATTCATTGCCTGGCTTTAAAGGGGTGCTTTTATTGTGAAAATCGGAACGGGAACCTGAAAAGTGGCGATATAAACAGCGCCAACATTGAGTTTCGTTAAAAAAAATGATTTAAATTTCTTTTTTTTAAATTAGATGTTTTGGTCAAATTATGTATTGGACCATTTTTTAAAATGTATACAATTTATTTATTTTTGATAGGATGAGATGAAAATTTGATATCAATTTGACCCAAAAATACCTTTGTATTATTTTTGCTAAAAGCAAAGCTAGCAATTAAATAGATTCTATGAAAAAGAGATTGTTTTTACAAAAAGTGACCCCAAAAATGCCCCAAAATCAACAAGAAATGCCCTAATACCATGCCGATTACTCCAAAAATAGAATTTTCTAGTTCTCAGTCAGGTCCTGAACTATAACAATTTTTAAAAATGAGAAGAAAAATAATCATAATTCTAAAATTTAATTTCCAGGACGTGTTTTTTTTTTAATTCTGAATGTATTTTCTGAAATGATGAATGTACAAAGATATATCCGTAAAACATTTCAGTATATTTTGAAACAATCACCACTTAAAAATAACGTGATATCGTCTTATATTCAGTTTTGAAACAATGAAAATTGGGCTGTTTTTTCCGTCTTTTTGGGTTCCCAACGCGGGTAAAAAAAATTAATGTGAACCAATCCTCTCGCGGCGTAATGCTAAGTTTGGACCATCCACGTTTTTTCGGGTGCGCCACACATACCCGTACAAAATCCACGCAAATAAGCTAAATAGCAACAATTGTTTTTTGGCGCAACCGAACAAATGCGGCAGCTCTCAACGTAGCATCAAAGCTAACAACATATCCAACCAGTTGAAAGCAAACCTTGAAAAAAAAAACAGGCCGGTATTTTTGGACAATTTCTTTGGATCTTTTGACTTAGATTGCGCTTCTTTGTGGATATGTGAAAGTTTTACGTCAGACATCTTACATCATTTCTTCTATGGTTGCTAGTTTTGAGAGAAAAAAATGCAGTTTTTAAGGCCTTAATAATACTTTTGGGACATCAACTCCTAAGCACAATATTGAAGTTGATGCAGATTATTGCGCGCTGACTGGGATTTGGGCAAAAATGGCCGACCGACCGACCGTCACTGTGTCTGACTCCGCCCCCCTTCGAGCCAGGGCGTTTTTTTCTCGCATCTTTTTAACGCCACGGCGCAATTTGTCTCGCTCACAGTTTTGCCGCCTCACGTCGGTGCTTTAAGGTCAAATTCATCAAGTTTCGACATTTTGGAAAGTCGGCGCCAATTAAAATAAAATGCAAAAAATTAAAGCGATAAAATGTTTTAACTCTGGTGGAGAAAAGTGGAATTGATATTAAACAGAAATGTAAAAAAAAACATTTTGCTATGAGAAAATTGGATTTAAAAGACATTTCTTTACAAATGTACCCTTTTTTATTTTTTAATTAAGAACATTGAAAATCATTTTTAAAAAATAACATTAAATATTGACTATTAGAAGAAATATTGGAAGCATTTTTCAGGTCAGTCAACATTAAATCAGACAAAAATATTCAGTAATTAATTCGATCATCAATGAATCATATTTATTTTTATTATTATCTATTCATGTTAGCATAAAAGTAGCGTATTGGCCCGAATATAAGACGACACCCTCTTTTTCAAGAATAAAAATTAACTTTTTGAACACCAAATAAATTTTTTATACAAAAAATAATACCAGTAAAATGACGATAACAATATTTAAAAAATTTTTTATTTTACCTGATTCAAATCAAGCAAAAACTACACTAACCATCAAAGCGTTCAGAATTGACTTTAACGATATCTGGCGCCCTCTAGCATTGCGAATGTCCATAATATCTAGACCCCGAATGTAAGACGACGACTTTTCAATCCTATTTCAATGCAAAAGACGGTAAATCTGTGAGCAAGATTTTGCGACGGTGTTTTTTCTGCAAACCTCCTCCATCCATTTTTACCGAATTTAAGAAAAAGGCTTCATTTATTTGACTATGGTATTTCGATTTGTGATGTATGCGTACGTTGTATCGCTGCCAGTGCTGATTTCCGCCATCGCTGCCTCTTTCCGTTGACGTTGTTTGTCTCCACGGATTTATGTTTGTTGGAACGTGATGTGTAAGCATTTCTTTTAAATAGCGATTCTTAAAGCTGTGACAAATTATAACAAAAAAAACAACAACAAAAGGTCTAAAAACAAAAGCTACGTTGAGCCAATTTGATCTTTTCCGCTTTTTACTGCATGATTATCGCGACCAATCTCGGAGGTGGGAGACGCCGTCACCCGGGGTTAAGCTACGAAATCTAGTCAAGGTTTAACTTGAATTTTAATGAAACGCACTGAATACATTTTTCCGTGACTCCTCCCACCTCTGACGTCATATCTAACGCCCCGCCCCCTGCCCATCAACAGCTTTATCGTCTTTCTGCTTGTCGACTAACTTCATATACAATAATTAAGCTTTTTTTATACCAGCTACTTTATAGTTAGCCTATCGCAAAGAGCGGTCGCGTTTCGAGATAAACATCTGTATTAAATCAGGGGTGTCAAAATACTTGCTTTTTTGCTGCCATTGACGTCCAATCAAAATGGATTGGACGTCTAGTCTTGCCAATTTGAGTCAATGAGTTCATGTTACATCACTTCCTTCTCATTTTGGGTTACTTACGTGTCACTTCCTGTACATTTTGGATCATTTCCGATTTTTTTCAAAGGACTTTCTTGTTCGTTTGTCACTTCAAAATGATTTTTGGGTATTTCTGGTGACTTCTTGTTGCTTTTTAGCCATTTTAATGTCTTTTGGGTTTCTTTATTAACTCATTAACTGCCATTGAAGCGGCCATTCTGACACCCCTGCATTAAAAAATCCCGATATTTTATGTCCGCTTTCACGAGGAATGTTATCGACAGCCGCCATCTTTGGCAGGTGGACTTTGGGACCGGTCGCACGCTGTTGTGTCGCTCTGAGGTCTTGAGTGATTTACACAATGTTTGCCTAGCAACATGGTGTCTTGTTGTTGGTGTCCATCACTTCATACGGTAATCAAATGATTATTAATGGATATTAATGATGCCATTGTTTTTTTTTTTGGAAAAGTTTCATATATATCTGGTGCAATAGATATTCATGTAACAAACCTTTATTGACATGTGCGGTGGAAACCAATAAAATATGAATAGAAATGACGATGACTGTGCTTTTTTGGGGAACAGATGGGTGATCTAGAGCCAAAATGGCGGCGCGTGGACGGGGGCAGTGGCTCTTTGCTCTACAGTTTGGTTTTTTTCTCAGTTTTATCGTTATTTATGAACATCTGCGAGCCAAATATTTATTATATTAGGCGCCTTATTTTTTATTTTATAAAAATAGAAAGTGATGCAAAAATGGTAAAAAAAATTAATGTGACCTAGAATTGTGCGATAAATATTATAAAACTGCAATCTTATTTCCCCTTTTCTATATAAATATATTAAAGTTAATGTATTTATTACTATGTTAATATGATATATTTTTATAAAATTTTAAAAACATATATTTTTAAAAAATATACTTGTGAATATTATATATTATAAAATGGTATTATTACAAAAATTATTGTGCCAATAGATATCATAAAACTGCAATCTTATTTTCCCCTATTTTTTATATAAATATATTACATTTAATTTCTTTATTTCTATGTTAATATGATAGATTATTAAAAAATTTAAAAAACATATTTTTAAAAAATATATACTTTTGACTCATAATTAAAATACTATTACTTTTTTTTAGCCAGAAAAAAAATAACGTGTCGTAAAAACTGATAAAACAAGAATTTTCTCCACATAAAAATAAGCAGGTTGCCGCAGAAACCTTTAATGAAGGGCTAAAGGTCAGCGTTTTTTTTCTATTAAAAAAAACGGTCAGGTTTTGCGTCCAAAATTTGGACTTTTGATTCGGTTTTGCTCCAAAAAAGTCATTTTCCTGAACCGCTTAGCTCGGCTTTTCTTTCGGTTTTATTTGACGGCAAAAAGTCGTCTGACGTAATTGACTCTAAAAGACAAAAGGTCACGGGACGTCAAATGTCTCGGACCAAACAAGACGCTGCCCTTTAAAATCTGCTTGCTAGCTAACGATCCAAAGCTAACCTTTAGCTCCGAGCCTGCCCCTGACAAAAAATTCATTCATGTATCAACTCGCCAGCTCATTAAAATAAGAGCGAGGTTGTTGTTTTAAAAGTCAACGTTTCCTAGCAATTCCAGTAGATCAGAATTTGGATCAAAAAAAGATCGTAAAGAGATATGGAATAGGGTAAAAGAGATCTTTTTATATATATTTTTTAATGTATTGGATTTTATTTTTAATAAATGGATTAAAAGCCCTGAATATTCAGTTTTTTCTAGATCTAAAACAATGTTTATTTTAGCTTTTTATAAATATATTTTTAGATTTTACAAAATGATTTTTGAACTAAAAACAGGAAAAAATGATTTAAAAAATGACATTTTTTTATTTATAAGGGGTAAAATCAGGAAATATAATATACATCTACACTCATTTTAATTTGATACTAAAACAGAAAGTCGCCACTAATAATTTACTTTCTCGGGCCGCACAAAAAGATTCAGCGGGCCAGATTTGGCCCCTGGGCCGCCACTTTGACACCAAAAGGTTTACTCACTACAATCAATTATTAATGACCTTGTTATCGGGGTTCATAACCAGTGTCACAACCATTTTCACTAATTTTTAATCCCTATTTATGTTTTTTAACCGAGTTTGACTTTAAAAAAGTGAGCAGAGAAACAAAAAGAAGAAAAAAAAAGAAGTAGTCAAGTTTTGGAAATACTTCCACATTCCTGAACATCTCACACACAATAAATGTTCACACACAAGGAGGAGACGCAAACTGGTCCGACACACTGGCCCAGTACAGACGGCTCAAAAAAAAAAAACACAGTACGAGCAGCCGGACCGCCGGGAAGGTGAGTTTTAAACCAAAACAAACCAAAAAAAACGCTCTCTCGATGCCGTTAATGCGACTTAAGGTGAATTTTCAAAATCGATGCTCTTGTGCTTTAAAGTCGAGTTGCGCAATCTGCTGTCGGCGGGCCAAAATAAAGTCAATGGAAAATAAATGATTGAAGGAATTTTTACTGCTAATGTTGATTTAACCGTGGTTTTTTTTTGTTGCATTACTTGAAAAATGTAGGGAGAAATATTTGAAGAAAACTAAGGCAGGCTTTGTGTGTGTTGGCAATAAGGAAGATTTCAAAAAAAGCATTTTTTGATCTATTGCATTCATCTATTGGTGTCAAAGTGGCGGCCCGGGGGCCAAATGTGGCCCACCACATCATATCGTGTGGCCCAGGAAATGAAAATCATGAGTGCAGACTTTTGACCCTGTTTCAGGGTCAAATTAAAATGAAGAGTATAGATAAGTATATTACATTTCCTGATTTTCCCCCTTTTACATCAATAATTGTCATTTTAAATCAATTTTTTCTGTGTTTTTACTTCAAAAATCATTTTGTAAAATCTAAAAATATATTTCAAAAAGCCTAAATAAACATTTTTTTACATCTATAAAAAACAGAATATTCAGGCCTTTTAATCCGGTTATTTTAATCAATAATTGTCATTTTTTAATCCATTTTTTTCTGTTTTTAGTTCAAAAATCGTTTTATAAAATCTAAAAATATATTTAAAAAAATCTCAAAAAAAAAAACATGGTTTTAGATCTATAAAAAGACAGAATATCCAGGGTTTTTAATCCAGTTCATTTAATCCATTTAAAATTAAAAAAATCTAAAATGGTCCGGCACACATAAAATCAAGTTGACATTAATGCGGGTTGCGTACCAACCCGAGTCTGACACCCTCGTATTATAATGTCAGCCGAGCTAGTCGACATCACGGCCAATAAAAACAGAGATAAGCGGGGGAAAGTGCTGATGTCGGCATTCCGTCCGCCCGTCCGTCCGTATTGACTCATTTTTGGCTTCCACAAGTTCATAAAAATAAAAAAAAAAGAGCAAACAAGGCGGTGTCGCAAGTCTGTTAAGAGATAGCGTTAAAGATGTTACAAACCAAAAACGCCATCGATGGCACTTTGGCTTTTAGCTTGTGACTCACGTCTTGCGCAAGAAGGCACTGACAAGTTGGTTTTCTCTTAAACACCCGCAGTTTTATAGCATTGTTTATTTTTTTATGGGTTTTTATAGCTGGCTGCAGGCAGGTCGGAATTTAAAGTGGAGGATTTTTGGTGAATTGGTTTACGTTATCGGGATTATCTTTCGACGCAGGAGAGGGGAAAACAAATAGGACTGTGAGTATTGGGTGTGTTATTGATAGTTGATTGTCAATGTAGCATCAATGCTAACTCATACAAATGTTTGTTCAACTTTCGTTGATAGGGAAAATACATTGATTTTATCAAATACGGTATTTTAAATGAACAACAACATTATTTTTTATCTGAATAAACATTGTGTGTGTTATTAAAAGCCTTTTAAAGTTAATTATCAATGTAGAATCAATGCTAACTCATACAAATGTTTGTTTAAGTTTTGTTGGTAGGATAAATATACTGATTTTATCAAATACTGTACTTTAAATTAACAACAGAATATTTTTGTATCTGAATAAACATTGCGTTTGTTATTTAGAGCCTTTTAAAGTTGATTATCAATGTAGCATCAATGCTAACTGGCGCAAAAGAAAAATATACAGATTTTATCAAATTCAGAACACATCAATACTTTTTTTCTTAAATCTGACTAAACATTTGTATTCATATTTAACATATGTGAATACTTAATAAATACTATTTCTTGAAAACGATGATTTTAAATGCCGAAATGAGTTAAAAATGTACTGTGAGATATATTTTACCTTCTGTCAAAACAAATACACCCTAAATTTTCATCTATTTAATCATAAAATGACAGTACATATTAACAAACATACAGATTCATATTACTGAACATATATATGTAAGATTACAGCCAAATTTAGTACCTCGAGCAGTTTAAAGGTAAACAATAACAAACATACCCACACACCCACCCACAAGTAGCAGTTTTAGCCAATGTTTTGATCGCAATTTTGTCCATCTAATTTTGTCCAAATGGATCTTAATCTCTATCGCCGTTAATGTCAGCCAATGAATGAATCACCAGTAGTGTGAGTATGAAAAAAACAACAACAACAACCCCAATGACCCGCATTTGACTCAAGCGTGATGTACATGAATGCGTCACCACTCCCATAAAGCGTGACCGTTCCTCCCGTCGATAAGCTCCATTGTGCGACCTATCAAAACTTCCTCCAAGTGACTCAGAATTCCCGTTGCTTCTGGTGCCAGTTCATTCCAAAACAAGTCCAAGGACGCAAATTCACAGCCCGCCACGGTTTCCAAAATAGCGACTTTCCCTTTTGGAAATACCCCTCCCCCCCGAAGGTTATATTCAAAATCATTGCGCAACAAGCCATAAAATGTGTCCAAACTAGCAAAATGAATGAAAAAGCCACTATTGGGTAAAACATTAAAAACAATGTTCATAAATGGTCAACGTGGGAGGCAACAGGCTGTGTACACGCGAGGGAGGTTACCATGGCAACTCAAGGTGATTCAAAATTAAAAAGGGGAAAAATCTGGTCCAAAAGCGATTATTAGTCTTTTAAGTGAGCCTTTTGTTTTTTAAAAATATTTTTTTTAAAGACACAAAGTAGTGTTTAATACTGACAAGCATTTGGCTCCAAAAATAGGATAAAATTAATGATTTAATGCATGTCAATTGTTCATTTAGGGACATTTTGGACTTGAAATTCTCTTTTTTAAGCCTCTAAATCGAAAAAGATTTATATTATTACGCATTTCTTTTTTTAAATAACTTTTTACATGTATTTTTAAGACATTTTCAAGCCTATATGACCAAAAAAATATCATAATTATCACAACTGTATTTCTTAAAAGGTCACTTTAATTATAAATATTTCTCTCTTTACTGATTTTATTATTTTTAGCCTCTTCATCAAAAAGATTTATATTATCATACATATTATTGCGATTTTCTTTTTTTAAATGTATTTTTTAAAGACATTTTCAACCCTACATGACCAAAAAAAAACATAATTATTACAATTGTATATATTTTAAAAGCCCACTTTAATTATAAATATTTCTCATTTACTGGTTTTATTATTTTTGGGAATATTTTGGAATGGAATTGGTCAAAATGGTCAATTATGGGATTTGCAATAGCACAAAATCTGTGTTTATTAAAGTTCAGAAATGAGCAAATCAGCATTTTATCCTGTTAAACATTTTCTCTGGGCACCAGTCCAAAAACACCCCCCATTTTTATTGTACTCTGAAGACGATACGCATGTAAACATAAACGCACCCACGTTGCGGGAAGCGGTAAAACCTCCGAGCGAGCACGTGAGTTCCGGAAAAAAAAAAAAATCAGGTATGAGGAAGTGTTTTGATTGAGCGTATTTTACGGTCTGGAGCGGCAAAACTCTGCGGGAAGGTAAGCGCCAACACATGTTCAACGGAATCTCTCTTCCGTCTAATTGGTTGGTTCTTTTTAAAATATTAGACTAATATGAAATTGAGTTTGTAGGTTTTTAGTTTATAGGAGTGTGTGTATGGTAGAAATGTCACTAGTAAAACTTGAGGATCAGAGTAATTAGAGAAAGGGTGTCACACTTGGTTTTTAGATATATTTAGATTTTTTTTTATATAAATGGATTAAAAGAACTGGATTAAAAAGCCTGAATATTCTGTGTTTGTATAGATCTAAACAATGTTTAATTGAGTTTTTTTTAATGTTTTAGTTTTTACAAAATGATTTTTGAACTAAAAACTGAAAAAAAATATTAAAAAATGACAATGATTGATTTAAAAGGGTGAAAATCAGGAAAATTAATACACTTGTATTTTTCATTTTAATTTGATCCTAAAACACAAAATCAGCACTCATGATTGACTTTCTCGGGCCGCACAAAATGATGCGGCGGGCCACGTTTGGCCCCCGGGGGCGCCACTTTGACACCATGTATTAGAAGATAAAGCTTTTTTTTTTACTCATAATTTCTTGGATTTTTTAATTTTTTATTCTACCTGGAACAATCAATTTCTCTAATAAGAACATCGATAATAACAGCAACAAATCGTCAACATTTCCACAAATCAAAACAATGAATTTTTAAAATGTGACTCACCAAGGGCTTTTGTTTCAGGGTTTTCATGTCGAGTCTTTTTCCTCCTCATGGAATCATTGCTTCTTATTATTCTTCTTCTGATGAATGACTGTCCTAATTAGGACCCTGTAGGAAGATAAAGAAACAAAAATGAATGAAATGAAAGAATACCAAAAAAATAAATTAAAACTAAGAAAGTATGTCACATTTTTTCATTCAAAAAAACCCAAATTTCAGATTCGTAATTTGGCATTCTGCCGTGATGGATACAATCACATCACCCCCGCGAGCAGATCACCACCTGAACATTATTTTCATATATTACCTCAGCCCAAAGTTATTACACAGAAGGGACCATGTGTCATGCTACCGAAAGTTTACAGTCCTTAAGCCTATTTGTCCATACATTGTAAGACCTGTAGCGTCTGCTAGAGGGCAGCAACTGGCAGTTTTTTGACCTCTTCGCCTGACAAAGACAAAATAGCCCATCTCTAAAGCGTCATCCTCCATTTTGTCTGTATAGGTAACTCGCAATGCTGTGGACCTTCCTCATCTCCATCGTGGTCTTCCACGGAGTGCGTTCTTCACCAACCCAGACTCCGCCTCCGCTTCCGTCATCGCCCCGGCCCACCTCGGGGGTGCCGTGTTTCTTCTCAGACAACGAACGGACGGCAAACTGCTTGGGCGGGCAGTTGGAGCAAATCCCGTGGAGTTTCTTCCCGTCCACGTTGGAGTCCATCGACCTGTCGTACAACAAAATCCTGGCCATCGGCGCTCAAGACTTTGCGGGCCTCCCCCGCCTGCGCGTTCTCAAACTTCCGTATAACAACATCTCGCACATCCACGCCGACGCCTTCAAGAACAACGTGGTTCTAGAGCATTTGGACATCTTCAACAACTCCCTGGAGGAGATCCCCGCCTCGGTACTGACCTCTCTACTGAACTTGAAATACCTGTTGATGTCTAACAACCTTTACAAAAGCGCTAGGCTAAGCCCAGGGTTCTCCAAGCTCACCAAGCTCCAAGTACTATCCATGGGAGGTCCTCTGGTAGAAGGTCTAAAGGTGGGGGACTTTCAGGCCCTCAAGGACATCAAGCTACAAGCTTTCGCCATCAAGTGCTCCTCCAATTTAAGTTTCTACGAAGTGGGAAGTCTCCGGGTGGTCCAGACGTACCAGATGGGCTTCGACATGGCGGTGGACCAACTTCCCGGGGCTCTACCCTCCATGTTGCGAGATCTGGCCAACAAGACCTTTGGCGCCATCCAGTTTCGCAACCTGTTTGAGTTCACGTACTACATGGGGGACGGAGACATTTTCCAGGGTTTGGAAGCTATCGCGGTCTACCAATTAGTCTTCCACAGAGGCAAGTTTAACGAGAACCTGCTGAGGATGGCCCTGACCAACCTGCAGGTTGCGCCCATCAAGAAGGTCCGGTTCCAGTACATCGACTTTGCGCGTTCTCCGACCTTCACGGACAAGGGTGCCGAGTCTAGTATCACAAACCTCAAACTGGAAAACCTGGATCTCTGGTAAGTCCAAGTGTGGTCACCAAAGTATATATATACCGTATTTTCACGACTATAAGGCACACCGAATTATAAGGCGCACCCTGAATGAATGACATTTTTTCCATATATAAGGCGCACTGTATTATAGGGCGCACTGTCTATTTTGGAGAAAATTTAAGACTTTTAAGTGCGCCTTATGGTCGTGAAAATACGGTAATGTATTACTTTTTAAAAAAAATGCATGATGTTAAAGTTTTAACCTAAGCTAAGCTGACCTAATATTTTATTAATATTATTATTTTATTTCTTTTTAAAAAACTATATTTTATTTATTTAAAATAACATTACCTATGTTTTTCATTTATTAAAAATAATATTACCTATATTTTTCATTTATTAAAATAATATTACGTATATTTTTCATTTATTAAAAATAATAATACCTATATTTTTAAATTCTTAAAAATAATAACTTATATTTTGTATGTATTTATTTTATTTATAAAAATGTGATAAATATATGTCATTTATTTTATTAATTTATAAAAAATATAATTTTATTTATTTATAAAAATATTGTTTTATTTATTTATAAAAAATATAATTTTATATATTTGCTTATTATCTTTTTTTAAAATTTATTTTGACCCTACTTTGCATTTTTTTTTTTTGTTGAAAATCCCTTTCAGGTACATCAGCAATCCCGACATCCTACGTTTCGACTGGCGCTTCACCTGGTTGAACAAAATCAATCAGCTGTCCATCCGTTACGTCTACTTCAACTCGGTCCCCTGCGACGCCTGGGTGGAGATGGCCGGCGTGGAGACCCTGGAGGTGGCCAACAACCGCCTCCAGGACGAGTACGTCTTCAACCGGGTCTGCGACTACCGCAAGTCCATGCCCAGCCTGCGGACCTTCAACTTGAGCGTCAACGAGCTGGATAACCTGCGAGACGTGTCGGCGCTGACCAGACAGTTCCTCCGACTGGAGGTGCTGGACATCAGCCACAACAAGCTGGGATCTGCCGACACTAGCCGAGACTGCGTCTGGGGCCCGAACCTCACCAGGGTGGTGGCTCACCACAATCAGTTCAGCGCCGAATCCCTGTCCTGCCTGCCCACCAGCGTCCAATTCCTGGACTTGTCTTCGTGCAACCTGGACCAGCTCCGACTGGAATACTTTGAGGCGGCGGTGGAGCTGAGGGAGCTTCTGCTGAGCGACAACAAGATCAAGTACATCCCGCCCAGGTGGGAAAGCTCGTCCCTGGTCAGGCTGTCCTTGGACGGCAATTCCTTCGGTCTGATCAGCAAGGAGTCCTTCCAGCTCATGCCCAAACTGTCTCACCTGAGGGCCGGAAACAACCCGTACCACTGTACCTGCGAGCTACACGCCTTCATCGAGGACACCAAGACCAAAAAATGGCTGAACCTGACGGATTGGCCCGAGAACTACAAGTGCTACCACCCGCAGGCCTTCCTCAACACGGTCATCTCCAAGTACTTCCCCAGCGAGGTGGCCTGCGACGTCAGACTGGTGATCGTGATCAGCGTGGCCACCACCACGGCGGTCCTCCTCGTCCTGATGCTGGCGTGCTACCTTTTCGACCTGCCGTGGTACACCAAGGCCACCTATCAGATCATCAGGGCCAAATACAGAGCGCACAAGGAACGGGCGGCCGGGGAGGCGGGGCCCTTTGCCTATCACGCCTTCATTTCCTACAGTCACTGGGACGCCGACTGGGTGAGGGAGCAACTGCTGCCTTGTCTGGAGAACAACCGGAACCCTTACCGACTGTGCATACACGAGAGGGATTTCCTGCCGGGTCGCTGGATCATCGACAACATCATCGAGAACATCGAGAACAGTCGCAAGGTACAATCTAACACCCGAGACTGCCAAAATAGTCATATCACACACAGACACAACACTAAAACCAATTGAAACCATTTATAAGCTAGCAAGCTAGCTTTAAAAGTATTGGACAGAAAACAAAAAGCACATCATGCCTGAACTGGAACAATACTGCAGATGGTATTCAAAAGCTTCCAACACAAAACTCCTCCTACAGTCCAAGATTTTATACAAAAAAATTCCCACGCAACAACAAGGGCTGGCTCTAGAGGTGACTGTGTAGTTCTCTTACAAAAAGTACTAAACTCGACACCAAATAGCATACAGAAATCCCTCGAATATTGCGGTTTCACTACATCGTTGTTTTTTTGTGGGGAATTTTTTTTTGTTATTTTGTTTTTTTTTTAAAGTTCATATAAATGGCAAAATCCACACTGAAATTCGCAAAGTGAAGCCACTCCCCTGTCCTTCGCTTGCAATTTGGACTGAGCAGTAAAAGTATATATTTTATTATTATGAATACTTTTATTTACTTACTACTTTTATTATTAATAATACTTTTTATTTATTGAAAATAATAATACTTGTATTTTTTATTTTTTTATTAAAAATAATACTTATGTTTAACTTATTTATTTAATTTATTAAAAATAATAACCTATTAGTTATTTATTTGTTTTATTTATTAAAAATTATAATTGTTGTTTAGTTTTATTAATTAAAAATGATAATTATATTTCATTTATTTACAAAAATATTATTTTTTTTCTTTATGATGTTATTTTTGATTTATTTTAAATAAGAGTGACCCAACTTAGCATTTTTTTTTGTTTATCACGGCCATGTCTGGTCTACATTAACAGCGATAATGGAGGGATTACTGTACATGAAGTCCCGTCTGTGACCCTCTTGGCCAATCATTTAAAGCCTCGCTGTTAAACCAACAAAATTGCGATCACAACACTATCTAAAACTATGCTACGTGTGTATGTGTGTGTGTGCGCGTTAGTACTTTATAAGTCATCATTTATCTTCAAACTACAAAAAGGAACTAAAGATGGAAATTAGCCCTGGGCTACAATCTTGCATATTTACATCTATATGTTCATTAACATGAATATAGATACGTTCATTAATACCTGCTGTCCCTGATGAGATAAATATAACTCCAATATGTTAAGATTGTAGCTCAAGGGTAATTTCCATCTTTAGTACTTTGTACTGGTTCAAGGTAAACAATGACTCATAAACACAAACACAAGTATCACAGTTTTAGGTTAGATTTTAAGACATTAACACTATTTGTTTACATTTCAAGTGTTCCCTAATATAGAACGTCACCCGCTATCTACAATCCAGGCAGATAGTCATAAAAAACAAGGTTTGAGTTACTTAATAGATGACGAATTTGGTCTAAGGTGTAAAATGCAGGAGTTCCAGTTTTGTTGTCAAGTCTTGAGATAATTGAAAGGTGAAAAGGCCCTTTTTATTATGGACGTTCCTAGTTTGAATACGCCCTAAATTTCACTTCTTGTGGTGTGAGGCAAGAGGCAAGAATGAAAGAAGTTTTTGTTATATTGAGACAGAGTTGTTGCATTTTCCGGCGTCAAAGCAGTTTTGACTGGATGTTTTCAGATGATGAAAGACACGCTAGACTAAAAAGACTAATGTGCTTGGATATATTTCGTAATCCACTTAGACCAGGGGGTGAATTAAGTTCTCTACAATGGAGAGTTTACAAAAGTAATTAAACGATGCTTAACAAATCAACTGAAATTTGGCATGTTTTCAATGAGCATGACTGGGTAAAAAAATAGAACAATAAGGACTTCAGTTTTATTTATTTTTGCTCCAAAATGTACTTTTCTACTTCCACCATCCTTTTTTACATTTAGCTGACAAATTCAGAAATTATTTATGCTGATATACATAAGATTAGACGATCAACATGTATGTTATTGTCGTGCCATGTACCAATAGTGGGCATCTACGTAAAGGGCAACATGATTGCCCTCTGGTGGACAGTCTTGTTACTGCCCCATTCTTTATTGTGTGCCCTTTCAGGCACTACTAATTGCAATTCTGATTATTTAAAAAATGGAATAAAAATGAACGCTATAATTGATATGATGATATAGAAATGAATTCTAATCAATTTTGACCAATTTTCTTAAAATGACAGTGTGACGTGGATGCGTGAACAAAATATTGAGGTATAATGCAAAAAATACAGATGTTTGTATTTACAACAGGGAAATAAACTTTGTAGAACAGTAACAGCATAAAAGTCAAGAAAATCAGTCAAGAAAGCTCAATTCAACCCGTAGCCTTATTTCTTATAAAAAATAAAAATAATCCAGAAGTATATTTCACACATACAATATATTTGTAATTACACTAGTTAGGTAAACAATCAAGAATCAAAATTATACTACCAAGAGAGCTCAATATATCACATTTTTATATGAATTTATTGATGAGAACCCAATTTTTTTTAAACGTAATTTGCTCGGCACTTGATTTTGTAAGTCTGATTGGCAATTTTTTTCCCAATAAGAACAGTTTTATATTGTTGGATCGTTTTGTTCAAATTGACGAAAAATACTTATGGATTAGGTATTTTTGACATTAGCTAGATATCAGATGTCAAATTTGTATTGGTGGATCTACAAAAAAAATATCCAATTTTTTTGTACAACTAAATTTGTTTGCTTGTCTCCCATTTTAGGTGATATTTGTGCTCTCGCGCAATTTCGTCAACAGCGATTGGTGCAACTACGAGTTGTACTTTGCTCAGCAACGAGCCATGGGCAAGACGTTTGGTGACGTCATCCTGGTGGTCAAGGAACCCATCGACCCAAACTCCCTTCCCAGCAAATACTGCAAACTAAAGAAAATGCTGAGCACCAAAACCTACCTTGAGTGGCCCCAGCAGGTCAACCAGCAAGCCTTCTTCTGGGCCCAGTTGAGGAGCGTCCTGGGTAAACCGTGCAGGCCCAGCGTCCGGACCAGGACCTCGTCGACGGGGGGCCGATCGATGATGGACGACGGCGTCCCGGAAGCGCCGTTACCTAATGGGGAGGCGGAGAATGTCAAGGACGAGGTGTTCAACAAAATGCAAATACCATTGGTAGCGTGAGGCTAAGCTAAAGCTAAGTGAAGGGATTTTAATTCGAGCCATTTGAACATTCTTTTGCTATCTTTGATTTTGGTGTTCGGGTTGGACACTCGACATGGGTTGTTAATTTACATAAAAAATGGAGGAATACATCATCATTACACTTTTGAAACGTTTCGCGTAATGGAAATGAATGAAGTCATGAATATAATGTTATAATTTACATTTGTGTCCACCCCAATGCTTATTAATATGTTGAACATAAACTTGGGCAGCAAGGGAAGGCTTAAAATGATATCATATCAATACACGCAGTAGCTTTTGCACAAAAATCTGATCAAACAGCTATTTTTTTAAGTATAGTGTGCTGAATCATCGATATTGTTACATTTTTAGTCACAATATGCACCTGGTTTGTTTTGTTGTCTTTATTTTGTCAAATGCTGGACATTTTGTCATTTTTATATCGCTGTTTTTATAATAAAAGGTTTATAAGACTAAAGTGGAGTCACAATGACTAAGCAGGTTTTTAAACTGGTGTATAGCTTGAAAAACGACATACATTTCATATCACCTTACAGCCTAAAACACAACAATTCAAAGTTACATTAATTTATATAACTTACAAGACGTCAAAACTCCAAAACGGGTTTACATTTGGGTTGAAAACGTTTTTATGTACCGCTATCGTATGTCCAAAAGTTAGCCGCTACAGATTAAAGCCGTTAGCTACTAAGCTAATAAATGCCGTAGTTAGTTGCTAAGATAAAAAAAATTCCCGCCGTTAGCTGCTACACTACTGATTCTCGCCGCTAGCTCCAAAAACAACGATTCTCGCCGTTAGCTGCTAATTAAGCCCGTCGCTAGCTGCTAACATTACCATCGCTAGCTTAGCCCCAAGGTGGGTTTACTCTGGGTTTAAACTTAAAGGTATTTCTTACTTACTTTGTGTACTTACGTTATTCTGTGCTCTCGTTGATTGGAATAACCCTAACCCACAAAACAGAAACACTAAGTACAATTATACAGTTTTATCTTTATATTTGTACCGAGAAATAATGGAACACAGCCGGTGCTTCCCTTTGAACTACGCTGGTGAGCTATAATTTTCCACGGGGACCACACGAGGCACTGTGGGCACTTCGGTGATTTAAAAAGATCCGGTGAAAAAGGCTCATTTGATGAGATCCCAAGTGAACGCGTGTTTGCTTGATTTCTTTGGGGTGATCAGGTGAGTTTGTGACTCTTTTTAAAATTCCGAATCGTCCTTATTTCTGATATTTTAAGACATTTTTGATAAGCGTGTTTGTATTTCTAGGTAGTTGTTTGCAAAGTTATGGGCACATAATGCCCATATTGTCCTGAAAAAAATGTAAATGTATGTCTCATTCACTAGCATTGGCAGTCGAGTCCATTTCAACTGAGCTGGCGTTTTAGTGCTCATGTTTCACTGTCGTTGACAAACGCTTAGTCCATTGAATGTCTATTTCCGTCAATGGCAGCCCATATTAGTTAAAATGCAGAGAAACACAAATTAGGTACATGTTCAGCTTTTCTAACATTTTATTTTGAGCCAGCTGTCAATTATCATAAACACATTTTCATCAGAATACCTGCCAATTACTAGGCAATTGAATAATTTACACCAATTTTCTTCCTTTTTATTATATTTGATCTTGTTGAGTTGTTATACTTTTTGGGAACTTTTGGGGTTTATATTTATTAAACATTTGCCTACAGATGGACGAAGTACTGCAACGTGGGCTGTTTTAACGTCAACTGGACTTTCCCGGGCCTCACAAAATGACCTCGGCGGGCCAGATTTGGCCCCCGGGCCGCCACTTTGACACTAGTGCGCTCCCAGAATCAGCGCGCTAAACATAATTTTCATCTAAAAATGTCCAAAAAACAAGCATCGTCTTAAACTCGGCCCATTTAGAGACGACATTGACACAGGATGTGAAAATGTCCGCTGTAACTTGCATTGTGTCCACCTTCATAAAATATACATTAAACTGAAAGTGGACTCAAATCTTCGGGGGGTGCCGAGGTCTCGGCATGGGGTCCGTTTTTTTTTCCGTTCTCTTATTCTGAGGCGATTTGACTCTGCGCCGTGGCCCTCCCACGTGGCGACCTATCGGGTGTCCATCTTTGCCAGCGAACGGACTTAGTGTGTCGTGGGGAAACCAGCCGGTAGCTGTTAGCGACGTAGCAATGAACGTTTTTATCCAGGACGTTTCCAAGGCGGGACCAGGTTCGCGGGAAAGGGAGTAGCGGAACGTCAACAGGTGATCGGCGATTGGCGACCGCTCCTGACCCGTCATTGTCTGATTGGAGGATGCTGTGTTGCTGCATTAAAGCGTGCCGTAGCGGTAATATTCTACTTGGTTGGATTCTGTGTGAAAGGTACCGACATGGAATTGGAATGAATGGCGACTTGGCAACTTTTTGCTGTCGGAGGTAGTTTGTCGAGGGGATATTTGCCCTTGAGTCCAATTGTTTTCAAAATAAGTGAAAGATATTCAAATTGTGAATTGAAGTTGCCATCAAAAGGTTTTACGAGGATTGGATTGACGTGAAATGGAATATTTCCTGGTTTTCATTCTTGTTTTAGCTCAATTTAATGTTTAGGATCTCAATACTGCACTCTGGTGGTCAAAAGTGGAGGTACACTTAAAATGAATGTCGTCCACATTTCTGGTCTTGTTAT
This sequence comes from Stigmatopora nigra, assembly GCF_051989575.1. Lineage (NCBI taxonomy): Eukaryota > Metazoa > Chordata > Actinopteri > Syngnathiformes > Syngnathidae > Stigmatopora > Stigmatopora nigra. The sequence continues at coordinate 15,425,666 of NC_135514.1, read as the reverse complement.
TTTTCCCGTTTGCAGGTAGCGAACGCGTGGACAAAATGAACCGTCGACTAGAAAAAGCCATCGAGGGCCTGATCACGGTGTTCCACTCGTACTCGTCGAAAGAGGGCGACAAACACAAGCTGAGCAAAGCCGAGCTCAAGACGCTACTGCAGGAAGAGCTCACCGACTTCATGGCCGTGAGTCACCGTCGTCGCCGCCGGGTGGGGAAGGGGGCGGTGGTTAATTGCGTGTGACGTCACCAGGGCGGTAGTGACGCCACGGCCGTGGACAAGATCATGACGGACCTGGACGAGAATGGAGACCAGCAGCTGGACTTTCAGGAGTTTGTGGTTCTGGTAGCGGCGCTGACTGTGGCCTGCAATGAATTCTTTGAAGGCACCTGCCAAAAATAAACTCGAAAATTGTTTCTTTGCGTGTTTTACGTTTATGCACACTAATAAATATGTCTCAACTGTATTGGCTCTTCAATTTGGCATCATTTTATATTGATTTTGAGGAATGCTTTTGGATTTTTTTGGTCCCTGCTGATTTTAAGGGGCTTCCTGGCTAGCAATTGCGGCCGTTTGCTATTAATTAGCTGCTAAGCTAATGATTGCTGCCGTTAGTCACTAAGCTAATGATTCTAGCCATTGGCTGCTATGCTAGCAAGTCCCGTTGTTAGCTGCTAATGATTCACGCTGCTAGTAGCTAATGGTTAGCGCCATTAGCTGTTAACCTAATGATTGCCACTGTACTGTGCTAAGCTAATGATTCAAGATGTTAGCTGCTACACTAATGAATCCCATCATTAGCTGCTACCCGAACAATTCCCAGTCGTTAGCTGCTATGCTCGCAGTTCCGGCTATGCTAGCGGTTCCGGCTATGCTAACGGTTCCGCTCGTTAGCTGCTAATGATTACCGTTGCTAGCTGTTAATGATTCCCATCGCTAGCAGCTAATGATTACCGCCATTAGCTGCTAAGCTAATGATTGCCATCATTAGTTCCTAAGCTAATGATCACAGCCGTTAGCTGCTATGCTAGCGATTCCTTTTGTTAGCTGCTAATGATTCCTGTTGCTAGCAGCTAGCAATTACAGCCATTTGCTACTAAGCTGATGATTGCAGTCATTAGTTGCTAAAATAACGATTACCGTTGTTAGCTTAGCCCTGAGGTGGGTCTACACTATGTTAAAACTTAAAGGTATTTCTTACTTATTTTGCGTATTTTGATGTTATACTGTACTCCAAATTAATGGATAAACTTGGACAACCCTAATCACGACTATATTGTGTCAGCTAACTCGGCTCCGGCCGTTCGCGGGTCTCCTCGAGGGTGCCGTGCTCCAGCTGCCGGCTGCGGAAACAGGAAGGTGCTCCAAAGTTAGCGATAAGGACTCAATGTTGTCTTCTATTTGGGATTAGCGCTGGCTCACGCCTCCCGAGAAAGGTTAATGGTCCACGCTCGCTATCGGCATTCCGTCGCCGCGGACTTTGACGCCGCCTCACCTGTGTTTGGACTCGAAAGATTTTTTTTTGACGGATTTGCGTCGGGGCGGAAAGCAAACGGGACCCTCGGATAAGGAAGGCGCGGAGGTAAACATTGACCCGAACCCTATCGAGCGCTTTCCACTTTTCCTATCGTACGATAACGGATGCGACGAGTTTTACACCGCGAAAACGTGTTTTTGATGAAATATTACCACGAATGGGAGATTTCGAGCGTGAGATTACGACAAAAATAACACGAAAAGATACGCCAAAGTGGAGTAAAAGATTAAAACATGACTCATTTTGTACCCCAACAAGAGTGTCAATGTTTCCAAATATAAACAATAGTCAGAAAATGATTTTGATGTATTTATTAATGCGTAGAATGGATTTGAAAGATGAAATGACAGATGGCGTGCTGGATGGAGGTAGGTGGGGCTGACTTTTCTGTCATCGGCACGACCGCCGCTTGGACGGGCCAGCGCCAGGGCAAGCTAGCCCCTCGGGCTACGCTAAGTGCGTAAAGACTGATGGCGTTGCATTAACGGAGGGGGGGGGGGGGGGGATCCTAATGACTCAACTTTGACCCCCAGAAAGGGGATCCGGCCAGGGGAAGTTGAACAAGGCTAAACGGGCGCCACATTACCACCGCTGTCACTCAAAGTCACACCCACCAAAGACCCACCTCACCCAGATATACTACAGCACGGGTGTGAAAGTGGCGGCAAGGGGGCCAAATCTGGCCCGCCGAGTCATTTTGTGCGGTCCGGAAAAGTCAATCATTTCTGTTTTAGGATCAAATTCAAATGAAGAGTATAGATGTATATTACATTTCATGATTTGTGCTAAATGTCCGATAATTTGGAAAATATACAAGTAAAAATGAAAAATTAATATAAAATCATGTTAAAAAGATGCATAGAATTTTATAGAAATACCATAAAAGGAGAAACCTAATACTAAAATAGTCCCATTTTAATTTTTCCTCTGTCACTTTATATCACCCCATCGGAAGCCCTGCCCACCACATTATTCTTTGCTATTATTATACATTAAAAAAATAGTGGGGTTAAATATTTATCATCAGCTGCCTTTTAGACGTTCAATAAAAATGAGAAAAGCCTAAATTAATAAAATAAATGAAAAATATAACAAAAATTCAACTGAATTAAACATTTAAAAATCCACTAAAACTTAAGAATAAATAATAATAATAATGTAAATATGCCGTATGGGAGGGTTAGCTGCGGGTCATCGTCCACATTTATTGGGACGAGAGGAAGTCGTTAAGGCCCGGGCGACGACCCAGCCGTGACCCCGCCGTGACTCCGTCGTGGCGTTGTGACAAATCCCTTACAGGTCAGCGATAAACAGGGCGTGGCTTCTCACCGGCTTCAGCCAATCACGGGTGACAAGGTTGACAAAATGTGGAATTTGGATGTGGAAAATATAGATTTCTAAATTTCTTGACTATGAGACAAGTTATAATTGGGCTTGGAGGATTACAAATCTGAAATCAAAAATAAACGTCATTTCATTTAAAATGAAAAATGAAAAATTCCCTAATATTTTGTTTAAAAAGGTTTTCCCCCAAAAAACATAAAAAAATAGAAATAAAATATATATACCCAAAAAGTATTTTTTATGAATTCCACAATACAACGATTGAAATAGTTCTAATCAAAAAGTAATTCCTTGTAAAAAATAAAAATAAAAATACTAATAAAAAATGCAGTAACAATTTTGACCACAGGAGGGCGACATACTCTACAAATCCAATGTGTTGCATTGACACCGTTAAAATTCACTTAACACCATTGGGTACTTGATTAGGAACAGCCAAAGGTCAAAATATATATATATATATATATATATTAAATCCATAAAACAAGAAAGGTGACAAAGAGGGAAAAAAGAAGAAAAAAGTAGGAAGTGGGGAGACTGAAAAAGGAGCGAAATGGAAGAAAGATGCTGTGAGCATCTGTTTCCCGTCTGTTTGGCAGCTGCACATGGAACAAACGACAAAAGAAGAAGAAGATGACATAGAAGAAGAAGAAGAAAAAGAAGAAGAAGAAAGGATGAGGAAGTTCTGAGAACCTGCTCACACACAAAAAGTGGAAGTTGGATTCGTTTATTTTTCCTTTTCCGTGCGCTTGGGATGCAACGATAGCCGTCCAATCCCTTTTCATTGTAATATGGCAACATGGATTTAGAGCACTGGTGTCAAAGTGGCGGCCCGGGGGCCAAATCTGGACAGCCGCATCATTTTGTGCGGCCCGGGAAAGTCAATCATGAGTGCAAACTTTCTGTTTTAGGATCAGGATAGATATAGATGTATAGTAAATTTCCGGATTTTCCCCCTTTTAAATCAATATTTATCATTTTTAATCCATTTTTTTCAGTTTTTAGTTCAAAAATCATTTTGTAATATCTAAAAATATATGTAAAAAACTCAAAAAAAACATTGTTTTAGATCTATAAAAACTGAATATTCAGGCCCTTTAATCTATTAATATAAAATAATATTATATCTAAAATGGTCTAGCCCACAAGTTGACGTTAAAGCCGCCCGCAAACCAACCCGATTCTTTATCCTATTTCATTTTAATCTCAGAATATGACCATGTCTGACATCTTGGCAGGTTATTTTCAGTCCATGGTGCAAAAATATAAACATTGTGGCCTACGAGAACGCAAAATCTGCAGTTTTATAACAAATATCACTTTCCCGATTCAGGATTCACCTGGTTGCCAAAAGGGGGCGTGGCCAGCGGTAGGCAGGTTTGCGAACGTCAACAGGAAATCCGCACAATGAACTGCAGTCGCCGCTTTGGACGGTGAGGGACAGAAAAAGAAAAGCAAAAAAAAAAAAAACGGACTTTAACGTGTTTGCCGTGTTTGTGTGTCGACGAGCCCGGAATAACTCTGCAACAGGAAGTCTAAATTCAGATCAGCGCAGGAAGAAAAGTGTGTGAGCGGAACAAACAAATCAGGAAATCCTGCATCCATACACACACACACACACACACACACACACACACACACACACACACACACACACACACACACACACACACACACACACACACACACATGGAATTGTAGCTTGGGGGTGTCGACTTATTTCCGCACACTTTTACTCAGTCAACATTTAAACTTTGTCTTATAGTTACACTTTAGTTATATATACGTTCATTCATTCCTTTTCTGAATCGTTTTATCCTCATTAGGGTCGCAAGGGGTGCTGGAGTCTATCCCAGGGATGTCAGACTCGGTTTGTGGGCCGCTTGAACGTCAACTTGACCATTTTAGATATAATATTTAGATATTTTTTTAAAAATAAATGGATTAAAAGAACTGGATTGAAAGCCGGGAATTTGCAGTTTTTTATACAAAATGATTTTTCAACTAAAAACAGAAAAAATGATTAAAAATGCCAATTATTGATTTAAAAGGGGAAAAATCAGGAAATATAATATACATCTATACTTTTCATTTGAATTTGAAAGTCGCCACTCATGATTGACTTTCCCGGGCCGCACAAAATGATGCACCGCGCCAGAATTGGCCCCCGGGCCTCCACTTGGACACCCTATTGTTTTTTTTGCAACCCGCGTGGGGTTATGTCATGCTTTTTAGTGACAGGTGTATCATGCGAGAAAACACAAGTCGTGGCAGGCGGCGTGGAAATGAGGCGACCAATCATTTCCCAACATTGTGCGCGATGGACTTTCACGTGCAAAGTGTGAGAACGTCGTGACACACGCTAGACGACACACAACACAATGCGTCCATTCTCGAGTGCCACATCCTTCCTCCTCTGTTTTTCTTTTCCTTTTCTTTTCTTTTTTTCATCAATGAATTCAGCACCTGTGCCCCCCTCCCCACAAATAGACAAACGTGCAGGATATACTCACTGACAAAAAACAAAAAAAAAAACATGTTTTGGTATTGTATCTGTTTTCTACCAGGTTCGCAAGGGGTGCTGGAGCCTAACCCAGCCAACTATAGCTACTAGAACGGGTGGCCAGCCAATTGCAGATGACAAGGAGACAGACAAACAACCAATCACAGCACTTGTGTCAAAGTGGCGGCTTGGGGGCCAAATTAGGCTCGCCGCATCATTTTGTGCGGCCCCAGAAAGTCAATGATGAGTGTCGACTTTCTGTTTTACCCGGAATAAACCCATGCAAGCCCAGGGAAAACACACACAAACTCCAAATTGGAACCCTGGATTGCAGAAATGTGAAGCCGACATGCTAATTGTTTTTAACATGATTTTTAGCATAGCTAATGTCAATTTTAGAGTGTTTAACTAGCTAGCCTAGCGGACATCTTCTTCAGATATGGAAGGAAATTGGATTATCCGAAGAAAAGCCACCTGGGATTTCATACAACCACAAGAATTTATTATTTCATTATTTCTGTTTATTAAATAGCAACAGCATAGAGCAGAGTTCCAAAATGGAGACTTGTGACTTATGACCTCACGTCTGTCGCCGGACGTTTGATGATGGCGCCCGTCCCGTCCCGCCCCGAAGTCGGCGACACACCTGGCGGGTCAAATGGCCCCCGCCGTCTCCCCACGCAGACGCCCACGCCATCATCAAAGCCCGCGAGGGGGCCGGAGGAGACTTTAAATACAGTTTACGGTTCCGACCAATGACGGACGGGCTTTCTCGGCGCTGGAATAAAAACAGACAAACGGCGTCGGCGGCAATTAGGTGACGTGCCGCTCAAAGCAGCCCGAGGCCTGATAACGTCAGATGGCGCCCGATGACGAGATTGACGGTCATTTTCAGGCGAGGATGACCAATTGTAACGCACCATTCCGATGGGAGGCCTGTGGTTTAAAAATAAAATAAAATATAGTTGTACCTCTACATACAACATTAATTGGTTCCTAGACTTTACTCGAAACTTGAACATTTTGTAAGTAGAGGTGCACTTTATATGTAAATCCTGTCATTCGTTTTCATAGGCCGGACCATTTTAGATATAATATTTAGATTTTTTTTTATATAAATGGATTAAAAGAACTGGATTAAAAGCCCTGAATATTCATTTTTTACAGATCTAAAACAATGTTTATTTGAGCTTTTTTAAAAATATATTTTTAGATTTTACAACATGATTTTTGAACTGAAAACACAGAAAAAATGGATTAAAAAATCACAATTGTTGATTTAAAAGGGTGAAGATCAGAAAATTTAATAAATTTTAATACTCTCCATTTTAATTTGATCCTAAAACAGAAAGTCGGTCACTCTTGATTTACTTTCTCGGGCCGCACAAGATGATGCGGCGGCCCAGATTTGGCCCACGGGCCGTCACTTTGACACCAGTGAACTAAAATCTTTAAAATTGGTCAAACTGTCCCAATTTTGTATAAAAGATGATAATGAAATTATTTAATAATGTCTTAAAATAAATAAAGCATATGAAAATGTGCCCTCCACCATTGAAATATCAATCTATGTGGCGTCATAGATGTAATACCAGCGTTTGTCCGCCAGGCGGCTGCCAGATCCGTTTCTACCAGGGACGAAATTCGTCCACTTTGTAGTACATTTTAGACTTTTACGTGTGCCCTATGTGTGTGTGTCTGAAAATATGTGCCACGTTACATTTGCAGTTTTTAATTGCTTAATAGGAGTCACTCATTTGCGTATAAAAATGTGTAACCTGAAACTTTCGTATCTAGAGGCATTTGTAAGTAGAGGTATGACTGTAAATATAAAAATAAATATAGTGTGTTTCAACAAAATCTGAAAAAATCTGGACCAATGATGTCATTTTCAGATTTCAATTGATAGAATTAGATAATATTTTATATTAATTCATTTAATGGAATCAAATAGCTGTACATAATTATTTTTTTTCATATTTGGGGGAATAACTTTCTTATATGGCTTAAATGTTGAATAACTTTGTTCAAAAAATCAACACGTGCACAAAAATCAGGTGACTCAGACTTTTGACGTCCAATCGTTTGATGTCCAATCATTCTTTTGTTGAGATTTGAAAGGAGTTTATCACCAAGAGACGCCCAATCCGTTTGAAGTGGTTGGGTAGCTAAAAATATGGATTGGACAAAATGAATGAACCAAAAAATATGGATAGGCCATCTAGCGCCTATTCAAAGGCGTCCGACCAATGAGTTACGTGCTTTGTGTACTAAGTTACAAAACTTAACAACTACTTTTGTCAAGCAGGCCCTGTAATCTCAAAAGTTTTTGATTTTTTTGTTGTTGTGGTTTTGATGCTGTCATGCTTCACACCCAAAAAAACGTCAACAACACACCCAAACTAAATTTTCTTACCAATTCCCCTCTTTTGGAGGATAAACCGTATAAAAGATGAATTTTTTTTTCTTTTTAAATGTAAAACTTATCGTGCATTTTTTTGCTAATGTGAAAAAATACCCACTTTCGCCAGTAAGCGTCAGTAAAGTGTAGTTTTGTTTACTTTTGTTGTTTACTAAGTCAGATAAGACCTTAAAAAAGTGGAGGTTACATTTGGTAAAAAAAGATGGAAAGCTGCCCAGAGAGCCCCGCCCACTGCTACCTGTTAGCCAACGTTAGCGTCACATGCTAGGAATCGTACCGGACTCCGCCCCTATTGTTTTCATTGTCAGGTAAACGCAATCGAAAGCGACCTCACCCCTAAAACATTGAATGACAGCTTCAAAAATAGCTCATTTAGGTATTGTGTGAAAGGGGTGTCGGAGCTCAGATGTGATGATTATTTATGTATTTATTTATCGAACCACCCTATTTTGTTGAAAAGAATTGTCAACGCCTATCGAATTTTGTCATACCGGTTTTCATGCTAGAATTAGAATACTAGCTTACACGTGAATGCAGAAGTATTAAATCAGTGTCAAACTGGTGGGCCCCGGGCCAATTTTGGCCCGCCGCATCATCTTGTGCGGCCCGAGAAGTTAAATGATGAGTGCCAACTTTCTGTTTTCGGATCAAATTATAGTATAGACGTATATTACAGTTTATGATATTCCCCATTTTAAATCAATCATTTTCATTTTTTAAATCAATTTTTGTGTGTTTTTGTTCAATTTTTTTTTAAATCAAAAATTAATTAAAAAAGTTCAGTGCCGACTTTCTGTTTCAAATTAAGATTGGAGATGTATATGGAATATTACCTGTATATACCCCTTTTTAAATCAATAATTGCAGATAAATTTTACTATAACAAAAAATAATTTCAAAATTAAATCATAAGTAGCCATTGTAGGCGATAAAAGATAAAGATTTGTGTTGCTAAATACTATAAATTGTTTGTGTTTTTAGTAACACTCCATCCTTGTGATAATATAAAAGTGCGTCTTATAGTCCAGAAAATACAGCCATGTTTTTCTAATACAACTGATTGATGATTGATTGATATTTTTGATGGAAACTCATTTGGCGTTTACGAGTGGCAGCGCGTGTTGGGCCGACATTAAAAATACTTGACGTCTAATGAGCAAGAATGTTTGTCTCGTGCGAGTGTTTCGCGAACGAGAGACGAAATGTCAAGAGAGTGAAAACAGACGCACAAACCGCCATTGTTCCCCAAATGAAAGACGACATCACTGAGGTTTTGTTTCCTCGCGGGACACCAAAATCGGAGCTGGGCGCCACTCGGGCTCATTTTTTCCGGATGCGCCTCTGTCCCGCTATTTGCTCTTTGATCAAAATTACTTTTCACGGTCTAACTTTTGCTTTGGTGATCATTCTGTAATGCAAAATAAACATCAGATTTTTTTTGGGTTGCCAATGGCGACGATAGACCATCCATTTTGACTGGGACGGGTAACAATTAATTGTGTATTCAAAAATATAATATTCAAAATCATTTTTTGTTTTGATTATTGATTTACTGAGAGTTGAGTTGTATTTGTTTCTTTTTAAAGAGTTGTATTTAGTTTTAATATTAATTTTGGGAGGTTACACTGTACACTGCCCTCCGGTGGTAACATTGAGTATGACATAACTCTCGTCGGCCTTTTCCACATCTGGAGCACCTGCTGTCTACATCATGAATAGGCAGCGCGAGCTTCCGGCAACAAATAAAAGGCAAATAAAGCATATAAACCGGATTATTTAATATATATGTCTTGCTAACGAAGTGCTTTATTTTCAGAACCGACAAGTGTGCGTTTATATGGACTTGAAGAACCGTGGTCGTCGAATGAAAACTCGCTTCAGACTACGGTAAGCAAGGCCTATTATAAAGCCTCCATGCTAACTTGTGTTCTAATATGTTATTTTAATAAACCATGCCTGGTTGGGGTAGTCTTAAGAAGCAGTCAGAGTCCCAGAAGTGCTTACTATCCTTGTGGGGGTTGTATTATAGTTTTTGTGTCATTATCCTGATAATTTGCGATCAGCACGAAGGTAGCGCTAGTCGCTACGAAGATGACTCATCATAGACTTGTTGCATTAGTTCAATTGTGAATGCTAAATGTGCGGCTAAATAAGGTAATGACGTGATGTAAGATTATTTTCGTTTTTCAAACTACTCGTGATTACAACGCGCGTCGGGTAGAATAGGCTAAAAGCAGTATGAAAGTGTACATTGTTCGTTATTTGTTAATACTTAATGTGTAATGCCAATTGTAGCACGGGGCTAGCGCGAGGGGCTATTTGCTAAGTCGGTACTTTAATTGTTCATTCTGGAGGTATGTTGTCGAAAAGAGCAGTAAGGCGAGCGAAGCTAAAATCAAATACGCGTGTGTAAATGAGAAAATTCCAGGGGGAACAGTTATAAAGAGTCGATGTAAAGAAGATAGCGGACATTTTGGTTCAACAGTGCAGGCATTGGAAATGGTCTATACAGGATAGTGGTGAGGGTCGGGACGGGCGCCATTTTGGGTCAACGCCATTTTGAGTCAACGCAATAGACAAATGGCCAAATGGACATGCGGAAGTAACGGTACGGATGCGTCCGGGGACTTTCCAGCCCTCCCGCCTCTCCCCATATTAGCACACCAGTCAGCTGAGTCAGCGGCTGGCGGTTGTTGAGACACGTGAAAGCCCCCAAAACACAACGGCTACATCAAATAGTCAGGAGAATTGACACCATCTAGAGTCCTATTATGTTCCCTTGTCCTCCTTTTTGCGAAATTGCCACATAGTAGAAAAATATGGCTCAAAATACCCCAATTGTTGGGAATCTTATAGGGTCAAGTCTCCATCTGCCAATGACAACAATAGCTGTACATTTTTTTATTGTAAATACTAGCTGGTAATGATAATGTGAATCAAAATAAATTGGACGTTTACCTCTCTGGCAATCCCAGTCAAATTCTTACCAGTCAATACCAGCCAAAAATAAAATTTGAACATAATTTTTCCAAACGGATGTCAAGTCTCCACGTGTTGCCGTGCCAACAGCTGATTGGTAATCATGGTGGAATGAAGTTGCCCCTGACTTTTATCGATTTTGACTCAATGTGACACGCAGATGTCACAACAACAACAACAAATGGCGACATGTGAGTTTTAGCATGTGTGTGTCTGTGTGTGTGGTTTTTGATTGACGGTCACACGACATGAACGCGGTGGCTGCGTGTCTCCGTCTGTCTGTCATGAAATAAAGCGACGGGTTCCGCTCTTGCTCTCTAATTTGGCCGCTTTTGATTCTTTCCAGCTCCCATCCGTCCTTCTGTCCCTTCGATTTCTCCCCCCGGGACCAGAGACCCCCGACATCTGCCTACCAAAAGTAAGTAAAGTTGTTTTGCAAATGGCTCACGTGATGCACTGTCACTCAACATGGCAAATGTTTCTGCTCAAACACTGAAAAACAAAAGGGACTGAAAAATAATCCTAAAACAATTATTTATGAACCCATTGCCTACCCCATTTATTGCATTAAACTCATAATATATTCCTTTTGTATCATTTTCTGTTGTTGTAGAATCCATTTCCCATCCAAATGTACTAATATTAGCTTTCTGAGATCATTCATATATTTATTCATTTATTTTCTGGACCACTTATCCTCATTTGGGTTGCGGGGGTGCCAGAGCTGACTTTGGGTAACAGATAGGAGTCACCATGAACCCCAATAACCTATGTCTAGGGACAATTTAGCATCCAATTAGCCTAGCATGCATGATTTTGGAATGTGGGAGGAAACTGGAGTATGTATATTAAATTTCCTGATTTTCCCCCTTTTAAATCATTGTCAATCATTGTCATTTTTTAAATCAAATTTGTCTGTATTTAGTTCAAAAATAATTTTGTAAAATCTAGAAATATATTAAAAAAAGCTAAAATAAACAGTGTTTTAGATCTATAAAAAACTGAATATTCAGGGCCTTTAATCCAGTGCATTTAATCAATTTATATATAAAAAAATGAAAATATTTTATCTAAGATGGTCCGGCCCACATAAAATCGAGTTGACGTTAACTCGCCTAACTATGACAGTTTACGAACGAATTCAATTCAAAGCTTGACAAGTAAATTTTAAGCGTACGCGATGCCGACTCTCCAACCTATCCACTTTCATATGTCCAAATCCACTAAGTTTTTGATCTGACATACTTTAGGAACCCGCAATTTTGGGGTGCCGTTTCCCTTGGCGTCTCTCTGGGTGGTCCCTCTATACCCCCCAGTGGCGTGAGTGTGCTATCTAGATAATTGTGGGCGGGTAAGGTAGCGAGGAGTGGGCCGTTCGTCACGTTTCCTGTCGGGTAGTTCCGGTTCTGCGGCGAACGCACTACACGCGTATCACATACCAAAAGTGGGGAGCCCTGCACGGATAAATGCGTTTTAACGCATGAAACATGGCCGTCTAGGTCAAAAGGAATTGGCCATTGAGCGCCATCAATGGCAGACAATGAGTTAAGTGGGAGAAGAGTTTCCTCGCGCCGCCGTCTGGCAACCGTTTGACATCAATGGCGTCCTTCAAAGGGCTTCTAACCCTCAAATGCGCCCACCGCAATAGTCTGGGAGGCCCAAAGTTGGGGCGCGCTCGTAGTAGGGGGCGTTGGCGCCGGGGACGGGTCCGGCGTCGTGGGGATTTATTTCCTGTCCATGTGACTTTTTGAACTTTTTTTTACAGAAGCGTCTGAGCAGATAACAGTGATGTTTTTTTTGGGAACTAACATTATGCTAATTGCGAGCTATCGACTTAAAAAAATGGCGTTTTGCGTGCGTGTAAAGATTTATTTCTAGCAGAAGTTTCATATTTACAAAAGCGGTGCTAACTAGATTAGCCAACCTTAGCTAAATTCTACATAATTGAACCTAGACAAGGGACAAAAAATGGAAATTAGCACATGGCTACAATCTTACATATTTACACATTTTCATTAAAAGGATTGATTAAACTAAATAAATAATTAAATACATCACCGGTGTTAAAGTGGAGGCCCGGGGGCCAAATCTGGCCCGCCGAATCATTTTGTTTGGCCCGAGAAAGTCAGTCATGAGTGGCCAATTTCTGTTTTAGGATCAAATCATTTTGTAAAATCTAAAAATATATAAAAAAAAAAAGCTAAAAAACAAAACAAAACATTGATTTTAGGTCTGCTAACTAGCTTAGCCAACCGTGGCCTGTGCAGTAGCATTTCATTCATTTTCCCAACTGATTATCCTCGCAGGGGTGGCGTGGGGTGCTGGAGCCTAGCCCAGCTGAATTGGTTCCCCATCCAATCAATCAGGGTGACTCCATTCCATCCCAATAATTTCTGAGAAACTCGTACGGCAGCTGCAGAAACCTGTTTTTCCCGCAGATTAGCGTCCCACCGGTTTAACGGCATTAGCATTCGGCTCAATTAGCGGCTAACGTTTCTTGAGCCGCGACTGTGACTCACACGCACGCATCGACTCTTAGCCCTGATATTAAATGGCGACCGATCGAGGGATTTCCCCGTCTCTCCGGCCGACAAACGCGTCTTTCGCACCGGCCGGTCGCAGAAAAAGAAGAAGGAGGTGGGAAAAAAGCGGCAGGTCGGCGGCGGCGTGACGGAAGAAAAAGCTTCGGCCCGGCGCTTCTGCTTTTCGGCGGCGAGAGAAAACGTCTCAAATCCAAAGTGGAGGTTATTTCGGTTTGTCTGTGTGACAAATAACGTCACCCTCGGAAACAACTTCCTCCTTTTTGTCACGCGAAAGGCGGCAAACGGCCTTCGCCGATTTCGTAAGGTCGCTTGGTAACAAAACGCTTAAACGTCCACCCGCGTTTGGCTAATATTATTAGCAATTAAATAACGGATTGGACGCTGAGAGCCGTCAATGGCAAAGAAAGATATGCGATTTGAACCCGATTCGAACCAATTAGTATTTGATTAAATCACATAAAACAAAAAGTTCAACTTAGTTTTGTTACTAAATACAAAGGGGGAAAAGGCTAATGTTGCTAATTTGACTTGGCTAATTTGCTAGCCTAAATGTTGTCTTAATATTATCTTAAATAAGTTTCTATTTCTCATTGAAATGATTTTTTTAGTGTTATTCAATGTATTTTTTAGACTAAAAATGCGACAAATTCTTGGTTAAACTTTATTTTTGATCAATATTGACATTTTTAAATAATATATTTCAGTTTATATTTGAATTGTGACAATTTTTCCTTTTTTTGCATATTTTTTTTAGCATGTTTATGTATTGTATGTATGTATATTCATGTCTTTAAGCATTTTCGTGTAAGATAAGCTGACAAACGTGTACTAATATTAAGTGTAATAATTGATTCCCAAAGCCAAGAACGAATAGTGTTGTTTTGCAAGGTTTATTTACTTGTTTTTGGGGCACGTGTTTTTTGGAGTTGCGACATTTTAGCAGCACGCCGGCGGGTCCGTCTTCACTCGCTTTCAACACTTTTCACTTTTCTCAGCATTTGTCAATCACTTCCTCCTGAGCTTCTCGGTAATTTGCCGCTTTCCTCACAATTTTCTCACGCACGACTCACGACTTTTCACCTTTTTTTTCTCAGCTTTGCAACTTTGCAAAACCAAAAACAACAGCGGACATTTGTCTTTTCATAATTTCAACGTATTTTTCCATCTTTCCCATCAAATGACTGTTTTCAGACAATTATAAAATAAAAATAAAATGTTTATTCATATAGTGGCACGGTGTTGAAGTGTTTAGCCTGGCGCCTCGTAGTTGCGAGATCACGGGTTCAATCCCCAGTGGGTCAGGACTTTTATATGTGAAATTTGGGTGTTTTTTTTCTGAACAACAAACATGTATGCTAGGCTGCATGGTCACTTTTGACCACTTATTCATGCTTAGTACTTATTTAGGGCGGTCAGTGGAGGACTCGGGTTCGAATCCAGGTCAGTCCACTTGTGTGGCCTTCGTATGTTCCACCCGGGCCTGTGTGGGTTTTTTCTGGGTTCTCTGGATAACTCCCACATTTCAAAAACATCCATGCTAGGCTAATTGTATGCTAACATGTCCCTTTTTCCCTGGCCTGAAGTCAGCTCCGGCACCCCCCGTGACCCTAGTGAGGATAAAGGGGTTCAGAAAATGCGATGTGACTACTTATTTATATTTGACTTATTGATTATTTATTTAATATGACTATTTATTGATCATTCATGTTTGTTGTTGTTATTTGTAGTCTTCCTTATTATTCAAGTTATTCATTTATTATTTTTGACTGATTTATTGATTCTTTATTTGTTTTTGGTAGTTATTTATGCAAGTTATATAATGATAATACAAGCATTCAATCCACGACTTTGGATAATAAATAATCCGAATTGGCTGTTGTTTATGCTAGCAAGTTAGCCAAAGCCAATTAGCAACATTAGCCTTTTTCCCCTTTTTGCATTTAGTAATGAAGCTAACTTTGAGTTGTTGACTTCCTTTGGCCGCACACATGTCAAAGAAAGGCGCGCGGAAATGAAAGAGAAAAGCACTTCCGACACCCCCTCTCATTTGTCCTCCTACACACATTGCCGGATACGCTACCCACATCACACGGGACCCCCAAAAACACACACACACACATGGTACTACTACATATAGAGAATATACACAAAGAGAGCGACAAAGTACATTTCAAGTAATTGGAATGTATTAAATCAAAGATATGTTACAATTATTTACAAGTTAGCTTAAATATGCAATGTTTATTGCACATAGTAGTTTAATTATACCGCTTTGATACCTGGATTTTCTTTTAATAAATTACATAAAGCAGTGGAGGAATATAGATATATATATTAGTTTTAATGAAATTAGATTAATCACAGAAAATTTGATTCAAAAATCCAGGTCAAATGATGAAAATTATATTTAAAAAAATAGAAAAAGGAAATATAGACCTTTAAATCAAGATCAAATAGTTATTGAATAAGATTGTTTCATATTCTAAATACAGGAAATATTAAATTGGTGAGAAAAATGTTCAAAATTGCAAGCACACGACATGAAATTTGACGTTACGTCAATGAAAATTGACCTTTGATGAGTCGTAGCTTAACATTTAGCATTGGTGCTCCTTTTTAGTTTGCATCATTCGTTTTTTTTTACATCTGGGAATTTTTCACACGCTTTTGCGTGTAAACTTCTCCTTTTGACTGACGTCTTTTCTTCTTGGAGACGTGATTTGATCAAAAAACAAAAAGATTGCAGAGCAAATGCGCAATACATATTTTCTCACATATACGCCATATCTGCCACTAAAAACGATGACTAAATCCAGGGTTTATATGCGCATAAATGAGTCTTGACTTGCACGAAATGTCATAACGCAAGACCATGCGGTCATTTCTTTCAAAATAGAGAAAAGATAAATGGCTAAAATGCTAAACAAAATTATTTTTGATGTAAATGAAGGACATTTAACGAAAAAAAATAAACCATATCGGGCATAAAACATGACAAAAACTCACTTGTGCCTGCCATTACGCGCTCAGGGTGCCGTCATCTTACCCAGGGATGACAAAGCAGACCAATTTTTGGTTGTACTGCTCACATGACCTCCTTTTTGAATTTGTCTAACGCACAAGCAACAAATTAGGATTTTTTGGGGATTTTCCCTTCAAATTAACTATTAAAATAAACCCTATTAAAACCATGAAGGTAAAAATTGTCTTATACGATAGAAATAGTCAGATTAAACAAGGCAATTTTAAAGGTTTATCCGCAAATGCGGCTTATATGTGAGAAAATATGCTATTTGGTCAAAACGGGTGTAGTGAATAGTAGGCTGGTACTATTGGTAGTATTTGGCGACTCTGCATTTTCTCGGTCGGGAAGAAAATTAGCGGGTGACTTCAAAGTGAAAAGTCCGGAGTGGGTGGAAAGTTGATTTCACATGAGATAGGAGACACAAAGATAGCCTTCAAATACTCTCCCTCTCTCTCTTTCTTTTCTTTGGATACTTGGGTTACCTTGAAGCCTTTTATCTGTGACCCAAAGAGGGACACATTGACCTATCAGTGCCATCGGCCTGAAAAAAATGACAATTTTAGGGGTTAACTCCGTTTTTCCCAAACTTTTTGGAGCTGCGGCACACTTTTTTGCATTGGAAAAAATCTCAAGGCACACCACTAGCTAAAAATTGTATTTTTTTATTTAATTCTTTTGTATTGATTATTTATACATTTTTTTTATTTAATTCTACTTTGATTTTATTTATATATATTTTTATCTAATTTAATTTTGATTAATTATTTTTATATTTGTTTTATTTAATTCTTTTTAATTAATTATTCCTATATTTTCAATTTAATTCTTTTTTATCAATCATTTTAATATCTTTTTATTTAATTCTTTTTAATTAATTATTTCTATATTTTAGTTATTTAATTATTTTTGATCAATTATTAAAATATATTTGTATTTAATTCTTTTTTATTAGTTTTTTGAATGTTTATTATTTGTTCATGTTTTATCATGTTATATTCATTTAATTCATTTAAACGTAACACTATAAAGTCGTTGTCATTAAAAGTGTTGTTATCAGGAATTAAATAATCCCACCCAAATTATTCCAAAATTTAAAAAAAAATGGGTTTTTAATAACAAATGAGGACTGCAAAAACAATTCTCTTCTGTATGACACGATTTTTCATATTAGAAAAGATGAAAAAATACAAATTGTATACTTGAAAACACAACCCCCCAAAAATACACAATGCTAACAAATTGCGGATGGTGTGTCTTTTTTAGTTTGGGTATGTGTGTGGGATTACAAGGTGTGTGTCGGATGCTCAGACAGGCCACGCCCCCCTCCCCCAGGCCACACCCCCACCCCCCCTTTAAAAGAAAGCATAGGATAACACAAGAGTGGTTATTTTAACCCGCGTTTCATGCTCGCCGAGCAGATGAGTCCAGGTGGAACAGCGGGGGGAGAAGCGGGGTGTGTTTGGACAGCGGCGTATACCTTTAACATCTACGCAATGCCGAGAATGCCCAATGTCGAATGCCGACCCTCCGCCGACAGTTGGCGGCCATCCCAAATCACGGTGGGGGGGACAATGGGGGTCTTCTAAATTTCTCTGAGGGAAAGTGGAGCGTGTTAGGGTTGCCAATTGAATTTAACATTATTTCACATAAAAACACTACTGCTTTTTTATATTAAAGATAAATAAAAATGAAAAAAAACCTTAGCTTTCTTTTTCCTAAATAAGAAAATACATAATTTCAGGTTAAAAAAAATATTCATACATTAAATTTCATATACAGTATTTTTTTACTTGTTTTCTTTCTTATATTAATCCAAAGAAATATTCATATTTGACATTAGCAGTTGCCTATTTTTCCTGTTATTCCCTATTATACAATTATTTTAATGTATATTTAATTTGCTGGTTCTTGTTTTTTGACAGATTTAATGAAAAACCTTCCTAAAAATGTCATTTTAATCGGGTATTCTTTCAAGAATATTCAAAAACGACTATAGTCAAAAAGTTATTGTAAAAATTGGAATTGGAAATAGTGGCTTTTCAATTATCTTTGTCTGTTTCCATTTTTTTTTTGGCCGTAAAAGCAACAAAAGTAACAAAAGTGGCCGGGCCCACCCAACCGCATTTGTTTATCCTAACGCAACTGTTGTTTTTCTAGGCTTGTCCGCGTCCCCAACGGGCAACAAAATGGTGACGGCCCACCAGTTACAAATAAAAGCGCAGGCGTCAACGCGGAGGAAGCGACCCATCGTGGCCAGCCGTCAATCCAAGCCGTCAATCCAAGCCCACCCAGCCAGTTTCCTCTCAAAAACTTGAGCTGGCCTTCAAAACATGGTTAGTAGAAAGTGAAACATGCCTTGATAATAAAATATGAAATCCAGTGTTTAAATCATGGGTGTCAAAGTGGCGGTCCGGGGGCCAAATCTGGCCCGCCGCATCATTTTGTGTGGCCCGGGAAAATCATTCATGAGTGCCGATTTTTTTCAAATTAAAATGATAGATATGTATATTATATTTCCTGATTTTCCCCCTTTTAAATCAATAATTGTCATTTTTTAATCCATTTTTCTCTGTGTTTTTAGTTCAAAAATCATTTTGTAAAATCTAAATATTTATTAAAAAATCTAAAATAAATATTGTTTTAGATCTATAAAAAACAGAACATTCAGGGCTTTTAATCCATTTATAAAAAAATCTAAATATTACATTTAAAATGATATATCTTGATTTTTCTACGCTATTTATCAATTAAATTTGTTTAAATTTTTATACTACTTATAATAGGGTGACCCTACTTGGTGATTTTTCAATTATGTTACCATGTTTGGTCTACATTAACCACCGAGGGATTACTGTATAATTAGGGACGAAGATGGACCTTTAATTGCTAGTATACGACCGTGTGGGTGTTCAGATTTATGGGATGTTTCGGCCTTGAGAAGATTGATGCATGACAGCAGGTGTGTTTGTGTGTGTATAGATGCCCCACTTGCCCACACCGGGTGAATAGTTCATGGGGTGTTAACTTCGGGAGGGGAAAGTTAGATTGTCATGCAAGAAAGTGCATCAGAGACAAAATACAACTGAAAAGTCTTGGCTAATTTGCGGGTTAGCAAAATGCTTTATTACATTTTTTTCATAGTGGGTACAAGGAAAGCACAAATTTAATGTATATCTACTTCAAATATCAATCTAGCATGACTGATTGTAGGGTTTATTTTCATCATATTCATTAATTTTTCATGCAAAAATGATCTGGCAATAAACAGAATCACAAAAAATTACTCAAAATGGAACTCCGACAGTGTGTGTAGGTGATCCTGCCCGTCTGGCAACTTTTGGGTGGAACCCATAGACTGATTACACTTGTAATCAGATTAAAGTAATCTGATTACACCCTCAGTACACACATAAACACAGTGTCCGCATCCGACTTAACAAGCTATGAAAACCGTTGCAAACTGACAAAGCTAATGCTGCAACAAATAGCAGCAATTAGCGGTCAGTAGGTCCGCCTCACAGTTCTGAGGTCGAGGGCTCAATCCCCGGTGGTTGGATGTTCTGCCTGTGGTTGTGTGGGTTTTCTCCGGGTACTCCAGTGTCCTCCCATCCATCCATGCTAGTCTAGCAGGCTAACAGTCTAAATTCCTCATAGCTATTAGTCATGGGTTGTATGTTCTCCCCTGGGTTGTGTGGGTTTTCTCTGGGTACTCCGGTTTCCTCCCACATCCCAAAAACATGCATGCTAGGCTAGCTGGCTAACATTCTAAATTCCACATAGCTATTAGTGATTGGTTGCTTGGCGGATGGTTGGCCACCCATTTGTGTTGGCTCCAGCACCCCCTGCGACCCTAGTGAGGATAAGTCGGATGAAAGGACGTGAGGGCTCATTTTAAAATCCCACAGTCAGAATTTTAACCCGCCATTGAAATGATTTTTTTCTTAAGCGTCCTCAAATGTCAAGACCACGCCCACAAATCCATAACTCAATAAAATTAATTTCTCAAGCGTCGCCGTCATTTCCGAACGTTGGATGTTGTCGTCATTGTGAGAAAGTTTGCGTCAGTGTTTTTTTTTTTTTTTTTTTTCGGCCCAGCAATTATAGCTTTAAAGCGCCGAAGGCCGGGGTGTGCCGCGCTAGCTTTGTTATGCTAACGGGGATTAGCGCGCCGTCCTCCCTGCTGACGCGCCATTGTGAGTGGCTGGGTGGGGGGGCCGGGTCCACAGCGGTTCCACAGCGGGGTTGTGTCTACGCCGCCCAGCAGGACCGACTCTCGTACCTTTCAGTCCAAACCATTGGATTTGGCGCTCAAATCATGCTACCTTTGGGGTTCAAAGCTATGGTGGAACCCTAACCCACGTAGTCTTATGTATTATAACGTCAACGCGATTTTTGTGGGTCGGAACATTTTAGATATAATATTTAAATTTTTTTAAATAAATGGATTAAAAGAACTGGATTAAAATCTCTGAATATTCAGTTTTTTTGTAGATCTAAAACAATGTTTATTTTAGCTTTTTTAAAATATATTTTTAGATTTTACAAAATGATTTTTGGACTAAAAACACGGAAAAATGGTTTAAAAATGACAATTATTGATATAAAAGGGGCAAAATTATGAAATTTAATATACATCGATGCTCTTCATTTGAATTTGATCCAAAAACAGAAAGTCAGCACTCATGATTTACTTTGTTGGGCCGCACAAAATGATGCGGCGGGCCACATTTGGGCCCCGGGCCACCACTTTGACACCCGTGTGCTATATTATTAGCTGCTATTGACATCCATGAACGTCCAGAGATACATATATAAATATATCCTATAAAAATCCACACAATATTTGGAAAGAATAAAGTCATTTCTAAATATATTATTTTCTAAATGGAAAATATATACACAATAAAACATTGCGTCTTCAATTTTTTACTTAATTCTCTCAGACACATATAATTGATTTCCTGCTATTTTATATGAACAATAACTTTGTGAAATACAAATTCAGGTTTAATAAAAACAGAAAAAAATCCAAATATAAAATAATCCTTCCACTCTTTTTGTGAGTTTTTTTGCTGTCCACTGAGTCACTTTCAAAACAAGTGCCGTGGATCTAAAGTAGTACTTCTCCATTTTTCTTCATTTTTTAACTTCTTCTCTTCTTTTCTTAGCTCTTCTCTTTTCCCTTCTTCCTTCTCTTCCCTCCTCAATCTTTTTTCCAGATTCTTTAACATCCTACTTCTATTTTTGACCTT
Source organism: Stigmatopora nigra (assembly GCF_051989575.1). Lineage (NCBI taxonomy): Eukaryota > Metazoa > Chordata > Actinopteri > Syngnathiformes > Syngnathidae > Stigmatopora > Stigmatopora nigra. The sequence goes on along the minus strand of NC_135514.1, from coordinate 15,404,071 downwards.
CATTTCGACTTATTTTTTCCCAAAAAAAAAAGCATGCGCAGCCATTCCCCACCCGGCTCAACATCCCCTTAAAATCAGTGCTAATGAAAGTGCCCTTCCACCTGTCCGTCCGCCACGATTGTCTAAACAGAAGGAAATGGAGTTAATTGCAGCGGCAGGTCGGCAGGCGATGGGACAAAAGCCCCTCCTAGATAAGATCTGAAAATGGCCACACGCAAATGCACACGCACACTAAAGGTCTTTTTACTTGGCCGGCAGATTAATTAAGCGGGAACAATGGCGGCTCAACACCTGAGGCCCAATATATGACAAACCTTTACTCTCTCTCTGACTCGCAGCTACACAAAGGAAGCTTCAGAGAGGCACTTCAAAGCGTGGCCCGGGGCCGCCGCCGGATTGGCGGATGGGAGGATGGGATGGACGACCAATCAGAAGAGCAGAAAGAGAGAGCGCAGGAATCAAAGTACCGCAGGAACAGGTGAGTTCCAATGGAGCCTTTCCCTTTTACACATATTACACACACACACATATACACAAACACACGTGTGTAGGTAGCGTTCGATAGCGGCCATTTTTATTAAGAGAATCTGCTAGGAAATGGATTAATTAGGGGGAAAAGGTAGTCTAGCCAAATGTCGTCCGTCCAGCCAGTGTCAATAAAGTTATTGCAATTATGTAAAAGAGGATTTCAAAGCAGGAAAAGTCAGATAAAAACATAAATGGCTTTTAAAAAAATGTTGTTAGGCACCGAAAGAAAGTTGACCATAAATTATTTGAATTTATTTTAGGTAAATTAAGCTTTAGAGTGGATATACTAGGTCATCTACTGCTATAAATATAGTAATTTCAGGGGTATTGTGGTAAATGTAGACCAGATGAAATCGAAAAATTGTAAAATAGGGTCATTCCTATTATAAGTATGTTTTTTTCAGTCCTAGTAGCAAAAGTGGCTTACGAGTTTCAGCGTGCATTTTTATGAAGTTTAAAAAAAAAATAGAAATATTGAATAGCGGATGAAAATGCCAAAGTAGTGAATTTGCGATAATTGAGGGATTACTGTAGATTACGGTATTTTATTCAGGATTTTTTGGGGACTTTTTTTACTTCAAAGTTTGTTTCAATAGTGTCAAAATAGAGTGCAAATCTAGACATTTTTGCATTCTACTTATGAATATTTCTTATATTCTAAGAAGCATTACCGTGTGATGAATGGAAGGCTCTTGATAGTTTTTTTTCCTGACTTGAATATTTTTGCTGGATATTTTGTCTGTGTTCTGCAAACATACTACTGTGAATATAGTAAATATATAGTATACATAGTTCTGTGTATTTATTTTAGACATGCAGTCCAGTCTGATTAGAAAATATTGGAAGTCCCAATATTATAAGGCCATACATCATTATCTCGCGAGAGTAAAGAGGTCACATTAAATGATTAAAGTCATAATATTACGACAACAGAGTCATTTTTTGTTTGTTTAGAATCGATCAGTCATTTTGTTGCTGCTTTTTACCTTTCGTGAAACTTATTTTAATTGACTTTGGTGGAATAACGTCTGTATCCACACTTTAAGTACTTTTTTCATCATGTTAAGAGATTATTAATCATCTAATATCATGAGATATTGTTGTAGTTTGAAGCCCCCAGCATTCATTTTGCAACAAAATGGCAATAATCTTCTTGCCTCCGATATTGTAGCCACTAAAAAGGTGACTGCACCCCCCCCCCCCCCCCCCCCCCCCCTCCATGTACCCCCCTTGTGTGCACACCCACGGGGAGTCCCAGGCGCTTTTTCCCCGGGGCCCCGACAGCTGTGACCCTCCCCAGGTAACCCCCAAGATAACCTGAGGCGCCATCAATGGAGGTTCCGCTTGTTTTGCCCAAATTCCAACACAAACCTCTCCAACTTTACAACATTTCTCTCCACTTTTAGGTCTAAAAATGCATTTTTGTTGCATTTTTGTTCATGTTTTCTATCCATTCCCCCTTCAAAAATGATTGGACGTCCTTCTCCGTCAATTGGCGGAGAAAGCGTACATCTCTCGGTGGGGGAGGGTGCTTGAGCTCCCGCCGAGAAAGGGAGGGGCGGGTCCTATTTACCTGGAGCGCCTCTCCGTAAAGAACGGGAGATGGGGAGAGTTTTTCCATCTCTTTTCTTTCACATTGTCGGGAGGACAAAGGCCAGGAGGCGAGTTTTGAAGGTAAAGAAGTCACCTGGGGGGGTCAGTAAGGGGCGGGGCCAAGACACACACCTGATAACGACATGAATGAACCCATTGATGGACTCGCCGTTTCTTAACCCGCTCTTTAGTTTGCCATTTATAGACACTTTGTCCTCACCTTCTTCAAATATTCATTCTTTTTTCTCGTGGGGGGTGCTGGAGTCTGTCTCGGGTGGGGGGAGGTAGGGACACCCTGAATCGGTGGCCAGCCAATCACAGGGGACTTGTGGCGTAAGGGGAATTTAGTGGAGAATTAGCCTAGCGTGCATTTTTTGGGGGGTTGTAGGAGAACTCTGTGGAGGATTACTCGGAGAAAAGCCACGAGAGCCCGGGGCTAACATGCTAACTTCACACGGCCAATCTCAGAGCATGAAGAGATGGACAACAACCATTCATGATCATTTTAGCATAGAATTGGCCCTAGCATGCATGTTCTTGGAATGTGGGAGGAAAGTGGAGGACCCAGAGAAAACCCACGCAAGAGAACATGCAAACTCGAGATCTGAAAGACCCGGTCAAAACAGATTGGACAGGGGGCTTCCCCCACCACCTACGCACACTTATATGTCCTATCGCCCCCACTTGAGTGAAAAACAGGCCAAACACCCAATGAAAACCCACGCAAGAGAACATGGAAACTCCCTTCTGAGTGAAAAACTGGCTGAAAATCATGGGAATTTCAGGCCAGCCTAGTAAAGCACACACAAAAAGTTCCTCCAGTCAAAGTCGGCGGCCCCCGACCGTCAAGCGACGGCAAAGAATCAAGCCCCGCCCCCCCAGGCTCCGACACCCCCCCAAGCCAGCGCCGTCGGCCCACCTCTAATGATGACGGACGCCGCTGTGGCGGAGAATGGCGTCATTGTTTCAGGTGGCATTCCTGCCGGTCATTTGGGGCCGCCCCCAGAAGTGATGCCCCGCCTCCCCCTCCCCGCCGCCATTTTCCATGACAAAGAAACGGGTCACCTGACGGGGCGAAACCAGCCGCTTGACTCGGCAGCCTCGCAGCTAAAATAAACAAACTGTTAATTCGGGATAATTCGCCAGAACCTACAACACCGCCGTATAAATTCCTAACCTGGGAGGAAGAAGAAAAAAACAAACAAAACACCCGACTTTTTCCCCGCCCCCTTTCCTTTCTCTTTACTACCTGCCACAAAAGTATTGGGACACTGACGAATATCTATGAATGTTTCATTTTACTCGCATATGAGATTATTTTGAACATCAATGGCAGGCAATGAGAAATAAGTTTTGTTTTGCTTACTATATAACAGGTGTGTCAAAGTGGCGGCTCGGGGGCCAAATCTGGCCGGCCACATAAATTTTTGCGGCCCGGGAAAGTCAATGATGAGTTTCAGTTTTAGGATCAAATTAAAATAAAAGATATTATATTATATTATATTCCTCAGTGTGTCCCTTTTAAATCAATCATTGTCATTTTTTAATCCATTTTCTGTTTTTAGTTCAAAAATCATTTTGTAAAATCTAAAAATATGTTTAAAAAAAAGCTAAAAAAGACATTGTTTTTATGATTTAAAAAAACGAAATACTCAGGGCTTTTAATCCACTTCTTTTAATACATTTATTTAAAAAAAATCTAAATATTATATCTAAAATGGTCGTGAAATCGAGTTGACGTTAAATCAACCCGAGTCTGACACCCTTGCTACTATATAAGATATTTTAACATGATTCTTGCCTGCTATCTCAGCGCCACCTGTCGTTACAAAAAGATTAGCTTGCGGATTTTTGGGCCACTGCCACGTTTGTCTTTTGCCGCTCTTCAAACAAGGCGCCTGGCACTTGTTTTGCTCTTGGCGTTTGTATAATCTTAGTCTCGCTATCTCGTTCGCGCGTAGACGGGATTAATTAGCTTGATCGGCATCCCCCCCCAACAAAAGACCCCCATCGTTTAATCCGACAAAAACTGTCCATCCGTCTGTGGGAGAGAAAGAAAAAGACAAAAAACATCCTACTCCATGCTTTACACACGACCGCAACTTAGCATTAGCTCGTGGCTACGGGTAATAAATTATTCAAAGGGACAAATGTACGATTTTAGTTCCATCTGCTCCAAATTGTTTGCTATTGATCCGTTGTTGCTAATGATTGACTTGGTTAAGTAAGCTAAGTGGCTAATGGGGCTAGCGCTTTGTTTTCAGCTTCAAAAATACTAAATAAAATGATAAGGGAGAAAACAAAAATTGTACATTGCGTATGCAAAGGTTTATATGCAACAAAATGGCTTTTTTTCTGAAATATTTTTATCACATTCATGTAGGATTAGCTTTTACTACACGTACACAAAAATATAGAATATATATTGGAATAAATAAAAAAACAATTGGGTTTTTAAAAAATTCATGAGTTTTAAAATAATAATAAATAAAGTCAGAAAAACTCATAAATAATGATAATATATTTTATAACTATAAAAAAATCTATTTTCAAAATAAGCACTTTTTTACTCTAAAGTTTGTATCTATTTTGTTTTGTTACCTCATATAGCTCTCAACTCTGACCGTTATTTATCTAAAAAAATAATATTTATAATATAATTAATAAACATTTATATATAAAAAGACTCAACAAATTTCTCTATTAAAACCATCATTTATAGGATAAAAATAATTTGGAATTATTCCCAAAACAATCCTCCAAAAAATGAATCATGGCCGTACATTTTATACCGAAAAAATATATATTTCTAAAATAAATATAAAAATAATTCTTTATTTTATTTTGTCTGGTGACCTCCCAAAACTGAACTACAAAAATCACTTCCCTGACATGAACCCGAAGCTAACGCTAACTTTTAAGTAGCCGCCGCCGTCTCTCTCGCCAAGGGTTAATGACCATTTAGGAATGTCGGCGTGCGCTCAAACACACAGCAAGTGGCGTGCCGACTATGGCCGCCCCACCCGGCCCACCTCGGACCCCCGCCGGGCGGCTGCAGGCCAGATTTGAAAGGGATTTGTTTGACCCGGGGAGGCGTTGGCGGGGTGCCGCTCGCTCGGTGCGCGCAACGCTCAGACGGACACTAAAACATATGTCGCCCGAGTGGGAGGGGCTCCGTCCGCCGCGTATGTCACGCTCTCTCTCTCTCTCTCTTTCGGAAAAGTCCTCCTGTTTTACGGCCGGCCAGAGGCACGGCGCCAATACGGAGGAGGACCCTCCGGGACCCCCGAGGAGGCGTGGAAATTGGCCCCGGCGGCGGCCGGAAAAAAGACGGCGGGAGGCGGCAGACGTGTCTTATCTGAACGAGACCGCTAAAAAACGGGGTGCCGGAACGGCGGAAAAAATCTCAAAAGTAGAGGGATAGTAGTGTGGGGGTCGAGGGTTCGATTCCCATGTGGGTCCTCACTGTAGTGTGGGCTTAAAAATCCTTCCGATTTTTTTTACTAAATTCCCCAATTGGTTCCATGTTGCCATTGGTTCATTTGTATTTTAGGGCGTGGCTTGGCGAGAACAATGACAAAAACAATTTGGTGGCTTTTTTACGGTTTTTACAGCACTACTTAACGTCAACAGCTTGCACCCCCAGGGTGGGATTCCAGGGGGTCACCCCCCACACACACATACACACACTTACACACACATATACACACCACCCAGAAATTCCTAACCTAGCTAATACTTTAAAAGCGCCAGCAGGTGTTTTCACTTCCACCTGCGCAACCTGCCAGTGCAACAAAGTAGGCGGGACTTATTTGGATGTGCATTATTAAAGAACTGGATTAAAAGTGTCTTTTATAGATCTAAAACAATGTTTATTTGAGCTTTTTTGGTATATTTTTAGATTTTCCAATTTTTTTTGAACTAAAAACACACAAATGGATTAAAAATGACAATTATTGATTTAAAAGGGGGAAAATCAGGAAATGTAATATATATCTATGCTCGGCTAGCAAAGCGTCGGTTGTCGCTTTATCGACATTTGATGTTTTTCCTTGTTTGTCCTTTTGTCTGTCCCTTCCTGTCTCTCTCTGGCACTACGTCCTGTCTACTGCTTCCTCCTACTAAATAAAACAATAGCAACCGCAATCAAACCCCCATATGTCCCGTTTAAATCGCACAGTCTATAACAGGTGGTAGGGTATTGCTCACGAGGCACATGTGGCTCTATGGATGGGTGCCCATGGCTCTCTGTTAACCCGTGAGCTCAAATACGGCGAAAGAACAGAATCCCCAACGCACCAATAAGAGCGTGACGTCGGGAACGTGGCCTTGACACCAAGTCTAGCACCCCCGTTAATCATATTTTTAAAAAAATAAGATTTTAATGGATGCATACTTGATTAGCAACAGTGTAACCATGTTGTCATGATAATTCTGAATTTTTTGGGACGTTAAAAGCAGTAAAATGACCAAAAAGCACATGGTTTTTATGTATCTTGACTTTGGATTATGACTCTCAAGGAATAATATTTGAAAATAGGAATTGTTTACGGCTCAAAAAAGGTTCCTCACCAAGGACTAGGTGGGTAAAGAGTTTAAAAAGAGCAAGTTTAAAAAGTAAATAGGGGGAAAAAAGACGATTTAGGATGCGCTAAGCTACGCCAAAATAAGTCTATTTGTTTTGCCTGCTCTGATTAGCTTGCAACAAATTTGGTCGAGGCCACATGTGTGCTGATTAGTTTCATCCGACAGCTGCTCATCAACTTGAAATAATGGGCATAGTGTGTGTGTGTGTGTGTGTGTGGGGGGGGGGGGGGGGGGGGGTGAGTGTGTTTCATCATCATCATCGTCATCATCATCATCGGCCCTCTGGGAAATCTGGTTTCTCTCTTGAATGTCTTCACTGCTCTGGACTTTCTCTGCTATTAAACTTTATTTGCACTGCGCTCATATACACTGACTTACAAGGTCAATCGCAAGAGACCAATCTCGACCTGCGTGTCCCTTTAAGTCAAATCAATTTAACCTTTTTATTCAATTCAGAAGTTGAGATGCAGGATTTTTGGAAATTGATGACCTAAAAACGTCTGAATATTTTTTTTTAGTAAATACACAATAATAGAGGAATACACAGAATTTAAGGGAAAAAAGTAATAGAATAAAAAAATAAAAATAAATAAAAATAAATAAAATAAAAAATATAAAAAATACAAATAAAATTAAAAAAATATATATTTATTTCATTTTTTATTTTCCCTTAATTTTTGTAGTCCTCTAATGTGTATTCGCTAAAAATATTCAGACATTTTTAGGTCATCAATTTAAATAAAATCCTGCATCTCAACTATACATACCCGTATTTACCGGACTATAAATTGCACTTCTTTTATGCATAATATATAGTTCTATTTTTTTTTCCTTTTTAGTACATATTTTTCTGCTCGTGACAGTTATACTCCGAAAAATATGATTAATAGACAAAAATATTCGCTGAAAAATCGGTCCTTTCTCCAGTTCAACTATTTCTCAAAATAATCAATCAACCACCCCAAAAAATATTTGTCGATCCACTAAAAAGTAAAAATTGAATAATTTTTCATTTGCCCCCAATAAACACTGTAAAAAATAATTAAAAACAACACATAGCCCATGAATATATACCAAAACAAACTACCCATTGCTTCTTCCTATTGATTTATCACCCTTTGTGCAACTTCCGCTTTTGTCTTGACGTCGAAAGGTCCTTGAGTAAAAAAAAAATAATAATAAAAAATAAAAAAAATGGAGCACCACCATCCATCCGTCAAACGCCGTTGGATAAGTCGGCTTTGTCAGGAAAGCTGGCGTGCCGGTCCGTCCGGCTAACCTTGGCCGGTTTCATTAGCGCCCCAAGGCCGGCCGGCGGGCGGGCGGCTGGGGCCCGGACGGACGCCATGAATTAAGAGGCCGGGGGCCACAAATTTACCCCGGACAAGGCCTTCTCTGATTAAACCTGCCGCCCGCGCACTTTTACACAGAAATACTACACGCGCCTACATTTTTTTTCCTCGTCATCAGCGACACATAACGACCGACGTCGGGGTGATATCTCACTGCTTTCTCGGCAAGATAAACCAAAGTGTGTCAAAGTGGCGGCCCCCGGGGGCCAAATGTGGCCCGCCGCATCATTTTGTGCGGCCCGGGAAAATGGCAACTTTCTGTTTTAGGATCAATTTCAAATGATGGATGCAGATTTATATTATATTTCCTGTTTTTTCCCCCTTTTAAATCAATAATTGCAATTTTTTAATCCATTTTTTTGTGTTTTTAGTTCAAAAATAATTTTGTAAAATATAAAAATATATTTAAAAAAGCCTAAATAAACATTGTTTTAGATCTATAAAAAACAGAATAGTTCCATTTATTAAAAAAAATCTAAATATTATATCTAAAATTTTCCGGCAGTTCGGCGGATGAGTGGTTAGCGCCTCGGCCTCACGGTTCTGAGTTTGAATCCAGGTCAGGTCGGTCCACCTGTTCTCCAATGCCCTGAGTGTGTGGGTTTTCTCTGGGTACTCCACTTTCCTCCCACATCCCCAAAACATTCATGCTAGGCTAATTGTATGCTAACATGTCTTTAGATATGAGTGTAATTGGTTGTTTGTCTCTGTGTATTGTAATAGTTTGCCTAAAGTCAGCTGGGATAGGCTCCGGCACCCCTGTGACCTTTGTGAGGACAAAATTAATCCGACAATATATGAATGAATATTTACACGTGTTGAAATTTGACGTCTAGCGTCGTTTTTGGCATCCATCGGGTCAAAAATGTGCGGAAAATGTGTGTTTTGCGAAGGTCTTCTTCGTTGGTATTGGACCACCGGGCAGGTTAGAAGCGTGACGCTTGATGAAGGACGTGGACAAAAAGGGGGGGTTTGAAGACATGACTTTCTTGATGTTTTGAGACGTGTCCAAGGTCGCCTTTGGTCGCCTTTGATTGTCTTTGATTCATCCCATCACCGGCTTTTTCCTCCAATGGCTCATTTCCATAAATCACCTGTCAGCAGTGTTTGCGGGCGGCCCGACGTTAACAAGCCAGCGCAGTCCAAACACTGGCAAAAACGTGTAAACTTTCAAGACGACGCGTCATCCGTCACCACTTCTTTTTTTGTCTTTTTTTTCTTCCTTTCCTTTCACCTTCTGGATTGGACTTGGTGTGGCGCCGTTTCTAGGTGGGCGGGGCAGATTGGGTAAAAAGTTCATTGCCATGGAAACGGCCACTTAGTCTATCGTGGTCCTTAAGGAGGGGAGACCAAGCAAGTCAAGTGTGGTTAGATTGTATTTTTTGGGTTTTCCCACGATGCAGTGCTTCGTAGATAAGATCCACCAAGAACTTCCTCTCTGGCCCGCGGCTTTTGGGAGGGTTGCCTTTGACTTCCACTGGGATTTGGGTTGTCTAACTTGTTTAACTTTCTTACAGCTAAGGATAATTTAGCCCATAATTAAGATAGCGTCAATGAATTTGGGATGTGGAATTAAAGTGGAATACCTGTGGAAAACCCACGCAGGCCCAGAGAGAACATACAAACTCCACACATTGAGGTCGTAATCCACAGAAATTTTACTCTAATATAGCTAGGCACAATTTAGCCAATAATTAAAGTAGCATGAATTTTTTTGGGATGTAAGGGGAATGCGGAGTACCCATAGAAAACCCATTCAAGCCCAATGAGTACATTCAAACTCCACACACGAAGATCGTAACCCACAGAAAGGTAATTCTTTTCTAGCTAGGCACAATTTAGCCCACCATTAGCCTAGCGTGCCTGTTTTTAGGATGTGGGAGGAAATCGGAGTACCCGAAGAAAACCCACGCAAGCCCAGGGCAAACATTTACCTGCGATCGATTCCGTTTCCATCCCGATCATAGGACGAATCCAATCCTAACCCCCCTAATAATTCCCGCTGTCGTCCTTTGCTACATGCCCCCCGCCCGGCGCACCCGCACGACGGCAGTCTGCTCAGTGATGTGGGATGTTCCCCGAGCCTCAAAAATCGACAAGAATGCCCTTTGAAGTCGGCCAAACGCACATCCCCGACCCGCGCGCACCTGTCCATGCGGCAGCTGCGCCGGGATGGGAATCGATCCCCGTCGTGGCGAGGATGAGCGGATTCGTTAAACGTGCTAGCATCTTAGCATTTTGAGTTTTTAGTCTCAAGTTATTCGATCACTTGCCACATTTCCAATGACAGCATAGCATTTTGAATTGAGACACATTGTGAAGACACACACACACATACCCGCACACACCCACACGCAGGAACCCCTCCACCATCCTCCCTCCCTCCCACTTCACCTTGACTTGTGTATTCAGTTGTAGCTTGTAAATGTTGTCACCTTTGAACCCTGCCACAGGACAGGAATAGAGGCCCAGCACAGGGTCTTACACACACACTTACATCCACATACACACACACACACACACACACACACGCACACACCCGTGCGCAATCTACAATGACATCTCAGACCCTCAAACCCGTTTGGATGGATGAGAGTGCTTGAAAAAAAGTTAGCGCCATGCTATGTAGCCACCAAAAATAATGTTGAGTGTCCGTTTGTGGCCAGCTGGAAGAAATAAACAGTATCAGACTTAAAGTTAAGCTCGATAAAGCTCATAAAGCTTAAGCTTATAAAGTTGAGCTCCATTTCACGTTGGCCATTTTAGATAGAATATTTGTGATTTTTTGATTTTCATTCAAATCCCTGAATAGTCCGTTTTTTATACATCTAAAACAATGTTTATTTGACCTTTTTTTTTTAAATATATGTTTAGATTTTCCAACGATTTTTTAACTAAAAAGAGGAAAAGCTAATTTTGCTGCAATAGGATTGGAAATGCTCTCCACAACCTCCCGAGTCAATTGCTATTTTTCCGGCTCACAGTTCTGGGGTCGAGGGTTCGATCCCAGGTTCCTCCTCCCTGTAGTGTAGAGTTTGCATGTTATCCCCAGGCTCGTGTGGGTTTTCTCTGGGTACTCCGGTTGACTCCCACATCCCAAAAACATGAATGCTAGGCTAATCATAGCCTAAACTGTCCCTAGCTATGAACAATTTGTGCCCTTTCTCGATTGGCTGCCCACCTGTTATTGCTCGGGATAGGCTCCAGCACCCCTTTGTGAACTTAAGCGGTTCATAAAATGAATCAAAGGCATTTTTCGGAAGCCTAAATCCTCCGATCTATCCGGGCGTCCGTCATCCCTCGCGAAAAACGATCTCCAGTGTGTCCAATCCAGAGAAAGGGGGCGGGGCCTCGGGGGGTCAAGGATGGACAGCGGCAGCTTTCACTAGCGCGTAAACGCGGCTGTCCAAAGAGCGACTATAAAAAGAAGCGCAAGAACAACAATACGGCCGGCTCGCCCTCCGACCCCGTCAGCTGCCGCCCCCTCCCCGCCCGCCCGCCTTGGGCTTCGGGCCTTTGCGACAGGTGACCCCGCTCGCCCGGGACGGCTCGGACGCCTTGAATTTCACGGCCCCGCGCCGACAAAGAGAGCTTGAAAGCCGAGGGTCAGGGACGGGTCGCCGCCGGCCAAAAGACGCACGCACGCACGCGGGTGGAAATACTGGATAAGGGCGGCGGGCTTATAACGCTCACGCCTCTTTTGTCACTCTCACTGTCCGGGCGGTGCGTTCGGGGACACATTTTTTGTCGGGGATGGGGAGCGCTGTGGGAGATCGGTCGCCCAAAAAGCCACGTAGCTGTCAATAGCGGCCAATAGGGGCAATTGAAATAATGTAAGAAGATATGAAATTCACATAATATAGCCCACAGGTGTCAAAGTGGCGGCCCGGGGGCCAAATCTGGCCCGCCGCATCGTTTTGTGCGGTCCGGAAGAGTAAATGAGTGGCGACTTTTTATTTTAGGATCAAATTAAAATGATAATAAATTTATAAACAAATAAATAAATATAGATTTATATTAAATTTACTCTTTCACCCTTTTAAATCAATAATTGTCATTTTTTAATCCAATTTTTTTCTGTGTTTTTAGTTCAAAAATCATTTTGTAAAATCTATAAATATATATATATATATATATATATACATATATATATATATATATATATATATATATATAAAAAGCTAAAATAAACATTGTTTTAGATCTATAAAAAATGAAATATTCAGGTTTTTTAATCCAGTTTTTTAATCCATTTATAAAAATAGAAAAATTCAAATATCATATCTAAGCCTGACACCCTTGCTATAAATTAAGCTCCGACAAAAATTATGACATGATGTATGTTGAAGACAATTATGCTTTTGTCGAGTTAATGATGATGACAAAGCCTATGTCCGATTATTATTATTGATATATTATGAAAAGCGCAAGTTTTATTTTGTTAAAAAACGGACAGCACACAGTCAATGGACTTGCTTTCACATTTTTTTTGTCTATTTTTCATGAAGTGGCACTAAGGGGAGGGTGGGATTGGACCCCCCCGGTGGTCCGCTTTGCTTCTTTTGTGGATAAACAACAGAGCAATAAAGTGGAGTCAAACAGAAAGACAAACATGGACACTTTAAATACGGAGCCAGACTTACTGTCTCCTACACTATTTCGACTAAATGTGCGGGTGTGTACGCCTATCTCGTGTGCGCATGTATGTGTATGTGCTTTAAAAAAAAATCAAATTCCCATTAATTTCGCTTCTCAACTGTTTAAACCAGAAAACAAATTGTTCAAATTTTCTTGAACACAAAGTCAAAAATCCAAAAGGAATTGACTATAAATGAATTATAAATAACCCAAATATACTCCAACATAAATAGTGAGAAATAAAATAACTTTGACCTAAAATAAACAGGAAATAAAACAAAAGGAACAGAGAAATACTCAAATGTACCCCAACATAATTAGTGACAAATAAAATAAAAACGACCCAAAATCAAGTGAAAGTAGCCCAAAATAAACTGAAAATAACGTAAATATACACCAGCAATTTATAAGATAAATAGAAACGACCCAAAATCAAGCGGATGTGCACAAAAAAAACAAGAAATAACCCAAATCACAATGACCCAAAGTCAATAAGAAACAGCAAGTTAACCAAAATTGCCCATAACTGACTTATTTCAGTTCCAAAATCAACCAAAATGTCTAAAAAGTGACCCAAAAATAGCTAAAAAAATCCAAGAAAAAAACCCCAAAATGAACTGGTAATTCCCCGAAACTAACCCCATCGAGCATAATTCTTTTTTTACGGTCCAGCAAGCCCAGAAAGGGCATTTGGGACCTCCTACCTATCTCGCCTTGACCTTCATACTTTCTGTTTCACCACCAAACTACTTGTATGTGTGTGTGTGTGTGTGTGTGTGTGTGTGTGTTTGTGTGTGTGTGTGTGTGTGTGTGTGTGTGTGTGAGTGTGTGTAAGCAAACAGAGCTCACCTTGTTCCAACACCATAAAGGTTGTGTGTTTTGTCAGTGATTGACCGCTTGTGTCTCAAGTGAGTTATTAAGCGGGCGGCCCGCTATCGGACACGCAACTTTTCAACTTGTCTCCTTTTTCATCACACGCCCGTCTAAATATTAACCGACCACAGCTCCAAAAACACTTTTGTCGAGGGTCCCAGGCAACTAAACATTTCAAATCATCTATCATTATTATTACAGTCTTCCCTTGATTATCGCAAATTTCTGTCTACCAGATTTTTTAATGCTATTGATTATTAAAATGTTTTTTAAGGTCATAAAAATGTGCAAATCCATGCTGAAACTCAAAAGCAGAAGCCCCTTTTGCTACTAGGACTCTGCACTGAAAATATAATAATAATAATATATAGAACTGGTGTCCAAGTGGCGGCCCGGGGGCCAAATGTGGCCCGCCGAATCACATTTTTGCGGTCCGGGAAAGTAAATGAAGAGTGGTGACTTTCTGTTTTAGGATCAAATTCAAATGAAGAGTATAGATATATATATATAGTATATGATTTTCCCCCATTTAAATCAAAAATAGTCCTTTTTTACATATTTTTTATGTGTTTTTAGTTCAAAAATTATTTTGTAAAATATAAAAATATATAAAAAACGGTCCGACTTTAGCGCTTTGCTCAGATACTTTGTACTACAAAACTTTTTTAGAACTATAAATTAAGCTAGCCTAAGAATACAAAATGAAGAGGCAAAAAAGTGGCATTTTTGGGAGAGCAATTTTGGATTTATTGTCTTTTTTTTTTACTAACCAACAACAAACATACGTTTAAGTCACAGTAGTAAAAGAGGCTAAGTAGGCATCTGTTAGCATTTTTATAGATGATTAGCCTACAAAAAAGGCACAACAAGCTATCTGTGGTCAGAGAAAGTTACACAACCAAAATAGGAAAAAGTGGCACTTATAGTCCAGGAAATACACCATTTATTGTGATATTAATGTGTTTTTCTGACACTATTTATACATATGGCATAGTGGGAACATATGCACAAATCAAGTTGATTGAAAATAAATCTAATCCTTTATTGTCATTATACAAAAACTTGGTGGTGCTACTTCACAAAGTGCGTTTTTTTCCCTGTAAAAAACATAAATAAGTAGTATAAAAATATAAAAAGTCACATCCTGTTAAGTCAAATTCTAAAATATTGTAGAATCTAAGATATTGCACATTGTTATTGTTCTAAAACAAAGCACCAAACTGGAGAACAAAGAGCCACTGCACCCATGCGCGCCGCCATTTTGGCTCTTCCGGTCAAAGCAGTCTAATCAGAGTCTTTTGACGCTAATAGTTGTTTTGCTAACCCCCCGTTGAAGTTGAAATAAATGGAAACGGGGGTGCTGATGACAAGACTAGCCAGGGAGACGGGAAGTCGTTTGTGTGCGTTAGCTACCGCTGTTGACGGAAGCGTCTGATAAGCCGTCGCCGGGGGGGGAGTCGTCAATTAGCGTCTTCTTACCTGTTAAGGGTTTTGACCCACTGAACGTTTTTTAATAAATTTGGCTAACGTCAAATTGAATTGACCATTTAAAAATAATGGCCATTAGCATTAAAGATGCTAACCTCCCTCCGTCCCGCCATTTTAATAAAAAAGTAACGTAGAAGCCTTTAATTACAGCTTAGACGACGGCCAGGAATGCCGACCACTCGTCGTAAAAGTGACATCACAGCGTTGGGGGACAGGTCGGAGCGCCCTTTGAACATTTGTCTTTGGCGCCAAAGTCAAATTAAAGCCACGGTGACGCGGTTGTGATGCCCATACATGTCCAATTTGGCGGGAAAAAACATGGAAAAATCTGTCAAAATTATTGAAATTACATCCAGTGGGGGAGCGGTTAGCGTGTTAGTGTTGTAGTTGTGGGTTCAATGCCAAGTGGTTTCTATTGTGTGGAGTTTGTGTGTTCTATCTGGGTTTTTGTGGGTTTTCTGCAGGTACTCTTACATTTCAAGTTAAGCTAGCTGTTTGTTCATGCTAAATTGAAACTTACGCTATAATTGGTAAGCCTATGTGTTTTTGTGCTCTGCGATTGGCTGGTCAGCCATTCAGCTCCAGCACCCCCTGTGACCCTAGTGAGGATAAGTGGTATGGAAAATGAATGAATGAAAAGTAAAAATAAGGATCTAGGAAAATAAAATATAAGGAATCAAGTGAATTTAAAAAAAGGATATAAAATAAACACAACCAAAAACTATAATGATAAATATATGCATTACAATCTAGGAACTAAAATATCAAGAACCAAATAAATTTAATCAAATAAATACAACCAAAAACATATAACAGTAAATATACTTGATAGAAATAAACTAACCCCCCCAAAAAAGTATAAAATTTTGCTCATTCTGGCTGTCCCGAAGTCAGCTCCAGCACCACTTGTGACCCTTGTAAGACTTCATTTGGAAAATGAATGAATGAAAATACACATCCATTATTTTAAAGTTAAAAAGAGTAAAGGTAGAAGAAGGAGGAGGAAGAAGAGGAGGAGGAAGGGTAGCCTGAGGTCGGAGGTCGACGGCGGGTCAGCATGATGAAGCAGTAATGGAAGTCTGTGTGTATACTCCAAAACGTGCACGAGTGTGTTCAGGATTTCAGCTGCCATTTGGACATCAACAAGTGTGTGTGTGTGATTAAATGGGGTGGGGTGGGGGGGGGGGGGGTGTGGATGGCCAACAAGTTGCCCGACCCCGTGATTGGCCGGAGGGTCACCAGTGGAATAGGTGGGGTGGTGGTGGGACGCACATCAACACCTTGGCCGGCGTATCGGAAAAGGGGGGAACGGAGATTGGGATGCGCGTCGGGGGGAGGAGGGGGGGAGGGCTCCCGAGGACCATCCGTCTCCCGTGGCGACAGGCCGCCGCGCTTCCTGTAAATATTTACGGCCGGAGCGTCGACCCTGGGGGGGTCCACGTCCACTTTTGCGCTTTAATGTCTTGACAAATATTTATTAGATCTTATCATGTATTTATTACTTTTTGGGGGAAAAAGGTTTCTAAGGTGGAGTGTTGGGGGAAAAATGGTCAATATTTTGGATTTTTTGAGGGAATTGTTGTCTTGATTCATTCTATAGAAGGGTTACTATCTGTTTTTTTAAATATTTTAAATAGATAGGAAAAAATGATATGCTGCTTTTTGGTTCATTTAGTTCACGGTTTGTTCAAAATAATCATTACTAATGTTTTTATTTTCATTGTTTTGTGTTGAAAATGTTCATTTATATTTTGTATAAAAATAACATCAATAAATAGGACAAAAAAAGGTAAAAGGGTAAAATAGTATGTAACTAACCAAAATTAATGATAAATATGTATTGATTTATCTTAGATTTGGTGAAAAACGACCAAAACGGAAACATTCAGTAAATATTTTAATTTAAATAAAAAATAGAAGAACTAATTAAACCATTGTTTTAAATGTTTTCATTTAGCTTAAAAAATGAGAAATAAAATTAACACTACCTGATAAAAGTTAAAAAAAAAATATGTAAACAAACATTTTTACTCTTTAAAAATGTTCATGTATAATAAATAATTAAAATAAGATGAAAAATACTTTGATTGCCATAGTTCTAGATCTTTTATGGAAGTCTCATTTTATTTTGATATAAAACACTTTTACCGGCCACACAAAGTAACTTGACGGGCCAGAATCGTACCCCCGACCCGTAGTTTTAACATTCCGCATTTTCATAGTAGCGACCAATCCAAAGTGCGTCTTTTCATGCCGTTAGCGCGTAGTGAAAGTGTTTCCAAGGCCCAAATGAATAAAAGGTGGAGAGGAAGTGCTTTGTAGGCTGGCCGCCGCCGCCGCATGTTGCCAACAGCTGTTCCTTTTCCGCTTCTGCGCGAGCGCGAGGGTGATTCAGCTCCTCGCCTGCGTCCGTCCGTCTCTCCTGTCTGTCTTTTCATCTTTTTCTATCTCTTCCAGCAGGCCTTTCAAAGTCACCAGCCACATTCATGCCAAATAACAATCAATCAAGGTTATTTTTGGCCCAAAATGTCCACTCACATGCCGCCATTTTGGCTCCCCACGTCCAACCCATTTTGACCAGGACGGCCAAATTGGATTGGACGTTCATTGACGTCAACTTCCCGTTGCTTTTGTTCTTGTCAGGCAGAATAAACCCAGATTGGACCCACGAGCGGACCACTTTTGGTCCACGTGCCGCACTTTGGATGCTAATCTCTGACAGTAAATGAGAGAGAGAGTGGGCTTGCGTGTATTAATGGGGGAGTTGTTTAATGTTGACCACTTGAGAGGAAACCACAGGCCAGACAGACGGCGCGATGTGTCACCCAGTCGGTTGCCGTGGAAACCGGCCTCCAGCCGAGAGTTAGTTAAGAAGACCGGCCGAGTCAACATTTTTCAGAGACCTTTAGCTGAATTACTTTGAAAATGTTTACATGTAAAATAGCTGCGTGGCAAAAAGTAGTTGACTACAAACAAAATGGCCGACTTCCCTTTCACTATTACAGTAACAACAAGAGGGTGAGAATACAGACACAGAAAAAAACATTTTAGATGTTAATAACTAAATAAATAAATATAATATATATAATATAAATACATAAATTCCATATATATAATATAAATAAATAAATATAACATTTATAATAGAAATATATAAATAAATAAGCGTGTTGCTGAAAAAAAATACAAAAATATATATATAGAGCGATACAAATATGCTCATGTATTTTGTGTATCATTTTTGTATATCATATATTATTACCAGCAAATTTTATCTCACTCAGTTATATATTTTTTATATATATATTTTTAAATTCAGCCATCCATTGGCTGAATTTTTAAAAGATATATTTACAAAGGTCACCACTACTGATGAATTCTCCAAAGAAAAATGACTTTTTTCCGGCGCCATCTTTTTAGGAGGACAAAAAGTAGCGTGGTGGCCATTTGGCCTTTTTTTTCTGATCTTCACGCCGTCCCTCCTTTCCCTTCTTTTGCTGTTCAAGCTGTGTGGCTTTTTTTTTCTCTTTTTTTTTTTGTTGCTTCCACTTCCGTGGTGCCCACGAAGGAGCGAGCCCCCTCGTTCGTCTGATCTTTACGCAAAACAGATCTCACCTCATCAAAGTAATGCAAGTGCGTGTGGGACGATGGATGTGATGGAAAGCTTTCGGAGTCGGGGGGAGTGTGGGGGGGGGGGGGGGGGGGGGGAGTTTGGTTGGGTCTGGGGGTCCCGTCCCGGAAGTCTATTAACCCAGCTGGGATTTATCAGGGCTTTTACTCTCTCCTGTCGGATTGGGCTTTAACTTCCAATCTCTCTGAGGGGCGTCCAACTCACGTGGAGCGATTTTAATGACCCAAAAAGGTTGCTCACTTGCCACCATTTTGAATGTGAACGTTTTTATTTAGTATTTTTAGAACCACCGCCAAATACAGTAATCCCTCGAATATCACAGATTCACTACATTGTGGATTTTTTTTACTGAGAACTATTTTTTAACTAAAAAAATGTATTATTATTTTTTAAAGTTCATAAAAATGCGAAAATACAAACTGAATTCCCGGAAATCTAAAAAATGTCATTAAATCACAGGGCACAAGGAGTGCTAAATTAGCCTAGCATGCATGTGGGGGGGGGGGGGGGAAACAAGATCCTCACAGGGGGATCCACCTGGGATCGAACTCACGGCCCTGGAACTGTGGGGTGAACGTGCTAACCGCTTGTCCACCGATTTAAAGAAAAAAAAATTTAAACGTGAAATGAGTGGGCAAAAAGTCAAAAGTCACAATTCGAGATGATTTCATTACCACTAGGGGCAGTGTCAAATTCCTGGCACTGAGTAATACTATAAAAAGAGTTTTCAAAGTCCAAATATTATGAAATATACACTATAAAATCACTGTCCTAACATGGCCGTTATTGACTTATCCCAGCAGGTCTGGGAACCAATTAGGCGCAATAAACGAGGGCTTACCGTATTCACCACAACACGAGATTGACAAAGTTGCCCGACTGGTCGGAAAGGGCGGCACGCGCCGCGGTTTTCCGTACCTGAACGCCATCCAAAAGTGGGCGGAGTCCATGAATTTGCATGTAACCAACAATGAATTTGATGACATTAAGCTGGGCTTTGTTGTCTTTTTTTAGACCTTTTAAAAAGGAAACACTCTTGTTTCTTTTATGTTCAGGACTGGGAATTCCCAAAAATCAGGCGTGGTGGACTCAACCGACGGGTCCGGCCGGCCTCGGATGGGCGTCAAACCACAAAATGCCGACCGACCGCTCTGGGAAATCGACGCAATCAATCAGGTTGGAACACGAAATGGCTTTTATCGTCGTTAGGGTCACGGCTGAGCCAGGTGACGTTGGCCGCGCTCGCCCCAACACGACAATTCCCGGCCGGGCACGTCTTGACGTACGTGTGTCGGGAATTGTGCTAGCGACCGGTCCCTCACGTTTTTTCTTTTAAACAGTGACTACCGTTGAAAAGGGATATTTATAGTTAAAGTTGGGGCTTAGGTTCCAAAAATAAGTCCAAAAAATATGTAGTAAGACTGCCTTGGTACTGGATTTTATTCATTTTTTAATGTAAACAATACATATAGAATAATAAATCTAAGTCCAAACATATGTTTGAGTAATCTAAATTTCCTCCAGACATTATAATTAATGTTTTTTTAGAACTAATGGATTTAATTGGATGTACCAGGAACGATTAATTGTGATGTACGAGTACAGTAATCCCTCGTTTATCGCGAATTCACTACTTTGTGGGTTTTTTACTGTAATTAATCAATTTTAAGTTCAGAAAAATGTGAATCCATGCTGAAACTCATACTTTGATAGCATTTTTGCTACTATGATTGAGCACTAAAGTAAAAAAATGCTATGTAATGAAACAAAAACAAAACAGAAGCTTGTAAAATTACGCTGTAAAAAATGTCGCTAAATATAAACCGCTTTTTTAGATATATTTAGATTTTTTATTTTTATAAATGGATTAAAAGAACTAGATTAAAAGCCCTGAATATTCCGTATTTTATAAATCTAAAACAATGTTTATTTTACCTTTTTTAAACATATTTTTAGATTTTACAAAATGATTTTTGAACAAAAAACACAAAAAATGATTAAAAATGACAATTATTGAATTAAAAAGGGGAAAATCTGGAAATTAGATATACATCTATACTTTTAATTTGAAATTGATCCTAAAACAGAAAGTCAGCACTCATCATTTACTTTCCCGGGCCGCACAAAATGATGCGGCGTGCCAAATTTGGCCCCCGGGCCGCCACTTGGACACCCGCACTTTCTCAGCCAGTCCAACGTACGTTATCTAGCTTCGCGTGTAGGTGTGTGTACGTACACGTGTGTTTGTTGTCGGCCTTGGGGAGAAAGAAGGCGGCTAGCGAGCGCTAAAGTGCTTGTGTAATGGACTACATACACACAAAGGGGGCGGGGCTAAAGGGAAGATATAGGTGAGGAAGCAACTGTGAAGCAATCGCGGGGTAAAAAGGTGAAAGAGTAGTAAATCCATTTCACTTTTCAAGGCTAGCGGGTCACTGGGTTAGCGTTACCCAATACGTTAGCGTTAGCGCCCAAGCTAATTTGCACACCTGAGCCGAGAAACTACAAGCAATGTACCAGCACAATTATATATCCTATTATTTATTTTGATCAATTATAGTAATTGTAGTATCGTTTCATGTCCAAAAATGGTCGCAGGGGGTGCTAGAGCCAATCCTATAGATGGCGCCTATAGCGGTCGCTCACATTGCCCGTAGCAAAAAACGGCCCCGCGTATTCTTTGCGTCCCAGCAAAGACTCGGACCCCCCGCGAGCATTTGGCCTAATTACGTAATCGAGCGAACACATGTTTAATTTGCGCGTATTGTTATTCATATTGTTATTAATCGCACTCGTGGTCAACAGCTTGGCTTTTGGACAAGTGGGGGGGTGAAGGGGAGGGGCTTGATTAAATTTTTACTGATTTTTGTCTGGAGTTGGCGGCGGGCGGGCGGGCGGGCGTCATGCCAACCACATGTTTGGATAACTTTTAACCGGGAAATGGAAATGTTAAGTGTTTATTATTAATTATAAATATAGTTTTTTTGTTGATAATTTTTAACATGGTAGAAAAGTATCGTTCACAAACACCATTTTGTTTTGTTGATTTGTCAAAATTGGTCGGAATTAAGTGATGTATAAACCTTAACTTGTCAAAATTCTCAAAATTAAAGAATGATTCTTCATTTTTTTAATCAATATTTGTAAACATGGGATTCATTGCATGAACATTTACAAAAAATAGTGATATTTTGTGAGATAATTTTTTGTTTTAGAAAAAAGTACCTTTTAGAACATGTTTTTTAAACCTGATTTGTCAAAATTATGAAGTGAAATGATGACTCGTCATTTTTTGAACAATATTTGCAAACTGGGATTCCTTGCATTCCTGTTTAGGGTGAGATCAGTGACTTATTTATTTATTTATTCAATAATTTCTAACATTGTAATAGAATAAAATACATAAAAAATAATGAAATTATGATTCTATAAAGACGTACTTTGTTACAGGTCAATTTGTATCATCTTAAAGCGATTGTGTCAATAAAAACGGCCATGTTTGAACTTTTTGTTGACTGGTCAAACGTCCTCAAGCGGCCATTTAATGAGGTCCGCCAGTTCGTGGAGGAGGTGACAGTCGTGCTCAGCATTTTTTTTAAATTTTTTTTCTTCTTCTTTCTTTCCTTAAGTGGCGCCAAGGGGCCGCTTGGCCCAAAGGGGTCGATGGGTCACCGTGGGCTCTGGATCTGCCAGGGTTGACACCGGGGTGAGGACCCTCGCTCCAATCCCATCACCACAAACAAGAAGAAGCCATTTTGGGGCGGTAAGTCCACTTTTCTATCAAACCTGCTCCACAAAATGATCATGTCCACTCGTAAATCGTTAGCCAATCATGTCTCGACTTGTTTTTAAGTCCCAGTATGTCAATAGGTGATTTTGTTTGTCTTTTGGCTCCACCTCCAACGAGGGGAAAAGCAATTAAAGCACAGGTGTCAAAGGGGCGGTTCGCGGGGCAAATCTGGCCCGCCGCATCATTTTGTGCGGCCCGGGAAAGTCAACTTTCTGTTTTAGGATCAAATTCAAATGATAATGATGTGTATTTCTTGATTTTCCTCCTTTTAAATCAATAATTCTAATTTTTTAATCATTTTTTTGTGTTTTTAGTTCAAAAATCATTTTGTAAAATCTAAAAATATATTTAGAAAAAAAGCTAAAATAAACATTGTTTTAGATCTATAAAAACTGGAATATTCAGGTCTTTTAATCAGTTCCTATAATCAATAATTGTATTTTTTTAATCAATTTTTTCAGTTTTTAGTTCAAAAGTCATTTTGTAAAATCTAAAAATATATTTAAAAAAAATCTCAAATAAACATTGTTTTAGATCTATAAAAAAATTGAATATTCAGGAATTTTAATCCAGTTCTTTTAATCCATTTAAAAAAAAAAATCTAAATATGATATCTAAAATGGCCCACGTGAAATAAAGTTGCCGTTAGCGGCCCGCAAACCAACCCGAGTCTGACACCCTTGGTCCAAACTGTCAAATCTGACAGAAAGTGGGTCAGGGAAGCCAACTTCTGTCACCCCAACTGACAAACATGCGTCCTACTCAGGCACGCACGGCACGGCATTTCCCCACAAAAACCGCCGGCGTCCGTCCCACTGACGAAGCGGCATTTCTGCTAAAAATCTGTTGTCCGTTCCCGATTCACCCTTGCCGACCATTCGTCTTTGTCGCTTTATTTACGCGAGTGGCGTTCCGCCGCATTAAGCGCCCTTCCTGTGTGTGTGTGTGTGCGCGCACCCAGTGAGTGAGGAGCGGTCATTAGGGGGTTAAATGGGCCCCGTTGTCCGGGGCGGCGCGCCCATTAGCCCGGGACGGGGCTGCCGGCCGGGCACCTGCCACCACCGGCCCGGCCCTCATCCATCAACGCTGACCCCCCGCGACCCCCCGGACAGCGCCTTGGCCTCCGGGAAGGGGGGGGGGGGCCGGCTTTGGCGCTGTGGATGCTCCTTCGCCCGCTGACCGGTTACACCCTTAACACCCTTGACACCTCCCCTAGAGCGGCAGGCCGCCGCCCACCCGGCGCCGGGATTAGCCGCTCCTGGTTGGGTGACCCCGACCAATGACCCAAATTGGGTTAAATGTTGCTGTTATTGCTTTTTTTTTAACCCGTGGTGGGCGGGGCTAACAGACAATGGAGATCCCGTGTTGAGTCATGGGGTGACTTGGGGAACCCCCCCCCCCCACCCTGTTAAAATTTGGGGTCATTTAAAAACTGAAATATCATTTTTTTTGTTCATTTTGCTCAGTTTATCTTTTTTTTTTACCCAAACAAATGACTCCAAATCCGGTTTAATCTTGCTCTAATTCAAGGGTGTCAGACTCGATTTAACGTCAACCCGAATATTTCATTTTTTTAATAAATTGATTAAAAGAACTGGATTAAAAGCAACGTTCTAAAACGATGTTTATTTGAGATTTTTTTAAATATATTTTTAGATTTTTGCAAAATTATTTTTGAACTAAAAACACAGAAAAAAATTATTAAAAAATTACAATTATGGATTAAAAGAACTGGATTAAAAACCCTGAATATTCCATTTTTTTATAGATCTAAAACAATGTTTATTTGAACTTTTTTAAGATATATTTTTAGATTTTACAAAATTATTTTTGAACTATAAACACAGAAAAAATAGATTAAAAAATTGCAATTATTGCTTTAAGAGTAAAAGAGAAATATAATATCCATATCTATCCTTTTAATTTGATCCTAAAACAGAAAGTCAGCACTCATCATTGACTTTCCCAGGCCACATTTTGGCACATGTGGATTAGATTAAAATGAAACATGATTCATGGTGCGTAGTCGGGAAATTCACTTTGTGACTAAAATATCTGATTGTCATGTTAGCGCTAAAAAAAAAAAGAAAGAAAAAGTCAAAATTGCATGCGCCTTGTCCTCCTTTCTTGTCCTTTGCGTGAACTCCAAAAAGCCAAAAGCACGTGTCTTGATTGCGTTAGTGAAAGTACAAAGGCTTGATTACGCTCACTTGACAATATTAAGGTGCGTCAATCCGCTCATTTGCATATTGAGTGTGTTTGTGTGTGTGTGTTCTTTTCTGGGCACTCAATCACACACACACATATGTAAGGGTGCTTATATATTTTTAGATTTTATGTGGGTCAGACCATTTTAGATATAATATTTAGAATTTTTTTTAATAAATGGATTAAAGGAACTGGATTACCCTGAATATTCAGTTTTTTTATAGATCCCAAACAATGTTTATTTTAGCTTTTTTAAAATATATTTTTAGATTTTACAAAATGATTTTTCAACTAAAAACACAGAAAAAATGGATTAAAAAATGACAATTATTGATTTAAAAGGGGGAAAATCAGGAAATGTAATATATAGACGCTCCTCTACTTACGAACGAGTTACGTTCCGAGCGCTTGTTCATAAGTTGAATTTGTTCGTAAGTTGATTCAGTACTATATTTTGTATTATAATTTATATTTAAGGCCTATAGATAAGTATATTGAAGGTTTATATCAGTGCATTTGTATGTTTAAGGCTCGTATAAGTAACTAGCATTGGTTTGTACTGAAAAAAAACGTAATAAAATGTGAAAAATACATAAAGTACTGTATACATTAGAGAGATTTACTAGGAGGGGTGGGAGTACCCGGAGAAAACCCACGCAAGCCCATAATATCTATTAGCCCAAAAATAAATGTCATGCACATTAGTTTTGTTATTTAAAGTCTGACACGTTTACCGACTGATCGTACCATTCTTTTCTGTGGGGGTGTGTTTGTGCGCTGAGTCATCGTGGGTTATTTACGGGAGGTGTTTGCGTGTGGGTAGCGTGCGGGAAGCTTCTGTTTTGTCTGCGCCGGAGTGAGGAGAGATGTCTGTCCTTCTTGATGTCTTTTTTTGCGCGCTTGTGACATCCGTTTCCAAAATATATTATTAGCCAAGCACGGCTAATGTTAGCATAGTGGCCTCGTTTTGTAGTCTGTCTTTGTAAATTCCGAGTGGGGGATGGATTTTTGCCATTTGTCTTGAAAATTCCTGGTAAAGGAAAGGAATTTTCTTGTTTTGTTCAGTTTTTGGAGACTTTTTGGGATTCATTTTGATTGGTCAAACTAGTGTCTGGGGATGATTTTTTTTCAATTGACCCAAATTTAGTGGTTTGAACCAAAATGGCTGACTCCGTGTTCAGTTTCAGGCATGGGTCTAAAGAGGCTTTTTTGTGCGCCCTGTTATCATACACATGTCCACCATTTTTTATCTGGATCTGATTTTTTTTTAGGTCATTCCAGTTAGTAGAAATCAAGAATTGACCCAAACGTAGTGCTTTGAACCAAAATGGCTGACTCTGTGTTCAGTTTCAGGTTTGGGTCCAAGAGGCTTTTTTGTGCGCCCAGTTCTCATGGACATGTCCACCAAATTTGGTCTGGATTGGTGCAACAGGTATCTGGGGCTGATTATTTTAAAGAAAATGTCCAATATGTTTCCATGGGGCATCCACTGTTGCAAAATGGCCGACTTCCTATATCATTTCAAGCCCTTTCCGATCCGTTTTACAGCCATCCTATTACAATAGATACCACTTTTTTCCTCTCAAATAGCATTTGTTCTCCTCAAATGTCAGTGACTGTCATTCGAGGAGCCCCGGGCGACCAATCCCTTTGAACGATTCCAGTTGAAAATGTCGCCGTTTCCGTTCGGGGAAGCGTGCGCGTCTGTTGCGCCGCTTGGCTCGCGTGCCCGGGACGCAGATTAGCCTAATTGGAGAGTCGAATTGGCGAGGCCGTTGGGGGTCGGGCGGGCGGCGTGTTGTCGGCGTCCGGTGGGCTTCTCGCTCAACTTTACTCGGCTTTTGTGCCATCTGTTGACATTTGTGTGTACGTGTGTGTGTGTGTGTTAAAGTGGGGGCAGATTGGCCAGATTAGGTAGGGGGGGCGGCGGCGTTCCTTTGCCATTGGTTTTGGGGGGATCATGGCCGCTGTAACCCGCTTAATTCTCCCTAATGGCTTCTCCATTGAGGGATTAAGTCCTGCTATCCGCACAGGCGCAATTGAAGTGCGCAGAAAAACACACAAAAGAAGAAGAAGAAGAAGCAGAAGCAGCGCACAATGGGGCCGGCCTTCGCACTCGTTTGGCCGGGCATCAAATGGCCTGTGGGCTGCAATTAACATCTTTGCCATGAAGGGGGGGGGGTTATCACCTGAGGGGTTTGGGATTGGGATGGCGGGGGGGGGGGGGGGGGGTGGTGTTTTAAAGGGGGAATGTTCCCTTTCCTTTTAGAAGGTTTTCGCTGACTTGATATTAGTTAGTCAATTTTTAGCTATTTTTTTGGGTGAGTTTTATTTGTACTTAGCATTTTTATCATCATAGTTTTGGCTTGTTTGTGTTTTTCGTTGTGACAGTTGAGCCAGCAAGGAAAAGGCAAATTTCATTTGAAACCAAAGTGGTAATAATATAGTATGTATGTAAGAATAAGTGTAAAAAAAAGTGGTGAGCGTTGCACGGGAATACAACTTGAATGCTTCCACCGACTGTCAGTAAGTACCATTTAGAAACAGAAAAATAACATTGAATGTTGCATAAAGGTCGCAAATCAATTAAATGATGCCATACAGTGCTAGCCCATCATTTATGATAAAAAAAGAAGAAAAATATGCAATGGTCATAAGATAGCTTCTTTCGGACAGTTTCTCGTAAATATCTCTAATGTATGTATACTACAGTACTGTATGTATTCTCTATTGTATGCAAACTTCACAGGACCCACATAGGATCAAACCCTCGACCTCAAAACTGCGAGGCTGACGCGCTAACCACTTATACACTACCCCGCCTTATTTATTTACATTTTACAATAAACGGGAATATCCTGAAACATTTTCCTTGGAAGGTTTTAATTAAAACAAGAAAGAAAACTTGAAACTCATCTTTATTTGAAATCTTTGTCTAATTCAAAATAAAACGGCCTTAGAAAAAAATGGTCAATTGTGATTGGATAAGATGTTTTTGGGCCAAAAATCATCTCAATTCCTTTTCTTCACATTGCAGTAAACTTGCTAATATTTTACATGTGTTAAAACGCGGAATGAATTTATTTTGGACTGGTCCGTCCATCTTTTGGTCCTTTCTATTTTTTGTCCACTTCTGGTTTCCATTTCCGTTTCCGACATCCCGTGTGTTCATGTGTCATCATCTCCTCCAATGAGGAACACACATGGACAAAACGGGCCTCGTTGCTCCTAAAAAAAGATTGTCTCCATTCGCCGTCCAATCTGTTGGAAGCGGGAGGGTCGGCACCAATGGCGGATGCTACATTTTTCATTCTTTTATGCACTTTTCCTTCTCAGATGATGTGGTGACACGGAAGACGGGGAAAGTTAACGTGAGACAAAGTGAGAGGAGGCACGACAGGCCTTCAGGACCAGTGCTGCCCCCTACAGGTACATGTGGTGGGACTTCCTGGGGAAGAATGGAGGGGGGTGCGGGGGTTTCCTGTCACACCGCTTGGTTGTGACTCAATACTTCCCCCCTAAACACACACGTGCTAATACTGAAGAACCTTTAAAAAACTCCAACACTCAATACGATAAAAGATTATTAAACAATAGCGGGGAATAAGAAATAAGGGTATTAAATAGAAAGGATCAAAATACTTCTTTTTTTCAAACATGAACAAAAAAATTCTAAATTTAGGATACTCTATAAAAAAGTTGAATAGGAACTAAATCAGGAATAAAAGGATAAAAAAGGAAAGAAAAAAAGCAGGTTTTTTTAAAAGAAACAAAAAAAAACAATAATAATGGATTCAACCAAACAAAAAAATTAGGTTAAAAAAAATCTATTTAAGGCCATAAAAATGTTTTTAATTCAACTACTATCACAAATTTTACATAAAAATAGATGGAGTGCTAAAATATATCTAAAATAATTTCAGAGGAAAAAAATACCAAGTACACATGATTAAAAAGATCAAAAAGGAGTAAAATAAATACATTAAAAAAATCAATGTAATAAAAAGTCATTCATTATAAAGAAGGGGGCTGAAAATATATAGTATTAATAAAAAAATGACATTCAAAGATTAAAAAAAATACACAAATAAATAACCTAGCAAAAGTCAATAAAAAAAATCACAGAATTAAAAACAATGTCACCCACAAACCACCAATGACAAACTTTTTTTACTCCAAAAAAGAACCAACCAATCAGCTTCCATTCCCCCAAACATATTAGACGTACTCCAACTCATAACCTGTCGACTCAGTGTGTTTTCTTTTCCAGCAGAGGAGGCGTGTCCTCTTCACCTCCAGGCGTGTCTTAGCCCGAGTGGGCGTGGTCTATGGCCCACTCCTCCAGCACATAGCGGCCGTGTGCGTGCCGCCGTCTCTCACTCACACACACACACACACACGAGCAAAGCAGCAGCAGCACTTCAGCGGACGGAGTACCCAGAGAAGCGCCGTCGCGGGCCGGCCTGAAGCGCACCTGTCCCCCCCGCCCGCCCTTCCTAACACCCCAGCACGCGGAGAGACCTTAAGACCCCCCCTCCAGACCGGACGTCCTTATGTGCGGATGGGACCAAAGCCCCTCGGTAAATACTTTGGATTTAACTTTCTTCTTCTTCTTTTTCACTCACTTTGCGGCATGCTTTTTGACCTTTTTTTTCAAAAACACCTTTTCCCCTTTAAAAAAAAACAGATTATGACGTCCTAGTAACAATTTAATTCTTTTTGGCTGCTTTTAAAAGGTTTTTATGTATTTGTTGGGGACTGAAAAACTTATTAGGGACTGAAAAAGTGCACTTTATTGGATAGAAATTAACATTTTTGGGGTCTTTTTTTGTTTCTTTTGCATTTTTTTGGTGCATTCAACACATTTTTTTTCAAATTAAGACGTCAGAGCAACAAATTTGAGTTTTAGTTGGATTTGTTTAATAAGGGACCAAACATATTAATTAAATTATTTATGTTAATACACCTATATATGTAAAAAATGTAAAAACTTAATTTTTTTTGACTACTTTCAAAAGGCTTTTTTGCGTTTTTGTTAGAAATTAGAAAAGATGGACAAGAAAAAATGCACATTTTTTTTAATAGAAATGACTATTAGTGTGTTAATTGTTTTTTTGCATTTTTGGGGGGGCTTAAAACCCTTTTCTAATTACAACAAATTGACAGTTTCAATTTTTTCGGCCCCTTCATTCAAAAATCTTTTTTATATCTTTGATTAGATTATGGTAAAAGTAAAAGCATTTTTGAATGGAAATTAACAATTGAGTGCATTAATTGTTGCTTTTGCATTTTCGGGGGGCCTTAAAGCCAATTAAGAACTTAAATGCGTCAACTGGATTTTTTTGCCTGCTTTTAAAGTTTTTTTGGCATTTTTTCGAGAAAAGATGAAAAACTGCAAAAATGCGCATTATTAATAAGAAATTCATATTTGATCTTTTAAGATGTTTTCAGCTGTTTTTTGTTGAATAATGCAATATTAAATTGGATAAATGCATAGGAAATTTGACCCCTGCTGAGTGCAGACATAGGAAAAAAATTTTATTTATTGCTCGTTTCATGGGTGGAGTTTAAATCATTTTAAGTTATGTTTGGGTTTTGAGGGGCAAAAAGGTTCAAAATTGGCCAAAATGATGAATTTAAGGGTGGAAAATCTGTTTAAAAACAGACAACTAACATGCTGTAGGATCATGTTTTTTTTTGAGAGAAAAGAAATGCATGACATTTTTCTTGACAAAATAACTTCATTTGGCTTTTTCTCGTTTTGATGTTGAGGAAAATACACTTCATTTGGAAGTTAGGAAAAAAATTCCCATGAAATGATCAAAAAATGCACTTTGGTTGTTTTTTTTTATATCTAAAATGAACTCAATTTGCTTTAAAAATTGTTTCATTTGCTCCATATCATAAATAAGACCACTCTAATATTGATATATGACAAATATTGACTAGTGTTTATTTCTTGCTGGTTTTTTTTTGTGATTTTAGAGTTTCCAAATTCTTTTAAAAAACAAATTTGGTTGTTTTTAAGGTTCAAGTTGGACTATATACACTTAAAAAAGATTATATTTATGTTATATCACAAGAGAAGCTTTGCAATATCTGATTTCATACAAAGAGAAAAGTGCTAACTTTTTATGGTCCAAAATAACAAAATTAGGAAGTTCAAAAACAGGAAACTTGAAATGAGATATTTATTGTTGTTTTGCTGAATGAGACAGCAAATATTCTTGCTCGTTTCTTTGGAATTCCAAGTAGCTCCATCTGCTTTATTATTATTATTATTATCATTACATCATTAATATGAGTCATACTTTGTCACATGACGAAATTAAAGTCAAAAGTACTATGAGAAAAAAATTGCCAAAAAGTTATAATAATAATGTCATATTATTGGGTCAGCTTTCCTAGTTGAAATTAATTTAATATTTAAAACATGAAAATAATCCATTTTTATACTATAAAAATAATTTTGACAATATTTATCCTTGCAATTCACTATGATTAAACATTTTAATTTTTCATTTTTATTATGGATACATTTCCTTAAAATTTTGGAAAAAATATGTTCCGTAAGCGCAAAAAAATGTAAAATAATTTTATTTTAAGCAAAGTAGCTTGTTATCAAATAGAATTTTTAAAATTAATAAATTCATGTACAACAAACCTACTGAAATTCTATAATGTCCTCCATTGATTAGAATTAATGTAAAAGTTGCATGTATGCGTCTAGCTCCCTCTAGTGTCCAACTTGAGAACTCCAAGACAATATAGCCTGGACTCAAGCTTCTTGTGCCAGCTTTTTTTCAGTTTTTGTGGGCGTGTCCCAAGACATAAAGTAGACACTCGTGACTAACTGACAAACGTTTGTCTCCCCCCCCACAGGCGACCTCTCAAAGCTCGGCCATGTTGACCAGTGAGGGGGCGCACGCCGTGGAGCGTGACGACGCCAAGATGGCGTCGGCCTCCCCGGAAGCCGACGCCGACATGAGCCAATGGACAGAGGCCGACTTTGAGGAGAAGTGCACCTACATCGTCAAGGATACGGCCACGGAGGCCGGGATGGACTCCGGCACCCCCGGCGCCGATGGCGTCCGGGCCCGTGCCTCGCTGCCCCGGAACCTCATGTTCAAACACGCGGCCGACAGCAACGAGGTAAAAAAAAAAAATCATTTCTTGATAAATTCGCTTTTAAATCCAAGAAGAAAACAAAAAGACTATTAGCCCCGCCCCTAAAAACAAGTTGTGGCAACCCCGCCCATTGTAGTTGTCGTTTGCTATCAACGCGAAGCTTCCTGTGGACTAAAAAGATCCTGATGGAATAATCCATACCAACTTTTGACCACAATGGGGGTGCTTGACCATCAAAGATCTCAGCCAATCATAGGGCACGTTAAGATAAGCAACCCATTGTGCGTAGCTAGGGGTAGTTTAGCCTACTATTAGCCTAGCTAGCATGTTTTTGGGATGTGGGAGGACACTGTACTTGGAGAAAACCTACTCAAGCCCGAGAAGAACATAAAAAACTCACTTGGGAATCGAACTTACAGCCTTAAAACTGCGAGGCCGACGCACTAAACACTCCGACACCGCGTTTAAACCAAAAAAGGTACTCTTATGAGAAGAAATGTAAAAAAAAAAAAACAATAAATACAGTAATCCCTCAATTATTGTGACTTAACTTATTCATTATTTAGCATTTTTTTCTGCTATTAATTATTTTTTTTAAAAATTAAGTTCATAAGAATGTGAAAATCCATGCTATAAAACTCATAAGCGGGAAAAGTAAAAAAATATGTATTTTACTTTTTTGTAAGGGTGACTTTTTTGCGATTTTTCAATTGTTGCGGCCATGTTTGGTCTACATTAATTGCGATATTCGAGGGATTACTGTATTGTAAAAAAGGGATTTTTTTTGACAATACACTGTTTTGTTTTTTTATGAGTCATCAACGGCTGCCAAAATAAGATTGATTGAAAAATTTGAGAGAATTTGGAGAAGTTTTAGGAATAAATAGCATATTTAAGAATGTTTGTTGTTGTTTTTGTAGGTGGTGGGCGTGTGCAGCCGCGAGTACATCCCCAAAGGAACCCGTTTCGGACCCCTGGTGGGCCAAATCTACACGGCCCAAAACGTGCCCAAGGACGCCGACCGCAAGTATTTCTGGCGGGTGAGTGACAAACTTTGCCTTCCGTCCTCTGACGCGGCGGGTCGGCAGGAAGTCTCGCTTTCGGGGAAGGAAATGAGGTCACAGGAAGCGTCGCGCAACAAAACAAATGAAGCGACTCTTGGCTAGGTTCACATGAGATAACCCATCTTTTTATAGGGGGGAGGGGCTTATTGGTTGGTCAAATAATAGCCACTGACTTTTATTTTGAAAATGTAGTATTTTATTCTTGAATAAAACGTTTTATTTTGAAAATTTAGAATTTTAATAAAGAAAAAAAACTTTATTTTGAAAATGTAGTATTTTATTCTTGAAAAAAAACGTTTTTATTTTCAAAATTTAGTATTTTAATGAAAAAAAACTTTATTTTGAAAATTTAGTATTTTATCCTTGAAAAAAATAACAATTTGCGTCAGATTTTAGTGCAAAAAAATCAACAAATTTTGCACTTCTATTTGCAAGAATGAACAATTTGAAACTTTTTGAAAAAGTTTTTTGTACAAAATTTCAAAAAGTCAGTTCAACGATTTATTTTGAAACCATTTCCTGTCCTTAAGTAAGTTTGGTATTTCACATTTTGTCAAAACGCTTTTTTATTTTGAAGGTAGCGCACTCACATTTTCATCAATTATTTCAAAGTGTGCGTTAGCTAAAACCAAAAATTGGTCATCATCGATTAGCTGTTTATTGAAAAAATGAAACTATTTTAAGAAATAACACAATTAATCGAGTTTGTAACGTTCTTATGTTTCTTTTCAGATCTACGCGGATGGCGACTTCCGCCATTTTGTGGACGGTCTGGACGAAGGTCGCTCCAACTGGATGCGCTACGTCAACCCGGCGCGCACGGCGGCCGAGCAGAACGCGGCGGCGTGCCAGGTGGGCTCCCAAGTTTACTTCTACACGGTCCGCCCGGTGCCCGCCGGCGCCGAGTTGCTGGTGTGGTACTGCCGCGACTACGCCCGACGACTGCGATACCCGCCTTCCGGGGAACTGGTGGTGCACAAACTCAGTAAGTACTTCCCACCCGCTCGTCATTGGATGGATGGTGACATTGAGATTTAAAAAAAATAATAATAATATCACCCAAAAAAAATTTATTCATTTTTTTCCCATGTCTAAATTGGTTGTAAATTGTAAAATAGCCTTTAAGATACAATAAGAACATTTATAATAGTATATTAACAGATTAGTCATTGAATAAAGACATTGAGATTTAAAAAACACGTAATTTTAAATTATCACAAAAATTTTATATTAATTTTTGTCTAAATTAGTTGTAAATTGTAAAAATAACATTTAAGATAAAATAAACAATAATCTTTTATAATAGCATATTAACAGATACAAATAATTATAATATTTTTTGAATTATCACAAAAAACATTTTAATTATTGTTTTCCACGTTTACATTTGTTGTAAATTTTGGATTAGCCTTTAAGATAAAATAATCTTTTATAATAGTATATTTTCATATTAAAAAGAGATTCGTCATTGGATGGTGACATTGAGATTTAAAAATAATAATAATATTTTTTTTAATTATTCCCCCAAAAATATTTTACTATATTTTTCCCTGTCGGAATTAGTTGTAAATTTTAAAATAGCCTTTAAGATAATTTTTTTTAAAAATCTTTTTATAATAGTATATTTTCATACTAAAAAAACAGATTAGAAAGAAAGACTACTTTGATTTCAATTAGTGTTGTATGTACTAAAAAGAGTTAAACACTCATCTACCGTATATAAACAAGTGTGTTTTTGTTTGTGTGTGTGTGTGTGTGTGTGTGTTTGTGCCCCCTGTTGAACTTCCTGTCTGAACTGCTGACAGATTGAAATCTCCAAAATGGCCGCCATGTTTGTTTAGCTTTAAGAGGAGGAGGAAGACTTGCTGATAACCTCCTTGTTTACTCACCGACGCCTCACTCACTCATTCATTCACTCGCTCACTCGCTCGCCCATTTGCGTGTACACACGTTGGTGCGTCACGCTTGAACCATGGCAGCCATCTTGCTCTCAAATAAATCATTGGACGGCCATAAGGCACCAATTAGGGCTAGCTTAATGCTATTAAACTCACTTAAATGTATTGTTTAACTCTTTAAATAATGTTGTGGGACTATTTGCAAGACAAATGTATCAAAATACACCAAAATGGTAGTTACATTTTGTTTTTAAGGATCAGATCTGTAACCAATAAATTGTGGTGCTCTTTTTGCTAGCTTAACGTACTTAGCTTAGCCTGTCACTGGGCCTCTCCATTTAAAGTAAC
This sequence comes from Stigmatopora nigra, assembly GCF_051989575.1. Lineage (NCBI taxonomy): Eukaryota > Metazoa > Chordata > Actinopteri > Syngnathiformes > Syngnathidae > Stigmatopora > Stigmatopora nigra. The sequence continues at coordinate 15,368,948 of NC_135514.1, read as the reverse complement.
CCACATTCTTTCCTCCCCACTCTCTCAGAACAATCACTGTTGGAGGCCAAGCAGCATCGTGCGTCGGATCCCTCGCCGTCGCCACCGCCATTGGCCACCGTCCCCGCCCCCCGACCCCCCAAACGGGAGCACAGCGTCCTCTCCATCCTCCGCGACGCCCCCAAAAGCGAGGCCACCCGCCCACGCTGCGCCTACAGCCCCGATCGACCCCTGTACCCGCGGGCGCTGTACCCGCCCTCGGCCCTCAGGGCCCACCCGGAGGATTTCCTCCCCACGGGCTACCCGCGTTCCCCCGGCGAGCGCTCCTCGGCCACGCCCAGCCCGGAGAGCAGCCCCAGGGGTAGCCCGTACGGACTGGCGCCCTTCCCCGGCTACTCGCCGCCGTCGGCCGGCGCGCTGTCGCCCTTCTACGCCCCGGGGGCGCCGTACTCCCGCTACCTCCTGCCGCATCACTACGCGCCCCCCGTCTACTCGGGGATGTACCCGCTCTACCTGCCGGCCCTCCTGCCCTCGGAGGCGGCCGGGCGCCGCTTCCTGGCGACGGAAGCCGGCCGACCGCCACCCGAGCTCCTCCCACCGGGCGCCGGCGCCGCTTTCTCGGCCGCCGCCGCCTCGCTCAAGGAGAGAGCGGCGGCGCGTAGGCCCTACGGCGCCCCCGCCGCGGCCGAGAGGGGGCAAGGCAAACGCTGCGACTCGGACGAGGAGGCGGAGCCGGCCAAGGGCAAGCGCGGCGTGGGCGCGGCGGGCTACAAGGCGCTGCCGTACCCCTTGAAGAAGCACAACGGGAAGATCAAGTACGAGTGTAACGTGTGCACCAAGACCTTCGGCCAGCTGTCCAATCTTAAGGTGAGGGGAATTGACGTGTGCTTTTAAAAAGGATTTACAAAAACTGAAATTGGATATAGTCTGGTGTCTGTCGAGATAAGCTCCGGCACCCTGCAAATCTAACAAAGGGGAAGCAATGTTAAAAAAAGGAAAGGATTAAATTGACTGATCAAAAAAATTGCAATTGTTGGCAGGCGACCAATCCAGGGTGTAGTTATTTTTCCCAGAATCTATCGAGATAGGCTCCAGCACCCCATGACATGAAGTGTTGTTGAAAATGAAGAAATGAATTGTACTGGCTTAAAAATAGGATATAACTGACAGGCGACCAGTCTAGGATGTTGTGCACCTTTTTCCAAGAGTCTGCCGGGATAGGCTCCGGCACCCCCGCAATCCTGACATTGTTGAAAATGAAGAAATTAATTGTACTCGCTTAAAAATAGGATAAAGTTGACAGGCCACCAGTCTAAGTTGTTGTGCGCCTTTTCCCTGATTCTGCCAGGATAGGCTCCGGCACCCCCGCGAACCTGCCAAGGAAAGGCAGTATTGAAAATTACTTTTTTATTATTTTTTTCTTTAAATTGAATGAGCAGTCCAAGAGTTGCGAAGTAGTTTCGAGCACAAGTTAAAATGCTAAGCTATTTTTTTTGTCGAGAAATCCGCCTCCTAATTTGACCCTGTGACCCACTTTCAGGTCCACCTCCGCGTCCACAGCGGCGAGCGACCCTTCAAATGTCAGACGTGCAACAAGGGCTTCACGCAGCTGGCCCACCTTCAGAAACACTACCTGGTCCACACGGGGGAGAAACCGCACGAGTGCCAGGTAACAACCGCCGCACTGGAAAAATGGTAATGGCAACCCAAAGTAGCCTCGGATGAGTCAGCAAAAACATGCGCTAACTTGAGGGCTTTCCGCATCTCGCGTTTCTGCGGAAAAATTTATTTTCACCAGAAATTTCCTCGGAAGATTCAATACAATTTTACTCCTTTTATATTACTTGTTTTCCCATCGTTTCGAAAGGGTTCGTACTGGGGGTTAGTATTAAGATTTAAGTAGAAGCCTCATCATATGACGATAACCCTTTGGAAGCAGTTCATTTTGCAAGTAGGGGTAGAGCACTGGTGTCAAAGTGGCGGCCCGCGGGCCAAATGTGGCACGCCGCATCACTTTGTGCGGCCCGAAAGAGTAAATGATGAGTGCCGACTTTCTGTTTTAGGATCAAATTGAAATGAAGAGTATAGATGTATAATATATTATTATATCCCCTTTTAAAATCAATCGTTGTCATTTTTTATCCATTTTTTAAAAGTTTTAGTTCAAAAATCATTCTGTAAAATCTAGAAATATATCTAAAAAAAGCTAAAATAAATATTCTTTTAGATCTATATAAAATGGAATATTCAGGGGTTTTAATCCAGTCCTTTTAATCCATAATTGTCATTTTTAATACATTTTTTCAGTATTTTTAGTTCAAAAATCATTTTGTCAAATCTAAAAATAAATTTAAAAAAAGCTAAAATAAACATTGTTTTAGATCTATAAAACAGAATATTCAACCCTTTTAATCCATAATTGTCATTTTTAATAGATTTTTTCAGTTTTTTGTTCATAAAACATTTAGTAAAATCTAATAATATATATAAAAAAACTCAAATAAACACAGTTTTAGATCTATAAAAAAAACAAAATATTCAAGTCTTATAATCCAGTTAATTTAATCAATTTTTAAAATAAAAAATCTAAATATTATATCTAAAATAGTCCGGCACACATGAAATCTTGTTGACGTTAAAGCGGCCCGCAAACCAACCCGAGTCGGACACCCTTGAGGCAGATACAGTAATTGTTGTTACATTTTTGCATTTCTTAACTTGAAATCTGATTGAATGTTTTTGTTGGTTGTGTCCAGGTGTGCCACAAGCGCTTCAGCAGCACCAGCAACCTGAAGACGCACCTGCGCCTTCACTCGGGGGAGAAACCCTACCACTGCAAACTCTGCCCAGCCAAGTTCACTCAATTCGTCCACCTCAAACTCCACAAGCGCCTGCACTCCCGCGAGCGTCCTCACAAATGCCCGCGTTGCCAGCGCCACTACATCCACCTGTGCAGCCTTCGCCTCCACCTCAAGGGCTACTGCCCCGCCTCCAGTGGCGGCGGGGGCATGGCCACGGCCGCCTCCCCCGACGAACTACGGCGCGCCAACGAGGAAATCGAACGCTTCGACCTGAGCGAGCACGCCGAGCAGCTGGAGCGACTCCGTGGCGGCGCCGAATTGGACGCCGTGTTGGAGAAGCAGGTCCTGGGCGCCTCCCGTCGCCACGCCTCGGTCATCAAAACGCGCCACGGGTTGTCCGTCAAGCAGGAGGCGGAGCCGTGAAGGGCCTGGGACCCGCCCCCTTTACTCAGGGCTGAAATTTGACAATCCAAAAAGGTCTTCATTTCCACGCCTCATCTTTTAATTTATTTCCAGAACATTCTTCAGGGCCGACCGGCCGCACCATTCCGCCGCCATTTGTCCCGGAAAGTCATTCGCCGCCAATGACGGCGATAAACGTCAAATTCCACATTTTTTTCAGTTCTTAATCAACGTATTGTGATTTTTTAAGTCACTATCGGACGCCAGAAGATCAAAATTCACCTTTTGGATCAAATACAAGTGGATGTTGAAACAGTTGAGCGCCCCCAGTGGTTGGGAGGGTGAATGACAAGGGGAAATGGCCCATTTTATTTAAAAAGCCTCTTCCTCCGTCAATGGCGGTCAATGATTGAAATTACAGGAACAAAGGGCAAGTGTGTGTGAGTGTGTGTGTTACAACAGTTACCTCAGAATTTGTGTGTGTGTGATGGGAAAAAAAGGCTAAAGACGGAACTTTTCTTTCTAATTTATTTGTTCTTTGGCTACTTAGGGAAGAAGAAATGGAAATGGAATGCGGCCGGTCAACATGTAGCACGTGTTTTTTTGTTGTTATTTTTATGGATGACGACTTACTTCCAAACCAAAGTTGACTTCCCCAAAAAGAAGGAAGAATGTGAGCAAGAGACTTGGAATGGACTTTTATTTATTTGTTCTTTTGTGTTTTTTTTACATTTTATTTTCATTTGGAAGGAAGGTGCACAGTTAAGTCAGCTGAGAAACCAAAATGGAACACATTTAAAAATTGCAGGAATTTATCAAAGGGAAGTTTGTTCCTTTTTTTTTACTCAAATGTTATCAATTCTGTGATTCCCAAGTTTATTTTTTTTTTTAATATTATGTGACACTCCAAACCAAAGTTGCAAATGTCCAAAGCTGGAAAAACTTTAACTTATTTTTTGTATTTTATTATTTTTTTGTCAATTTTGATGTCCATTTCATTTGAAATTTGCTTCTCTGTTTATTTTGTTCTTGATTAATTTTGAACAATTTATTTTCAGTCTTTAGTTTTACTTTTTAAAAAAACTTTTCCAATCAATTTTAATCTTAACATTAATTTTGTTTATCTCAAATTTTCATTTGTTTTGTTTAATTTAAAAATTTATTTTTTAAAATTTTTGTTATTTTAATTTTGATCCGATTTTTAAAAATGATAAATCCATCAAATTTGACAATTAGCTTTAAATTTTTTGATCCATTTCAATTTTGATTCTATTTAATTTCCCTTCTGATTTTATTTTTGATGAAATTTTATCATTCATTTAGATTTTCTTTATTTCAATGACTTTGAAATATTAGATTTTAATGCATTTTTTTAAAAAAAACATTTTTTTGTTCTCAAATTGTGAATAACAAACCAAAGTTTTGTGTGCTAGGAAGAATGTAAAAAAAAAAAAGAAAAATTTTGATGGACTCACCGTCCGCTGCCGCCGCCATTGACGGCGTTCGATCCCCAGGCCCCGCCCACTCTGACCAAAAAGCATCTCGTCCGTCGTTGTTGTAGCTTTAACTCCACCCACGAGTGGCGTGCGTCTGTGTTTACAAATTGTTTTATTTATGTGCAAATAAATGTCCAAATGTGTAAATTATCAGGAGAATTATTATAAATGTTCACTGCTTTTAATCCAAACGCTGGCCTCGTCTTATTTATGTCTTTCTTTTTAAATTGGGAAATGAAAACAGGGACAAACTCAATGAACAATGTGCAATAACCTGCTAAAACTTTGCTTTTCCTCTCATTATAGGTGCTACTCAAGATATGAGATCTGATGTCCTACTTGGCCTAATGGCGGCATACTACTCTGAAAAACTTGAAGTGAAGCAGGGTTGCCAGGTAAGTATTGTGATGGGAGACTGACCACCTGACTAACAATACTAACTTACTCTTATGTTACCAAGTGTGACACTTAGCCTGTAAGAAGCAGTCACATCTATCACACTACTTCTATTGGAGGTTTGTGTCCTAAAAATCACTTTTTTTTGTAAAAACTGACTGGGATTTGAACCCAGAATCCTAACTCTCAGAGTCTAATGCTCTAACCACTCAGCCAGTGAAGCTTACAATAGTTCAAGTTAAAAACAAATGAATTGACATGTGTTTAAAGCCCATCAAGTTTAATGTACATTGTACAAAAAAAGTTTTCTTTACACAAAAAGTTACTTTTTGTGTCAAAAAACTACAATATAACTCAAAACTGACAAGCTCAAAAATACATGTCATTTTTTTTTTTTTACTATTAACCTTGTAGCCTCTACTGGCTGAGTGGTTAGAGCATTAGCCTCTGAAGGCTAGGGTTGTGGGTTCGAATCCTGGTCTATCACTTGAAATAAAAATCTTGATTCACACCCACTGGAGATGTGAGGGCACCATGTTTTTGGTCCCTTTTGATCCCAAGATACCCCAAGACACCAAAACAATCACTAGTCCCCTCCCGCCTCCGGCGGGAGGGGACATTAAGACACTTGGTCCCCTCCCGCCTTCGGCGGGAGGGGACCTTGAGACACTTGGTACCCTCCCGCCGAAGGCGGGAGGGTACCTTGAGATACCTGGTCCACCCCCCGCCGAAGGCGGGGGGTGGACCAGGTATCTTTGGTGGGGGTGGACCCCGACACACTTGTTCCACCCACAACACCTTTGGCAGGGTGGGAAGCAAGATTTTTGTTTCCGGTCTTGACCGGGATTTGAACCCAGCACCCTGGTTGTCAAAGGCTGGTGCTCTAACCGCTCAGCCGGCGGAGCCCCTAATAGTTTTACTAAAAAAAAAAAATTTGACATGGGTTTTGGGCACGAAGAGATAAACAATAAGGCATACTGAACAGGGATTTGAACCCACGCAGATAGAGCGCCATGCTCTCGAGAGTGACGTTCTAAGCAGTTAGGCCACGACCCTGCAATTGATGTAATGTGAATGATAGATGTGACTGCTTCTCATAGGCTAAGTGTCACACTTGGTAACATAAGAGTTAGTTAGTATTGTTGGTCTCCCATTCAAATACTAACCTGGCAACCCTGCTTCACTTCAAAGTTTTTCAGGGTAGTATTCCATTAGGTCAAGTAGGACATCAGATCCCGTATTTTGAGTAGCACTTCTAATTTGAGCAAAAGCAAAGTTTTAGCAGAAAATTGCACATTGTTCATTGAGTATTTTCACATAAGAACAAACCTTTGACCTCATCATCCAAAATGTCATGACCTGTTGAAAATAATCTCATCCAATCATATCCTTCCAATTGAACAACAATCCCAATTTTCATTCTTAACTTCTTTTTAAGACCTTTGACCTCATGATGCTAAAATATCTTTAAATTCATATTCCAAACATATCCTGCAAAGTTGATCATAATCAATTATTTATTGCAAAACACACATTTAGATATATAAATATCTTTATGTGGCGGCCCAGTGGGTGAGTGGTTAGTACATATGCCTCACAACGGGGGACCTGGGTTCAAATCCTGGTCAGCCCCTGCATGTTCTCCCTGGGCTTGTGTAGGTTTCCTCCCACATTCCAAAAAACATACATAGTATATTGATTGGACACTTCTAATTGCCCTTAGCTAGGAATATTTTGCTTTGCGATTGGCAGGTTTTCCCGGGCCGCACAAAATGATGCAGCGGGCCACATTTGGCCCCCGTGCCGCCACTTTGACACCTGTGTTTTAGGTGATTTCCCTTTCACGACTCAAACCGGTCCGTCGCCCTACAAAGAGTTAACTCCCGTCCGTCTGACAGTTGGAAAACAACATCAAATGAAACTAACTGGAAGACGGCGTGTTAGCGCACGTAGCATAGCGCTCGTTCGCGGGAAAAACAAAACAAGTTCTCTTTCCGGGGTGAACCAACTCTTCATTCCCAGACAGCCGCACACGCACAAAGCTGTTATTAGTGTTGTGTACAGACTAGAACACAGATGTCCAAGTGGCGGCCCGGGGGCCAAATCTGGCCCGCCGCATCATTTTGTGCGGCCCGGGAAAGTCAATCGTGGGTGCCGACTTTTTCTTTAGTTCAAATTAAAGTGAGAGATATAAATGGACATTTAATTTCCTGATTTTTCCTCTTTTAAATCAATAATTGTCATTTTTTAATCTATTTTTTCTGTTATTAGTTAAAAATCATTTTGTAAAATCTAAAAATATATTTAAAAAAGCTAAAATAAACATTGTTTTACATTGATAAAAAATGGACTCGGGTTTGTTCGCGGGCTGCTTTAATGTCAACTTGATTTGATGTGGGTTGGATCATTTTAGATATAATATTTCGATTTTTTTTTTAGAAATTGATTAAAATAACGATTAAAATTCCTGAATATTGCTTTTATAGATCTTAAACAATGTTTATTGTAGCTTTTTTGATATTTTTAGATTTTACAAAATGATTTTCGAACTAAAAACAGAAAAAAATGATTAAAAAATGACAATTATTGGTTTAAAAGGGGGAGAAATATCAGGAAATGTAATATACATCTATACTATCATTTTAATTTGATCCTATAACAGAAATTCTGCACTCAATTTACTTTTTTGGGCCGCACAAAATTATGCGGCGGGACACATTTGGCCCCCGGGCCGCCACTTGGACACCTGTAGCTTTGCACCACGAAATCCAGGCGACTAGTCTTTTTAAAGAAAGTCGTTTGACGGATTGGACAAATGTGGAGAGCAGAAGACAAAAACGTATGTGTCCTTTAGCAACCATTTTTTTGTGTAGGTCGAATTCGAGCAAGGCGCACACGCACGCACACACCTGCAGGGGGGCCATAACCGCCGCCTGTAATTATCAACACACTCATGAAAGTGTAGCCAATCCGCCGGAGGCGGCGGTGACAAGACACTTTAGTGGTCTCATTAGTAGGGTTGGGGGGGTACATATGAGCGCCAAGGGGCGGGGCTGGGATGGCAGAGTGGCTCATTAAAGCCGGCAGATCAAGGCAGAGGAGGGACAGTCGGCAGAACAAAAACAAAAGAAGATGAAGAAGAAGACGATCCAAAGACGTTTAACCAGAAATGGTCCCAAAAATGAAAAGAATTGTTTACAGACAAGACAATTTAGACTGCTAGCCAGCTAGCTTATCATGCATGTTTTTAGAATGTGGGACCATTCAAGCTAATGCATTTTAGACTGTTAGCCTGCTAGCCTAGCATGCCTGTTTTTTGGGATGTGAGACAAGCATTCGCACTAACCCATTTTAGACTGTTAGCCTGCTAGCCCAGCATGCATGTTTTTGGGGAGTTGGACTAGACTAGCATTCAAGCTAACGCATTTAGACTGCTAGTCAGCTAGCCTAGCATGACGTTTTTTGGTATATGTGACTAGCATTCGCGCTAACGCATTTTAGACTGTCAGCCAGCTAGCCTAGCACGCAATTTTTGGGCGGTGGGACAAGCATTCATGCTAACACAATTGAGACTGTTAGCTAGCTAGCCTAGCATGCATGTTTTAGGGATGTGGGAGGACCCACGGAAGTCTGGGGAGAACATGATTGACACCTTGAAGTATTCCTCCATTTATTGTCACGCTGTCCTATTCGGTAGTTCGCAAAAAATGGCGACGGTGGGATTTGGGCAAAGGCTTGACCGACCTGCTGAAAATGGCGTCGCATCGGGTCCAATGGGGGTTGTTTTTGTTTCAAGTCAGTCGGAGGGCGCCGGCAGCACGCAGATGTGCAGGAAGTTGTCCGGGTGGCTCAGGTGCTCGCTCAGCCACTGCAACGGCGTCTCCAGCAGAGGTTCGATGCCGTGGATCAGCACCTGGTAGCGATCGCCCGTTTCGCCTAAAGCACACACACAAAATGTGGTGGTCAGAAAAAGGCGCTTATTTTGCCACAAAAAAAGAAAATTGGGGGTATTATGAAGTAGAATTATTTTTATTCCATTTGATAAAAAAGAATTATTTCAAAAAAGAAAATTGGGGGTATTATGAAGTAGAATTATTTTTATTCCATTTGATAAAAAAGAATTATTTCATTATTATTATTACGTTTTTTTTAGGTTTTATTTTCATTTTTAGCTGTACTGTTTGAATTAGGGCAGGATTATTAAAAAAGATGATTATTAAAGAGGAAAACAGAAAAATCAATTTTTTGGCTAAAAAAACATTTTTGGGCATTTTTGGGGCTAAAACAACATATTTTTTTGGCAATTTTTTTTGGCTAAAACAACATATTTTTTGGGCTAAAACAACATATTTTTCTGGCTAAAACAACATATTTTTTGGCTAAAACTACATTTTTTGGGCTAAAACAACATATTTTTTGTTTAAAACAAAAAATTTTTTTTGGCTAGAACAACATATTTTTTGGCTAAAACAACATTTTTTTGGCTAAAACAACATTTTTTGGGCTATAACAACATATATTTTGGCTAAAAAAACATTTTTTATTGCTTAAAACAACAACAACAATTATTTTAACAACTTTTGAAGCAACTTTCTGGCAAAAACTATAAAGAAATTCCCTTTAAAAAACAGTAGGAAAACAATAATTAAAAACGGCTAAGATATTTGTAATAATAATAATAATAATTATAAAAAAGTAGAAAGGGTCCATTCTTGTCAAAGCCTATTATGGCCCGACCTTAGACACAACACAGGCTTGCCTCCCATTTGATGTCGGCGACATCAAAGAGAAGCCGAGACCCCCACGTTGGGGGTTTGGGGCGCTCCAACAATGGCCGCCGCCGCCGCCGCCAACACGCTAGCCGCTCGGCCTAATCCAAACAGCGGCGCTATCTGCCATGGGAGGGGGGCCGCCAGGGGACACTTTCACCTTGATCACAAGACCCGGAGAGTCCCCCTCAAAGACATCAAAGGGCGGGACACACCTGAGCGACGCCTCCTTCAAAAGCGATGTTCGCGGAGGTCCCGGATCGCATCTTTAACATCTGAGCCACTCGGGAGGAAACCAGATCGACATCGGGAGAGGGGGGAGGGTGTCCAAGTCATATTTGGCGCCGGTGCTAAATTAGCCTAGCATGCAGGTTTTTTGGGGGATGCGGGAGGACACCAGAGTACATGGAGAAAACCCACACAAACTCCACTGTGAGGAGCGACCTAAGATCGAACCCTCGACCCCAAAATTTCGAGTGTGTAAGTGTTAACCACTCTTCCACCGAGTCACCAGTTCAAATTGATGGATTTACCGTATTTTCTCGCATATAAGCCGGATTTGTAACAAAAATATGATGACTAAATGAAAGGTACGGCTTGTAAGTGCAAAAGACTTGCTTTACTGTTTTTCACAATGGATGTCGGCAAAGTTACATCTACTATTTGTTGGTTATTTTCTGTTTTGCAGTAAGAAAACAACCATTGCTAACTTGCTTATGATGTTGACTCTAATCATGTGCATTTGATTCAAACAGTATCACAGAAATACTTGAAAAAAGTGAAAATTGTGAATCAGGGGGCGGCGTATACGCGGGAAATTGTCAAATCCAACCATTATAAGGGCATTTTAAACATACGGCTTATAAGTGGGGCGGCTTATATGCAAGAAATTGTCGAATTCAACCATTTTAAAGGTATGGCTTATACATGGGTCGGCTTATATGCGAGTAAATACGGTATGCTTTTAGTGAATTTCCTTTATTTACTACGGGCCAATAAAAAGCAGGCAGCGGGAAGTAAAACGGCGACCGACTGAAAGTGAAAGAGATGGGCGGGGCGGAGTGAGGGGCGGGGCGTTTGTTTGGGTGTGAGTGGCGTCTACAGGTGAGTCTCATGCGGGTCGTGTGTCCCGCCAATCTATTGTGTGCTTATCTACTTCCCCTCCTGAGTGTGTTTAGACTGCCGCTGTTTCCTGTCATCTCCACTTGGGCCACACACACACACATTTAAAAACACACACACACACACAGACATCAAAACGCTGGTCCATCTGCATTTCCTCATTATTTACACGAGACAGATGCGTTGCGTTCTCATAAAGTGCACATTTGTGCCGTCTTTGGCATTCCAAGTCTGCGTTGAAGCGCTGTTTTGAGCTCCTAATATGAACGTTTTATGGGGGAGGCGAGAGGGACAGACTGCGGCGCCCCAGGCGCTCCCAAAAAAATGGACTGTTTTTATCTTGGCCAAAGAGCAAGGGGTCGGACCATTTTAGATATAATATTTAGATTTTTTTTTTAATAAATGGATTAAAAGAACTAGATTAAAAGCCCTGAATATTCAGTTTTTTAGATCTAAAACTATGTTTATTTTAAATATATTTTTAGATTTTACTAACTGATTTTTGAACTAAAAACACAGAAAAAATTGATTAAAAAATGAGAAACACAAAGTCTTTCCCGGGCCACACAAAATGAGGCGGCGGGCCAGATTTGGTCCCCGGGCCGCCACTTTGACAGCCGTGTCGTAGAGTCATTTTCTAGGGACTAAAAAACACTGGAGTGAAAGGAATATTTACGTACCGTCATGGGGTAACGCTTTGGGGTACGTCTCTTTAAGGAGGTCGCCAAGTGTGTGGACGTTGCCTTCAGGGGAAACGGGACGGAAGAGTTTCTGGATGAAGGGCCGGTCGCTCATTGACTGTTGGAAAAAAAAAATAGATTCATTTAAAAAAAACAATTATTAAACAACAGTGGTCGAGGAGAACATTCCATGTGTGGGCAAGTTAAATTAGTTCATCAAAAAAAATTACATTGTGCATTATTAAAATCAAAAAATATATTAAAAAACCTAAACTCAATATTGTTTCAGATCTATAAAAAACGGAATATTCAGGGCTTTTAATCCAGTTCTTCTAATACATGATTTTAATTTTTTAGTATTTATCTTCTGTGTTTTCAGTTAAAAAATATTTTGTAAAATCTAAAAAATATTAAAAGCTAAATTAAACAGTTTTAGATTTATAAAAAATCGAAATATTCAAGGCTTTTAATCCAGTTTTGTTAATCTATTTTTTTTTAAAAATCTAAATATTACATCTATAAAATGATCGGGCACATATATAATGCGTTTTTAGTTCAGTTGGATTTGACTTATAGTCTGGAAAATATGGCAATGATCTTTCTTTAAATTGGCGACCAATCCAAGTTGGACGCGACGTCTCCCTAGAAGTCAACTGGGGTAGAATTTAATTGCGTGATCGGATAGTTTAGCCCGAGACGTCAATCTAAAAGTGATTAATGACACCCGTCCATTGTCACGGTGGCTTCGGCGTTGGCTCGACGGCACCCTGTCGACACCCAAACCCAGGTGTCAAACGAGAACCCGGGTGATACGCGATAGCCACTAATCGGGAGAGCGCTGAAAAGGAAACCAGTGCGCGACAGGCCGGCTCCGGTGTCGGCACGGTAACGGCACACCGTCCATCGCTGGGCGAAGGTGGCCGAGTTGGCGTGGGAGGCGTTGGAACCCGCGGTCGGGTTTCACACAAACGTTGAGTCATGCACGACAGTGCTGAGGCAGGACATGTAGTAATTGAAATATCCAGGTAGAAATTAAAAAAATCGCATTCAAATCAGGCGAGTGGGTCAAGTGGGGCTCGCAGCTTTGGGGTCCTGGGTTCAAATCCAGGGTGGTCTACATTTGTGGAGTTTGGACTGTGTGGGTTTTCTCCGGGTACTCCAGTTTCCATGCTAGGTTAGCTGGCTAACAGTCTAAAATCAAGGTTTTTTTTTTTAGATTTTACATAATGATTTTTGACTGAAAACACAGAAGAAATAAGATTTAAAAAGGGGAAATCAGGTAACTTAATATACATCCAAACCCTACATTTGAATTTGATCCTAAACCACATAGTCGGCACTCGTGATTGACTTTTCCGGGCCACAAAAATATGAGCCCTAACTCCTAACCCTAATCCTAACCCTAACCCTAAACCTAACCTTAACCCTAGCCCAAATATGAGCCCTAACTCCTAACCCTAATCCTAACCCTAAACCTAACCTTAACCCGATGCCAAATATGAGCCCTAACTCCTAACCCTAATGCAAATATGAGCCCTAACTCCTAACCCTAACCCTAACCCTAACTCAAATGAGCCCTAACTCAAATATGAGCCCTAACTCCTAACCTTAACCCTAACCCTAGCCCAAACTCCTGACCCTAACCCTAACCTCTAACCATTTTGTATTTAAACACACCCTAACCATAACCCCTAACCTTAACCTCAACCCTAACCCCAACCATTTTGAATTTAAATACACCCTAACCCTAACCATTTTGTATTTAAACACACCCTACCCCTAGCCCCTTTTTGGCCACATTTGGCCCCCGGGCCACCACTTTGACACCGGTCCTCTAAACTGGGATGAACTCCAGCACCCCTACTACTCAAGTGAGGGTAAAGCAGTCCAGTAAATGCAAGCTAGCAGGCTAGCAGGGAGAGTTTGCTAAGTGACAGCGACGTGGATCCCATTTTTTTCAAAGGTGGCGAGTCATCATCAATAATAAAAGCACGGGACGGACGGGTGGCTATTGTTTTTTTTTTTCCAGGTGACAAAGACACTTTCTTTTGAGGCGCCGTGACACCTTAGCCGTCGGAACGGCGCCGCGCTCTCACTGGATGAAAAGAGCGGCCGCAACTCAACACGTCGGCTAATTGACGGGCGACGCCATTCAATCGGGCTAAGTGACGGCCCTAAGAATGGCGGACGTCATGTTTTCTTTCCACTCTTCAGCGTCTCCATTTGGCAATTAAAATTCAATCTGCTCGTTCGTCTTTCAACTTTTGGGAATGTTCCAATATTTTAATATTTCAACGCTCAACGCAAGAAAAAATGGGCGTAACTGTCAATAAAATGAAACCTGAAAGCTAACAGTGATGAAATATTAGCATGGAAAAGGCTTAAATATGACAAAAAATAATTAATTATCTTCTGAAACACTTATCTTCACAAGGGGGTGCCGGAGCCTATGCTAGCCAACTATGGGTGCCATACCCTGATTCAGCAGCTAGCCAATAACAGGCCAGAAGAAAACAAAGGACAACCAATCATAGCAAAGAGCAATTTAGAGTGTTAGCTAGCTAGCCTAGCATTCATATTTTTTAAGGGAGGGACTTGGAGAAAACCCACACAAGGCTAGAGAGATCATGCTAACTACAAACGACAGTGAGGACCCACCTGGGATCGAACCCTGAACCCGAAAACTGTGAGCCGACACACTATCCACTCATCCACCGCGCCAATTTCCCAAAAATTACCATTTCCTTTAAATCCCCTATTTTCGAATAGAATTTTAAAAATATACATTGGAAAACACATCTTTAAAAAAAGATGATACACTAATAAGTAGTCCTTAAACAAAAGTGACTTCTAAAAAAATAAATTTAAGATATAATATTTAGATTTTTTTTAAAATAAATGGAATAAAAGAACTGGATTAAAAATATTCAATTTTTTATAGATCTAAAACAATGTATATTTTAGCTTTTTTTAATATATATTTTTAGATTTTACTAAATGATTTTTGAACTAAAAACACAGAAAATGGTTAAAAAATGACAATTATTGATTTAAAAGGGCGAAAAATCATGAAATGTAATATCCATCTATACTTTTTATTTGAATTTGATCCTAAAACAGAAAGTTTTATGTCCATTTTGCTCTATAAAAATCATGATATCATTTTACAGTGTATTGTTGAGATGAACCCGTACCAAAATGACACTGCAAAAAATATCCAATCCGGTCACATGACCACATTTTGGCACGCCAACGACTTTTTTGGGCGTCCGCCATCCTTCCATAAAATTTCGCCCGATTTCTGGAAAGGCGCAATTATCCGGAATTTTCCGCCAAACAACAAATGGTAGCGATACGACCTGCCCGTCAGGTACGCCTCTGCGTTTCTGCCGCATGACTCAGCATTTTGTCAGCCGTTTTTTCTCACAGGAATGCGCTTTAATTGCCTCTAAAATATCCGGTGGCGACCGGCCGAGGGGGCGGCGGGGGCCGTCCGTCGCTGGCGTGACGGCGACGCCGCCGATTACGACACGGGAAAACGCGTGGAACGCTCAAGATGGGTCGCGGGAACGTCACGAGGCCTCTTACTGTAAATAGCGTGGACAAGCTTGGACGTGTTGAAATCCGTCCCACGGCTAACAGGAATAGGACGTGCGTTTATTTTGGGTTTCCACATAATTAATTCCATGTCTGGGCCGTATTGCGTTCATCCCGTCAAACGCATTTACAGATGCTTATCGGCCAACTGGCGTCGGTTCAATTCCTCAATGAATGCAACACAACCTGAATCACGCGCATTATTTAGAGTGTGTCAAATTGGTGGCCCGGGGGCCAAATGTGGTCCGCCGGATCCTTTTGTGCGGCCCGGGAAAGTAAATCACGACTTTCTGTTTTGGGATCAAATTAAAATGAAGAGTATAGATGGATATTAAATTTCCTGATTTTCCCCCTTTTAAATCAATGATTGTCATTTTTTAATCCATTTTTTCTGTTTTTAGTTCAAAAATCATTTTGTAAAATCTAAAAATATATTTAAAAAAAGCTAAAATAAACATTGTTTTAGATCTATAAAAACTGAATATTCTGGGCTTTTAATCCATTTATAAATTAAAAAATAAATATAAATATATCAAAAAAATGGTCCAGCCCACATAAAATCGATTTGACGTTAATGCGGCCCGCGAACCAAGAGTCTGACCCTCTTGAACTATGTATAACACTCAATAACGGGACTTTAGGTGAGAAACAGCGCCCTCTGCCATTAAAACATGAATACTACATGCCCAGAAGACTTGCTATACACTTTTTAAATGACAATTATTGATTTAAAAGGGGGGCAAAAAATCATGAAATGTAATATACATCTATACTCTTCATTTGAATTTGATACTAAAACAAAAAAATCATGATTGACTTTCCCGGGCCGCACAAAATGATGCGGCGAGCCACATTTGGCCCCCGAGCCGCCACTTTGACACCAATAGTCTAGACTTTCCTAACTAAAAACTTCTTTTATCACGAACCCAAACTCCAAAATGGCCTAATAATTAAATAAAACCCTCTCCCATAAACACATTTTTGCAAAAAAAAAAATCTAAGAATAAACCTTGACAGTTTTCTGGACTCAAACGACTAAATATTTACAATCCTTCCCCCGTTTCCGTCTGGCGACCGTTCAAATGCGGACGTGCCGTGACGGGACGCCAGCGTGGAGAAAGTGAACGCGGAACAAAGGCACGTCGGAGCCTCAGAAGTGGCGGCCGATGGCGTTTTTGTCGGATTTGGGCAACATGTGCTCGGCGTGCGCCTTCAAAAAGACGATGGCGCACTTTAGTGTAAATAACATGTGCTGCCTTTCATGCCGGCGGAATTAATGACAACGGCCAGTCCAAATAACAGAGGGCTGCCTCGCTTCCGTCTGGCCCGCAGCCGTGTGGCGTCGGCGTTCGTCACCACCATAAATCTCGCCGTTTGAACCGCCATTCACGACTAACGTACTTCTAATGTCGGTAGACGTCCAATCCCTTTAAAAGGGAAGCCTGGCATTGTCGTTTTTTAACGTTTGTGGGAGATAATATAAGTTTTAGAATGATGATGTTTTTATTGTTTTCTTTGATGGCTGTGAAGATGTCATTTGTGGGCGGAGTTTTAAAAATAAGAGTTTTTAAATGACAGTACAAATAAAGGTTATTTAAAGTAGTGTTATAGCTCTACTTAAAAATGTGTCCATGTTGGAATTTTTCAGGTTACAAAAAAGTCAATATGTTTCCTATATGCGTGGTTTTATTTTGAAATTTTCTGCTTCTTGCTTGACAATTTCACTATATTCTACTGTACATGTGTCAAAGTGGTGGCCCGGGGGCCAAATCTGGCCCGCCGCATAATTTTTTTGTGGCCCAAGTAAGTGGGTGCCGACTTTCTGTTTTAGGATCAAATTCAAATGAAGAGTATAATTGTATTTGTATCTGTTTTCCCCCTTTTAAATCAATAATTGTCATTTTTGAATCCATTTTTCTGTGTTTTTAGTTCAAAAATCATTTTGTAAAATCTAAAAATATATTTAAAAAAAGCTAAAATAAACATTGTTTTAGATCTATAAAAAACGGAATATTCAGGGCTTTAATCCACTTCTTTTTTTATCCATTTATATATAAAAAAAATCTAAATATTATATCTAAAACCCTTGATAGTCATTTTCAAAAGATTTATAAGCCTAGTGGGCTGCCAGGTTTGTAAACCTACATACGTATACACAATAAATTATTGTTATTTAGGCTCAATCACTGTTAGTAATATATCCATTTAGCCAGTTATTTACAATTTTACTATTATCACTGTAACATTTAATATCAATTTTTAATCATTTTTTTGTGTGATTTATGGCTCGCAAAATATGGTAAATTGTAGAAAAAAATAGTGATTTATTGATGATGATAAACGTCCACTCATGATTTATCGCTAGTAAACATTAGTTTATAAATTTTAAAAAAAAGATAATTTCATCTGCTGCCAACTCTCCCACTTCAAATCGATTGGACCTCATTCACCATCAGCGGCAAATAACAAGTTAAATCCATAAATCAAAACCTCACCAGTCACCTGAGAGCAATTATTATCTAAAAAAACATGTCTGTTTTTGAAAAACAACAAAAAAAAAAAACATCTTTTGCTTTTACGCTAATTAGCCTGTAAATATTTAGCGTGTGTTCTCCCAAACAACGGAAAGTTTGGACTTTTTTATTTATTTCTTCATTTTTTTTTACGGCGACGACAAGTGCACTGTCTGAGTGGGCGTGTCCTTAAAGGGGGGGAGGGGGGCTTAAAAGGACTTTGTTTTTTACGGCCTGGGGCAAGAATGTTTGTCTAAAGTGCATTAAGAGACTTTATGGCACACGAGATGAGAGAATAAAGACGGAGACGTCGTGACACGCCGGACGGACCATCAATCATCACCGCCGACCACCACAACAACAAAGCGTCGCACGCGCAACTCCTCGCTGACAGCGTTTATATTTTTTTGTTTTTAAGCTCGTGGTCTCGCAGCATGAGAGGCGGGGGATGGGGGGTGGGGGGGGCTTCTTTTCCATACGCAATCTGGTTCGCATTTCTGGCTACGATCGGTCGTGACTGTCTGACGACCGCTCGGCGTGAGGACGATTTCGGATAGAGTTACACAAAGAAAGAAGAAGTTGGTGAAAAAAATAAATAAAAACATCTTTAAAGGAGGGGGAAAGGGGACTTTCACTTGGATTGGTTTTCGTTATGACTTTTTTGTTTGATGAATACTGTGTTTACTCGCATATTAGTTTCATTTGCATATAAGCTGGAGCCTTAAAATGGTTGAATTTGACAATTTCTCGCATATAAGCCGCATCTGCATATAAGCTGGACGCTTAAAATGGTAGGATTTGACAATTTTTCGCATATAAGCCGCATTTGTGTAAAAACCGGACCCTTAAAATAGTCATCAAATAGTTGAGTTTGACAATTTCTATATATAAAAATATTCTTATATATTTTTAGATTTTGCAAGATGATTTTTGACCTAAAAACACAGAAAAATTGACTAAAGAAATTTAAATTATTGATTTAAAAAGTGGGAAAATCATGAAATTTAATATACATCTATACTCTATTTTAACTTGATCCTAAAACAGAGAGTATAAAAATATTTTTATATATTTTTAGATTTTGAAAGATGATTTTTGAACTAAAAACAGAAAAAAATGATTAAAAAAATATTATTATTGATTTAAAAGGCAGAAATCATGAAATTTAATATACATCTATACTCTATTATAATTTGATCCTAAAACAGAGAGTATAAAATATTTTTATATAATTTTAGATTTTGAAAGATGATTTTTGAACTAAAAACTGAAAAAAATGATTAAAAAATATTATTATTGATTTAAAAGGCAGAAATCAGGAAATTTAATATACATCTATACTCTATTTTAATTTGATCCTAAAACAGAGAGTCGCCACTCATGATTTTCTCTCTCGGGCCGCACACAATGATGCAGCGGGCCACATTTGGCCCCCGGGCCGCCACTTTGACACCATGTTATAAGGTGTTGCCTGCATGTAGAAAATTTCATAAAGAAAGTCAGGTGAGCAGTACAGCTCAGTCATCGCTTTTTTAAGCGACAAATATGTGAGAAAATACGGTATATTTTTTGGGTGTACAGTCAGACCTGTAATTTGTTCCATTGGTTCTCAGGTTTCATTTTCGCCATGTCATGTTTTCCGGTCATGAGGTCGGCTTATTCGTCATTTAGGGACTTTTCACCTGAGTCAGGAACCCAAGTGCGGAGGCGGCAGTGGATTTACGGCCTGGAAAGAAGCTCCTCACTTAATAGAAACCAACTTGTGTTTTTTCAAGGCGGCGATGGGGCTTTTTTTACGACAGCGTCGGAAACAAAGGGGCCGTGTTTGTCGTTTGTCATCGGAGGAAGTCACGCCCGCCCGCCCGCCTTGCACAAGAGGATACGTGTTTAAAAACCTATGCCAAAAAAGATGTGTTGCTCATATGTAAAGAAAGGGGAGTGTTTAACCTGTGATGAAACTGACACACATGCTTTTAATTGGCTCTCTGGCGCCATCTAGGGAGGGGATGTCCAAACTCTTTCAATAGAAAAATTATAATAATAATAATTTAATTAATAATGATTTTTTTTGGAATATTTGGACTATTTAAAAAGACGTTAAAATTAAGTTTATTTGTTTATTATGTTGAGTTAACCACTGAACTAATGGTAAAGCACTGTTTGGGTGACTGGCTTTTAGATATAATATTTATGTTTTTTTTAATAAATGGATTAAAATCCCTGAATATTCATTTTTTATGGATTTAAAGCAATGTTTATTTGAGCTTTTTTAAAATATATTTTTAGATTTTACAAAATGATTTTTGAATTTAAAAACAGAAAAAAATGATTAGAAAATGACAATTATTGATTTAAAAGGGGGAAAATAAGGACATTTTATATACATCATCATCTAGCATTTTAATTTGATCCTAAAACAGAAAGTCAGCACTTATGATTGACTTTACCGGGCCGCACGAAATGATGCGGCGGGCCAGATTTGGCCCCCAGACCACCACTTTGACACCTGTGATTTAGTGTTGAAGCTGAGAAGCGCAACAAACTGAATTTAAGCTTATTCTGTGGGCCATTTTTGTTATTTTTCCTCTCTATAGCATTTATATTCTTTTTTTTACGTCAAAAAGCATTTTTTGAAGTAGTTACTGACCTGGTATATCCTAAAGGGGATGTATCGAAAGCCCGCCTCCTCTGTGGGATACTCCATCAGTTTCCTGTTCATGGCCCAGAATTGCTCAAATTTATCTGATGGGAGAAAAACATAATCAATTTGGGCATTTATGGGAGGAAATTCAAGTTCCTCACCGTTTTGCAGACCCATCCAAAGCTGCTTGTGGTCCTTCTTCTGCATGTCGTTGACAACTTGGCTCTTGTGTTTGAGGGCGTCGGCCTCTTTGATGCCGGACATAAAGTGGGCCTCCACAATTGAGCTGGATGAGCAGTGGAGTAGGTCTTGGCTAGGAAAGTTCTGAAAATGTGAAAGGGGGGTCAGGTGGTTGTGGAAATATCACAACTGAAAAATTAATTGGATGATTTAAAGACTTTACCTTAAAGTGCACCGTGATGCTCCAAGGCAAGACAGAGTTGGCGGCGTGGAGGTCAAACAGAACTCCGATTGGATAATGCCTGGAATAAGAAACAAAATTAGGCTTTTTTTCGAGACTAATACATCTACTTTTACGGAATTATTAGCATTTACTGCAACTACTGAGACTAATATGTACTTAAGCATTGTTTGACTATACTGCCGCCCTGTGGACAAAAGTGGTATTTAAAACAGGTCCCGTGACAGATTGATTTGCCCCTTTTAAATCAATATTTTCAATTTTTTTCTGTGTTTTAGTTCAAAAATAATTTTGTAAAATCTAAAAAATATATAAAAATATTTTATGTTTTCCAATTAAATATGGAACATAAAGAAAAAATTGGTTTCCTTTTGAAATCCATTAAAAGAGATTTTCCCTTACTAAGAAAAAAAGCTCAGATAAACATTGTGTTAGTAGTACTATAAAAAACGGAATACTCAAGGTTTTTGATCCAGTTCTTTTAATCAATTTATTTTAAAAAAATCTAAATATTATATCGTATTATACCCTTGCCTTACCATTTGAGTGGCGTCCCTTCATATTCGAACCACATCTCGCTTGCGTCCTCGGCCCGCATCACTTTGAGGAAGTGCTTCTTCACTTTGTCGGTAACTAGCGTCAGGTAACTGACCCTTGGCAACAGCAGCTGTGGGAACACACGTGATGATTCATTTATCTGAATTGACCTTAGATGACGTCAAGTGATCAATGTAGGACGTACGTAATAAGGCTCAGCTTCCCTCTCCGTCACTTCGTCCTGATTGAGGGTGAAGCAAGCGGGTATGCGGCCGAACCAGACGTCTCTTAGCACGTCTTTGTCATCTGCCATGTTGCTGCTGATCCTCTCGCCTCTCCCAGTGGCTCATAAAGACTGGACGACTCTCCGGGTGAAGTCGGACATCCAGCAGTACGCAGATTCCTGATGGAAATAACACAGAGAAGCACATTAAGAACTATTAAAAGAGTAGTACTCTTCGTGAACATCTTCTAGAGCAGGGGTTGCCAAATCCGTTCCTAGAAGGTCATTTATCCAGTCCTTTTTCCAGATCCTCCTCCTCTAGCACCCCTGAATCAAATGATCAACTCATTTGCAAGCTTCCCAGAACCTTCATACCGATCCTGATTGTTTGATTCAGGAGTGTTAGTGGGCGTAGACATGGAAAACAGACTGGATAGAGGACCTCGTGGTCCAGAATCTGGCAACCCCTGTCCTAGAGAAATTGATCATTAGCAGGTCATTTTGTTGGTAAATGCCATAGAACGTAAATATCTAAAATAAATCAACATATCCGTAATAAAACAAAAATAATTTGGTCATGAAAATGCGCCTTCGGTCAAATTTTACCTCTCTGATTACACCTAATATCCACCAAAACAACAAACAGTGCAGACATACAAACTGACGTCAACATGACGGCTAACTAGTTAGCACGCCGAGTGGAAAGGCAACGCGGAAGTATTTTGAAATAACACATAATCGTGACAATCTGGACTTTGACGATTATTTTCTCAAGAAATCATGATAGTACATATATGTGTGGAAAAGTTGAGATACCTACTTCAGCTTGATTTTCGGCCAAGTGAAAGAAAAGAAGGGTGAAGTATTTAGCCGATGTTGTCATGCCCAGCTACAAGCCAGGCGAAGAAGACTGCATGGACAACAGCGACCCCTGCAAACTGTAACGTAAATGCAATTTTGAAGGGAGAAAAAAATAATTTATCTGAATAAAAATATTTTAGGTAAAGTATACCCAATAATAATACACTTAAAGCTACTTGGAGTAAAATATTTAACGTTTTGAACTAAATATTACACAACAATACGATGATGTCATCAATACGCGCCCCAGCTCGACGTACATAAAATACGTAGCCCGTTGGGTGGTGTTGTTTTGGCCGGGGTAGAAAAGCTGCGAAAATGGACAAGAAAGATGTTATAGATAACGTGGAAACGCGCATTCAGGCTTTGGAGAATCACATCTATGGAGAAAAAAGAAGTAAACATGCCAAACCGTTAAAGGTTAGTCTTTATAGGTGTGGTCGAGCTAATGCGCTAACCTAGTTAAGCTAACGATAGCACATTTTCGAATCACAAGACACTGCTATCATTTAGATTCTTTCATCCCTGAAAGTGTTTAAATGAATGTCACAGAATAGATTCTCTCGTAAAGACTAATTTTTAGTCGCTTTAGTCAGATTTTTGGATTATAAAAATTAAGTGGACACTCATAGCTTTAGGCAACCTTGTTGTCATGTGATCCAACCATAATAGTGACGCTTTTGTGTAGCTTCTGCATGCTTTTGACTTAATATCTTCATTTTTTTTGCAGTGTGGAGAGGCTCTAGCCAGAATCCAGGCCGGCTTGACTAACACGGCCAACAAAAGGGAGCGAGTCAAGATTCTTCACAAGAAGAGTGAGTCAAACATTACAAACCACTTTAAAATGATGTATTTATTCATATCATAACTGTCTTTATGTGCAGTTGAGGACCTGATGAAGTACTTGGACCCCCAATTCACTGACCACATTACTGTCCCCGACACCATGAAATTGGAGTTCATCCTCGCCGGTGATGAATAACATAATTTGAGCATGTAAACAAATATTTTAACTGACGATTATATATATTTGTGTCTTTGTGCACAGAGGAGGACTTTCTGCTTTCCCAGGCTGCTTTGCTGGAGCAACTTAGCAACTTGCAGCCCATGTTGGAGAGCACCTACATCCGAGGTTTAGAAGCCACATTATTTTGATTAAATTCTTGTTATTTGCAAGGAGGAATTTGTATTTATAATTTTGACGTGTGCTTGCAGATGTTCCCGAACATGCCACCAAACTTCAGCGGCTCTCCCAAATTCATATTAAACAGCAGGTAAAAGAGCAGTGTTTTGGTTTCTCTTGTTTGGGGTTTCACCTTCTGAGACTTAAATATGGACTATTTTTTTTTAGGACCAAACGGATTCGCAGTCACTGGAAGTCAAGAAGCTTTTTGACGAATATGACAAAATGGTAATTTGGGGTTTGCTTTTATGAAGAAATTAAGCAATTGTATAAATAACAATCAGTATTTTTTAATATTCATTAAAATGGTGTAAATATATTGACTAAAAATGGAAAATTTT
Organism: Stigmatopora nigra; assembly: GCF_051989575.1. Classification (NCBI taxonomy): domain Eukaryota; kingdom Metazoa; phylum Chordata; class Actinopteri; order Syngnathiformes; family Syngnathidae; genus Stigmatopora; species Stigmatopora nigra. The sequence goes on along the minus strand of NC_135514.1, from coordinate 15,344,986 downwards.
ATTCTTTTTAAATTCTGCCCTTTTGCGGATTGTTGAATTCAGTCATTTAAATGGTAACAATCTATCAAAATGATTTTTTTTTAAAATTTGGACATATTTACCTGATGTAATTGTAAAAATATGAAGAAAATTGACTAATTGCCAGGAATAATGACTACTTTTAACTAAATGAAGCTTCACAGATCACTTCAACCTAGTTTTCTGGAGCTAATATATTAAAGAATACCTTTTTTAAAGCCTATTTTTGTGTTGCCAGATGTCCTTGCTGTCCAAGCAGTTCACCCAATGGGACAAAACTCTGAGGACGCTGGAGGAGGCCGAGGGAATAAGGCCCGTGGAGTAACTCATCCCCCGTGATTGGTCGAAACCATGTGACGTGACTTTGAGCTTGTGTAGCTTTTTAATTGTAACTGTACAAAGTTACAAGTCATTGGAGTTATTGCAGTTGCTAGGCAGAAAACAAGTCATGTGGCTCTTAATTGGTCGTCTTGGAGGATTTTACTCGGTCACCTGCTCCTATTTATTTTTACACATGCTACTCTTGAAATTAGGTTATTAGATTTTCTTGCATTCCGACTTGTAAGTTAAGTCACAAGCCTTTTAGCGACTGACCTGCGCTTAACGTTTAACTTCCCGTTTGTCTCCTGAGAAGACATGACTCCAGTTAAGGAAAATGTTAAAAAATATTGTTTTTTTCATCAGAGGGCCACTTACTGTAAAATAAAATTGAAAAAAGATTGTGTTTTGAAATTGTATTCTTAAGTGTAAGTTAATTGCGATTGAAGAGGCATAAGCACATTCCATTATTTATTTGTATTGACACAACTGGAAAAAAACGCAAACAAAAAAATGTACAGCATAAAGTTGATAATATCACAATCAAAATAGCCACATTTCATCACTTTACATTTTTATATACGTGTAATATGCGTTAAATACTACAAAATTATTTCAACATATTTAATTGAGTGGCACCGATTAGCACTAACTGTGTCTACTGTTAAAGATGAAAATTGCAACAAAATTTAAGCTAACTTTAGCATAGCCATATTCAATAATATTTTCATAATTTAAAAAAAATGGGCTGTGTAATTTGGAAAGTTCATTTGTTGATAGTACTTATAATAAAAAACATCGAATGAATTGAAATTCTAATTAGTTTCATAACGATTTTACCAGGAAATAGTTCAATGAAGAGCAACACTTTGAGCTACACGGTATAACCTTTTTTTAAATTATGCACATAAGCATAGTCCTTTACAGAATAAATTCTCAAATTAAATGGTAAAACATAGAGGGGAAACTTGATTTAACGTTTGAGAACGCTCACATTTAGATTACTAGTATAATTATGTAAATATACTACGTTCTCAGCAGTGAGACATCATCACAGTAATAGACGATCTCAATGTGCATGGCCGCCCCGGAAGTAGCTCCGCATTCCCACCGGTGACGTTACCGGCAAGCCAAACCCGCAAGCACCCAGAGGGGGATACCTGACAGTATCCGAGGCCAGAAGGGGGACTCACACTAGGGCTCTTCTTGACGGTGGCGGCGTTGGAGCTCCGAGCGTGCCGCCATGGACCGGACGGCTGTCGTCAAAGTGGGCGCCGCGGCTAGCGCGAGCGTGTGCGCCCTGTTCGGCGGCGTCGTTCTGGCCCAATACATCGTCGCTAAGAAAAAACGAGCGGGAAAGAAGACGAGAATCATCGAAATGGTGAGTTTTCAGGCTACATGCTAGCAACATGTTTAGCGACAAGCTAACAGGACGTAGAAAGGCGCAGAGTCCGTGACCTTTCTTCAAAATAAAAACACGTGCTAGTTTGGCAGTTTGACCTCCGTGTTGTAAACGTTCAACTTTTCTGTCTTTCTTAATTTTGTGAATTTTTACGTATTGTATGAGTAATAGTAGCGAATGTTTGTTTATTAAATGACATGGGCTTTAAAAATGATAAACGTGTTGAAATGTATTTTGTAGGTTATGCGTTTGTTTCCTTAACGGCGACTTTGCGGTGTTCCACGCATGCGCAGGGGACCCCAACAGCAGCTGTTTTAGAGGTCACCTGCAGCATTTACATGATAAATATTGGAAAATATTGACATGTACTGTGCAATTATGTTAGCAATAAAATGTATGTTTGTTAGTCAACTACCGTAATATTAAGACTACAAATCGCTGCCCTTTTTCCTTGAATTGCGGCTCATTTTGTGAGGAAATAAAGTTTTTGGTCAAATTTAGTGGGTGTGGCCTATAGTGATAAACCATATAAAAAGGGGATTTGAGGGGAAACATTTGAAAGTAAATACTTGAGCAAAGTTAGCAATAGTTATCAAGCAAAAAGAAACAAGAGAATTGTAAGGAATAGCTAGAAAATAGTCCATTTTGAGATAACATTTAAGAAAGATTTAAAATTAGATTTTTTGAAATGTAAAAGGTCACAATGTAATTGTAAGCTAACATCTAATGAATAACGTCATATTTTTAAGAAAATGTGATTCTAAAAGTTAGAGTAGAACCAGTTTTGAGTCATGCCTGTTGTTTTTTTCTATATGCTCATATATGATTCACTTGGCAGGTATGCGTATCCACCCTGACAATTAAAACCCATGTTTGCGGCGCATTCCAGTCATCGGCAGTCGTGTGTTCGCCAACAAAGCCGACTCGTGAAAGAAAAACAAACTGAGCATACGCATTGTGTTCATATGGCTTGTGCCATGTTTATGCCGCACAAAACACAACAAAACAAAACAAAAACACGTTCCAGATGTCTTGCAAAGACAAAAAATAGCTTGTAACAATGATTTCGCCAATGCAGTACCTTTAACGACAATAATAATCATCTTTTTGGTGGGCTGGGTTAGGAATAACAGAATAACACGGTCAGGTGTACTTCCACTTGTTACCTATAGGGGCAATGTGGAGTCATTTTCCAAAATTAAAGCGCATTAAGTTCAAAAAGTCACCCAATATAAAAAATAGAAACAAGAGTAACGTTATGAAACCTTTCAGAATTGTTAGAAAAGTGTTTAAAATCGGGTATTTTAAAACTGGATTACAACCTGGTTCCGCCTTGGCTCGTCCTATCAGCAGGAACAGATGGCAGTTGCCATGGAAACTAGAGTGGCATCGCCAGGGCAGGTCACAGTGCAACGTTCAATGCTTATACAGTATATTAAAATTCTTGTACTGTATTTAACCTCGTTTTCATGACAGGGCATTGACTCATTTGGTAATTATTCACTTATATGTTTGCTGAGTCAGGTAAAAAAAAATCCAGAATTTCTTCCCAAAAATCCTGCAATAACTTTTCCTTAAAATTAAATGTATTTTCCCATTGATGCACCCACAATTTTTTTAAATCCCAAATAAGACTTATTTTCTCCTATATTTGAAAACGTCTCCAAAATGGCGGAAAATGTCATCTGACTGACTGACTGTTTTTATTTGACGGCTATATGGGGAAACTGAGTTTATTATGAGGTTGGGTGGAACTTGGCTGATGCAACATGGATGCTGTAAATTGTTGTGCTGTAATTGGAGAGCTTTGACCTACTTTTTGCCTTCAACTTATGTCTAGCAGCGTCTTTTAGCGTCATGCTATCGAGGTTAGCTGATTCTATCCTATCTTATTGAGCTTTATTTTTTTCATGAGTTGCTGAAAAAATGCTACTAGGAAAAAAATCTACAAATATGAACTGCTGGGGTAGGATCCAGCACCCCCTGCGACCCTAGTAAGGATGAAGTGTCTCAGAAAATGAATAGATGATATTGAGCTTTATTTTTTTGTACGAGTTGCTAAAAAATGCTACTTTGTCCACAAAATATGAACTGCTTGGGTGGGCTCCGGCACCCCCTGCGACCCTAGTGAGGATAAAGCGTCTCAGAAAATGAACAGATCATATTGAGCTTTATTTTTTTTGTACGAGTTGCCAAAAAATGCTACTAGGGAAAAAAGTCCACACAATCTGAACTGCTGGGGTAGGCTCCAGCACCCCCCGTGACCCTAGTAAGGATAAAGCAGTTCAGAAAATGAATAGATCATATTGAGCTTTATTTTGCCAAAAAATACTACTCGGGGGGAAAAAAAGTCCATAAAATCTGAACTGCTGAGCTAGGCTCCAGCACCCCCAAATATCTGAGTTTGAAAATTCTATTAATCCACCACAAAATATGATTTTTTTTACACTTAGTTTATCTTGTCCTCATCTAGTCAGCAAAAAACGAGTGTGGGAGGGGGGGTCTGTCCCCCTCTAACAAGAGCGGCAACAATAACCTTTGACCCCGTGACCTTTTGTGACCTGGCTCATTTATGTTTACGTTTTTTTAAATGTGTTTAGCAGTTGCTGCCATTGAGCGGGAAAAGTCAAAAGTAGCATCACAACAAGAGCAGATTACATTTTTATTTTACCCTCCGTCTTATTTTCATTCTATTTATGCTTAATGGCATTTGTCTATGTTGGCATCCTTGTTGTGTGTGTGTGTGAGGGGGAGGGGGATGCCTTAGGCTCCGCCCCCTTCGTCTGCGCTTATATAAGCGCTGTTTAGCCACGCATTCTTTTCTTCACTCTTGCTTTTCGAGGACTTTGCAGCCCTGGTGAGTAAATAAAGTAGTTTTTTTAGGGAAATTTTGTCATCCGGTGATGGACGGCGTCCAATCCTGCTTTGAAATGAAATGAGTTTGTCTTTAAGGGACGTCCAATCCGTTTGAAGTGGGAATTCTGGCAGCCAATGGACATTCCTCTCGGTTCCTATGCATTGCATTGTTAAATATGCTATGAATGAAGCTAACATGTTAGCAAATGTTTGTTTTTGAGGACATGGAAGACTATATTTATGAATGGATGTCCAATCTTATCTGGTTTTTGGGCGTTTTTTTTACTTTTCAAGTGTTTGCAGTACTTTTTATGTTGCAAGATATGATGTGGTTGGAAAACAAACAAGTAAACAAAGATTGTTGTGTCTTGTAGATGCCTCAGTTCGAGAAAAAAACGGTGCACATGAGGGACCCCGAGAGGGTGGAGCAGATTATCTGCGGGCTCATCAAGGGCGGGGCCCCCAAACTTCAGGTGGGTTCAATATTGACACCTGCTGGTCACAATGTGTACTTGTTTTAAAAAGTTTAATACTCGGGGTTTGGACTGGATTAGAAAGAAATATCACAATAATAACAAACGAACAAATAAATAATAATGAATAAATAATCAATCAGTACATTTGATGGACTGGATGGCCGCCATTTTGGCTCAAATCAATGTGCTTGTCTAATAAGTGGAGAACAAAAATGAGATATATTTATTTTTTAATGCTAAATTTGATTTCAAATTACATGTTAAGTGTAGATTAAAAACTTTATTGTTCTTATTATTAATTGGAATGTAGTTTGTCTTTAAGAATGGACTTTATTTTGTATTTGGATAGGCTGTTTATAGGAATACAGTCACATGATTGCTTTTTTTTAATGGAACTTTATTGGTAATGATTTGTTAACACACAATATTGTTTTTTTATTTTTTAATTTACTCAATAGATCATCACCGACTTCGACATGACGCTGAGCAAATTTGCCATCAACGGCAAAAGGTGTCCGTCATGCCACTGTGAGTCAAATAAATCAAATCATTATTCATTATAATTATGATTTTTAATTTAAGAAATTGTCATGGCTTTCAGACATTATGGAAAACTGCAACTTGGTCTCGGAGGAGTGCCGCGAAAAACTGCTCCAGCTGAAGAATAAGTACTACCCCATTGAGATCGACCCAAATCTGACCATGGAGGAGAAGTACCCCTTCATGGTGGAATGGTGAGTTGTCGGCTGCCATTGACAGAGATAGACGTCCTATTTTTGGGAAATGTCGGACAATTTAAAAAGTCTTGAAATGAGTTGATCTGGGACTGGTGTCAAAGTAGCGGCCCGGGGGCCAAATCTGGCCCGCCGCATCATTTTGTGCGGCCCGGAAAAGTCAATCATGAGTGCCGACTTTCTGTTTTTGGATCAAATTCAAATTAAGAGTATAGATGTAGATTACATTTTCTGATTTTTCCCATTTTAAATTAATAATTGTCATTTTTTTAATCCATTTTTTCAGTTTTTAGTTCAAAAAATATTTTGTAAAATCTAAAAATATATTTAAAAAAAACTAAAATAAACATGGTTTTAGATCTATAAAAAAATAATATTCTGGGTTTTTAATCCAGTTCTTTTAATCCAGTTTTTTTAATCCAGTTCTTTTTATCCAGTTCTTTTAATCCAGTTGTTTTAATCCAGTTGTTTTAATCCAGTTGTTTTAATCCAGTTCTTTTAATCCAGTTCTTTTAACCCAGTTCTTTTAATCCAGTTCTTTTAATCCAGTTCTTTTAATCCAGTTCTTTTAATCCAGTTCTTTTAATCCATTTATAAAAAAAAAATGAAATTGATTTTTTTCTTTTATTTTGGAGGGGCTTAAAAGGTATTTCAGCTCTATTTTGATGTCCCGCCAGGTATTTCAAATCCCACGCCCTTTTGGTGGAGCAACGAATCGAGAAGGACAAAGTGGCGCAGGTGGTGCGAGAGTCGGACGCCGCGCTTCGGTAAGTCAACTGCACATCTGCCATATTTCCCAAGATGCATTTATTCTATTTTTTATTTTCCATCTCAGGGAAGGCTTCGAGCAGTTTTTCGACCGGCTCCACGAGCGCGACGTGCCCGTGTTCATCTTCTCGGCCGGCCTGGGCGACGTTCTGGAGGAGATCCTGCGCCAGGCGGGCGTCTATCACCCCAACGTCAAGGTGGTGTCCAACTTTATGGACTTTGACGACAAAGTGAGTGCTTCAAATATCTGTTAGGATGGAAAAAAACCCTCCAAGATGGCGGTTGAGAACACTTGATGGTTTTTTAGGGCGTCCTCCGGGGCTTCAAGGGCGAGCTAATCCACGTTTACAACAAACACGACGGCGCCCTACGCAACACGGACTACTTCAAGCAACAGAAGGACAATTGCAACATCGTCCTGATGGGGGACTCATTGGGCGACCTGTCCATGGCCGACGGCGTGCCCAACGTGGAGAACATCCTCAAGGTCGGCTTCCTCAACGACAAGGTAGCCCTTTTTTATATTCACTCATTTTATCAAAAGCTTTTCCTCACAATCCCTCCAATATGGTGGTTAATGTCGAGCAAACATGGCCGTGATAGTTGAAAAATCGTAAAGTAGGGTCACCCCTATTATTTAATTTTTAATGAATTAACTATTTTGAGCTTTTAAAAAAATAATTAATAGTGCCATTTTTTATAGCGTTCATAAAACTGAAAAACCACACTATAAGAAATGCCGCTATTATTATTTTTTTAAAATGTTTAAAGTACATAAAAATGTGAAAATCCACACTGACACACTTCTTTTAAATTCTTTCAATTCATGCAACTATCTGGTCTACATTAACCGCAATATTCAATGGATTACTGTACCATATCGTAGGTTTTATTTTAGTAATTATTTTAAAAAAGCTGTATATAAGAACTGCTTTAAAAGTGAATATATAGAAATATATACAAACTAACATTTTTATTTGTTTAATTTTGAACAAAATACCAATTTTAGCAACACACTTATGTATTTATTAACTTATTTATTTATGTCTAGGGTGTCTTTTGCTGTGTCTGTATTCTCACCCTCTTGCCACTATGACCGTGAATGTGAATTTCCCAAATTTGGGATGAATAAAGTTATCTAATCTAATATATATAGACATATATATTTTGCATTACACATGTATTGTATGATTTCCACAGTGTAATTTTTTTGTCCTACCCTTTCTGCGCCAGGTGGAGGAACGCTTGGACAAATATTTGGACTCTTACGACATCGTCCTGGTGAAGGACGAGACCTTGGAAGTGCCCAACGCCATTCTCCAAAAAGTTCTCTAACTTCCTTATAAATTTCCTCAATGGACTCGTTTTAAATGGACACTTCCAATTGTTTTTTTGTTTATTTTTTGGAATCCTCTCACTCTGTTTGGACAATTAGACGAGATCATATGACAAGGTGGTCTTTGTTAAAAAAAAAAGAAAAAAAGCACACTTTGAGGTATTCTCGTGGACAGGAATTCATTCATTCATTTGTTGGAGGAAGTGAATTTTAAGAAATGGGGTAAAAATCCATAGGAAGAATGAAAAGCCATGTTTACTTCACTTACCGTCAGAATTTTGAAACACGCTCCGCTTAGAAGAACCAGCACTTTATCTATTAGTTTTCTCAAAACTGGAAAGAAAATAGGAAAAAAATGCACCAAAGTTAAACCTGAGATCGTTTTTTTGCAGTAAAAAAGATTTGTTTCCCTTTTTAACTCAATTTCTGCCATTGACGGCAATAGACGTCCAATCATCATCAAAGCCAACCCTCCTACTTCAAATAAATTGGACTTCCACTACTGTCAATGGCAGCCATGAAGTTTAAAAATGTAATTTATTGTTTCTGTGGTTAAGTTTAACCTTCTCATTCATTAGTTTACATTTATTAAATGTCCGCTAATAGCGCTAATGTCCAATCCATCTGCTACATATAGATTGGACGTCTATACCCGTCAATGGCAGCCATTGTTAAGTTTTCCGCATCTTCGTATTGTTTTACATGTGCTGCTATTACCTGCATGTTGCCTTTTCTCGACAAATGAATTGAAGGAAGCAAATCTATTTACAAAATGGCGTCATTGAAGGAGGGAAAAATGTCATACTGTATCTGTGGAAATAACTAGAGTCATATGTTGTATTTTTTATAAGCAGATCATGTTCTTTTTCTGTGTTGCTGTGAAAACAATACACTTTGTTGTTATGTTATGACATGATGTGACTGAGTTATTCGGGGTGCAATTCACTGAAAAGCCTTCGGGGGGAGACAAATCACACAAAGTGGAAAGTACTTCCAGATGCTGTCGAGAATGATAATGCATATGTGGCAGACAGAGAAAGTTCCAAAGAAATTGAAGGCATACATTTTAGCATGTGGCTCGTTGGTCTAGGGGTATGATTCTCGCTTAGGGTGCGAGAGGTCCCGGGTTCAAATCCCGGACGAGCCCGAGTTTTGTCAACCAGAAGACAAGGTTGTCTTGTTTTATAATAAAAGTAGCATTTTCGACTTCGAATCTGATTTGTAACAAGTTATGGATTTGAGTTGATTGCTTTTATTGTCATTATACAAGTATAATGAGATTTAAAGCTTTCACCAAGTAGTGCAAACAATAACAACAACAAAGTATAGTTCCTTCCATTTATTGGACAAGTTTTCCGAGTGCTTTAATTTACAACAGAGAGAAAAAAAGTCAATATTACAAGATTCAAATTGTAATTTTGCAAGAAAAAGTCGTGATATTATGAAATCCCTCTCGCTGAATCCTGTACAGTGTACAAGTATAATTGTGTACAGTGTACACAATTATACTTGTCGATTGAATCGCCAGCGAAGGCTGAAAACCGCATTTCCCATCACCCACCTCTCTTCCGCACATGCGCACAAATCCACTACTCCTCCCGGTTTAAGCGTCAGTGCCATGACAACAAGACGATGGCTTCAAGAGACTCGAATGTGATTTTTTAGGAGTCAGCAAGGAGTAGCAAACCTACGGGCTCGTCGGACGCGTCGTTGGAGAAAAGGTCAGACAGTAATTGTAACTATTTAACGCGCTACCGACTCTCTCGCTTGGGTAGCTAATAACTAGCCTGCCAAGCTCAAGTAAACGCGTTAGCCGTGAGCTAATTGACTCGTGAACGCGCCTTGAAGTGAGCGCGTCAGTCGCAAAACTTATTAATGTGACTTTTTCCCCCTCAAGTACTCAAACGTGGACCGTACGTGAAATGTGTTGAAGCTAAAATGTGACTAAAGTATGGTTGGGAATTTGGACCATTCGTGATAGTCATTAAGTCATGTGTTGTGTTTAAAGACCTCGGAAAGGATGGGTTAATACACTTTTTTGTCCTTAAAGGTCATTTAATTGAATAAAACACGTTTTTGTAGTATTGTGAATAATTGGGGGTGATTTCCCACTAAGTGAATGAAGGGGTTGTGTCATAAAACGTGATTTTTAACGTGTATTTTTAAGTGAAATTAGTGTTAGGTTGACTTTGCCGGATTAACTGCCTGTTCCACCTGCTCACTCAGCAGCAATCAAGCGGGAGACAAAGCCGCTTGCTGCTCACGTGACTGCTCGAGCCGCTTCTGATTGGTTGGTGGTGTAGGGAAGGCAGGAAGCGATTAAAGCAGGCATGTCCAAAGTCCGGCCCGCGGGCCAAATAAGGCCCGAGGACAAATTTTGACCGGCCCACGGCCTCTATCATGAAATCAATAATACACGGCCCGCCAGCACTGTTGACCACAGTATAAAATAAATGTGTACAAAAAGCTATTTTTCACTTCACCAGAAGATGGCAGTAGCCCTGTGGCCGCACTCTGGCCGCCGTGACCCTTGCGTCATTGTTTCAGCCCAGCCCATTTCTAACATGTAAACAAAAAAAGGAAAGTTGACCGGGAGGGCCGCCGCATCCAGGAGAAGTGGAAATTTGAGTATTTTTTCACTGAAATACGAAACAACTGTGTCTGCCTAATTTGCCAAGAGACTGTGGCTGTTTTCAAGGAATTCAACATTAAGAGGCACTACCAGACGAAACATGCTAGCTACGACAAGCTAACTGGGAACGAACGCGGTGAAAAAGTGAAGCAACTGGAAGCTGTTTTAACGGCACAGCAAAGCTTTTTCACAAGAGCCCGTGAGTCAAATGAAAATGCCACAAAGGCAAGCTACGAAGTGGCAACGCTAATTGCAAAGCACTGCAAACCTTTCAGTGACGGTGAATTTATTAAAGACTGTGTAATGAAAATGGTTGAGAAAATTTGTCCCGCGAAGAAGCAAGAGTTTGCCAATATTTGCCTGGCTCGTAATACTGTGGCACGGAGAATTGAAGACGTTTCATTAGATATTAAGAGACAGTTAGAGGCAAAAGGAACTGAGTTTGACTTTTTCTCGTTAGCGTGCAAAGAAGACCTGGACTACATACTGCAGTAAAGATCCCAGTATCACCCTTCACATTAGTGCAGGCAAGATATTTGTTAAGTCCTCTGAGTTGAATAAATTCTTAAATCTCAGTTCATTATTTTTTTTGTGATGGTCAAAATCACAGTTTGAATATGCAGTGATCATTGTTTTGTTTTCAGCACTGTTCCTACAGTGAGCATATAATAGTGAATAATATGTGATGTTTCACATGAACTTAGATATCCTTGATAGTTTTCTTATTTTTTTGTGGTTTGTGATTTCGGTAAAAACCTAAATGTAAAAAAAATGTAAAAGTATGCCATTTGTAATTAAAAAAAATCCCAAAAAGTTAATTTGCATTTAATGTTAATGGTTCAAAGAATGTCAGGCTAAAAGTCGGCCCGCACACATTTTCACCTTACCAAATCTGGCCCTCTTTGCAAAAAGTTTGGACACCCCTGGATTAAAGGAACTCATTGTATGCCATTGACGGTGTTAGATGTCGAGTTTATTTGGGCATTTAGTGCTGAAAAATTGGATTTTGCAACTCGTCCTCCCATTTGAAATAAATTGGACGTTTATTTTTGTCAATGTCAGGTAATGAGTTACCTTATACTTCTATTTCGGTCATTAAAAAACTAAAAAGGTGAATATATTTTTGGATAGGGATATCAGATATCACAAAAGCCAGAAAAATTGAATTATTTTCATACTTTTTGTTATCTTTCACTGCTTTTTAACCCAAAAAATGACTTTATTATGTCTTCTTGTCCAATCAGATGTCCCTATTCAAGGCGCGGGATTGGTGGTCGGCAACCCTCGGCGAAGGCGAGGAGTTCGACCAAGGCTGTCTCTGCGTCGGGGACGTGGACAACAGCGGCACGGGCCATGGTATTGTGTCACAATCGAAGGTCGTCTTATATTCGGGTGGATACGCTAAGTGCTCTCTGTTTGAAATCCGTGTGTAGACAAGGTGGTGGTGGGCAGCTACATGGGGATGCTGCGGATCTTCTCGCCGTACCCCGCCAAAGCCGCCGAGGGGGCCCAAGGTTCGGCCGAGGCGCAGCTCCTTGAGGTCCACCTCCAGAACGCCATCGTGCAGGTGGAGCTGGGGAAGTTTGTCTCGTGAGTACATTGGCTTCAAAGTAGTTCCCTGTTTGAAAGAAATTTGTAGGTTTATTAGTCTATGTGTCAAAGTGGCAGCCCGGGGGCCAAATATGGCCCGCTGCATCATTTTGTGTGGCCAGGGAAAGTAAATCGTGAGTGCCGACTTTCTATTTTAGGATCAAATTCAAATGATAGATATATATGTATATTACATTTCCTGATTTTTTCCCCCCTTTTTAAATCAATAATTGCTATTTTTTAATCCATATTTTCTGTGTTTTTAGTAAAAAATATTTTTGTAAAATCTAAAAATATATTAAAGAAATATCAAACATTGTTTTATATGTATAAATAAATCTGAATATTCGGGGCTTTTAATCCAGTTCTTTTAATCCATTTATTTAAAAAAAAAATCTAAATATTATATCTAAAATAGTCCGTCCCACATGAAATCGAGTTGACGTTAACGTAGCCCGCGAACCAAAATAAATTTTAGGGAATCTGACCTTACCCAGGAAATGTATGAAGTAGGGACAAAAAGTGCTCATTGTCTCTTTGTCAATTATAAGATTTATTTAGCAACTTAATCTCCTCTAAATTAGCACGCAAACGAGGATTACGCCGACCAAGTGGAGCAGTAGTAGTGCCGTTGGGACGTCATTGCCTAGAAAGCTGTAGTGAAGAGTTCCACGTTTTGAATTTCAATGTTCCATCTCGAAAATGGCAGAGATCCTATTGGTCGACACCATGACAATAACATTTTGACTCCTCCCTTCTGTGGATTTCCTTCGCTAGACTCTTATGAATTTGCTCTGTAAGTAGCCACATTTGCTAAATTGCTAAATCTCCCATACATGTTGATAGTCTAATGTCAGGAATATCATTACATAATTAATGACCTTTGTCAATGGCATTTTTAAAGGAATTCCGTATGATATTGACCCTAATTTTGTGCCTTTGATCCATATAGTATCTCAAAAATACCACGTACGATGATTTTTCTTAATACTTTCCCTTCAAAGTATCAAATTTGTACTCCCTATTAAAACCATGAATATGGAGGTGAATCAGGGGGCGGCTTATACGCGAGAAATTGTCAAATTCAACCATTTTAAGGCTATTTTATACTTTGGGCGGCTTATATGCGAGTAAATACAGTCAATATTGCAGCAAAAAAAGTGTGAGCACCCCTGTTAGTGTTATTTTTCCTCTTTGGGCGAAGTAGTTGTCCCTCTTTTGCGGGCAGGTGGCGCCGTCTCCCTTCAGGCGGTAAAAAGAAGTGCGAGAATGTTCCGTGTGGCGAGGGCCTCCTTTCCTTCCTTCCTGGCCGCAACGTCGCGTGGCTGTTTGCTTTAAGCTGCGGTCGGCCAGTTCGGAATTCCTCCCGGGAATCCGCCGACCGACGGACCAAAAATACATTTTTTTTCTGCGCTTTCTTAGGATGAAAGAGCACTTGTGGGATGGCTTTCCATTTCCGCCCTTTCCCAAGGCGGCGTTTTGGTCCGCCGGGATTGAACCGACAAATGTCTAGCGACGGGACTGCGTCTGCTCCCACTTTAGCTGTCCGACTCAAATTGCAAAATAAGCAAAATAAACCGACAATGACTAAAACCCAATGACTGGATTTTACGGACTATAAGGCTCAACTAGAAGGCTTCAATTTTCACAGTGTGTCTTTATACATGGATCAATATTAGTTCATCATTGTATGAAATTTCCTTTTCCCTACACCAGACTCAATTGGGGCACGACCATTTTAGATATAATATTTAGATTTTTTTATGTAAATGGATTAAAAGAACTGGATTAAAATCCCTGAATATTCAATTTTTTTAAAGATCGAAAACAATGTTTATTTGAGCTTTTTTTTAAATATATTTTTAGATTTTACAACATAATTTTTGAACTAAAAACACAGAAAAAATGTATTAAAAAAAGACTTATCGATTTACAAGGCCGAAAATCAGGAAATGTAATGTACATCCATAACTATTTTATTAATTTAATCCAAAATCAGAAAGTCGGCACTCATCATTGACATTCTCGAGCCACACAAAATGATGCGGTGGACCAGATTTGGCCCCCGGGCCACTACTTTGACACATTGCCCATTGAAGGCGCCATTTTGCAAAAAGGAGCATTGCAGTGTGAAGGAACCACGTCAGCCCAAAAAAATTCCACTAGTGGGCCGGCTCGGAGCCTATAGCGGACCTCTTCTTGCCCGCCGACCACACCTTTGACACCCTGACTCTTACATAGTTGAAATTCATTGAAAAAAAATGTCCTCCAATGACGATGTTGTTCTTTCAGGTGTTCGGATCTTCTCCACCTGGCTGTCCTTCACCCTCGGAAACTGTCCGTTTACTCCATCCAAGGTAACGCCCCCTGTTGCTCACTTTACGTCAAAGCCACATTTTGGGTTACCCGCATTTTTACCCCAACTTTCCAGGCACGACGGGCAACGTAGGCCACGGCGACCAGTACCAGATCAAACTGGTCTACGAGCACAACTTGCAGAGGACGGCCTGCAACATGACTTACGGATCCTTTGGAGGAGTCACAGGTAAGCTATTTTTTATTTATTTATTTTTGGAATTTCTCGAGCAAGTCGGGGACAACCCTTCCCGCGTGGTCGTCCAAGAAAAACATGGGAATCCCCTGAAAAAGTGCGCAAAATGAATTTTTCCCCATAAAGGGCGCTTTGTTGAGGCTTGGCACGACGGACTCGGTCCATGTTTACATGAAGGCGGGCCGTTTTTTTTGCACCGCGGGAACCCCGACAACTTTGGAGGAAGCTCGCACGTGTTTTTTTTTTTTTTTACTGCAGGGACTCCCAATTAGGGAATGGATATCATGCCAGGGGGGCCTTCATAGTAGCTTTAAGTTCCAAGAAAAAAAACGCGATTAAGCCTTTTTGGCTGTCTTCTATTTTTCACCACTAGAGGGCAATGTCAGTCAAATGATTGTTCTTTATTTCTGTGTTTTATAGAACGTTTTTGACAGCAATTTTCATTCATTCATTCTCTGAACTGCTAATACTCAGTAGCGTCGCGGGGGGTGCTGGAGCTGATCCAAGATAACTAGAGGGCGCGCCTTGAATCAGTGGCCAGCCAATCAAAAGGCAGGAAAAGACGACACTCATACTTAGGGGTAGTTTGGCATAAATTTAGCTGAGGATGAATGTTTTTTGGGATGTGGGTGGAAACCAGAGTAACCAGGGAGAACATGCCAACTCTACACAGCGAGGACCGACCTGGGATCGAACCCACAACTTTATAACTGCAAGGCCAACATACTAACCACTCCTCCACCAATTTTTTTGAGTTTTATATTAAAAAAATGTCTCAAAACGATTCAGTGACCATCAAATCAATCGTTACTGATCTTAAAAACGAGTGTGTCATCTCTGGATCGAACCCACGACCTTAAAACTGCGAGCCCGACGTACTAACCACTCCACACATTTTTTTTGAATTTTTCCATCAACAAAAAAGTCTCTCAAAACGAATCAGTGACCATAAAATCAATCGATACTGATCTTAAAAAACAAATTAATTTTCTCGGGATCAAACCCACGACCCTAAAACTGCGAGCCCGTTATGCTAACCACCCCCCAATTTTTTTTTGAATTTTTAGATCAACAAAAAAAAACATCTCAAAACGATTCCCTGACCATCATATCAATCAACAATTACCTTAAAAACAAGTTTATAACCTCTAGCCGTCCAATCCACTTTAACCAAACCTGTCGGCGCCAACCAAACTCCCGTTTCCTAACGATTAGACGTCCGTCGCCGAAAAACACCGCCTCACCTGAATGAATGCGACGCTGTTCCATTCGGGGCGGATTTCCCCCATCTCCCCTTCCCTGGAGGTCAAAGTTCACCCGCAAAATAGCCACTAGAGACCAGTGCCTGGCACACACACACACACACTTGGCGACTTTGTGGCTGCGCTTTAACTTGACCTTCAAGCAAAACCGCATCAGCGCTGCGTCGTCCGGGCGGCCTATTTTTAAACCCAGGTTATTATCTTTTATTGCCGCGTAATAAGTGGCACCCGAATAACGGCCACTCACTCGGGCTAATAAAGCCCGAATAGAAAGAAGGGAGCGGATCCTTTTTAATACTCGATTGTGTGTTTTGCGCTTACGCACAAAGACGCTCTATATGACGTACCGGGTCTCGCCAACTTTCCGTCGCCGATGAAGGCTCGAGGCGACCCGTCGGCGCTAGCCGACCGGTCGCCGGTGGTTTTTGATCGTTAATTGATCGAACGTGGCGGAAATGGCGTTTTTTTGTGCTAGTTTGTAATATGTTATTGAAGATGATGTAGATTTTTACACTATCTTTATGTGTCTTATCAAAATTTTCAGGCTATATGTCGTACTCGAGTATAAGCCGCCAAGGCCCTAAAAAAAGGGCATTTCTGAGAATTTTTTGTTTGTTTTATTTGGACACCAAGAACAAATGTTATAGGTTAAATTTAATTAGGTTTCTGTCATCTCTCATACAAAACTTTAGATATATAAAAAACGGAATATTCAGGTCTTTTAATCCACTTCATTTAATCAATTTAATTAAAAACAAAATCTAAATATTCTATCTAAAATGGACCAACCCACATGAAATCAAGTTGACATTAAAGCGACCCGCGAACCAACCCGAGTCTGACACCCTTAGTTTAGTGGGTCATAGTGTTCTCAACATAGAACCAATTAGAGAATTTACATATGAAGCCCACCTCTACTTACAAAATTTTCATGTCACGAAAAAAATTGTAAGTAGAGGTACAACTGTATTATGAATTAAATGACATTTTTTGGGGAGCATAAAAGGGAACCACTGGTGGCCAAAGGGTTAACAAAGTCATAAAAATGAAACCTCTTTTTGCAATATAGCGTAATTTGAGCATGCGTGGGTCGATAATTGCGTACATGTGCGCGCGTGTGTGTGTCCATATCTTTGTAATTGCACGCTGTTCACGGCCACTGTGGAACACACGTGTTTCCCAGTGCCAGTGTGGCAACGTGTGGCAACGTGTGGCTTTTCTTTCCAAATCTGCGTTGACGGACGCTTTGCGTGCCTGCGTGCGTGCGTGAGCCCGCCGTAGGTGGCCGTGGTAAGGTGGTCGTAACTGGTCGTAACTGGCCGCCTCCCCGACCGACCTCTGCTCGGAGGCCGTCAAACTTTTTTTAATAGCGCGCCGGGGCCTAATTATAGACCTCCGGTCACCTCGTCGCTTCGCGCTAGCGTGCCGAGGTGTTAATGGAGATATCAGGCGGCGGCCTGCTGAGAAATGTCGCAATGAAACGGGAGCCGACGGGTCGGGGGGTTCTGCCGAGGACGGACATAGACGTCCAATCAAGTGGGGTTTTCGATTCTGATGACCGGGATTTGAATGTGATTTAGGCTAAGGGTGTCAGACTGGGGTTGGTTCGCGGGCCGCTTTAACGTCAACTCGATTTCATGTGGGCCGGATCATTTAGACTGGTGTCAAAGTGGCGGCCCGGGGGCCAAATCTGGCCCGCCGCATCATTTTGTGCGGCCAAAGTAAATAATGAGTGGCGACTTTCTGTTTTAGGATCAAATTAAAATGAAGAGTATAGATGTATATTAAAATTCCTGATTTCCTCCTTTTTGAATCAATAATTGTCATTTTTTAGTATTTTTTTCAGTTTTTAGTTCAAAAATCATTTTGTAAAATCTAAAAATATATTTAAAAAAAGCTAATATAAACATTGTTTTAGATCTATGAAAAACTGAATATTCAGGGATTTTAATCCAGTTATTTTAATCTGTTTGTGTAAAAAAAACATCTTGCATCTAAAATGGTCAAATGTATATTAAATTTCCTGATTTTCCCCCTTTTAAATCAATAATTGTCATTTTTAATCCATTTCTTTCTGTGTTTTTAGTTCGAAAATAATTTTGTAAAATCTAAAAATATATTTTAAAAAAAGCTAAAATAAACATAGTTTTAGTTCTATAAAAAAGACTGAATATGCAGGGTTTTTAATCCAGTTCATTTAATCCCTCTATTAAAAAAATCTAAATATTCTATCTAAAATGGTCCGACCCCCATGAAATCAAGATGATGTTAATGTGGCCCGCGAACCAACCCGAGTCTGACACCCCTGAATTCTAATCTTTAATTTATTTTTTGTTATTTCCATCCCATCAGGTCACCACTCCCTTTGCATCCAATCCATGGACGGCATGCTGATGTTCTTCGAGCAGGACAGCTACTCCTTCGGCAGGTTCCTGCCAAACTTCCTTCTCCCGGGTCCTTTGACTTACAACCCACGGACGGACAGCTTCCTCACCGTGTCCTCGGTCCGTCAACTGGAAAGCTTCAAGTAGGTTTTGGGTTCCAAACCCCATCTTTTTGAACTTGGGGTGGCTGTCTGACCAAATCTGGCCTCCCCGGCCGCCATTTTGACCACCGTGTCGTCCAGGCAAAAGGCCGGCGAGCGGAAAATGAAACGTGACAAACCGCAAAAATGTTCCCGGCGTTGGCGTTTTTGAGAGCGAACAAGGTGCGCGTTGTGGGGCGCCAAGACAGACTTTTGGCAACGAGGACCAATCGGGGCACACGTCAAGTTTAAGCAAACATTATTGTCTACTTCTAATAATACCACTCATTTGAAAGACGATCCCGGTGGAAACGAGCGCAAAAAAATGCAAAACGGGCTGAACAAGCTAAGGTTCGAGGTCTGGAATAAGATTGGCTATGGGAAAATGTACAGTTAATAACCCAAGCTTGACCGAAAATGATCAGAAAGTGGCCCCAAACCAACGGAAGGTGACCACCAAATGCCACCAAATCAATAAGAAGTGACCTAAAGTATCTAAAATTAACAACAATGACCCAAAATTAACACAAAAACGTATTAAAAATTACAATTATGGATTAAAAGAACTAGATTAAAAGCCCTGAATATTCAGTTTTTTATCGATCTAAAAAATTGTTTATTTTAGCTTTTTTTTAGATTTTACAAAATGATTTTTGAACTAAAAACACAGAAAAAAATGGATTAAAAAATGACAAATATTGATTTAAAAGGGGAAAATCCAGGAAATTTAATATACACCTAACCTCTTCAGAAAATAAAAAGTCAACACTCATGATTGACTTTCTCGGGCCGCACAAAATGAGGCGGTGGACCAGATTTGGCCCCCAAGCCGCCACTTTGACAACTGGCTCTAGAAATACTACTCATTTCACTCAATGAAACTTAACGAGAACCAATTACTCCAGATTAAATATGAAATATTGATCACAGTTTACATTGTAACAATTAATACATATTTAAGCCTTTTATAACCTGAAAAATGTGTAAGTAGAGGTACCACTTGTTTCACTCAATGAAACTGTAGCATTCTAGGAATTTTACCATCCACTCTGCTCCTCAGGTACGAAACGCTCGCCGTCGCCACGGAAGCGGAAAGCCGACAAGACCCCGAGCAGAACCTCAAAACCGGAAGCAAGAGGCTAACCGTGAGTCTTGACCTTCCACTCGACCCCGCCGTGACGTCGCCGTTAGCGCTCGTTAATGCTAACACACCCAATTTGCGAGAATAAACTCATTGACATCCTGCAACGCTCCCGCCATCAATTTAGTTATGCTTGGCACAGAAGAGCTTTATTCAAACTCATTTGACCTCCCGTTAGCATTCACGGAAAGCCTGATGTTGCACTCCGGTTACCATGGCGACAGAGCAAAATTCAAAACGCCCGAAAAAGAAAAAAGAGGGAAGAGAAAGTAGTTTATACATGGATGGAATGTAAACACGTCACTGAAATGTTCACAAATAGCTGAATGAGAATTATGGTTTGCAGGATCGGTACTGTGTTAAAATGGCGTCGTCAGACCGTGCCGATGACAGGCGAGTTCCAGTTTCCTACCCAAAATGGCCGCCAGATACTTACGCAGCTGTCAATAGAAATGAGAAGCTCATTCTGGCTGTGTCAATCACGTTTGTGGGCAGGCCCAAGACCTTGGAGAAAATTATAATTAATTACAATCTAATTTCATTTAAAAATGACATGAAACAACTGTTATCTAATTTATATCGATGTCAAGAGTTGCTTAGTAGTCAAAAAAAGACGCAAAGATGCAAATTTGTATGTGAAAAGCTGCAGTTGTTGGCGAGTCATGCCAGCAAAGTAAGGTAAAGATTAACCCTCAATGCTAAATCGTGTTTTCGTCTTATTTCACTAAACTATTGTCTTGTTTAAGAATTCATAGGAAACAGTCGACGTTATAGAACAGTTGCATGTTATTTTAAGAGCGTTATTATCGTTATTTTATAAACAATAAGTTAATTCGCGATTAGCACAATGCTAGTCGCGAGTGGCTAATCGCTATGCTAGTGGATAGTTACTGTATTATTGACTGTACTATCAATATAGAATGTAAAATACGATTTATGTGATAACTATTGCGTTTGTTAGTTCTGCTACAGTATTTATAGATGATGGTATGTCTGTCATTTGCACATTTTATGTCGTGTGTTAGTTATATAGTGTATATGGTAGAAATAAGGTCCATATGAGAAAGCTATCTTTAAGTTTTGGTTTGAACGCCATTTTGGAGTTTAAATGAGCGATTTCCCCACAGCCCGACTGGACGTTGATTCTAGGCGAGCAAGCCCTAGACATCTCCGTGTCCACCTTCTCCCACACGGCCTTGTTCATCTTCGTCCTGGGGGAGCGGAACCTTTACTGTTTGCGGGACAACGGCCTCATTTACTTCATGAAGAAGTTGGAGTTCAACCCCAGCAGCTTCCTACCATATGCCTCATGTGAGTAAAAACATTCTTGATTCAAAGCTTTATTTCGTCCATAAACCAGTAAAAAAATTAAGATGAAATATGTCTACATGTGAGTTGATTCACCCAATTTTGTGGATCTGTGAAAACAGAGTCCCGATTTTATTTTGAGGAAATATATTACGAAAAAATAGCACATTCCTATATTTTTTGACCCAATTTAAACACATCTCATATTCAAGTCATGTGCATACGTGAGTTATTACATTTTTTGTGTGCAAATTATTTAAATTATATTATGAAATAATTGTCCAAGTGAGGTTCCTTAAATTTCTAGTCTTTTATGCTCTTTGTTCTGCAAAGTTATGTTCATTAATATGAATATAAATATATATAGTATAAAACGTACCATATAATTATATTGGTTGATATATATCTGGATTATTAGAACTTTTATAAGAAATAATGCAAGATGAACAATTGCGCTTATTGTTATTTTCATGACTTCCATATTATCATTAGACATTTTCTCATTTGCAATTTGTTTCCTAGTGTAAATATAAATATATAGTATAGCATAGTACTGTATATGTATTTTTTTTTGCAGTATACCCCCTTCAGGATTATTTTGTTGTTTACAGTGTTTAATATTTTTACTGCTTCTGACAGTTATAGAGATCAAATTCATCTAGTTTGAGTATTGAGTGATCATGTTTTACCGCCATTGACGGCTATAGAT
Organism: Stigmatopora nigra; assembly: GCF_051989575.1. NCBI lineage: Eukaryota > Metazoa > Chordata > Actinopteri > Syngnathiformes > Syngnathidae > Stigmatopora > Stigmatopora nigra. The sequence continues at coordinate 15,323,361 of NC_135514.1, read as the reverse complement.
AATGACAACAATGATGAAATAGACCCAAATTAGATCCAACTTTTAAATTAGAAGCTCTGATAAATGCAAACGTTTACGTCGGTGCAAGTCGAGCGCCGCCATTTTGACCGCCAGCGTGGTAATGCTTATATTGCGTGCGGCCATGGCCCTGCAGCAGGTCTACTATTTATGCCTCATGTTTCAAAGGAAACCCTATGTGATTTCAGATGTCATTTTTTTGCCATTTAAAGCGCCGCTACTCGGCCAAATGTAAATGTTATGATGTCATCACTCCGAGGTTTTTTCTTCTTCTCCGCTTTGTGGTTGCCAAGTTTATCACGCTCCTCGTTACCTCTTTTCCAGGACTAAAAATAACGAAATTACACGAACTGGGTGGCTAAAGCGAAGGCGGGTTTCTCATTTTGCCGTTTTATTATTATTTTTGCCAAACTTTGAACCGTTTAACTCATTTTCGTGGCGACGTAGCACCAAATGATGTCCGTTTTTATAAAAAGATCAAACTTTACATTATGGGATTGAGCAAAAAATACCACAGAGAGACCTTTATGCCTAATTTTATACGACATTCAGCCCTCAAAAAGAAACCCAAATAAAAAGCACTTTTACAAGAGTCATAACGTTTGCTTAATACATATTTTCTACTGCTTTTCCATTCAGTGACCGATGGCACCACCAACATGTTGCTAGGCAACCACACCAACATGCTGCTGGTGTACCAGGATGTCACGCTCAAGTGGGCTGCCCAGCTGGCTTTCGTGCCCGTGGCGCTTCGGGTCGCCAATTTCCCGTGAGTTTGACACGTCACGCTCGCGCCGTATTTGTCACCCAAAAATAAAATGATGACTCAATCCAGGGTACGGCTTATAAACGCACAAATTAGACTTGACACGCACGAAAATGCAATGACACACTGGTATCAAAGTGGTGGTCCGGGGGCAATATCTGGCCCGCCGCGTCATTTTTTGTGGCCCAGGAAAGTCAATTATCAACTTTCTCTTTTAGGATCAAATTAAAATATAGAGTAGAGATGTATATTAAATTACCTGATTTTTTTCCCTTTTTAAATCAATAATTGCCATTTTTAAATCAATTTTTCTGTGTTTTAGTTCAAAAATTATTTTGTAAAATCTAAAAATATATTTAAAAAAAGTTCAAATAAACATTTTATTTTTAATCCAGTTCTTTTAATCCATTTATATTAAAAAAAATCTAAATATTATATCTAAAATGGCCCACAAACCATATATGGTAATTTATTTCAAAATAGAGAAAAGATAAACAGATTAAATACTTAACAAAAAGTATTTTGACATCTATGAATGAAAAAAATAAACCATATTTTGCATAAAACACAAAAAAAAAAGTCAATCCCTGTTAAAACCATGAATAGAGGTGAAAACTGTGAATCAGGTGGCGGCTTATACGAGGGAAATTGTCAAATTCAACCATTGTAAGGCAATTTACCGCTTTTAAAGTGGAATAAGTCGATTGCAGTCAAAACTTCAGTGGCTGAACTGGCCGTGCTGAATTAGTTGGAAGCAAAATCATTTGGACACCCGTGGGTTAGAGTGCGTTTCCGTTGGCCCGGTCTGCCGCCGCCGACGGACGGGCGCAGGTGCGGCGCCTCGAAGTGGAAGTAGCGCACATCTGCGAGTTGTTAACACGCACTCGCTCACGCTGTTAAAACACATTGTTGCATCACTCGGCATTTCCTTTCCCTTATTATTCCCGTCGTGAACTCCACGCATGGATTTGATGGATTGGATGTTTAAAAAATATATATAAAATATGAGGAAGCGGGATTCGAGGAAATTCTATATTTGATATTCCTTGTTTATTAATCTGATTTTTTTGGGGGGCATGTAACGCTTCATAATTTTTTTTTCTGTACCGCTTATCCTCACTAGGGTCATGGGGGTGCTGGAGCCTATCCCAGTCAACAGCCTCAATGCGTTGCTAGCCAATCACAGGGCACAAGGAGCCAAACAACCAATAGCTAGGGGATATTTAGCTCGCATTAGCCTAGCATGCATATTTTTGGCATTTGAGATGAAACTGTAGTACCTGGAGAAAACCCACCAAAGCCTAGGTAGAAAATTTAAACTCCATACAGTGTGGTCCCGACCTGGAATCGAGCCCTCGATCTCAGAACTGCGAGGGCAATATGATAACCACTTGTCCACCTAGCGCAAATATGCCTCCTTGTAAAATAATATGCTTACTTATCAACGCTAACATTTGATATTCATTTTTTTTTGTTTCAGGGATCTGAAGGGTGCCGTAGTGAGCCTGAGTTGGGACGGCCACCTGCTGTGCTCCTACATGGGCACCGACCCGTCCTTCTTCTCCACGCCCAAAGTGGACGCCCGCGAGGTGGACTACGAGCAGGCCGACGTTGAGATGAAGCAGCTGTACAAGTTTATCAGGGAGGCCAGTAGGACGCAAGGTAGGCGGGACTTCAACTTAAATGCTTATCCAGTCTATAGTCTTTTTAATAAGATGATAAATTATAGGTCACTAATGTCTCTGAATGTTAAAATAGTTGATCCATTTATGATCGATTTAGTCGATGAACACAAATATTTATTGTGTTTCAGACATTCTTCCAAAAGGTGAAGATGAAGAAGATGTGACAGTGACGGCGTTTGTCTCTCCTGAGATGGACTTCCCCTCGGTACGTAGGAAAATTCATTTTAATGACTACTATGAGGAAACATGTTTTAGCATGTTAGCAATAGAGGCTAACAAGGAGCATGAACGCAAAAGGACAATAACAACAAAAAGTGATTATGAGATACAGGACAATACTGACCTGATCCACTAAAAGAACCAAAGTGAATTCACCCCAGTGTTTTCTTTCTTATTTTTATTTTTTACAAGCCCAGCTCTATTCTTTTTCATTTTAGAGTTTTTTTGGGTCACTCCTGTAGATTTTTGGGCACTCTAAGAACCACATTTTGGATCCTTTTTTTTTGTATTTCAGGTCACATTTTTTGTCACAAAGGAGATTTTTGTGGAATTTTTAATCCCAAAACCACTAAAATCATGGCTGCCATAAATTCATGCAAAATTGAATCTTTTTTTGTATTTCAGGTCACTTTTTTTATCACAAATGATGACCGCTTAAGGAGATTTTTGTGGAATTTTTAATCTCCTAACCACAAAAATTATGGCTGCCATAAATTCATGCAAAATTGGATGCTTTTTTTGTATTTCAGGTCACATTTTTTTAATCACAAATGACTGCTAAAGGAGATTTTTGTGGACATTTTTAAATCTCAGAACCACAAAAATCATGGCTGCCATGAATTTATGCAAAAATTTGATCCTTTTTTTTGTATTTCAGGTCACATTTTTTTGTCACAAATGACTCCCAAAGCAGATTTTTGTGGAATTTTTAATCCCAGAACCACAAAAATTATACCTCCCATGAATTTACAACTAAATCTTCATTTTTTTGCCTGTTTCTCAGCGAGCTCTCATCCCAGACATGGACGGCTTCCCCGTCCCTTCGGTCAACGTCAAGGTGAGTTCAAGAAAAGTGGACGCCATCCCAACCACCTTTCCGCCCTAATTTCCGCCCCGCCCCGCAGGTGACGGTGCGAGCCAACGGCCCGCTGGCCTCCTCCAAGCTGACCGTGGGAGTTCAAGCCCCGCTGGCCGTCAGCCACGACCACTTTGTCCTGGAACCTTTAGGTCAGTGGGCGTTAATAGCGGCGGCCAACACGCTGGTGACAAATGCTCGGCATGTTTTTCTTCTCTCGGCTTTGGCCAGCTCGCGCCGTTGCCGCTGTTTCCCTCGCGACTATAAACGCATGAAAAATGAGCAGCTGCAAGATTGGGAACGCTTCCATCAAACCCAAACAAAGATTTTCCTTATGTCGACAGATTTTTTTTTAAAGCAAAGACGGAGGTGAAAAGATTGGTCCTCTTGAGGAAAATATATCAAAGTAAAAATACTCAAAAGACATCATTTTTTTCGGATTTTTGTTAAAGCAACATGTCATTTCTTTTTTTTTTCATTCATTTTCTGGACCGCTTTATCTTCACTAGACTCGTGGGGGTGTTGGAGCCCATCCCAGCTTGACCCTGGACATCAGGTGGGGGACAAACCTTGAATTGGTGGACAGCCAATCACAGGGCACGAGTTGACAAACAACCAATCACTCATACCTAGGAACAAGTTAGCATACAATTAGCCTAGCATGTTTTTGGAATGTGGAAAGTACCCGAGGAAAACCCACGCAAACTCCACACTGGTGGACCAACATGGATTCGAACCCAAGACCCCAGAGCTGTGAGACGGACACGCTAATCACTCGGTTAATCACCGGTTCGCTTTCTTCTTTTTAATATATCAAAATATATGTAATATATAAAAATTATATCCTGCAATTTTATAATCCGGTGGTTAAGTGGTTAGTGTGTATGACTCACAGTTCTGCGATGTTAGGGTTCGATTCCAGGTGGGTTTTTTGTGTGGAGTGTGTCTTTTGTGGCTTTTCTCTGGGTACTCCTCTTTCCTCCCGGTCGCTAAACATGAACGCTAAGCTAATGATATGCTAAATTCTCATTAGCTACGAGTGTTTGGATGTCTGTCTCCTGGTGCCCTCTGATTGGCCAATTTAGATTTTCCTCTGCCTGGTGCCCGTGGGTCACCGGGGTTACCTCCAGCACCCCCCGCGACCCTTGTGAAGATAAGCGGTACAGATAAATCCCGTTATTCCTTTACAAACATCACACAGGGCCGATAATTGTCAGTTTATTTATGATTAATTATTGCGAAATTACCATTTGACCTTTGACCCCGTGACCTTAAATCCCGCCTATGGAACCCGACGCAAAAGCGGCGCTTCCGCAAGTTTCACCTCCCGGCGGAGGTCATAAAAGCGAGGCGGAATATGAATCTGGGTGATATGTCACAAATGAGATCGTTAAAAGTCTGGAATTGGAGGCCATTTTAAGCCGGGCCTTTCTTCTTCTTCTTCAATCCATTACCAACTTACGTCAAGACATGCGAGCAGATGTTCTCGTTTGAAGAGAAAACAAGTCCATTTATTTGACTGCCGGCTTCCCACGTCCAGAAAAATGTCAGCGCAGGCTCCGTACGTTTTGAAAGAAAAAAATGTTTCAAGGGCTTTGTTTATGGCTTCAAGATGGACGCAATACGTTTGCTCATTCCGGCCTGTCAATCACAGGGTGTTCCGATTTGAGTTAAGCCAGTTTATACTTACAATCGCTACGGGGGGCGGGACTTTTTTACATTTTTTTTGCCACGCAAAAGTGAATGATGATTTTCGGAGACTATATTCTGCTTTCCTATTTTCATAAATATATAGTACGTTTATGTAGTTTTTTTTTTTTACAAAATGGTTTTAAATGTCTTTTTTAGGGCTTGATAAACAAATGAATAGTAGTTTTTTTTAAACTAATTTTGGTCAATTGTTTGTCGTAAGAAGCTCACAAATATAATTGAAAATATTTAAAAATGCAATTAATTAAATTCATTATTTCCATACATAGAACATGACATTTATTTTTACTTCTCTCGTCGTAAATCTTTGGTAATGAAATACAATAAAAATATAAATGAAAATAAAAATATTTAAAAAAAATCCCAATTTTTTGATGAAAAATAAAATAATTAAAACAAAAAATATTAATAATTTTAGTTTGAATTATTAATTCAGAATTAGAAATGACAAAAATATATAGGATATTCAGTTAAAATAAAATAAAAGTTTAAAAAGATAAATGGTCCAAAAAGAAATAAAACTAAAACAACAAAATTAAGATAAATGGTCCAAATAAAACATTAAAAAACTACAAAATTACAAATAAAAAAAAAAAAATATTTCAAGTAATTTTGTAACAAATTAGTTGTAGATTTAGTTAAACTTTTTGAGGCTAATTTGGCTAGCCCTGGAAGGAAGAACCGTATTGGACGTCCGGCGTCGTCCGCGGCGGCTAACGATTTGAAGCTAACCTGCGAACTCCCTATCGGCGACCCATCTCGAGACCTCCGACATTCCCGCCCGTCGTCCTAGCGTAAATACCGCACAATGGGCCAGGTCAAGGAGGCCAGTCGCGCTCCGCCGCTCGCCTTTTGTGCCCCATGTTTGCGCTCTCCTCGCCGTTAATGGCCCCGAGAGGCCGGTGGCCGGACCACTCGGTCGACGTGTGGGCGGCGGCGGCCAAAGAGCAAAAGAGCCGTCCACATTGGCGGGGATTACGCCGGCCGTGTTTGTTGCCTTTAATGGACCCGGGAACACTTAAAGCACTTAAACCCGGCCCCAACGTTTGACCCGCGGGGCCCCGGGGTTAAAAGCCCCGCGCTGAAAGACGGGACGCCAGCCGAGAGGTCACCGCGCCTCAACGGACCGTGGCCGAGCCACAAAATGGCCGCTTTCGTCGGCTCGGTGAAGGCCAGTTTCACGTTTTTGTTTTACTTTTACGCTGGGAAAAAATATTTAATGCTAATAATACGTTGGGGCCACTGGAATAAAGTCACATTATGGTATTAATGTTGTTTTAGTAAAGGAAAAATAGTGTTATTAGATTTAAATAGTATTTGTACAAGTATAATAATGTACGATTATTTTGATGTTGATTTAGTGAAGGAAAAAATGGTAGTGTTATTAGATTTATAATAGTATTTGTACAAGGGAGAAAATTGGATTTTAAAGTAGTATTTTGAGTTTAGAGTTGGAATATTGTGAGATTAATGTTGTTGTTTTAGTACAGAAAAGAGATTTAAACTAGTAGTATTAATATGGAAAAAAGTGATTGAAGTTGTACAACATTAAAATAGTCATATTATTACATGATGAATATTGTATAGTATTACTATGGGCAAAAGTTAACATGACATAAAATTAGTACAAAAGTTGTAATACTACACAATTAAAGCACATTATTTTTGCAGTAAAAATACTCCTCTAAAAGCCAAAAGTTGAGATTCAAATGAGTGTTTTGACAATTTTCCAATTTTGCTTAACTTAATTTAAAATATTTGTTTTGTGTCCTTCTGTAGGCGCCGGCTCGTCCACCAGCGTAGTCTTCTCGGCCTTCCTGAACGCCCGCTACCCTCCCGCCGACCTGAGCGGAGACATCACGCTATCCTACAGCACCCCCACAGGTACAAAAGTTAAAAACGTTTTGGTATTCCGACACCATGTGACACACTCTTCTCAATATTTCCAACTCTCTTCATTTTTTCTTTGCTTATGTTTACGTTTTACTTTGTTCTGTCCTTTTCTTAGATTTTCTAGTACAAAACTACTATGAGAAAGTCTTCCCAGGCTTTTCTTTTTTGTGTTTAAAACAGTAAAATCTTTATTTTTAATTTTCTGAACTGCTTTATCGTCATTAGGCTCGCGGGGGGTGCTGGAGCCTATCCCAGCTGACTTCGGGACAGAGTTAGTGGACACCCTGTATCCCTGGCCAGATAAACAACCAATTAATCATACCTAGGGAGATGTTAGCATACAATTAGCTTAGGATGGATGATATTGGGATTGTGGTTGGAAACCAGAATACCTGAAGAAAACCCACGCAGATATGGGAAGAACATGCAAACTCCACACAGGTGGACTGACCTGGATTTGAACCCAGGACTCCCACTGCGAGGCCGACGCCCTAACCACTCGTAGAAAATGAGAAAAATATTGAATTAATATTTTTTTTAAATTAATAAAAACTGCAAATAGTTAGATATAGTATTTCCGAGCAAACACGTGCAGCCAATCGAACACAGCGTGGGAAGCAAACGCGTCCGAGTGAAACATCTGCTTCTTCTGTCATCTGTGTAATGTCTTGTCGTCTTTTCTTCTTCTTCTTCTTTTCCTTTTTTGCCGCAGAGTTCAACCCCAAAGGTACGTGCGCAGAGCCTGCAGTCACTCATGCACACTGCACACTATAAAATGAAAAAAAAACAATGTTTATTTAGGAATGTGGCCCATCCCAGGATCCGGAATCGAACCCAGTCGAGCCATTTTTGCCTCTACATTACTGTCCTTAGTTGGAGTTTAGGCCAACTGAATGTTTTTTAACTTTGACTGTCATAAAAATCAGGTTTGTAACCACAAAAAAAAGTACATTTGGAGACAAGCAAGACGACAATTTTACCTTGTTCTGAATGTAGCACATATTTATTATATTTATTTTGGCTTTTCTCTGTTCTTTTTTAAAGTTTGGTTTCCTGCCAAATACTACAAATCTTTTATAGTTTACTACGCCAGGTTGAAAAAAAGAAAACACATTTTGAAAAGCATTAATAATAATAATATTGAGCTTCATTTGCTGGGAAAGGCTCACATAATCTAAAAAAAATCTTCTTATGCACTATGTAATATTATTTTTACCTTTGGCCTTAAAGTTGTCTTTTTTATTTATTTATTTTAATGTATAAAGGAGGGATAAAGACAAAAAAATGTTCAAATACATACAAGCACTCTAGTATGACTCAAATCGTAAAATGGAAAGTGCAGGGTATCGCAACTGTACATGTCGGGCGGCCATTTTGGGTCATTGGACCAGCACTTTGTATTGATGAGTGCTTTTGCTTTGTGTCAACACTTTATCTCTTATTCCTCTCTATTTTTTATAACTCCAACACAAAGTTATATGTGCGATACTAGTTTCAAAATTAAAATGCACATGTTTTTAAATGTTATTTCTTTTATTTTGTAGGCGTCCCTTACGTCCACCAAAGCCAGTTCAAGCTACCTCTGTCCCTGGTGTGCACGTCGTCTCCTCCCAGCAAGAGCAGCGCCTTCAAAATCACCGTGGACACCAACCAGCCGCCCGTAGACCTGGCCGCCATCTTTCCCGGTACGCCTCACGCTGATTTCGTAGCTCCTCCCCCCGTAATCTCCAGGCATCGGAGCCACAATGGCCGACTAAACAACCCCTTTGTTTTCGGCGCGACCGTCTTTTGTTGCTTGGGCTATTTTATCCAATCTGATGTCGTCTGTGTGTGTGTGTGCGTCCGCAGAGTTTGCGGCGCAGTCGGAAGATAACGAGGGGAACGCTTTGACTCTTCGATACTTGTCCGGCGGACTGGTCACCGTGTTGGCGTCCAAAACATCCCGTAAGAATACTTTTTTGTCAAATTTTTGCTATTTTAAATTAAATGGAAACATACCAATAAGACACATACATGTGGTTGATACAAAACAAGAGAGACATAGACAAAAATCTGGGAAAAACACTCGGATTCCCGGATAAAAAATAAAAATAGAGCAAGACAAGGCACGTGCACACACACATAAACACAAACAACATGTAGATAAAACACACACAAGACAAATACAAGACATGAAATATACGCAAAAACAGATGATAAGCATGTACAGTTGATTTTAGTTACAGCACAGGTGTCAAAGTGGCGGCTCGGGGGCCAAATCTGGCCCGCCGCATCATTTTGTGTGGCCCGAGAAAGTCAATCATGAGTGCTGACTTTCTGTTTTAGGATCAAATTTAAATGAAGAGTAGAGATGTATATTATATTTTCTGATATGACCCTTTTAAATCAAAAATGGTCATTTATTAATCATTTTTTGGTGTTTTTAGTTCAAAAATCATTTTGTAAAATCTAAAAATATATTTAAAAAAAGCTAAAATAAACATTGTTTTAGATCTAGAAAAAAACAAAATATTCAGGGCCTTTAATCCAGTTCTTTTAATCCATTTATAAAAATGAAAAAAATCAAAATATTCTATGTAAAATGGTCCGACCCACATGAATGACATTAATGCCACCCACGAACCAACCTTAGTCTGACACCCTTAAGTTACAAAAAGTCATATTATGCACATATTTATATTTATTATTTTTGCATCAGAGCGCTACCGCATCCAGAGCGATGCCTTCGATGACATTTGGCTAGTGACCAAAGAGCTCCTGGCCAGAGCGGACCGCCATTTCTCGGCATTGGGTTCGCACGACTTCAAAAAGAGCTTCGGCGGGCCTCCACCCCTCAAAGACTACTTCTTGTCCGTAGACCACCACTTCCAGGTAAGCTTGCACCATCTAATCCAGCCGTGGCTAGCTAGCGCTTAGCCCCCTTTTCCAACGTCTCTCGTATTTGTGTCCACGCTAGCTTCGTCTCAGCGCCCAAAAGTATCAAGAGCTCCTCTCGGAACGGGCGGCCCAATTCCGAGCCATCCAGCGCCGCCTCCTGACACGCTTTAAGGACAAAACTCCGGCACCCCTGCAGAACCTCGACACCCTCTTGGACGCTACTTATTCCCAGGTTGGCAACACACAAACACATTTAGTATGAATTAGAACTGGTTGGGCGTCCATCGCTGTCAAAAGCGGCCATTTTCTTTCTAAAAATATATTTTGGGTGCCATTTTGGGACTCAAATTACATTTTTTTTCAAGCTATTTTAAAGCTGTTTCAAATCCATCCATAAGTAATGTAATTTTTAATCCATTTTTTCTGTGTTTTTAGTTCAAAATCCTTTTTTAAAACTTAAAAATATATATATGTAAAAAAAAAAAGCTAAAATAATCATTGATTTAGATTTATTAAAAAACGGAATATTCAGGTCTTTTAATCCATTTCTTAAAAAAATCTAAATATTTTATCTAAAATATGAAATATTATACCATTTTTGTCTTTCTGGTTTTTATATGTATTTGTTGGAACAATACAATGGCATTCTATTTAATATATTTTGACATATATATGCTTTTTGTTTAATCATATGGATTGCACAGTAAATAGATAGCATGCTATGCTAGCACACTGCAAAAATCTGCAGCTCATTCACACCATAACATCGTTTGTTTGGACATTTTTTAGTGGGCGTGGCTAAGGCAGACTAACTACTCATTCTTTAGCCTTTTCTGTCACTTTAACAGTCAAGATTCGTGTCCAAAACATAATCGGCTATCATTTTAACGTCACTTTGTCGTCGTATTTTACGCCGGTGTTAAACTCCCAGTTGAAAATATTGGAAAAGGACTTTAGTGCCTCTTTAAAGCTCCACTCGGTGTTGACGTTTTTGCCGTAAATTTACTGTGAGAGCCTTGTACTTTGATTTATGGACATCCTGTTTGCGGGTGATTAACTGCCAGATCACACCCAGTTCACTTGCATGTACAACACACACACAAATACACACACATGTATACACACGTATACGTATAGACTAAGGCGTGAAATCTCATAAGTTGGAGCAGATCCGACTTGTAATTGTCCATCTGGCGACACGCTGACAACTCTTCTGGATTACATTGGCACGTGTACGACTACATTTTCAAATGTATGGAAGGTGTTTACGTGAAAATGTTAAGCGTTTTGTCAGATTACGTGAAAATGGGAGGGGGGGGGGGTTGTTCTTTCCGCCCAGAACGGCGGCCATGCGGGAAGCTCGACACTTAATACGCTCAGTAACGTTGATATGGCTGATAAAAGTCTAGTCATTGACGGATATTGTGCAGAAAGACACTATTCATGTGGGCGGGTTGCCAGATTGGGACGTTTTTTTATGGTATTTGTTTTAATAAAAGGATGAGGTAAGGTTAAAGAGTGAAACTGTTTATTATTTACAATCATTCCTTATGTAGTGGCATTTTAAGGTAGTTTTTAAACTTGATTTTTCTAACTAATGAAACTGAATAGCGTTAGCATCGGTGGTTAGCATTGTGCTAACTCCATTGACAATATTTTTAGAAGCATGATTTGTTATTTAGTGGCATTTTAAGGTAGTTTTTTTTACTTTTTTGTAACTATGAAACTGAATGGTGTTAGCATCGGTGGTTAGCATGGTGCTAACCCTAATGACAATCATTATAGAAGAATGTATGATCCATTATTTAGTGGCATTTTAGGTAGTTTTTGACTTGATTTTTCTAACTATGAAACTGAATAGCGTTAGCATCTGTGGTTAGCATGTTGCTAACTCCATTGACAATCATCAAGCATGATTCATTATTTAATGGCATTTTTAGGTAGTTTTTTAAAAACTTTTTTCTAACTATGAAATTGAATGGCGTTAGCATTGGTGGTTAGCATGGTGCTAACTCCAATGATAATAATTTTAGAAGAATGCATGATTCGTTATTTAGTGGCATTTTAGGTAGTTTTTGACTGGATTTTTTTAACTAATGAAACTGACTAGTGTTAGCATCGGTGTTAGCATTGTGCTAACTCCAATGACAATCATTTTAGAAGCATGATTTGTTATTTAATGGCATTTTAAGGTAGTTTTTTTACTTTTTTCCAACTATCAAACTGGTTGCAAAAGACTGGATGGATTATGGCACCACCATTTCCTCTCCAAAGTCGTCGGCCATTTTTTTTCCGATTTTCTATCCCTAATGTTAGTGTTAGCGCAATGGTGCATAACTCCCACTCCGGGAGGAGTTTTGGGGAGGCGACGGACGGAATCCTCCCTGTAATTAGCAGTTCAAAGGGCTGGCTGAGTGACAGGTCGCCGGCCGGGGGCCCCTAATGGAGGCTTTTGGCCCACACGGGCTCCAGTTATGGCCGGGCCCCAAATGGCCTCCTAAACACGGCTGGACGGACACACATCATCCCACTGTGGAGTCGCAGCCTCGTACTCGTGTTACATTCGCCGCCGTTTGTCTCGATTTGAAGGCCCTTTCCTTTGCCGCGTCCGCTCTTTCCGATGGATTTGGATTTGGTGGATGGCGGGGGGGATTGGTCACACGCGACGGATGTGGGGTGAGTTAGGAATGACGGTTTGGGAGAGTGATGAGGCTAAGGGGGCGGTCCTCTGTGTAAAGGGGGAGGGGCTTGTTGGAGTATTGGTTGAATTTTTGATTTTTGTCCTTTTCAATAGTAGTTTGGATTTTAATTTATTTTTCTATCTTCTATCTTCTTCTTTTCTATCTTTCTTATTCTATCTTTTATTTCAACATTTTTTTTCATAATTTCAGTATGCACTTCAATATTACATAAATTCAAAGTATTGACAACTACATCATCTGGATTTATATATTTAATACTAATTTTAACATGTATTTTTCTATTCTTTAAACATAATCTGTTTTATAGTTTTTAATTGGATTATTTCCTACATTTGCACTTTTTTTATTGTAATATTTTATTAGTTTATACTTCAATTTTCTTCCACCGTATGTGGTTTATACAGTTTATGAATTCAATATTCATTTTAATATAATCCCTTTTATAGTTTATAATTTTTTTATTTTTTTCTCCTAAATTTTATCAAAATATTTTAGATATTTTTTCTTCCACCATTTATGGTTTATAAATTCAATACTCGTTTTAACAATTAAACAATATATTTTATAATGTAGTAATCAAAATTTTATTATTTCCTAAATTTGAACATTCAATTTTTATAAACATTTTGTATTCGTTTATTTTCTGCCATATTTTGCCTTGTTTTTTTTTCACTTGCTATTTTTTAGTTATTAATTTCTTAAAATGAAACTTGCCTTCCACCAATTCAACATTTGACAATTTGTCTTCAATATATTCCCTTTTTTATTCATTTTTATCTCACGTCGCTGTCAAGTGGGCGGAGTCAGGCCACCACGGAGTTAACGCGTTAAAGCAACACCTGGAAAAAGCGTAGCTAACATGGGAAAAGTGTGGAGAAAAACCCCCGAGAGGCCAAAGAAGTTTTGTGGACGGTGTGGGCTACTGCTTTTTGTACAATAACAGCTGGAAACGTGTGGCCGTTGAACCTTTTTACCGGGAAAAAAAGTGTTTTTTGTGAGTTTAAAGTACCGTTGGGAAAACAGAAACTTCCTCCATTAACTTGCCAAAGACACGCCCCCTCAGGAGTTGCCTCCACGCATCAATGCAACGCGTTAGCTTAGCGCTATGCTCTCCTAAATTGTACTTTTTTGCATTGAAACAAATGGGAAAATGTTTTTATAGTAGCCCATATTAATATTATAGTTATTATGTATCATGTAAACACAAAAATATGACGATATTTCTACATGGTGACTTATGTTTGCGGATTTTTGACGACTTTTGGTTCACGTTGCGAGAAAATTTCATCATTTTAATCTTATATCTTGTCATTTAAAGACAGTTTTCAACGTATATATTACTAATATTACATTAATTAAGTATTTTTGTGTCGCCAAAGTGAAAATTGACCTACAAAAAGAGCAGCAAAATGACTTTAATGTTATCATTTTGTGGCTATTTTAATATCACTTGAATGCAGTGATCCCTCAATTAGCGCAAATTCACTACTTTGCGATTTTTTTTCTATATTTATTTAAAGATCATAAATATGTGAAAGCTGTTTTTCATATTTAAAAAAATGGAAGCCCGTGAAATTAAGCAACAAGACTTTAATCCCATTTAACCATTTTAATCTTCTAATATAATGACTTAATTCTCATAAACATATTAAATGCTAATATTTCATCAATATATTAATCAATTATATCAAATGTAAATATTACAACTTGAATCCTGCAATATTACAACTTTCTTTTGGAATATTGTAAATATTTCTTGCGTGATGGATGCTAGCAATGCTACATGCTAGCTTAAAACCATTGCTAAGTGTTGCTAAGCGTCAATTCCAAACAAGCAGTTTGATTGACAGCACGGGGCGAGATGTTTCTTCTCGGTTACGCGCCGACGTCAAGGAGACAAACAGTAAGACGACAAACATTTTTTTTCATTAAAAACTCTTTAAAGTGGCGGCGGGAGGGCCCGGATTTAATCAGTCCTCCATGTTGGAAACCCCAACATGTTGGGGGAGGCCCGGTGAGGTCGTCGTGCCGATCTTATTAAACGCTCCCGTCGTCACGGCGACGGCCGACGCTGAGGAGAAAAATTGGCGATTGAACGTGAGAATTTTTTTGAAATAAATCAAGTTTAATTGGATTTCTAATGTCACCAAGGAATTGGACATTGTCTATTTACAGGGAAAAATTGTCTATAACCCCAAAAATCCCCGTCGTTGCAGTTGATGTGGAGAACCATGTGTTTTACGTGATGTCCTTAAACACACCGCGAAGGCTCTGTTGTTTTGGTCTTGCAAAGAAAGGATGTCTGAGCAAGTCGGCCTTCTGCCGCACAAGTCAATGTTTCTTTTTTTGGTCTTCTTCTCGTCTTTATGTCGCATCCGCGTAAATCCCGCACAAAATACGGGTAAGTCGGTAGGGCGGTATTCAACCTTTGATTGAAATGGTGCGGACTTGAAGAAGGGTCGCCATTTTGGGGAGCGAACTTGAAACAGGGTTGCCATTTTGGGGAGTGAGTTTGAGGAAGGGTCGCCATTTTGGGGAGTAAGCTTGAAGGAAGTGTCGCCATTTTGGGGAGTGAGATTGAGGAAGGGTCGCCATTTTGGGGGGTAATCTTGAAGAATGGTCGCCATTTTGGGGAGTTAATTGGAAGGAAGAGTCACCATTTTGTTGAGTGAACTTGAAGGAAGGGTCGCCATTTTGGTTAGTGAACTTGAAGGAAGGGTCGCCATTTTGGGGGGTAATCTTGAAGAATGGTCGCCATTTTGGGGAGTTAATTGGAAGGAAGAGTCACCATTTTGTTGAGTGAACTTGAAGGAAGAGTCGCCATTTTGGTTAGTGAACTTGAAGAAAGGGTCGCCATTTTGGGGAGCGAACTTGAAGAATGGTCGCCATTTTGGGAAGCGAACTTGATGAATAGGGTCGCCATTTTGTTGAGTGAACTTGAAGGAAAGGTCGCCATTTTGGGGAGCAAACTCGAGGTTAGGGTCGCGCCATTTTGGGGAGTAGAAAAAAGGGAGGAGCCCAGGCCAAGAAAAAGTAGGTAGGGACTCGTTGACCTTTTGGACGCCGTCCGACCTCCGCTCTACTCCTTCCTGTCCATACAGAGGAGACCGAGGAACTTTCTGAAGAAGTTGGCCTCCTCCTGCGGTTGTCCCTCCCCCCTCATCCTCTCCTCCATCCTCTTCCTCTCCTTCCTCTGTCGCTCCTTCCTCTTCTCCTTGTCTCGCTTCTCCATCTCCTCCCACTCGGCCTTGAGCTTTCGCTCCCTGTCCTTGCGTTTCTCCTCCTCCCGGCGCTCCTGCTCCTTCCACTCGGCCCTGAGCTTCTCCTTCTCCTTGTACTGCTCCCTGTCCCGTCGCTCGCGCTCCCTCTTCTCCTCGGGCTGGGGGTCGTCCTCGCCGCTGTCCCACCAGTCGTCGCGCCTCCTCTCCCGCTGGAGCTCCTTGACCTTGCGCTCGTTCTTGAGGCGCTCGCGCTCCTTCCTCTTCTCGCCGTCGCGCTTCTCTCGCTCCTTCCACTCGGCGCTGAGTTTCTTCTCGCGCTCCCTGCGGCGCTCCTCCTGGCGCTTCTCCCTCTCCACCCATCCGTCCTTGCCCTTGTGCTGCTCCTTGTCCTTGCGTCGTTGCTCCTCCTCCTTGCGGCTTTGCTCCCTCTGCTTGCTGAGACGCTCCCGCCACTCCTCCTCCATGCGGGCCTCCTTGTCTTTGGACAGACGGCCCTTCCACTCCGCCTCCTCCGGCTTGGCCTCCTTCTGCTTGCCCTCCACCTCCTCTTTTTTCTCCTCCCCCCGCACAGGCGGCGTGGCCATCTCCTCCTGGGCTTTTTCCTTGTCCTCTTCTACATTTTTGGGCGAGCTCTTCACCTCCTCCCGCTCCCCTTCTTCCCAATTCTTGGCCCCGCTTTTCAGCGGCACCTCCTCTTGCTTCTCCTCCAGATTTTTGGGCCCGCTTTTCACCTCCTGGCGTTCCCCTTCTTCCAAATTCTTCAACCTGCTTTTCACCTCTTGGCGCTCCCCTTCTTCCCAATTGTCGGCCACGCTTTTGACCTCCTCCCGCTCCCCTCCTTCCAAATTCTTCAACTGGCTTTTCACCTCCTCCCTCTCTTCCACTTCCAAGTTCTTCAACTGGCTTTTCACCTCCTCCCGCTCCTCCTCTTCCGAGTTGACCAGCCCACCACTCACCACCACCTCCTCCCGCGCGTCTCCTTCCAAATTCTCGGGGTCGTCATTCACCTCCTCCCGCTGTCCTTCTGCCGAGTGTCCCGGCCCACTCTTTTCCCTCTCCTCCCCGTCCTCCCGATTTTCTGACTCCTTGGCCTGCTCCTCCTTCGCCTGCTCCTCCTTCGCCTCCTCCTCCTTCGCCTCCTCCTCCTCCTCACTTTCTGTCTGCTCCCACGGCTCACAGCTTACCTCTGTCTCCTCCCATTTTGTCTGGTTCTCCTCCACCTGCTGGCTGTCATCTTTCTCCTCCTCGCCGCTGCCTTGAACTTCCTCCTCCTCCTCACTCTCTTCTTCTCTGTCTTTCAAATCCTCCTGACCTCGACTTGCCTTTTCCTCCTCCTCCTCCTCCCCCACCTCCTCCACCTCTTCCTTTTGTGGACTTTTCTTCTGGCGGCCATTGCCGTCCTTGTCCTTCTCCCCTCCATTCTCCTCCTCCTCCTCCTCCTCTTCCTCCTGGAGGACGTCCCCTCTGTTTTTACCCTCCTCCCTACAAATGTTGTCGTCCTTCTCGGCGCCGTCCACGTCCTCCTCCTCCTCCTGCGGCGACGCCTCCTTGTCCTCTGGCGCGTTCCGACTCCCCGCCGAGCTCTAGAAAAGGCGACGTCAAAGTGGCTTTATATCGAACGCGTTGGAGGGCGAGCGAGCGTCCACCTACCGGGCGGCGGCGGGTCACGGCGCCCGGGTCCTCTCTATCGGCCGGCTCGCCCGCCGGGTCGTCCTTGGGCGCCTTGACTTCGTCGGGTTCTCGGGAGGGTTTGCGTAGCTCCACCCTCACGCTCTGGAGCTCCACGTTGATGGTGCGCGGCGCCCCCTTGAGGCTCTCCAGCCGCAGGTCGCTCTCGCGGAGCTCGGCCTGGGCCTTCTCGCCGGCCTTGGCGCCGGCCTTGGCGCCGTTGGACAGTTCCGAGTTCTCGATCAGCATCTTGCGGTAGTTGCCCTCCAGGAACTTGAGGTAGGAGGCGATGTTCTCCCCCATCTTGGGATGGCGGGATGGCAGGCTGGCTGGCGGGCGGGCGGGCTGGCGGGCAGGCAGGCAGGCTGGCTGGCAGGCTAGCTGGCCCCTCCCCCGGCCGCCCCGCCGGTCCTCCTAAGCCGGCATCGCCGCGATGCGGGGCGCCCGTGGCCTGTCGCCCTCTGCGACAGCGGCGAGGTGGGCCCTGATGACGCCGAGCCGGGGGCGGGGCTAGGCTAAAGGAGGAAGGCTCTGTGACCGCGTCGCCGCGACGTGTCGCCACGACACGTCGCGACGATGCCATAAAAACGGACGCGTCGTCGACCTCTTGGATTTCGGTAGGCGCGTGTCACGTTAGGTCATCACGTTAGCCTGACGCTAGGACTTTGCGCTAGCATATACCTGTGTCTCGATTTCATGTGGGCCGGACCATTTTAGTTATAATATTTGCATATTTTTTGTGTAAATGGATTAAAAGAACTGGATTAAAAGCCCTGAATTATCTTTTTTTAATAGATCTAAAACTGTTTATTTTAGCTTTTTTTTTTAAATATATTTTTAGATATTACAAAATGATTTTTGAATTAAAAGCACAGAAAAATGGATTAAAAAATGACAATTATTGATTTAAAAGGGGAAAATCAGAAATTTAAATATACATCTATACTCTTCATTTTATTTTGAAAGAAATCAATAAAATAAAATCCGTCCAGTTATTTTCCCAGAATAAACCACACAAAAATTAGAGTGAAAAAATGTTGACATAAATATGTATATATTTTATAAATGCACCAAATTGTTTAACCATAGTTTTATTTTTGAAAGGGGACACTTAATCAAAAAATAAGGATTTAATTTCTTAGGCAAAGATAAAGAAATCTTCAAAATTTGAAAAAAACTTTATTGAAAAGGGAAACTTAAACAATCAGATTCCTTTCTGATATATAAATAAACACATAGAAATCAGAAAACTATTGTTTTGATTGTAAAAAGATTCCAATCAAAAATGCCATATTCTCTTTTATTACAGTTTTTTTCTAAAATATTCATCTACTTGTAATTCTTATATTCCATTGTTAATGAATGTTACACAATCCCATGACTTTTCATAAATGGAGTAAATTCCTATCAAGCTTGCGTGCGCTCGCATGTGTGGACGGTGTTCGTCACCCCCGCAAACAATGGTCGACTTGTAAGATTGGGCCCAGAATGTGCGGCGGTGGCGGCGGCGGCGGCGGCGGCGGCTCGGCGACGCCCAGATGAGGATATTTATCTTGTATCCGTAAATTCCCACAGCCGCCGCCGCGCTGGTTCTCTTTTCAATGAAAGCATTCAGCGCTAAGTCAACATTGGAAGTAACCCTGCCCTCCCGCGATTGGTCGCACGTGTCCCTCTCATGCCTGTCAACCTGCTTTTTGATAGCGTTGCCTTTAAGTGGATGAAATAATAGCAAAAAGTTTGGTTTGATTATTATCATTTTTCCTGGTTTGGAAAGCTTTTGATATATTGTTATTTTATTTTGAAATTTTAACCAATGCACTACATCTTGCTTGAAAATTTCACTATAATCTACTATGCCCTCATTGGCTGTCTATCAACATGTTTCTTAGACCACCTTTGTGTACTTCAGCTTGTAGTACTTTTTTTCCCTAAAAGATGCATGCTAAGCTAATTTTATGCTAAGTCACTGGTGTTAAAGTCTGCGGGCCAAATTTGGTCCGCCACATCATTTTGTGCGGTCCGGGAAAGTCAATCATGAGTGACTTTCTGTTTTAGGATCAAATTCAAATAGAGTTTAGATGTATATTCAATTCCACTTTTTGAATCAAAAATTGTCATTTTTTAATCATTTTTTGTGTTTTTAGTTAAAAAATCATTTTGTAAAATCTAAAAATAAATTTAAAAAATTATAATAAACATTGTTTGAGATCTTTGAAAAAACGGAATATTCAGGGCTTTTAATCCAGTTCTTTTAAATCCATTTATTTAAAAAAAAAATCTAAATATATCTTAAATGGTCCAAAATCAAGTTGACATTAAAGCGGCTTACCAACCAACCCGCATCTGACACCCTTGTGCTAACTTATCCCCAGCTATAAGTCATGGGTGTCCCCTGCCCGGTTACCTGTAGTGAGCTAGGATAGGCTCCAGCACCCCTCGCGACCCTCGAGAAGATAAGCAGATCAGAATGGGAATGAATAGGGAGCCTTGTGCCACACATCAGGACTTAGCCGCCACTACTTAGCTTGTATTTTCCCGCGTAGACGTATGGGAGGTTAGCGTGTACTTTTAGCCACACGCTAATGTATGTGTGTGGGTGTGTGGGGGTGTGTTTTAGTGGGTAATGAGTAGAGGTTGGCGTGTGTGTGTGTGATTATAGGCCTCCTTTTAGAAGCACACGGGCTAAATATGGCTTTAGACTAAACACGCTCGTGCAGCCGTCCACCAATTGGCAGTAAGAAGAAAAAAAGAAAAGAAAATAGAAGATGGAGGCCGTCCAGACGGGAGGGAGGGAGGGAGGGACGTCGTTAAGCGACTCCAAAATCTCCGGCAGGAAATCCACATCTACTTCCTGGAATCGATGTTTCCGTCTTTTACTATTTTGTCCTCATCTGGAGTTGCTTAAAGGATGGACGGACAAACGGACTGACCGCTCTGTCCAATACAATTTGCTTCATATATTCGAAGATTGGAGTAGTGGCGGGCCGCATTAACGTCAACTCCATTTTAGATGTAATATTCAGATTTTTTGTTTTATAAATGGATTAAAAGAAGTGGATTAAAAGACCTGAATATTCTGTTTTTTTTATAGATTTAAAACAATGTTTATCTGAGATTTTTTTAAATATATTTTTAGATTTTACAAAATGATTTTTGAACTAAAAACACAGAAAAAAATTGATTAAAAATGACTATTATTGATTTAAAATCAGGAAATGTAACTGGGTTAAAAGCCATGAATATTCAGTTTTTTAGAGATCTAAAACAATGTTTATTTGATCTTTTTAAAATATATTTTTGGAATTTACAAAATGATTTTTGGACTAAAAATACAGAAAAAATGAATTAAAAAATGACAATTATTGATTTAAAAGGGTGAAAATCAAAAAATGTCATATACATCTATATTCTTCATTTTAATTTGATCCTAAAACAGAAAGTCGCCACTCATCATTGACTTTCCGGACCGCACAAAATGATGCGGAGGGCCACATTTGGCCCCCTGGCCGCCACTTTGACACCCTGTGCTCTAACCTTTTTTGGCCTCCTGCATCTTTTTGAATGATTTCCGGTGTTTCTCGACGCATCGTCCGTCCGTCTGGCTCGCTCGCCGACGTGGCGTCGACGTCTAGCCACGCACGGCATCAAATTTGCGAGCTGGTCCGAAGAGAGCACTTTGCGCTCGTGTTAATGCCTTGGCCTTCACGTGCAGCTGTTTTGGGCCAAGGGTGTTCAATGCGGCCGT
The DNA here is from genome assembly GCF_051989575.1 of Stigmatopora nigra. NCBI lineage: Eukaryota > Metazoa > Chordata > Actinopteri > Syngnathiformes > Syngnathidae > Stigmatopora > Stigmatopora nigra. Next base: position 15,302,001 of record NC_135514.1, on the reverse strand, counting down.
CGTCGTCGTCGTATGAGTTTGAACTTTGACCCCGTCCGCACGTCGCCGCAGCTGTAGCGACGACATCTTTACGAGGTGTGCATACGTCGCATTTTATTTATTTGACCCGATTTAACCTCCGCCAAGGTTTTGTGTCGCGTTTGTCCAGATGTTTTTCTCGGCCGTCGAAATTGCGAAAATGTGAGACCAATCATTTGGAAAAGTGAACGCGAACATAGAAAAGGAAGGGAGAGATATGTCCCTTGCGATTGGTCGTCAGGGAGAATCGTTTTGCTAGTTCAGTTCACTGGGAGCTAGGCTCCGGCACCCCCACACAAGATGTCATGTTATGTTAAGAGCATGAATTAAAATATTTGTCAAAAATGTACACTTTTTAAAGATAAAAACAAAAAAAATCTGCATCAATTATTTGACTTAGATGCTAATTTGAAGTCATTAGTTAGCATTGTTAAAACCCACAATAATATTTTTATTATATGTATAATATATACAATAATATTTATTTATAAAAACATACATTTGTCTTTGATAAAAAAAACACAACTCAAATAAACTGCCTATTTATCTTCATTTATCAAAAATAAATCCATTTAAAATCAATATTTATCAAAAAATAAATAAAAATATGAAAATGAATATTTATCAAAAAATAAATAAATAATGAACAATGAATATTTATCAAAAAATAAAGAAAATAATTGAATTCAATATTTATCAAATAAAATAAACAAAATAAATTAAATTTTCTACTCTTAATTATTATTAAGAAAACAAACTATCATACATGGCCTCATATTAGCTCAAATATTATCTGAATCAGCGTCCAATCATTTCCCCCCCGTGAGTTTAAACCAACTCCTTGGCGTCCAATCCAATTAAACTTGGAGAAAAGTGGCGACTGACCCAAAGTTGATTGGCTGCCAGCCCTCTCACCTCATAAGAATTGGAACTTGGCAGCCAATCAGGCGACGGCAGCGCCTCTCAAAAGTCTTGAACGTCAATTTCCCAGACAGGCAAATTTTGCCCACCCGCGTCCGCTCCCATCCAAAAGCCGCTCATTACTTGGCCCGTGGGTGGGCCGCGGGTGGGTCCGCCCCTCAGAGCGCGGGTGCCGGATGGCCTCGGAACCCCCGAAGGTCACCCGCCCCCCCGTCCCACCTAGCTGGCCCCGGGCTAGCGGCGCCCCGGGAGCGGGCCCCCATGCTAATCCCCGGTTGGGTGTCACCGTGGTGGGTCACGTTCTGTAATTTAGTCCCCTGCTCGGTCGGGGGCCTCCGAGACCACCCACTACTAAGTACATTGCTACATGTACTCTACACCACAGGTGTCAAAGTGGCGGCCCGGGGGCCAGATCTGGCCCGCCGAGTCATTTTGTGCGGCCTGAGAAAGTCAATCATGACTTTCTGTTTTAGGATCAAATTCAAATGATAGATATAGATCTATATTAAATTTCTTGATTTTCCCCCTTTAAATCATTAATTGTCATTTTTTTAAACATTTTTATTTGTATTTTTAGTTGAAAAAATATTTTTTTAAAACAAGGTTGTCAGCCATGAATAATCAGTTTTTTATAGATCTAAAACAATGTTGATTTTAGCTTTTTTATATATATTTTTAGATTTTACCAAATTATTTTTGAACTAGAAACAGAAAAAATGGATTAAAAAACGAAAATAATTGATTTAAAAGGGGGACAATCAGGAAATTTAATATACATCTTTATATTTCATTTTAATTTGATCCTAAAACAAAATCGGGACTCATGATTGACTTTCTCGGACCACACAAAATGATGCGGCGGGCCAGATCTGGCCCCTGGGCCGCCACTTTGACACCTGTGGTATAAATATATATTCCATTTCCTGATTTCCCCCTTTTAAATCAATCATTGTCATTTTAATCCATTTTTTTCTGTTTTTAGTTCAAAAATCATTTTGTAAAATCTAAAAATATATTTTAAAAAAGCTAAAATAAACATTGTTTTAGATCTACAAAAAAACTGAATATTCAGAGATTTTAATCCAGTTATTTTAATTCATTTATTTAAAAACATCTAAATATCATATCTAAAATGTTCCACATAAAATCAATCAAGTTGACGTTAATGTGGCCCGCCAACCAACCCGAGTCTGACACCCTTAGTTAAAACGAATGGCGAGCATCCCCCAAATGCTAAGCTAACACGCTAGCATTCGCTTCCTTTGAAGCTGCCTCCCGAGTGTTTATTTGACAAAGAAAAACGATTGGTCTCTGAAAAGCGAGGCAGCAACAACAGTGATGTTTTCCCTCAAAGTGGAGCCAGACGAGGTCAAGTCCAACATGGCGCCCCCCCCCTCCCCTTGGCCCCGCCCCCCTCCCTCTAAAATACTCAACAAGAGCGCTAAAGTGTCCTTTAGCGGCGGCGTGATTGATGAGCCGTCAATGGAGGCCACTTCAATGTTTTGACTGCCACGCTCGTGCCTTCGCTTCGACTCTTTTTTTTTTTCTTTCACACGGTCGCCGCACAAAGAGCTTTGCACCGCCATGAAAGGTCGTGTGTTCGATCCCCCCACCCCGCGTCCACTCCCAGAAGCCCCGACGTCCATCTTTGTACTCTCCCGTCATCTGATCCCGCAATTTTTTTAACGTGGATAAACATTTGTATCTCCATTAGGCCACCATTGAAGTTTTAAAAAAAGGGGAGGGGCTTAATTGACTGACTAATGTCAGATTTTTTTACTTTCTAGTCAATTTTTTGGGTGAGTCTAATTAATTGTCGAGGATTTTCATGTCTGTTGTTCAATTTGTCTTGATTTTACATCATTTCCTATTTGTTTAGAGCACAGGTGTGAAAGTGGTGCCCCGGGGGCCAAATCTGGTCCCCCGGCATCATTTTGCGCGGCCCGGTAAAATGAATCATTAATGCTGACTTTCTGTTTTAGGATCAAATTCAAATGATAGATATAGATGTATATTAAATATCCTTATTTTCCCCCTTTCTAAATCAATAATTGACATTTTTTAATCCATTTTTCTGTGTTTTTAGTTCAAAAATCATTTTTTTAAATCTAAAAATATATACAAAAAAAGCTAAAATAAACATTGTTTTAGATCTATAAAAACGGAATATTCAGGGATTTTAATCCATTTCTTTTAATCCATTATTGTAATTTTTAATCAATTTTTTCTGTGTTTTTAGTTCAAAAATTATTTTGTAAAACTAAAATTATATTTAAAAAAAAGCTAAAATAAATATTGTTTTAGATCTATAAAAATGGAATATTCAGGGCTTTTAATCCACTTCTTTTAATCCATTTATAAAAATTAAAAAATCTAAATATTATATCTAAAATGGCCCACATGAAATAGAGTTGACGTTAAAGCGGCCCGCCAACCTGTTAGCATCAAGCTAACGGAATGACTTGTGGCCATTCCCCGGGAAAAAACGACTTTGCCCGGTTGCCAGATTCCGTCCCCCCTCGACTCGCGGCGGTCTTTTGCGCGGCGATGCTATCGGCGCACCCGTAGACAGACATCTCTTATCACCATTGTGCATGCGCGCTCCGGTTTTGAGCGGCGACAATAGCGGTTACTGTCTGGCGACCTATCGCGGACGCGATCGACTCATCGGTCCGTCTCCACGTCGGCCGAGCGTCTCCCGTATTTTTTTGCGTCTCTGTCATTTGGCCAAAATGGATGGTTTTAATCCGGTGATTTAAAATGGCGACCTCTCCTTAAATTTGAAATATTGAATATTTAGATTTTTTTTTATAAATGGAATAAAAGAACTGGATTAAAATCCCTGAATATTCGTTTTTTATAGATCTAAAACAATGTTTATTTGAGATTTTTTTATTATATTTTTAGATTTTACAAAATTATTTTTGAACTAGAAACACAGAAAATTGATTAAAAAAAAGACAATTATTGATTTAAAAGGGGGAAAATCAGGGAATTTATTATACATATATTATCTTAATTTTAATTTGATCCTAAAACAGAAAGTCGACTCTCATGATTGACTTTCTTGGACCGCACAAAATGATTCGGCGGGCCACATTTGGCCCCCGGGCCGCAACTTTGACACCACATTCCTCCAGTTCAATTCCCATTGACGGGGCAAGGCGTCCAATCCCTTTTGACTGGGAAGGATGAAAGAAGGGATCATTTTATGTCCGCTCAGCTGGCATCAATCAGCAGCGTCTTGGTGGAAGCCAGTCGCCAGCAACAATGGACGCCTTGACTGGACCCTTAGCTTTTATTTTTTTTATCAATACACACACACAGACTTGAGAGGGTCTCACGGGAGAGTGGTCGCCTTGGCTTGAAATGAATGCGAAATGTACGGTCGGATGGAGGACGGAATTTGTCATTTTTTGCTGACTTCGGCATTTTTTTTTACTTGATTTGACTTTCAGTCTTGGGGTCTTTAAAAATGCAAAGACTCAAAGACACACCTTAACCCCTTTTTAGGACCATTTTTGATATAATATTTAGTTTTTTTTAATATATATATTTTTTTTTAATATAAAATTTAGTTTTTTCAAATATAATATTTAGGTTTTTTTTTAAATAAATAGATTTAAAAAACTGGATTAAAATCCTTGAATATTCATTTTTTTTATAGATCTAAAACAAATTTTATTTGAGCTTTTTTTAATCATGTTTTTAGATTTTACAAAATGATTTTTGAACTAAAACCACAGAAAAAAATGTGTTAAAAAATGACAATTATTGATTTAAAAAGAGGAAAATAAGGAAATTTAATATACATCTATATCTATCATTTTATTTTGATCCTAAAACAGAAAGTCGGAACTTTACCGGGCCGCACAATATGATGCTGTGGCCCACATTTGGCCCGCGGGCCGGCACTTTGACGACACCTGTGTTCTAATTGAACTGAACTCTTTGAAACACTTGATTTTTTTTTCTTCTTCATGGGAACTAAGCTGTCTTGTCATTATCGTGTCGCAGGTGATGTTGTTAGCGGAGGAGGCGGAGGATAACGCGCGTCAGCTGGAGGAGGCTTGGGCGCGCTTGAAGAGCTCCACGCAGCTCCTGGTCCTCCTGCTGTCGCTGGGCCACGGCCTGACGCCCGAGCAGACGGCCATCTTGGAGGCCAGCATGCTGCCTCTGCTGCACGACACGCTGCAATTGGTATGCAAAACTTCACTTCAATTTGTATAAAAATGAAATACTGTACTTGCATATATGCCGTATTTCTTGCTCCAAAAACATTGACTGAAAATATCGTACTTTCTTGCACACATGCCATAAATGATGACTGAATCCAGGGTACGTCTTATATGCGCACAAATTAACAAACGGCATGAATAAATACGATTTTTTTTCAGCGTGGATTTTCATATTTTTACAAACTTAAAAAAATTGTAATAATAATTAATAACAGAGAAAAAATCCTAAAGTAATGAATTTGCGATTAGTGAAGCCGCAATAAATGAGGGATTACTGTATTGAAATCATCTTAAAATACTGTATTATATTTATACATTTGTAAAATTCTGTATTACATATATTAATTAGTAAAATACTGTATTATATATTTTAATTTGTAATATAATGTATTTTATATATTAAATAATACTTTACTGTATTATATATATATTAATTTTTAAAATACTGTATTACATATATTAATAAAAATACTGTATTACATATATTAATAAAAAATACTGTATTATATATATATTAATTTGTAAAATACTGTATTTTATATATTCATTTATAAAATAATGTATTTCATGTAAAAAAATAAAATACTGTATTTTATATATTCATTTATAAAATAATGTATTTCATATAAAAAAAATATTGTATTATATATTAATGTGTAAAATACTGTATTATATATTTTACTTTGTAAAATAATGTATTTTATATATTAAATAATACTTTACTGTATTATATATTATTTTTAAAAATACTGTATTATATATATTAATTTCTAAAATAATGTATTTCATATAAAAAATACTGTATCACATATATTAATCAATAAAATACTGTATTGTATATATTAATGTGTAAAATACTATATTAATTTGTGTATTTGTCAAAAGGGCTGGGAGGAATGCTGCGACGCGTCCGTGTCCCACCTCCTGCGGACGTGCCTGTCGCGCAGCCCCAAAGAGCAGGCGGGCGCCCTGAGCCAGGCCGGGGGGGTGGGGCCGGCCCTGGCACTGGCCCCGCCCAGAGACACGGCCCGCCTCAAGAAGCACATCACGCTGCTGTGCGAGCGGCTGGCCAAAGGCGGGCGCCTGACGTTGGGCGACGCCCAGGCCGACGCCCAGGCCGACGCCCAGGCCGAGGCCCAAGACCAGGAGCGGGTCCGGGAGCCCGGCCTGCAGGTTCAGCACTTGGTGGCCCCCGGTGAGTCCCTTAGTATCTCAAATAGACGGCGGCCATCTGCCATTGGTGACAATAGGTGTCCAATTCAGGCGAGTTGGGAAAACTGGCCTGGAATAGAGGTCATGCCACACACACACACACACACAAAACACTTTTTTTTGTGGCACACACACGCAAAAACACGCAAAAATACACAAAAATGCACTCACATCACACACAAAAACAATGCAATGGGATGTAAATGATAGCTTTGGGGCGCTGGAGCATTCCAACACACTAACAAAAGTGACCAGCTTTTTTTGGGGTCCCTCCCAAAAAAAAGGCATTTGTTTGCAAACATTTATGAGCAATGGACATCCAACTTGCCTTTATTGGACAACTACATGTTTCCTAAAAAAATACAAGCAAACTAGAGTAAAACATAAAAGTTGTGTGTGTGTGTGGTACAGTTATTTTTGCAGGTAGCCAAAGAGTTAATATCATATAAAGTAGCACATAAGCGTGCATGTGTGTGTGTGTGTGTGTGTGTTCCAGTTATTTTCGCAGCGCGGCGCGTCGGTGGCTGTGGTTTGAGGGTTAGGGTTTATTTTCGACTTGAGAGGATGGCCTTGCTCTACCACAACGTGTGTGTGTGTGTGTGCGTGATTATATAGAATGTGTGTGTATGTTCATATATATATATATATATATATATATATATATATATATATATATATATATATATATCTTTTTTTTTAATGTGCTATGCCTGTTTGCGGTGGCATGGTGATGATGTCGTGTTTCCGTGCACATGCAATCATATGTTGTGTGTGTGTGTGTGTGTGTGTGTGTTTTGATTGGGTAGATAAATTGTGTGTGTGTGTGCGCGTATGGCTTATACATATATAGTATTAAAATAGTGGCAGCTGTCTTTGGTGGCGTTGGATGCAAATTGAAGAGTGGAGCTAAAAAACTTGGCTAAAAATAACCCGCCGATCGATAATTAGCAGCAGCTGTTCCCTTTCCAGGAAATATGAAATATTGGACATGTCATCACGCGACGTATAGCGGGATGGCGAGGGGATGGCGAGGGGATGGCGAGGGGTTGGCGGAACCTGACGATGGATGTCCAGTTTGTTTGAAATGGCGGTGAATTGATGAACATATCAACATAAATATAATTAATAATATCAAATTTAGTCCAATTGAAAAGTAACTATAGAAATTAGCATACAATCATAAGACCCTTAATTTATATAAAAGGTATCAATAAAAATATGCATAAAATCTAAGAGCCTTAATTTTTATTTGATTTTTTTATTGATTTCATCATTTTATTATTATTATTTTTTGAATTTGTTTTTATTATGAATGTTTACTCTTTAAGATTTGCCCAATTTCATTTTCTTATTTGGATTTTCTTTTTTTCATTTTATTTTAATTTTGTTATTTTAATTTTCATTTTATTTTCATTTTCTTATTTTCATTTTATTTTCATTTTCTTATTTCAATTTTAATTTTCTTATTTTCATTTTATTTTAATTTTGTTATTTTCATTTTATTTTAATTTTCATTTTCTTATTTTCAATTTTATTATTTGAATTTTATTTTAATTTTCATTTTCTTATTTTCAATTTTATTATTTGAATTTTATTATTTTCATTTTCTTATAGATGCATATTTACCGTCCAATTTCACATGTATTTTCGTATTGAAATCTTATTGAATATAAATGGAGGTCGTTTTCCAACATGAGATGAATTTGCGACAAACATTGTCATCCGATTGGACGTCTAGGCCAGGTGACCGCTTAAAAATCCTCCCGCAAATTCCAAATTATTTGCCGCGCAAACGTGGGGCCATAAATATAGCGCCAATTGGTTTGTGCGGACGCGCCATAAACCAAATTGGCGCTGTCGGCGCTTTCGGCGGGGCGTCGGGCGGCGGCGCCGCCTTTCGGCCGCAATCTCCCGGAATAAAGCAGGAATGTGCCGACCAGACGCAAAAACGCCGCCGGGCGGACGGACGCTCGGTCGCCTGCTCGGTATTTGCAGACGCCGGCGACCTTCTTCCAGCTGTCGTACGCGTTTGTTTGTTTGTCCACCGTCTGTCTTGAGGACGCGCCGCGTTTTTCCGAGCGAAACCCACCGCCAAAAAAGTCCCCACGCAAACATTCCAAAACAAATTGGACAAAAACCGTCGGGAATAATATTGAATATTTACATGTCAAATAAGGTCAAGGATTGGCGATTCGTTGTAGAGTGGTTAGCACGTCTGGCTCGCAGTTTTGAGGCGTAGGGTTTGGTTCCCGGTGGGTTCGGACCTTCCCGTTGGGGTTTCCATGTAATTTGGTTTTCCTCGTGCCCCCCTCCCCCAAAAAATGTATGACAAGCTAATTGTATGCTAAGCTAATTGGAGGCTATTCTAATTGTAAAATAAGATAATTGTATGCTAAGCTAATTGTATGCTAAGCTAATTTTATGCTAAGATAATTGTATGTTAAGCTAATTGTATGTTAAGATAATTATATGCTAAGCTAATTGTAGGCTAAGCTAATTGTAAAATAAGATAATTGTATGCTAAGCTAATTTTATGTTAAGATAATTGTATGTTAAGCTAATTGTATGCTAAGCTAATTGTATGCTAAGCTAATTTTATGCTAAGCTGATTGTATGTTAAGGTAATTGTATGCTAAGCTAATTGTATGCTAAGGGGTTAGGGATAGAGTAGTACTATTAACAATATTTTTTTATGAGATATTTTATATTGAATAACTTTTATATGATTCAAATTAGTGTACTGTTAATCTTATTATAACAATTACTGAGATTATTTTGTTTTGTATTTTTACTAGTACTCCTCATTCACTGTTATTTGTCAAAATGCTATATGATTCATTCATAATATTTTTGAGATTCGTCATTGTATGTACACATTGTGTGTATTTTCATCTATATATATTTCTGTGTGTGTAGTACTTGAACTGTTTGTTATATGGATCAAATGAGTAAAACAAAAATATTATATTAATAATAATAATAATGAAAAAGTAGTCAGATCCCATTTCAAACAAAAAGGCTAGCTTAAATCTTGTCAAGGGTTTAGTAGGCTAATCTTCACGTAGACGCAGACGCGGGGGGGGGGGGGGGGGTCTGCGGTGGGAGGGGGCGGAGACATACGCGCATTCTCAGACTACTTAAGGTTGACATGATAGCCACTTTTGGGGGGGGGGGACACAAAGGCAACATGTGTGCCGGGTGGGGACGCCACAGGAAAGCTGGTTTGGGGATGGGGGCGGAGTTTTGGGGTGGATGGATCATGAGGGGGGTGTGGCTTGCCCTCACCTTAGTCAATGCGTCTTCTGTGATCGATTGTTAGCTTGTTTTAAGTAGCAATTTTATGATGGCGGTGATAATCAATTTGTTGACGTTTAGAGAGGACAGAATAGTGGATCTCATTTTTTTTGTTAGCGTGTTAGCATGTTGGACTCGACGTTCTGGGGTCGAGGGTTCGATCCCGAGTGGGTGTTCATTGTGGTGTGGAGATTGGATGTTCTCCTGGTGGGGTTTTTGATTAGATTAGATTACATTAGAACTTTTTTAAATTCTGTATTCAGGAAATTTCATATACAAGACACAGAAGACATTGTAGACCTAGTTAAAAAAAATGGAGCCATACTAAGGAAGTCCACAAGGTGGGGACCTTCTGCAGACTGAGACTGAGGTTAATTATTCTGGTTTCCTCCCACATCCCAAAAACATCCATGCTAGGCTAGCTGGCTAACTGTCTAAATTCTCTTACCCTAGCTACGATTGGTCTCCCTGTGCCCTCTGATTGGCTGGACAGAATTTTTGGGGGGATATCAATAAGTTTGTCACTAGATTGGACTAATAAATTCAATAAAAAATACAAAGAATTGATTCTTTCCTCCAAAATGTCTGTGAAAAGGATTTTTTTTAACATTTTTTTGTGGTCGCCCAGGATCGGTCGCAGAGGATTTTGGCAAGATGGCAGAAGACGAAACGGCGGAGCCCGAGGACGCCGCCAAATTCATTAAAAAGAAAGCGTCTTCCAAGAAAGTCCAAAAAGGTACATTACATCACTCAACATTGACCAAAAAAGGCTCACAAAAGAAGCTTCAATTCAATTTTGGTCGGTAGTCACAAGTTAGGGTCAACAAAAAAAAAAGAAGAAGGTAGCCGGTTAATAAAGATAGATTTAAAAGCGGCGGCGTTGATCCGCCATCAAAGGGCGGATTAAAAAAAATCTCCGGCGGCTGTCGCGGGGGGCTTTTGGAGCGGGAGGGGGCGGGGCTTACACTTTCCGCCGCCGGCAAATGGCCGCAACGTCTTTGTTTACGTCAGCGTCGGACGCCGCCCAGAAATAGAACGACCTTGTCCACACTAATCCCGCCTTTTATTTTTTTAAGTTACATTTTAATATGAAATATATATTGAACTTTAAATAGATTTTTTAATGGCTTTATAATACATAAAGTTTTTGAGGGAATTTGAAATTAAATGAAAATTGAAAATAATATTAAAATAAATAAAATTATATGAAAACTAGAAATGTAATTAAATTAAATCAAATGAAAATGTAAATTAAATAAACAAAAAATAGAATCAAATGAAAATTAAAATCAAATTAAATTAAAAATAAATAAATAAATAATTAAATGCAATTCAATCCTGCAATAAGAAAAAATAGTTTTAAAACACTTTTAAAGAATATAAAAACCTAGAATCAGCTCCTTTTTTTGTTTATTTTTTGGTTCATTTATTTTGAATTTCTTACATTTTTATTTTGAGCCCCTCCCAGCAGCCATTTTAAGTTAATGATATGACTTTAATTTAATATTTAATACTTAAACACTTTTAAGCACAAGTTGATCATCAGCATTTGCGGAAAAATATACTTTGTACAGTTTTAAGTTATCCGGAAAAATATACTTTAATAGTTCAATTCTAAAATCAAGCACGCGCCTTTATTTTGAAACCACGCTTCCACGTTAGCCTAGCGCTATCCCGCTAAAAACCGTCTATCTATACGCCCCCATCATCTCCAGCCCGTAGACGCCAAGTGTCTTCCGCCTTTTGCCAAGTGGCGGGCGGGCGGACACCCACCCACGCGGAGGGCGAGCGCGCCCGTGGCCAACCCGCTTATTTTCAGCTTGAGGCGCCGCGACGTGTTTGCGTTGCGTCGCTCCAGAAAAGCAGCTGTTATTTAGTCAACGCAGCAATTTCAAGGCAAAAATACAAACTCACGCCCGCGACCACCGTGACGGACGGATGCACGGACGCCAACCATAGAATTTGCGTCTCGGCTCGTGTGGTTTTTCCATGGGTGTTCCGCTTTCCTCCCACATCCCCAAAAACATGCATGCTAGGCTAATTGTATGGTAAAGTGCCTTTAGATGAGCGCGATTGGTCGTTTGTTTCCTGGTGGCCGCCGTAGATAGATGGGATAGGCTCCGGCACCCCCAGTTCAATATGATTGGGCCATTTTTTTCATAAATTGATTAAAAAACTGGATTAAAGGCCCTGAATATTCCATTTTTTATAGATCTAAAACAATGTTTATTTTAGCTTTTTTTTAAATATAATTTTAGATTTTACAATATGATTTTTGAACTAAAAACACCAAAAAAAATTATTAAAAAATTGGAATTATGGATTTAAAAAACTGGATTAAAAGGGTTGAATATTCCGTTTTTTATAGCTATAAAATAATGTTGATTTTAGCTTTTTTTAAATATATTTTTAGATTTTACAAAATTATTTTTGAACTAAAAACATAAAAAAATTGATTAAAAAATGACTAATATTGATTTAAAAAGGGGAAAATCAGGAAATATAATATACATCTATATCTATCATTTGAATTTGATCCTAAAACAGAAAGTCGGCATTTATTAATGACTTTCCCGGGCCGCGCAAAATGATGCGGCGGGCCACATTTGGCCCGCGGGCCTTCACTTGGACACCTGTGATTTAATGCTTATGAAAGGCGTCAAAGTCTGAGGAGAAAGTCATGGGAAAAGAAAAACACGGCGGGGGCCTCCACGCTTGGCCCCACCGACAAATAACCCGGAACGGGCGGCGTCCGTTCGTCCGGAGGATCGTTCCTCGGAGAGCGGTCGCCGGGAACGGATGAGTCTCCTCCGGGACGACTCGGACGATTCCCCGTGTTAAACCCCCAAAAGTCGATTGCGCAACATTCCGCGTCTTTGGCTTTAGTCCGCCCGGCAACCCACTTTTTTTTCCGCCCGGCAACCCACTTTTTTTTTTTTTTTTCATTTTGTTGACTTAACCATCATTTTTCAAGCGTGCAAAAATACACTGACTTTTCCACACACACACACACACATGTAAGTACGTCCTTAAAGTCACAGCCAATCAGCATGTTTAGCTAACGAAGAAAATGCACATTTGTCAAGAACACAGTCGGTTTTTATAGTTAGCGACAGCTGACCAAGAACCCCCGGCTTGAACTCTGAACCCCGCCTCTCCCCCCTTTGCCCCCCCTCGTCGGCTAATTGACACGTCTCCTTTGATAAAGTCTACGAATTCGGACGCTCCGTGAATGCATCTTTTCAGCCGCGGGATGTTTTGATAAGGAAGCGTCTCGGTGCATCGTTTAGGGGGGAAAAAAGTCCCTTTTCGGGCCTATTTTTTGTCATTTTGGGGATCAAACGCGGGTGGAGAAATTGGAACTAATAACATAATGTGCGGGCTTGTAGGGGGGGGGGGGGGTCGCAGGCACAAGATGGAGGATTGAGAAGATAAGTTTGGAGGGGGAGAAAGAACCCACCCGTACAAAGGCCTTCTTTATTTCTAACAAACGTTGGCTTCTGTGTGGTTATTATACCGCCGCCGGCTGGCCTCGGGGGGCACGCGTCCACGCCAAAACGTCGCTTCCATGCTTGGCGTAAAAATAAGTCGTGTAACCACTTTAATCTCGTCCTTTTATGACTTTTTTTTACCCCCTCGTGGGCTTATGGCGGAGTCCTAGTGTGATGTTGTAAACCATTTTGCGTCTAATATAGACTAATGTCTACATCAGACCATTTTAGATATATTTAGATTTTTTTTTTATTAAATGTCCTGAATATTCTGTTTTTATAGATCTAAAACAATGTTTATTTGAGCTTTTTTTCATATTTTTATATTTTACAAAATGATTTTTGAACTAAAAACACAGAAAAAAATGATTAAAAAATAACAATGAATGATTTAAAAGATAGAAAAATCAGGAATTTTAATATACATCTATATTAATTATTTTAATTTGATCCTAAAACAGAAAGTAGCACTCATTGACTTTCTCAGGCCGCACAAAATGATGCGGCGGGCCAAATTTGGCCCCCGGGCCGCCACTTTGACACCTGTGCCTTATATTATCAAAAGTCAAAGTCAACAAACTTTTCCTGCATCACATCACGTAAAAATAAGTCTTGTCATGACTTTAATTTTGTCATTTTATGACTTTTTCCACCTATCCTCCTCTTATTCCACTGTCCTAAAATGGCGCCTTAATCCTTTTTCATCAATACAAACCTTATGTCATCAAAAGTCAAAGTCAGCAAACCTCCCCATAAAAATAAATCGTATCACCACTTTAATCTCATCTAATCTCATGTTTCTCCCTGAGCATGACGCTTGTAATCCTCCAAAAATAAACAGGAAGTCCCCTAAAATAAACTTTTTGTCTACTTTTGACACTGATAAATGTCCAATCTTCAATGGCCATCTTTGAGTGCCATTGACGCCACTAGACGTCCAATCCAACTTGAGCAGGAGGTCCTTTCGATTGTAATGTTTACTTACGTGTTTTGACAAGCGACTTTATCTCCAGGGAGTGATTACACGCTGGAAAAAACACACAAGTGTGTGTATATGTGTGTACATTGTGGGCACTGCACACTGTAAAAAGTATTTGCAAAAATACACAGTGGCGAGCCTTCATTTCCACACGCCTGCGTTCCCGGCGTTACCGCACGCGTGCAAAAATGCGCGACGCCTCCATTTCCTGTCATCCTCCCGCACACACACCCACACACACTTTAGCTCGGACAAAAGGCCGACTAGGCCACGCCCACAGGAAGTCAACCGCGGCGTGTCACACGCATGCAAGTGTACAATTAGCTTAGCATACATGTTTTTAGCGTGAGAGTGGAAAGGGGAGTACCCAGAGAAAACCCACACAAACCTGGGAAGTACTTGCAAAGTCTATCTACCTGGTATCGAACCCATGACTACATAACTGCGAGCCCAATGCCTCAACCACTCACCTGCTTAAGATTTTATATTATAATTTGATTTTAGGCGATTTCATTAGTAGTCTGTGAGTTAAAAGTAGATATACTTAACATGTTTTTGAAAATCTATTCAAATACCGTATTTTCACGACTATAAGGCGCACCACATTATAAGGCGCACCCTCAATGAATGAGATTTTTTCCAAATATAAGGCGCACTGTATTATAAGGCGCACTGTCTATTTTGGAGGAAATTTAAGACTTTTAAGTGCGCCTTATAGTCGTGAAAATACGGGAGTACATTTTTACAATTTTAGACCAAATTTTAAAGACAAAAATCAGGGCAATCGTGGACTTTCCTGGGCCGCACAAAATGATGCAGCGGGCCAGAATTGGCCCCCGGGCCGCCACTTTGACACCAGTGCTCAAATTTTTTTTTAATGCAATTTTTCATGACACATTGCGCCAAATCGCAGTTTTTGAGAAGAAGGATCCCCATTTCTGATTGGATAACGGCATGATGGTGGTGGCTTCCTTCCTCTTTGCCTGTAGCCATGTTCTCATGGGCAGGTCACGTCTGGGTCAAACTTTATGGCTGCGCCACTTCCCCGTTTTAACCCCCGGCTTTCCTCGCCATCCAAACAAGCCGGCGTATCCTGCCGCTAAGGATTAGCCTTTGCCTTTTTTTTGTGGCACTTTTGGTGGGGACAAAAGATGAGTTTGCGCGCTTTGGGAAAGGCAAGGCGCAAAAAAAGCCGAGGCGTCCCGGGCCGACATTCCGGCGGTGGGCGGCGCCATTGGCCCAAGCGGCGCTCCCACCGGGACGTCCCCGCTTAATTGCCGTCTTTGATGTGGAAGGCCTGGCGGTGACGCTCCGACGGGGTCTTTTACAAAAGGGAAGAATGCGCTCTTAAAGTGGCGGTAGGCGCAAATTGTTTATTTGGCTGATTTTGCATTCATACGGAAGTAAATATTGACCATTTTTTTCTATTATTCCACAAGAAAAATGTCGGCAGGAGAAATTGTTTGTTGCCTTTTCCTAAGTCTATATTGCGTTTTTTTTATGTTTTAAAATAAATTAAGAAAATTTGGACTGTACGTTGGAGGAGTGGTTGGTGGGTAGGGCTCGCAGTTCTGGGGTCGAGGGTTCGATCCCAGGAAACAAAAATGTCAAAGATATCATGCGCGGTCCAGCGTTATTTAGTCTTCATGGCAAAAAGTTAATGAAAAATATTTGGACTGTACGTTGGAGGAGTGGTTACCATGTGAGGCTTACAGTTCTGAGGTCGAGGGTTTGAATCCCAGGATGGGTAAATGACAGAGTTTCCTTGTTGTGTTAACCTAAGTCTACGATGTGTTTTTATGTTAAAAAGTAAATATATTTGTTTGTAAGTATAGATGTATATTACATTTCCTGACTTAACCCTCCTTTTTAAGTCAGTAATTGTCGTTTTTTAATCAATTTTTTCCTGTTTCCAGTTCAAAAATAATTTTGTAAAATCTAAAAATATATTTAAAAAAAAAGCTAAAATAAACATTGTTTTAAATCTATAAAAAACTGAATATCAAGGGATTTAATCCAGTTCTTTTAATCCATTTATAAACAAAAAATGTAAATATTCTATCTAAAATGGTCCAACCCACTTGAAATCAAGTTGACGTTTTAGCGGCCCGCCAACCAACCCGAGTCTGACACCCTTGCGGTAAGCAAAAGACTCTTAATGTCAAGGTTTTGGGTTCGAGTCCCACACTGGGTGTGTGTTTTTTTAAATTCTTACCCCGGAGCAGCTGTTGTTGTCAGACAATTCTGTTCTTGTGATGTTAGCATTTGGAAGCAAGCCCGGCTAGCTCAGTTGGTAGAGCATGAGACTCTTAATCTCAGGGTCGTGGGTTCGAGCCCCACGTTGGGCGTCTCTGCCTTTTGGGCTGTCTTTTCAGGTTCTTGGATTTAATTCTTACCTTGGAGAAGTTGTTGTTGGTTGTCAAATCGGTTGTTGTGATGCTAGTAGTAGCATATTAGCCCGGCTAGCTCAGTCGGTAGAGCATGAGACTCTTAATCTCAGGGTTGTGGGTTCGAGCCCCACGTTGGGCGAAGTGTATTTATTCTGCGAGCGGTCACCCGATATGCGAAACCTCAAATTCTGATCAAGTCAATGTTGGCCCTCCATTTTGTCCGCCGCGGTTCTCACGTGCAAATAAAGTTAGCTAACGAACAAGCCTGACCACGTACGCTCGGTCCAAAGCAAACACGTTTTTTCTGGCGCGATCGCGGGAAGGAAGGAAGTGTCACGGCGAGTCGAACAGGAAATCATCTGTCTCAAACAGCGAGAAAACAGGCGCGCACGTGCGAGTCAACGGCGGCCAATGGCGGCGGCGAGCTATCAGATTTGTAATTGGCTCAATTCCCAAACGTTTTTGGCAAGATGTCCAAGCCATTTGGAGTGGGAGGGATGACAGCAAAAGAGCATTTAATAAGACAATATTTTGCTTGTATTAGTTTTGCGCACAGTAGGAAATTGAAATAATATTATTTATTTATTTAAATGTAATATCAGTAAATAATTAAATATTTATATATATAAGTATTTTGTGAAGAAAAATTAAAAACACTCATTTAAAAAAATATAATAGTATGAATAGTATAAATAACATAAGATCATTCTAAAGGGAACCATTTTTTAAAATTAAAACTTAATACATATTAGTTTTGTGATAAATAGAATTAATTTATTAAATATATACTTTAAGTTATTATAAACAATATTCAATAAATAATAAAATACTTAATAATAATATTTTTAAAAAATATATCCTTTTAAATGTAACCATTTTAAAACTAAAACTTAACACATTAAAATTATCATAAACAAATAAATTATCAATAAATAATAACATATTTAAATAGTATAAAGTGAGAAAAAAAATAAACATAATAAAATAAATAAATAAAAATTAAAACAAAACTTCAAACATATTACGATAATAATAATAAATTGATTGGCAAAAATAGACGGAAAATGGCACCAAAAAAATTACAAATAAATGTAACCTGTGTGGGTAATCGGACATTTGCGCGACTTTTGAGGATTTATTGCGCGTAGGACACGCTAGGCTAGCTAACATGTTACAGATGTGCGCCAAGGGCAGAGAGTGCCTTGGATTTATGGCGCGCGGGATAAAACACTTCCAACTTAGATAAATAAGTCATATACTCTAAACGCGTCTCGCCCACTCGCGCTCTCGGCGGGAAACACTGCCTTCTTTGTTCGCCCCTAGCTCGCTAACGCTAGCGCTAGCGAGCTGGGATGTCCCTTTGAAACAATACTCCCGCCGCTAGCTAGCATCTGTTTCACGCTAGAGGCATTTAGCCGCTCCGCTAGCTGTCTGAATTAGCTCGCAATACAAGTACTGAGATGATATTGGCACTTTTGATGAGTACTGAGAAATGTGGTTGCGTGGTTAGCATGTCTGACTTGCAGTACTTAGGTCGAGGGTTCAATTCCAGGTAGTCCACCCTGTGTGTAGTATGTGTGTACTTTGTGGTTTTACTGGGTTTCCTCCCACATCCCAAAAACATGCATGCTAGGCTAATTGTATGCTAATTTGTCTCTAGCTAGGTTGTTTTTCTCTGGCTTTAGTTAGCTGGGATGGCCTCCAGCACCCCCCACAACCTTTTTAGGGATAAGCGGTAGGGAGAATCAATTGAATAAAGGGTCACCCCCTACCCAAGACGGCCACCAGGCGTCCAATCTTTCTAATTTGCTCAATTATGCTTGAAAAGGCATGGTGGTTGTGTGGTTAGCGCGTTAGCCTCACAGTTTTGGGCTCTTGGGTTCAAATCCAAGTTAGGTCAAGTATGTGGAGTGAGCATGTTCTTCCTGGGGCTTGTGTGGGTTTTCTCTGGGTACTCCAGTTTCCTTCTATATTCCAAAAACATGCATGCTAGGCTAATTGTATGCTAACTTGTTCCTAGATTTGATTATGATTGGTTATTTATCTTCTTATGCTCTGTGATTGGCTGTCCACCAATTCAGGGTCTCCCTGCCCCTCACCCAAACTCAGCTAGGTAGGCTCCAGCACCCCCTGCAACCCTAGCGATGATAAAGCATTCCAGAAAATGAATTTAAAAAAAAACAATAGAATTAATAAAGAAGAGTTAAGTTAATATCTGTGCTAGCGCTACAACACTAGCCTTTTCACCAGGATTGGTCGCCAGCCGCCAAGCTTTGATTGAAGCCGTAAAAAGAGAAACGAGCCAAGCAGATTTCCGCCGCCATGAAGATTTACACCCTGAATGGAGGCCTTCTTTTCAGCCCCAAGTCAGCTTACATATTTCATGTCCTATGGGGGGCGGGGCCTCTAATCATCCCGGCGGATTTTGCGACCCATCATTAGCGCCGTTTTTCGAAGGGAGGGGGGGTCATTTCCCGTGGTGGCCGTCCGTCCGTCCGGCGTGGCTAACCGCGTTGCTAATTGGGAGATAAAGAAGGCATTCATCCGGCGTGGCGCGGCGTTTTTTTTTTTTTTTGTCTGCCGCAGCCTTTCGCTCTCCCATGACCGGTCGTACCTAGAGACCGCTCCGTCTCGGAACCCCCTCCGCGTTTCCGTGTTTGCGTCTTGTCTGCCCAGTCGGAGCGCGTCGCTAAAAGACGCCGCAGTGAAAACACGGCGGGGAAAAGAGCGTGGCGCTCGCTGGTGGCCGGCGCGTCTGGAAAAACACTTGGAATCAAAATGGCCGTTTTTTACAGGCGAAATGAATGATTTATCATTTTTTTTATTTTTGTTTCAATATTTCCGTTTTTATGTTTTTTAAGTCATTTTTTTTTATTTGCTGTGTTCCACTATTATTTTTAATACATTTCTTAGATTATTGAATATATTTCTTAGATTATTGAATATATTTCTTAGATTATTGAATATATTTCTTAGATTATTTTTCATGTATGGCCAATATATTTCCTAAATTGTATTTAATATTTTTTTATTAAAAAACTTTAACATATTTCTTTTTAAACCAAATCAAATTTCAAATAAAAAAATTAATACAGCCTAATTAATATTTTACTGTTTAAAAATACTTTCTAAATGCTTTTTAAATGTAAAACATATCTTTAAAGTCTAAAAGAAAACGTATAAAAATATAGAAAAATGTTGTATTAAATAAAATTCAAATAAACATTTTTCAAAATAAACAATAAATACATATTTAGATATTTTAATCCCAATTTTCTGTACTCCAATAATATTTCGCCAAATCTAAAACTTAATAAAAATAAATGAATAAAATGCCAACACATAAAACAGATTAGTTTTTATCTTATCTTATATTATCTTATCATTCAAAAACATCAAATCATTAAAAACAATGTCAATCAGCCGTTAATGGTGAGTCGTCCCTAAACGTGATACTTTTGAAATCATAACGTTATGCCACTTATGCATCAAAGACACATCTTTCAACACACACACACACACACATACATCATCGCCATGGTTACGCTCAGATAAACAGCGTCACAGTTCATAAAGATTCACTTCCGTTTGGTTTGTGTTTGACTCATAATACACACACAGGTGAAAGTGTGTGTCTTGTGTGTGTGTGTTGTGTTCATTGATTTATTGGATGGCGCGAGTGGAATGCGCCGTGGTGGCAGCGTGTCTTTGATGGATGGCCAGAATTTGGGAGTGTTAAGATGAATTGCGAAGGACTGAAATAACAACGGGTGGCGCTCTCGCGTCTTTTTCAACCGACGGCCATCCAAGCGGCGCCTTGGAATGTCGCTCCCGTTCTCAAAGACGCTTTTTGGCGGCTAGCGTGGACATGTTTTGCGCACTTTTTGCTACGTTATTGTATGGAAAAATGGGGGAATCTTGTTGTTTTGTTTGGATTGATGTCTAGGAGAAGTGGAAGTATGTTTCATTTTTAAATGCTGGTGCGAAGTGCCCGGCTAGCTCAGTCGGTAGAGCATGAGACTCTTAATCTCAGGGTCGTGGGTTCGAGCCCCACGTTGGGCGTGCTGCTTTTAGCTCAGTGAAATTTGAGGTCTGTTACCCGAAATGCTATGCTAACCTAAGACTGCTTTCATATGCCATTTAGCTCAATGATGTATTAAATTAGCCACTTGTGTTGCTAACCTAGTCTGCGATATGTAGGCCCGGCTAGCTCAGTCGGTAGAGCATGAGACTCTTAATCTCAGGGTCGTGGGTTCGAGCCCCACGTTGGGCGTGTTTGTTTTAGCTCAGTGAAATTTGAGGTCTGTTACCCGAAATGCTATGCTAACCGAAGACTGCTTTCATATGCCATTTAGCTCAATGATGAATTAAATTAGCCACTTCTGTTGCTAACCAAATTTTCTCTATGTAGGCCCGGCTAGCTCAGTCGGTAGAGCATGAGACTCTTAATCTCAGGGTCGTGGGTTCGAGCCCCACGTTGGGTGTGTGTCTTTTGGGCTGTTTTTTCAGGGTCTTGGATTAAATTGTTACCTTGGAAAAGTTGTTGTTGTTTGTAGATTCTGTTGTTGTGATGCTAGCTGGTGTATATGGGCCCGGCTAGCTCAGTCGGTAGAGCATGAGACTTTTAATCTCAGGGTCGTGGGTTCGAGCCCCACGTTGGGCGTGCTGATTTTAGCTCAGTGAAATTTGAGGTCTGTTACCCAAAATGCTATGCTAATCTAAGACTGCTTTCATATGCCATTTAGCTCAATGATATATTAAATTAGACACTCGTGTTGCTAACCAAATTTTTAATATGTAGGCCCGGCTAGCTCAGTCGGTAGAGCATGAGACTCTTAATCTCAGGGTCGTGGGTTCGAGCCCCACGTTGGGCGTGTTTCTTTTAGCTCAGTGATATTTGAGGTCTGTTACCCGATATGCTATGCTATCCTAGAACTGCTTTGGCACTACTTTTAGCTCAGTGGACTATTAAAAGTATTGAAAGTATTGCACAAGCCCGGCTAGCTCAGTCGGTAGAGCATGAGACTCTTAATCTCAGGGTCGTGGGTTCGAGCCCCACGTTGGGCGTAGATTTTTTTGAAATTGGGTCGTGTTCTTGGATCCATTTCTTGTAGAAATCAGTTGGGAAATGTGAGGTTGCCTGATTTGTCCCTCCCGTCTTCCCTTCCCTTGATTGACATTGACCCAGGTGTTTGTGATTGTCATCAACCCCAGCTTGTCCATGTTTTTGAGAGGATTGTTTGCTGTTTCTGTAAGTAATGTTTGCCTTTTTGTGCGTTTCCCAAGTTTAGTTTCTATTTTGTTAACTTTGTACCGCAGTTTTGAGTATTTGTGTGGTTATTTTCCCTTAAATGTAGCCTAATAAACCATAACAAATTATTATCTGATAGTAATTCCAACCTAAGGCTATTGATGACAGAAAACTGGTGTCAAAGTGGCAGCCCGGGGGCCAAATGTGGCCCGTCGCATCATTTTGTGCGGCCGGGAAAGTCAATGATGAGTGCTGACTTTCTGTTTTAGGATCAAATTACAATTATAGATGTATATTACATTTCTTTATTTTCCCCTTTTTAAATCAATAATTGTCGTTTTTTAATCCATTTTTCTCTGTTTTTAGTTCAAAAATAATAATTTTGTAAAATCTAAAAATATATATAAAAAAGCTAAATAATTTTTTTTTAGATCTATAAAAAACAGAATATTCCGGGATTTTAATCCAGTTCTTTTAATCCATTTATTTTTTTTAAAAATCTAAATATTATATCTAAAATTGTCCGGCCCACATGAAATTAAGTTGACGCCCTTGAGTAAATAAAAAAAAAAATTACTATATAAACAAAATAAATCTGTATTTTTAAGATATCTTTTGATTCAAATATCCCACCTAGCTTCTAGTTTAAACCCCTCCCCCACTAAAGCCCCGCCCCTCTCTCCTACCCAGCATCTTTTGACAAATCCATCGTTTTATCTCTTTGTGTCGCCAAGACAAAAAAAAAGCAAAAACAAAAAAAGATGGACAATTGTCGGCGTCTTTGCAAGATCCCCCGCCATCCCATCAAAGTTTTCCCGCACGTTCGTTCCGCTCGCTAGCCGGGCGCGCGGGTCTCGTCAAAATAAAGGCGTCCGCGTAGATCGCCCGATCAAATCTGGCCGTGGGAACTCGTCCCACTTGAAAAAGATTGGACGTCAACTGAAAAAAAATCAATTTTCATTGATTTTTTACTGAATTTTTTGGGTCCGTTCAAATAAGACGAATGGCGTCCTCTTACCCGGCGTGGACGCGTGTCTTTGACGGGCTTTTGTGGCGCGACAGGTGGCGTTTGTGGCTCAACGGGCTCGGCACGCCCAAGACAAAAAGTCCCAGTTAATCCCGCGGGGCAGAGCGGCGCTGCGACGGCTAGTCTGGGACGCCGCGGGCGGCTCGTTAGCGTACGCGGCAGCCGTCTCCGTCCGTGTCATTAAGTCAACGCTCGGGTTTCGGACGGAGACGTGCCGGGGGAAGGGGGGAGGAGGGGCTTTGATTGTTCTATTTTTAGCGCTTTGGGAAAATTGCGGGTGGTTGGAACATCACATTGAATTGAATTTAAGGCTTGTTTTTAGTCATTGTATAAATGTTTTGGGGCATTGATTATCAGTGATGGCACTATTTTTTGGTGTTGACAAACTTGGTGGTCATGGAAAATGGTGAGAAATTCTATTTACCATAATTATTGGAATTGAGTGAGGTAGTCAAATATCAAATTGACTGATAAAGCTTAATGGAATTGACAGAAATATGTGAGATTGAAATTGCCCAATCCCTAAAATTGACTGATAAAGATCACTTGAATTGATGGAAATGTCAATATTTGGAATTGAACAATCTCTAAAATTGACTGAAAAATTATCACTGGAATTGACGGACATTTCCATCTTTGGGAATGGACCAATCTCTAAAATTGACTGATAAACCTCACTGGAATTGACAGACATATGTGCCATTGAAGTTGACTGACATGGCCAACTATAAAAATCACTTGAATTGACTTGATTGAAATTGACCAAATTAGCCAAGTATAAAATTGACTGCTACCTCATTACAATTGAATCACTTCAATTGATGAAAAAGTCCAGCATTACAATCGACCAATCTCTAAAATTGACTGTTACCTGATTGGAATTGACAGAAATTTTAATCTTTGGAATTGACCAATCCCTAAAATTGATAAACATCACTGGAATTGATGGAATTTTGTACCATTGAAGTTGACTGACTACTATAAAATGTATTTATGAAGCTCACTGTAATTGACTTAAATTTTTGTGATTGAAATTGACCAAATCAGACATATATAAAATTGGCTGCTACCTCACTGGAATTGACGGAAATGTCAAGCATTGGAATCGACCAGTCCGTAAAATTGACTGAAATAGATCACTGGAATTGACAAACATTTCCATCTTTGGAATGGACTAAAATTTACTGATAAATCTCACTGGAATTGACGGAAATTTGCGCCATTGAACTTGACTGACATGTCCAACTACAAAATTGCATAATAGAGTAATTGATGGACATTTCTGTCTTGTGTTCTTTCAAATAAAGACACGACAGCTGAAAAAAGAATCTCCGAGGGTGCCGGGGCAGAGGACTCGACGCCCAGCGGCCCGAAGAAGAAAGAGTCGTCCAGAGACAAAGCCGTAAAGGAGGGGACCAAGTCCAAGGACGTCAAAGACGCCAAGAAAGACTCGTCTTCGTCCACCGGCAAAGAAGCCGGAGACAAAAAAGTCTCCAAGAAGACGTCGGCGGGGAAAGTCAAAGAGCGCAAGAAGGAAGTTGAAACGGGAGCTGGCGAGGCCTGAAAAGTGCAGACTCCAACCCACTGCGAGCCGCACACGCTCACCACTAGGGTACCCGTTCAACGTGACGTCTTTGCCATTTTTTTTTGTTTTTATTAATTTTTGACGGCGATAGACCTGTTCAAAAATATAGACTCGTTTTGATGGGACGTCTATCGCCGTCAATGGCGCCGAAAAAATTCGAGATGTCTTCTCAGGTGAGTATTTGGTCCCGAGATTTAGTTGCTTTGTGAGCAAATGGAACTAGATGACTTGCAAATATATCAAAAAAATAATAATAAAAAAAAACAAAGGCCAGAATCCGCATTTTCACTCTTCTTCTTTTGACTGTTTTCGCTTTTTTTATGGCCGATTTTAAAACACTATTTTTTATTTTATTTCTTCACTTTTTTGGGTTATTTTGTGGTCTTTACTTGTTGATTTCGGGGGGGGGGGTTATTTTTATTTTTGCTATTCACTTTTTTCACCTTTTTCCTTGCACTAGCCTTTTAAATACATTATTGATGTACATATTCTTTTATTTCTAAAAGTTTCAAATTGTTAAAATTTAAAACAGTTTTTTATAATATTTTTTTAGTGTCGTCCCAATTCTGATTTTAAATGTACAATTAATAATTAACAATTTCAACAAACACAAAAAAAGAATGAAAACAAAATTTTTATTTTATTTTTATTGTATTTTTTTTCAAATAATTCCCCTAAATATTTATTTGTTTTATTTTAATTGTATCATTTTCAAATAATTCCACAAAATATTTTCTTTTCTTTTAATTGTATTTATTTTTTTAAATAATTCCACAAAAGATACTTTTTAATTTTATTTTTATTATTCTTTCTTTCCCAAACACTTCCCCATACTTTCAGTCATTTTAATTACCCCTCCCACTTCTTCTTAACTTCATACCCACCCTGCCACGCCCCCTTACCCCACAGGTACATAGCCCCGCCCCCTCAGACCCATCGGCTACGGGGTACTCAAACCCCGAGGCCGTCTC
Organism: Stigmatopora nigra; assembly: GCF_051989575.1. Taxonomy (NCBI): domain Eukaryota; kingdom Metazoa; phylum Chordata; class Actinopteri; order Syngnathiformes; family Syngnathidae; genus Stigmatopora; species Stigmatopora nigra. The sequence continues at coordinate 15,276,624 of NC_135514.1, read as the reverse complement.
TGTGCTGGGTGACGTAGTCCCACCCCCATCCCTAACTTTCCTCATCCCTAACCTCACCCCCATTCATTTTCCAAACCTTTTCTCCCCCTCAAGGTTCGCGGGGGTGCCGGAGCCTATCACCCATCGACGTCCATTTTCGGGTTCAATTTCCTTCTTTGACTAACATCTTCCTTCAAATACAGGACATTTTATCTAGATGTTTTTTTTCCCGACCGTGATTGGACGCTGGTCTTTGCTGCCTCTGCTGGCCTTGATGTGAGAGGGGGAGGAGCAAGAGGAGGAGCTTAAATGTTTGAGTGAGAGAGAGTGTGTTCTCTTCTCAGAAGCGCAGTCAGCGTCCACGCAGGCCACACGCCGCCGACCTTCTTGTTGCCGCCACGGATTCTAAACGCAGCGTTTTTTCCTTCCCGGAGGATTAAAAGGCAACGCCGGCCGAGGATGACGGCCGGTTTGGACCGCCTCCTCTTTCTTCTTCTTCTTCTTCTTCTACCATCTTCCACCGCACTCATCACAGGTGAGGCTCTTTTTTAAAGATTTTTATACATTGTTTTATGTTGTAAGATAGGTTGTTGTTGGCGTTTGATTGGTTTTGCACCCCCGCAGACTTTTTTGGTAGTTGGAAAAGTTTTTTGGGGGTATGTTGAAGGGATTTTTAAGAAAGAAAATGTTGATTTTGTAAGATTTTTAAGGGGATTTGTGTTTTAAATTTTGGAGGAAAAACTGGGAATTTTGGGATGTGGTTTTTTTTAGGGGGCCGTTGCCAACCCGTGCCACCCCGCTAGATGCGCCCATGGCGGATTAAATGGGATGTTAAAAAACGGGTTAAATTAGTCAGGGGTTTTAAAGTGGACATTTTGGAAGCTTTGTTATTTTTGGGTGGAAAATAAGAAGTCATTATGAAAGTAGCGTAACATTCCATAGTCATGATTAACGTGATATATTGACGTAATATATATTTTTATATATATAATAAGTATCCAATTTTTTTCCATCAAAATCTTCCATTGCAACAAAAATCTCCCAAAAATAAGTCTTGTTTGGCTTGAAAACTAGTCATTATGATCCATAAATGTCATTTATAACCTCAAAAATACATTATTTACAATTCAAACTATTTTTTGTGACAGGGTCTCCCTTTTCTTTAAAAAAATCTGATAAAAATGAAGTGATAAACTTAATTTATAGTCACAAATGTATTATTTAATTTTTTTTAGCTTATCTTGCTATGAATAATGCATCTAAATTGAAATTAGGGCTAAGCGATATAGCCAGCTAATCATTTTATGGGCTGTATTATTTCTATTTTTGTGTTTTTTTATACTAAATTTTAGTTTAGTCAGCAGACTTTTTGACAGAGTCATCAAACAACTCATATTTCCAAATAATATTTCTTAAGAGCCATAATCAAAAGTCAAAATACATAAAAATGGCTGCTTTTTTTAGCCATTTTACCACTTTTAAAGTGCAAAAAAGTATCTGATTACTTTTGACAACATTTTTACGCTATTGTTAATCAATCAGAGAAGGCATATATAAAAGTCTAATTTAAAAAAAATATGATTTAAGGGGTGCTAGAGCTGTCGTCAAGGCCCCATTGCCGACGGGATGCTCCCATTGGTGCATTGCAACTCAGGTCTGTCACCATATTTTAGCTCACGGGTTAGCCGTGTACCCATCAAATGAGCCACATTTTGCTCTCGAGCCCCATCTGTCCATACAAAGAGCCATGTATGGCTCTTGAGCAAGAGTCAGACTAATATTTAGAATTTTTTTTTAGAAAATTGATTAAAAGAACTGAATATTTGTTTTTTAATAGATCTAAAACAATGTTTATTTTAGCTTTTTTTAAATATATTTTCAGATTTTACAAAATGATTTTTGAACTAAAAACACAAAAATGGTTTTAAAAATTACAATTATGGATTAAAAGAACTAGATTAAAAGCCATGAATATTCAGTTTTTTATAGATCTAAAACAATGTTTATTTCACCTTTTTTTAATATATTTTTATATTTTACAGTGATTTTTGAACTAAGAAAAAATGGCTTAAAAATGACAATAATTGATTTAGAAGGGGCAAAAGTGGGAAATTTAATATACATCTTTATCTATCATTTTAATTTGATTTTAAAACAAAGTCAGCACTCATCATTGACTTTCCCGGGCCACACAAAATGATTCGGCGGGCCAGATTTATCCCCCAGGCCGCCACTTTGACACTGTTGAGCCATCCACAGCTACCATGGTACATTCAAGTTCCTTGCATAAATCTGGGAAATGATCGCAAAAACGTGCCGTTTTCTGTAAACCACATGAAAAAGTTTGGCTAAGGGAGGCTATACTGGGGCTGGCTGCTTTTTTTTTTCCTCTGCGACCATTCGTCTCCGGGCATCTGGGCGTCCCGGCTGCTCACATCCGTGCGTCAAATGGAAGAGCTCGTGCGCCAAGCTCGCGCCCAAGCTTGTAATTAAACGTCTGCTTTCAACTTCCAAATCTGGAGTTGGCAAGCGCCTTCCTTCCCTTTTGACCTCCCCCCTAAAGATCCAAAATGGTGGCCATCGTCGCTCATTGCGTGTCTAATCCATTTCGAGACTAAAATATTGAATTGGAAAAGAAAAAGTGATCGGACTGAGCTGTTCGGACGATGACTGGTCGCCGATTGGTCGGGCCGGGCGGACAATCATTGGTGGTCGAGCGGGAATTGAACCCACGTCGCGAAAGTCAGGCGAAAAAAATTGCTGCCAATTGAAAACTAGTATTGAAATCGTTTTTTTAGCCTCATGAGGTGCGCGGAGGGTGCTGGAGACTAAAGGGAAACTATATTATTAATCAAAAGTGGTTTTTTTATATTGTGGAATAAGGAATGTTAAAAAATTATAAATATATGTATATGATGAGGAAAAATGTAAAAAAAATATATACAAAGAACTGTTGATAGGCATTTTTCAAGCATATGTCCCGCCCTGTACAATATGCTCCTCCCCTTACAATGTGTCCCTCCCCTTAAAATGTTATTCGGCTTCTTTCAAGCATAGGCCCCTCCCCATACAATCTGCCCCTCCCCTTTAAATTCTAAATTTCTAAGGTCAATTGACGGTTCTAAACGTCCAATCCATTTAAAATGGCTGTAAACATGTATATTTTGTGCCGTATTATTCGGAATATAAGTCGCACCGGACAAAATAATGCATAATTAACACAAAAAAACTAGATATGAGTCATACTGGAGTATAAGTGTAGTATTTTAGTAAGAGCATTTTTTTTTATTTGATCAATAAGAACGAATATACTTTACGGTAAAAATAGTTAAATGATGAAAAACAAGCTGTTTATGTAACAATGATTTTTTTTTGATAACTATAGCCTATAAAAATGGCGTCCAGTTGTCAGAGAGAGAAAAAAACATGTTGCAATTGAGTATTAGTTAAAAAAAAAAAAAGATAAAATAGTGCGCCTTATAGTCCGTAAAGTACGGTAATGCTATTTTTAGGGCTGAAAATTGATCTTAAAAGCAATTATGACCCCCAAAAAAATGTTTTACTCAATTACTTTGCAATACTGTCTGCTTTTTTCATGTTTTTCTTTTTGTTCTGCAGTCGACCTTCTTTATCTTCGTCATCATGGTCATGTGATTATAGCGGGAAGGATGAAAGTGTTTTGCGGCCAACGCCTGTCGTCCCAATTGGGACCAAAAAAAAAAATCTTGTTTTTCATCCTAGAGCGTTCTTTTCTTTCCCGACCCACCCAAAAAAATGTATCAAAAATATTCTGTAATATAATAATTCCATAATTGTTTGCGCGTTTTGCGTTCCTTACCTGAAACAATGAGGGGGTTCTTTTGCACCCCAGGCCACACCCCCTAACCCCCGCCGGGCCCCTCCCCCTCGGTCACGCCAGTTTAATTAGCCCCGAAGGCCGTAAAGTTTAACGGCGGCCGAGTCGGCGACGCGCTGGTCTGTCCCGAATGGCGACGGCGCCGGCTCGGCTCGCCGTCTCACGTGGGTGACGTCGTCCCGAGTCTTTACGGCTCGGGGAGGAAGTTTTCTTTGGCCTGGCGTCCAATCGGAAGGCCATTTAAACTGTCAGCACTTTGCAACAAAAAAAATTAAGTCGTTAGCGGATCGGCTTGACGGCTCCAGGGCCTTGGGTTCGAATCCGGTCGGTCGGTTTGAGTGTTCTTAGGTTTTATCCGGGTACTCTAGTTTCCTCCCACAGCCTGAAAAGATGGCATGCTAAGCTAAATGAACTTTATAAATTTCTTAATCCTAGCTATGAGTGGCTCCAGCACCCCCTGCGAACCCTTGTGAGGATCAAGCAGTACAGAAAATGAATGAGTGAATGTCTTGTTGTGAGATGGGGTTTTTTCTCCCCGAGTTAATATTACATCCAAAATGACATTTTTAATTTTATTTAATACTTTGTCTCATATTTTATCATTTTTTTTATGAATTGTTTTGTGTTTTTTTTTAGGCACCGAAGCCAGCTGCGAGAACGAAGGCGAGGTTCTGCACATTCCCAACATCACCGACAACCCGTGCATTACCTGCGTCTGCCTGGTAACCCTTTTGCTATTTTTTCTCCTAATTCTCCCTCGCGTTCTTTTTATTTTAATAACAATAATATAGTCGGACATAAGCTTTGTAATCATCATTGATTTGACAAAAGCCTAATTGTCACTTCTTGTTATTCCTCCATATTATTTTTTGCAATTTTAAGCAAAATCAAATTCCTTATCTTATAATAATAATAATAGTAGTAGTCGTAGTAGTGGTAATAGTATTAGTAGTAGGAGTAGTAGGAGGAGTAGTAGGAGGAGTAGTAGGAGGAGTAGTAGGAGGAGGAGTAGGAGTAGTAGAAGGAGTAGTAGGAGTAGTAAGAGTAGTAGGAGTAGTAGTAGTAGGAGTATAAATAGTAGTAGTAGTAGTAGTAGTAGGAGTATAAATAGTAGTAGGAGGAGGAGGAGTAGTAGGAGTAGTTGTAGTAGTAGTAGTAGGAGTATAAATAGTAGTAGTAGTAGTAGTAGTAGGAGTAGTTGTTGTAGTAGGAGGAGGAGGAGTAGTAGGAGTAGTTGTAGTAGTAGTAGTAGGAGGAGGAAAAGTAGGAGTAGTTGTTGTAGTAGTAGTAGGAGTAGTTGTAGTAGTAGTAGTAATAATTCTAATAGTAGTAGTAGTAGTAGTAATAATTCTAATAGTAGTAGTAGTAGTAGTAATAATTCTAATAGTAGTAGTAGTAGTAGTAGTAATAATTCTAATAGTAGTAGTAGTAGTAGTAATAATAGTAGGAGTAGTTGTAGTAGTAGTAGTAATAATTCTAATAGTAGTAGTAGTAGTAGTAGTAATAATAGTAGGAGTAGTAGGAATAGGATAATTTTGTCAATATGTGACAATGAATATGCATGGTTAGTTAGTTTGGTTGTCTGAGGCCAAGTTTCCTGCCACCGCGGCGATGACACCCGCGTTTTGTTCCTTATCAGGTCAGGCATCAGTCAAAAGGGCAGATGAATGGATGTCACTCGTCAGCAGCCAATCGCTAACCTTTGGCCCCACCCCGCTAAAACCACGTCAGCCCCCCTCCCCGTCTATTAACCAATGGACAAAAGTATTGGGACGCGGCCCATCGACGGAAATTGGACTTTACTTCTCAAAGTTGATCCAATCAAGACATGTTGACGGCGGGTAATTTTACAAACTCCACATGGTGATCACCCACCTGGGTATCAAACCCTCGACTTTTAGACTGACACATTAACCACTCCTCCACTGGCCTGCTCAAGTCCAAACAAAGCCTTAATTAAAAGTCCATAGCTTAGCATGCATGATTTTTGCGATGCGAGAGGAAACCAAAGTACCCAGAAAAAAGAAAACTGGAATCGAACCCTCGACCTCAGAACTGCGAACCCAGGCACAAAAACCACTTCTTCACTGTGTTGCCAAAAAAATCTTCACATAAAATTTTCTCAGATTAAATCTGTTTTTCATAAGAAATCCATTAAAAATAGAAACTTTATTTTTCTACTGTTTTAGAATTTTTAAGTTTGGTTTCTAAGTTAGAAGGAAGCCATGTCTAGTGTGTGTGTGTGTGTGTGTTTCCTGAGTGTGTTCAAGTACTTCCACATCTGTCAGCCCCCTACCCAACAACCCCCCCACAAAGACATGCGGTGAGTCTCCTGTCGCCAGGCGGTCTGATACGTTGGGGGTGTCGGGGGGTGTTTTAGACGGGGTAGGCTAATGGCTATAGGACACACATACACACTCACAGAGGGGCCATTGTCGAGCCGGGAGAGCCATCGCCATGGCGATCCGTTATCTGCCGCGCCTCTTCATCAAGTCGTCCGTCCGTCTGTCTGTCTGTCCGTCTCCTTACCCGCTTTGGTCACGGTCAAGTGCCTCTCCGAGACAATGTTCGGGTGTTTGGCGCCCGGTTTTACGTCCGTTGGAAGTCGTCACGAAGAAGAGTTGGAATGTTTGGATGTTGGCGGTCTCAGGTCGAGGGTTCGATCCCGGGTGGGTCCGCGCTATATGGAGTTTTTTTTGTAGTTCCCGGGCTTACGTGGGTTTTGTCTGGGTACTCCAGTTTCTTTCCACATCCCAGAAACATGCATGCTAGGCTAATGGTACGCTAAATTGCCCCTTAGCTTCGAGTGATTGACAGGTCCCCTCCTCCCGGGGTTTGTAGTTAGTTGGGGCAGGCTCCAGCACCCCCGCGAACCTCCTGAGCAAAAGTGGTTCCGAAAAGTAATGTATATTTTTTAGGGCAGATTTTCATATTTTAACGGTCATTTGAGTGTAACTGTGATATTTTGTGACTAAAATTATGAATAGATTATGAAAAAATCATTAATAGGGTGGTCATTATTTATATTTTATTTTTTTAATGAACAATAATTTAATTTTTTTAGCACAATTAAGGGGGAAATCTATAAAATGCAACACATATTACAAGAGGAGGATCATTCATGTCGAAATTAAAAATGATATTCATATTTGATGTAATTTAATATTGAAGAATTTAATTTTTGCAATTTTCTAAAAGTATTTGTTAGTTATTATGCAGAGTAATCAGTATGTTGTGTAAAAAATGGAAATGTTAAATCTTCTCCCCAAACAATCCTCCCTTATCTGCCTTTTTAGATTAGATTAGATTAGATTAAACTTTATCCATCCCCTACTGGGGAAATGAGGTCTTTTTATCAGCTACAAATTGTGCTAAAAGCTCCGTGTTGGAACTCCGGATGCACGCGGGGTCAAAGTTGACGGGTTGTCGCCGTGTCAACGCAAACAGAAGCCGACGGACGCCGCTTACCCCGCGTTAAAACCATATAACAAACCGCTGATGAGGCAAAATCTCGCATTACGCGCCGGACGTTGATAAATCACATTAATGGCTTTAATTGTTGATAGCTTTATTCAAATTTGGGAGGGGGGGAAATGACTGAATGAATGTGGTATTTATACATTTGGGGTATTACTACATTTACTACTAGTATTTATTATCATTGCCCACATTTAGACAGGAAGAAAAAGTAGGCAAAAAGTGAGTTTGTTTGGGGACTTCCTTTCCCCGAAGCTACTGTGGCTCTTGTACCGCTTAGGGGGGTCCCGACCTGTTTGTTTAGGAGGTGAAAGTTCACGGGTGGGGATAAGGGGGGCGGCAGATTGGGAGGTCAGGGGAGAAAGGAGAGAAAGTCATGGAAGGGGGGGGGGGGCAGGAAAGAAGGGGTTTTATCATTTAAAAAAATGAATTAATGATTGGCAGAAATATTGGACACTGTCTCCCCCTTGAGGCATTCAGTAAAAAATGACTTTACAAAAGAAAAAAAGAAAAATTTAATCATAGTGATGGAAGTAATAACAAAAAATCGTGAGTTGTAAAATTTGATGGTAATATACGCTAATACTACATTCCCCAGAATGCATTGCGAGGCATGGCGCGAGTTCATTCATCTGCTGCTTAAGGTAAAAGAAAAAGTCCATCGTTCCGTCGTGTTATGAATTATTTTAGAATTATTGGTGATATTTAGTAATATCTCTGTGTAGATAAGCACGCGGTAATGCTATGTAGATGTGTAAAAGTTGACTTTGTCGTGGGTTATTTGTCGTTTTATATGAGGGGTTACTAGGCTAGTTCGCCGGCTTTAATTAGCATTAGCATCCCTAGTTAACTTGAACTTGAGGCTTTAAACGTCAATTTTTTAATGGTAGTTCTGTAATTTGTTCCAACAGTCGCTTTAATATCATCCGCAAGGAGATAAAACGCGTAATTTGGTTGTTTATTAATGCACATTTAACGATATTTTGGTTCTGTGTACCTAGCTTTAGCTAGTCGAAAATGCATCGTAGCACTGTATTCAATAATACATACATTCTCATTTTAATAACTTTTCGTAGTGCGAGTGGTGGTTATGTACTTATTTTAATCATTTTCTGGGAATTTAAATTAGCGTTTCAGTAGTAACTGACTCGTAGACGTCCAATTCACTTATATAGATTGAACATTTAGTGCTGTAAACAACAGTTACTAATAATCTAATTTAAAGTTAATAATAAAGAGCTGACCCTCGGTGGAGAACAATACAAATTGTTATCTTATTCTATTTTGTTGCTATCTGCATCCTATTGAGTTGAAACCCAAAAAATAGCAAGCCATTTCTATTATGAAAAACCAAAATTTGAATAGCCTATAAATTAAAAGACGTCACATTTACGGCCAGTTGTCATGAAATGGAACAATACCATGTGACCTTTATGTCATTTGATTGGTGGTTTAGTTCTAATCTGATTACAGTCAGTTTTCCTTCGCTGACATTTCCGGAGATTTCAATTTGACCTCTTCCTGTTTTGCCCTTTTATCACGTGTGCGACATTTAAACAAGACCCGTGTAATTCAATGTATTCTTAATGTGGGCGGGTGGGTGAGTAATGGGGGAGGTCGGGGGAGGTCGGCGGCGGCAGACGGCCTTCCAGCCTCGGTGTCGCGGTATGTCGAGGGTTCCACCTTTGACCCGTAGACAAAAGACCCCATGGAGGGCTGACTGGGGGTCTACAAGGAGGCTAAAGCACTTTATGCTAACAGACGAGAGGGGCCAGACTAGTACGTGACCTTGGACAATCTCGTCCTCGAGCTAATGAGTGATTAAGACCTCGTTGGTTGCCATTGACGGCTATGTGTGTCCAAATAATTTGATTTGGGAAAGGCAGATGTTTAAATATAGATCAGGGGGTGTCAGACTCGGTTTGGGTCGCGGGCCGCTTTAACGTCAACTCGATTTCATGTGGGCCGGGCTATTTTAGATATAATATTTAGATTTTTTATATATAAATGGATTAAAAGGACTGGATTAAAAGCCCTGGATATTCAGTTTTTTATATATCTAAAACAATGTTTATTTGAGCTTTTTTTATATATATTTTTAGATTTTACAGAATGACTTTTGAACTGAAAAGACAGAAAAAAATGGATTAAAAAATGACAATTATTGATTTAAAAGGGGGAAATCAGGAAATGTAATATACATCTATACTCTTAATTTTAATTTGACTCTAAAACAGAAAGTTGGCACTCATGATTGACTTTCTCGGGCCGCACAACATGATGCGGCGGGCCAGTTTTGGCCCCCGGGTCGCCACTTTGACACCTGTAATATAGACGATGTGGGACCATTGTTTATTTATAACTGCGCTTCAGTTTTTTTATATTTGGGCCACAATAAAGAGTTATTGTGTTAGTCAACTAAATTGTTTACGAGAGGTAACATTTGGTTATTTATAAATCATGTTTTTAACTTAACTAATTTCAGCTAGAAAAAGACCTAAAATTATGCCTGAAAACCACCGAAATTGCATTTTTTTAAATGTTTTACCTATTTAACGGGACTTTTTAAAATTGTGTTATTCTTTGGTTATCTGCCTCCCATTTGGGTGTAGTTCCACCTTCCACCACTAACCAGATGCGCTGAAATTACAGAAAATGTGACTATTTCAGCTCACTTTTTTTTCGTTTTTTTAAGTTTTCTACTGTCCGCCTACAGGCACGATTATTAATGTAAAATGGTCAGATGAGAAGTTTGTTTGGGAAAAACAGAAGCCTGTTCGCTCCACCGCAGTTGTATTATTAGCATCCAAATTATATTTCAATGCGGTTAAGGACGTTTTCCTTTGAAGTGGCGCTGGTGTTGATGGTAATGATTCATGGCCATGGAAAAAAAAATCATAATAATAATGCCTTGTGGTGTCTCGTCTTATTGGAAAGATGAAATGATGTTCTAAATGGGCGTCTCCTTTTCTTTCCCGCAGGAGGGCAAGGCCGACTGCAAGCAGGAAAAATGTCCGCCCGTGTCAGAAGATTGCGCCCTGGTGGTCAAAAAGAGTGGCGCCTGCTGCGAGCGGTGTAAAGGTACCAAGTAGAATTAAGAGTAACTCATTGGTTGCCATTGACGACGCTAGGGGGCCAATTTCTTTGGCCTGAATTGAATGTCCAGCAGTAAATTATTATTTATTATTATTTTTAGTTTGGGTCTAATTTATTTAATAAGGGACAGCAAATATTAACATATTTTAATTCATGCATTTATATGAATTTATATATACATTTATATATATATGCATATAAACTAAAAAAATATTTAATAAGAAAGAGCAAATATAAATGTACATATTTAAATTCATCCATTTATATATAGATATACATATATATATATATTCATTTATACACATTGATATTTGTTTTTTATTCAATAAGGGACAGCAAATATTAATTAACATTTATACTCATTCATTTCTAGATATATTTTTTATATATATTTATATATACATATATTCACTTGGATATTTGTTTTTTTATTTAATAAGGGGCAGCAAATATTAATGAACATTTATATTCATGCATTTATATATATATTTATATATACACATTGATATTTGTTTTTTATTTAATAAGGGACAGCAAATATTAATTAACATATTTATACTCATGCATTTCTATATATCTTTTATATATATACACATTGATATTTGTTTTTTTATTTAATAAGGGACAGCAAATATTAATGAAAATTTATATTCATGCATTTTTATATACATTTATATATATTTATATATACACATTGCTATTTGTTTTTTATTTAATAAGGGAAAGCACATATTAATGAACAGATTTATATTCATGCATTTATATAGAGACGTGTATATATATTTACATATTCATATACATATTTGTATTCATTCACTCATTTTAACTGTCCAAAAAAATGAGGGCTTATACGAGAGAAATTGTAAAAGTCAACCATTTTAAGGCTTATGTGCGAGAAAATGCGGTAGTGTGTGTGGAGAGTCCCCAGCCATGGAGTGAGCTCACTTGGCGTCCGTCACGTTAGCCATGGGCGAGTGCATGAAGCTGATCCCGAATCCTCGGGGAGGTTTTGCTTTCACGCTGGCCCGTTGGTTTGGGGCGCAGTAAAGCAGATCGATGCTCGCCCTCGGGTTTCTTTGCAGCCACCATCCATCGATCCCACTACTTTTACAGTAAATGCCAAGAAAGGAATACGCTATTCATTTAGACCCGGAAAGAGACCAAAAACAAAAAGACATAACGTATGTGTGTTTTAAAAGGGTACCCTTTTTTATAGAGTGGGGATTTTTTTTCAAATGGGTAAAATCTTTAAAATTCTTCTTCTGTTACTATTGTTTTTGTTGATTTTTTTTTCATGATTAACCCGATAATGTAGTTTAATAATTCAATTCTGTAATTTGTCACTAATTAGAAATTATTTTTGGTTAAAATAAATCCAGTATTGACTACAGTATGCCGCAAAATATATTTATGATTATAGCTCTGAATTTTTTGTGAATACAAAAATGACTATGAATTAAAACAAAATAAAAACGAAAGAAATTTAAGTGTTTTTTTAAATTTTCATTGATTTGGAATTTTTGGGAAATCCGTAGATGAGTAAATATCTAAAAAAAATACATGAATGCGTAAATATTTTAAAAATACATAAATGAGTAAATATTTTAAAAAATACATGAATGAGTAAATATTTGATAAATACATAAATGAGTAAATATTTTATAAATACATAAATGAGTAAATATTTGATAAATACATAAATGAGTAAATATTTCAAATACATTAATGAGTATTTATAATTGCACTCAATTTTGATAAAAATGACTGAAAAGTAAGTGTTGGGGAGTTCATTTTGATTTTTTTTGTAGTCTATGTTAACCACAAAACATTTTTCTAAATGCTCATTTAGTCCATTTACACTTTTTATATGGTTCATACCCAAAAGACATCCAAAAACGAGCATAGGAGCCATTTTGTGCCACATTTCTCAAGCTGTCGGTTTCCACTATGACCACCCATTCTGGATATATGCAAACAAACATCTTGTACCCTCCCAGGTTGCACATTGGACGGCCAATCCTACAACAGCTCGGTGTCTTGGACCAGCGCCGTTAAACCCTGCGTGACCCGACGATGTCAGGTACGTTCGCCTAAAAAAAATGGAAAGAGCGCCCCCACCTGACGCGTTTGTCCCTCGTCCGACAGGAAGGCGTCATCACCGAAGCCGAAGTACGCTGTGTGGTCCATTGCAAGAACCCCAAGATCCATCCCAAGAAATGCTGTCCAACATGTCCAAGTGAGTTTTAAACTGTCAACCTGAGACAGGCAAAGAGAAGTAGCCATTTTGAACACTTATTTATTTTGTTTTTTTGTGGGTGTTAGGCTGCATCTTCGAAGGTCGCCTGTACAAAGAGAAGGAGGAGTTCAGTCCCGAAGGAAAACCATGCATCAAGTGTACTTGCACAGTAAGTCGCAACCATTTTAGCTGCTCCAAAATGGCGTCGAAGTAGTAGATTCTTATGACACTGGGTTTTGGAACTAGTAGAAGAACAAGGAATGAATACAGAAATGTTTTTTTGTGGATTTTATGCTACACAAAATGTAGCAACATGAAATTGAAAATAGGACAAATTAGCAGAAAATACAATTCTTGCCAGTTTTAGTGACGGAAATGTAATGTAAAATACGAGATGCTAAAGTATTAGCACAAATATATATACATTAATCCGATGAAATATTCTAAAAAAAAGTAGACGTAAATATGCTATGAAATATGAAAACATTTTAACTACTAGCCAAAGAAATAGATCACCATTACACAGAATTAAATAAATAAATCAATTTAAAAAATAGCCTAATATTTTCTATCAGCTGTTATCTAGCCTCAGAATTCCGATTTAATACCACAAGGGGCCCCAAAGCGACAGAAATAAACATAAAAGCATAAAATGTATAAATGTAAGCAAAATATCAACATAACAAAAAAAATAGCCAAATATTATCTGCCAGCTCTTACCTGCCCCTCAGAATTACCACTTAACCCCACAAGAGGGCGCCAAAGCTCAACTTTCAAATAAGACTACTTTTCGCCCAAAATCCGAATCATCAATTTTTAACTTTTCCTCTCATTTCAGGCAGGACGTACACTCTGCATGAAAGAGGCGTGCCCCGTCCTCTCTTGTCCCGTCCATCTTAGCCACACCCCTCCAGGGAACTGCTGTCCTAAATGTCTCGGTAATTAAGAAACCAACATTTTTGTGAGTTGCGATCGTGCTTGTTTCACGTAAACGTCTTACTTGCTCCATCAGGTCAAAGGAAGGTATTCGATTTGTCCGAGGGGAGTTGCCTATTCCGCAGCGAAGTCTTTGAGAACGCCACCTCCTTCACGCACGACAACTGCACCACTTGCACGTGCAAGGTAAAATGCCCAGTGCGGTAACCCGGGGTTTGTTCATGGAGTGACGTCATTTTTGGACCCTTTCAGGATTCCACCGTGGTGTGCAAAAGGCGCTGCTCACGTCCGGGTCGTTGCCACGGCGATGGCTGCTGCCACGAATGCCTGTCCTACGTCAAGGTGGACGACGTCAAGTACTGCAGAGTTCGCAATAAAATCTATAGGGTGAGTGAAAAGGGGGCTGGTGGGCGTGGCTAATTTTATTTTGACGTGTGTTGCCTGCTCCCCCCTTCAGGAAGGAGACATGTGGTCTTCGGTCAACTGCACGCTCTGTGCCTGCGTCCAAGGCAACGTGGAGTGTCGGCCTAAACGATGCGTACCCATCACCAGCTGCCCCTCGGTAAGTCCAAAAATCCAGAAATTTACCGAAAACGTAATATTTTTGCTGGTCTGAAATGTAGGAATCGGCGTAATATCTTCAAAAAAATTCTATCAAAAAAATCTGCGTGGCTATTTTTTGTCAACACTAGCTGTAACTACTATTTGCATGGCTCCGCCCCCTCCACAGAACAAGATCCTGAACCGAACCGGCTGCTGCCCGGTTTGCACTGAAAGTGAGTAAGTTCATTTCATCGGTTCACCGATTGGTCGCCACCACGCTTGGCCTTTATCTAAAGGTGTTTTTTTTACACAGAGCCTGGCGTGTGTACCGTGTTTGGCGACCCGCACTACAACACCTTTGACGGGAGGACCTTTAACTTCCAAGGCACGTGTCAGTACGTTTTGACGCGGGACTGCGGAGGTGCTGCGGCCAGTAATGCTCTGCATAACCATGGCGACTCCAGCTTCACGGTATGAAGTTAGACTGTGGTCTATATATGAAATAAGGACATTTTTACTTATATTTGGAGGTGTGGCTCTGTGCCTGTTTTTTGTAGCTTATTGTTAAGACCTTTAATTTGAGGTATAACTCCATTTGGGTGGTTAAAAATATTTTTTCAGGTTGCTATTCCCTTTTGCATTAGCGGGATTACATTTTTAGGATGTTAAATCGTCATACAAACCAAGAACATAAATAAAATAATAATAAAAGATGAATAAATTAAAAAAAATCATCTAATTTTTAGGGGCCTGTTTTTGTTTCATGACATATTCTCAAGACTTTTAATTGGAGGTATAACTCAATGTGGTTGTTTGAAAATACATTTTTCTCGTTGTTACTCCTTGCATTTAAATATCGAATTTATTAATAAGTGAACGTTGACATCAAATTGTCCCCCCTCTCGTTTAAGGTGCTGGTGAAGAACGACGCCCGACGCACCCGCTCCTTCTCCTGGACGCAATCGGTGGAAGTGCGGCTCGGCGGGCTGGTTCTCGGCCTCCACCAGCACTTGACGGTGCGGCGCAACGGCACCCGCATCGCGCTCCCCTACCACGGGCCCGGCGTGCACATCGACCTGGACGGATACCTCCTCAAGCTCACCACCATCGCAGGTAACTTCTCCCAACAAATTGCAAAAAAACTTCCTAAAATACATTTTTGCATGGCAACGTGCTTGTAACATAACAAAAACACATTTAAAAGAGCTTCAATTACTTATTATTTCTTGTGTTTTTAGTTTAAAGTGCATTTTGTAAGATTTAAAAATACATATATAGATATTTTCCGTTTTCCACTTTTATATTGAACATAATTAAAAAATATATTTTCCATTTTCAATGAAAAACATGATTAAAGGAAAGTTTCCATTAATAAGAAAAAAAAGCTCCAATAAACATTGGTGTAGATCTATAAAAACTGACTATTTAGGGCTTAAAAAATAAATCTAAATATTAGATCTAAAATGGTGCAAATAAAAACACTGAAAAAATGGCCGCAGGACTGGAGATCACGTGGGACGGCGACAGCTTCGTGGAGGTGGTGGCCGCCCCGCACCTGCGCGGCCGGTTGTGCGGCCTGTGCGGCAACTACAACGGGCACAAGCGCGACGACACCACCGGCGGAGACGGACACTTCAAGTTCGACGTGGACGACTTTGCCGAGTCGTGGCGCGCCGACGAACTCTGCGGCCAGCCCCCCGCCCACCGACGGCCCGCCGCCTTCTCCTGCCCCGCCAGCGTCAAGGTGAAGTTCCGCGCCCACCGGGAGTGCCAGAAGATCAAGTCCTGGGAGTTCCACAAGTGCCACCGTGTGGTCGACGTCGCTGGTTTTTACAGGTGAGCGGAAAGATTTTTTTTTGACCAAAAAAAAGTAATTTTTTGACCAAAAAAAAAAGTTATTTTTTGACCAAAAATGTGTTTATTTGACCAAAAAAATAAGTTTTTTTGACCAAAAATTAGGTATTTTGACCAAAAATTTGGTATTTTGACCAAAATGTGGTTCTTTAACCAAAAATTAGTTTTTTTGACCAAAAATTTTGTTCTTTGACCAAATTTTTTTTTTTTTTTACCAAACATGTTTTTTGACCAAAAATTTGGTTCTTTGACCAAAAATTTGGTATTTTGACCAAAAATTTGGTTTTTTGACCAAAAATTTGTTTTTTTGACCAAAAAATTGGTTTTTTGACCAAAAATTTGGTCCTTTGACCAAAAATTTGGTTCTATGGCCAAAAAATGTGGTTCTTTGACCAAAAAAAAAAAAAGTCCACAAAAATAATGACGCTGACAGATGTTTAATTTTTTTGCGGACAGGTCGTGCGTGACGGACATGTGCGAGTGTCCCGTTCACAAGAACTGTTACTGCGAGTCCTTCATCGCGTACAGCCGAGCGTGCGAGCGAGAGGGGGTGCCGCTTCTCTGGAGGCCCGACGCCGCCTGCATGGGTGAGTCAAACACTTTTTATCTAAAAAGGATTTAAAAACAGGTTTCTTTAATGTAAATAATTAAGAATTAAAAGATGGCTGTGCTTAAAAGTCGGGTAGTTGAAGTACTGTGAAAAATATTGTGGGGTATAAACCGTAAAAACAGTGCAACTATGAGGTCAAACAATTAAAAAACACATTTTTATTAGTTAAAAAATGTCTAAACTATTAGGGAAAAAGTCACCAATATTGGTTTGAAAAATATTTTGACAACAGTGAAAAATACACAAGAGCAAAAAACAAACAAACCCATGAATTTCAACAAATTGTTAAAGTAATTTTAGATTAGTGCAAATATTCAAATATTAAAAGCAAATAAATATTGAAATTCTATAGAAAAAAAATACAAACATTTGGGGGTAGAAAATAGTAAAAAGGAAATATGACCCCCCCAAAAAATACAAGAATTATTAAACATGTGAGCTAGTAAAATACTGGAAAAATACAATTAAATTAGTTTAAAGAAATAGAATGACAACAGTACAAAAAAACCAAAATTTGCACAAATAAAAATAGAAAAATAATTTTTCAAAAAGGCATGCACAATCACCTTTTTTTGCTAAATCTTTTTCTCTCTGGCTGCGATTGCTTATCTTTTCAAAAAGCAAAAATATATAAATAATTACAATATAAAAAATTGCCCTATTTAAAAAAAAAACAAATGCATGTATAAGCCCTTTTTACTGGATCTTTTTCTCTTTGGCTGCCATTTTCTTTCGCTCATCTTTAAGTTCCATCAACCTTCATTCGCCCCTCCCACTCAACATAGATTCACCAGTCAATGGCTTCATATTTCTTGCCCTCCCCTGCAAAAAAAGGGGGCTAAAAGTGTCTCCGAAATGACCGTTTTTGTTGTTGTTATGTGACGGTGACAGCCACGCAGTGCAAGCACGGCGCCGTATACGACACGTGCGGTCCGGGCTGCAGCAAAACCTGCGACAACTGGAACGAGATCGGGCCTTGCCGCAGGCCCTGCGTGGCCGGCTGCCACTGTCCCGCCGACCTGGTGCTCTTCCAGGGACGTTGCATCCGCCCCCTGGCCTGCCCCGGCCGGTGACCTCCTTCCAAAACTGACCGTCTCGGACTTGTTGAGATGCGGCCAATCAAAACTCAGGGTCCAAGGAATACCTCCCCCGCCCCCTTTTTAAAAATAATGTCATTCAAAAAGTCAACAAACACTCAGGAGACGTATTTCCGCGGGAGAACCTCGTCAAAACTTTTGAAGTGGAAGGGGGAGGAGCTATAGGGATTTTTGTTCGGGAAGCCAAAGAGATTTATGACCAGCTTTTTTCTACATTTTCTCATGTGTTGATACTGTTAATTTATATAGAGGAAGTGGGAGCACCAGATAGCAGCTAGCTAACGACTTGTGGTGAACCCCCGGCGCATTGTGGAAATTTGTGTTCAGCGCCATTTTGACCAGCCCGTATTTTCTCGCATATAAGCCGTTTTTGTCGCAAAACAAATGAGGACTGAATGGAGGGTGAGGCTTATATGCGCATAAATTAGACTTAACGTGCACAAAAGGACCTTTATTTCAAAATAGAGAAAACATAAACAGATAAAATGTGAAACTATAATTTATTTTGAGGTTTTGGAAGGAAATTCAACCAAAAAAAATATTTTTCTTCTTTTTTTTAAAAAAAAATTGAATACACAATAGCAAATTTATTTTAAAAAAATCCCCTTTTCTTAGATAATACAGTACTTAATTTATCCTAAATAAGTTCTTTATTATAATGCGCCAAAAAATACCTTTAACAATATTATGTTTTTTCTTAAAAACAAGGATTTTTTTTCAAAAATGTGCTCTTTGTCACAAATATTTGCCCATATATTCCTTTTTAACAAAATTAGTTGTTTCATTCACCAAAATTTGTATAATCCATAAAATGAATCTTAAAAATCTTTAAAATTATAAACCAAAAAATAAATAAGTGTGTCGGGGGTTCACCGTAAAAGTTTCAAAAGCTATTTATGTTTATGTGTTGCGTGTAATTGTGTGTGCCCAAATGTGACTTGTGTGTTATTGTTATTATTATTGTTGGAAAAGTACTGTAGCATCTTTGTGGAAAATTTGAAAAAAACAACAAAAAACGGGGGGAAAAAACCTCATTATTTAAAAAGCCACAATATAATCTTTTATCCAAGATCCGGATATGTAAGGTGTTGTTACCTTTGAATTCCACTAAGACTTTGAGTTCTTTATTTTATTTTTTATTTTTATTTTTTTTGAGCAATCATACAATACAAAGAATCTCAACTGCAATTTTTTTGCAAAATAGAAATACTAAAATACTTTTTTAAGATGGCAACAAACACAATTCAAAGCAAGTAAGACTAAATAAAGCAGAAAAATATCATGTTTTTAACTCCACAATCTGAACATTTCTCAACATGTGACCTTGAATTCTATTAAATTTTTTATGCAAAAGTGTAATCAGGCCAATTACAATTTGTACCATTGGAGTTAAAATGAACTTTTTTGTACACTTTTGTGCTTCTGAGACTGAAATATAAATGTCAATTACTAAATTAAAATTGTTTAAAAAAATCTTTTCTTTTTAAGAACACCAAAAAATAATTTTCTGGGGGAAATTAATCTAAAAAAATTCAATGTCAATTTCATTTTTTGGGCTTCTTGGGAACTTTTTAAATGTTTTCAAGCGTAAACAAAAAAATACCAGCTTATTTTCCCTTTTTTGTCAACTTTTTGAACGCCATTGACGACCTGATTGGACGTCAATGGCGTTCAAAGAGTTAATAGCATGACTAGCATGTAGCTTCACGTAACGTACCGAAAATAAATCTTACAATAGAATAGAATATTTCCAACTTTTCTTTCATACAAAATTAAATATCTCACATCTGGAAAAAAAATAATTTTTTGGGGTGCGGCGCTACTCATAAAATTTCCAAAATTCCGTCCAGTTTAGTCGTCGTCGCTGTCGCTTCCCGATTCGCTTAGCTGGAGATCGCTTCCTGTTTAAAAAAAAAAACGCATTAGCGCTAACGAGAGGACGTCAAAATGTGTTAATTTTCATGCTTACGGAGCGTGTTGATGAGCTGGTGATTGGCGGGTGGCTGCCGTTCGCCGCCGCCGCCATTGGCCAGGGCGTGGCGGGTGGGCGGTGGAGACGGGGCGGGGCCCAACGGGCGCTCGCCGTCTTCGTCCTCGGCACCGCTCACACCAGGCGACGCGGCGGCCGAGCCGGATGAGCTACTGCTACCGCTCATCTGCTCGATGATGTCCACTTCGGCTCGCAGTTCTGTCAAAAAAAGGGAGGGAAATTGACATTTGGGGCCTTTGTGATTGGTTTAACTAAAAATATGACAAGTAAATGTCATTTAAAGTGTAGAAAAATAGATTTTCCACTCAATTCTAGCATAAATGTCATTTCAAAAACTTTTGCCAACATTTGTAGTAATTTTTTTCTTCAATTTTTATTACCTTTGGTGTAATTAGTCCACCCTAACCCAATGCATTAGGCAACGCCCACTTTTTCTCATCAATTCTGGTTATGACATCACAACCAGAATTGATCATCACGACTAGTTTTGTTCTATTTTATCTGATTTATGCTGCGTTGCTAGTATATGTTGACAGAAGGATAGCATAGCATGCTAACACAATTTTGTGAATTCATTTTCTGTTTGGAAATTTTTCAGTAGGCGGGGCCAAAAGCCTTTTTTTGGGGGATGGATATATGTCCAAAAAATTTTTTGCTCTGCTATTATTTTGAATTCACTATTTAGTCGTACTTTTTAGCGGATTTAACTTTATTGTAAAAATATGTTGGACTATAAATGTGATAAAATATAAGCAGTATTTGGATGTATTTAAATTTTAGTCATTATCCTGGGGAAGCAAAAAATAGCCTAAATAGATTATTTTTTTAGTGATTATGTTTTAGAGAAAAGGAAAAACAAGGACGACGCCCCCACCCCCCAAAGCCCCGCCCCCCAGGTCACCTCTCTTGATGTCGTCCAGCTGCGGTTCGGGCGACGGCTCGTCCTTGCAGGGCGACGTCTTGCTGGAGACGCCCGGCTTGGTCGGTGCCCGGAACGGAGGCCCCGCCTCCCCCCTCCGTGCCGCCTGCTGCTCCATGCGGGCTTGGATCTTACTGCTACCTTCCGCTCTGATCAAACCATAAGATAATTGCACATTTATAAAACACAAATTTTGTCAAAAATACACACACCCGTGTGAAAATTACAAACTTTTTTTCCCCAGGAAAAAAAAATCTGTGATGTAGTGAACCCGCGATATTCGAGGGATTACTATAACGCTCATATTGAAGCTAAACGCCAGAGGGCGCAATTAGGCATTTTTTTCTCCCCCTGTTGACCGGATTAGAACATTTCAGTTTTTTTTGTCTATTTTTTTGGAGTGCTCACCTGGTTTTCTTGACCTGGATGCTGCTGCTGAGCTTCTCCAGCACGAAGGCGCCCGTGTCGTGGTTGATAATGAGCACGCAGTCCTTCTGGTACTGCCGCTTGTTGCCCTTGAATACTGTCATGGGCGGCGCGGAGCCCTAGTGGACACCAAGGGAAATACATTCAAGTCTTCAAAGGTTTTGATGTATTTATGACTGGATTTTGGATGCTAAATATTTTGTTTGAAGAGAGGTTACCGACCGGAATGTGGGGCAGCGTGATGGTGACTTCGTCACCCTTGCCAACGTGCAGTTCGCCTTCGCAGCTCGTGTCAATGGATGCCGGTTTGAAGTCATCTGTAACAAATGAAAGGTAAGGATGCACATTTTTACATCTTATTTTTTACAAGCAAATATCCATATTTCGATTTTAAATGTAATATTCTGGAAAATTTTATTTTAAAATTGTTTTCAAATATAATATTTGCATTGTTTTGATAATATTGATGTTTATTTTGGGATTTAAAATGCATATATTTTTCAATTTTGTCTATTAGTCCCCATTCATGTCTGTTATTACTATTTTATTTTTTTTCCCGTCTATTTTTTAAATCTTAAACTTTTCTATATAATTAGTATAAACTGTGGATATTTCTGTACCGTTCTCAACATTTTTGTCTGCAACTTAATATTTTTCTTCTCTTTTTATTATTATTCTTATTCTTTATAGCAGATTTGTAAATAATATTATTGTTCGTATATTTTCATTCAGGAACTTCTGATGTCAGGGCAATTAAAAATATTTGGTGGAAGTTTCAAGAAAATAATCCATGATAAAGTGAGTGACATTTTAAATTTATTATTGTTTTGTCTTGCTATTTTTTCCAGTTTCAGGACTTATGATACATAATGTTTCATAGCATTTTCCATTATTTGTAAAATTGCCAAGCTGTTTTGCAGCCTAACAACAAACAACCCAGTTGACTGAATAACAAACCCTTCAAATCGGTCATCTATCAGTATTTTATTACATTTTTTTTAGGTTACAAATAGTGCTCTAATCTCACGTATGGTGTGAAATGTATTTAGTGGTTGTTGACTCACATCTGATGGTGTGAAAAGACGATTTTGGCCTTTTCTCGAAGCTTTCCCCCAGCTTCAAAACATGCTCTTCTTTGTCCAACAGCGGGTTCGTACTTCCGTTCATCTTCTTCCTTTCTGCTTGTCAAGCGAGTAAAAATGTTTAAGATTTCATCACAAATGACACAAAAAGTTAATGAGACAAACGTTAATTGGTAAAAGGAACAAAATGTGTCTAAAATTAGGTCAGCAAAGGGAATTAGCTAGGAGGCTAACAGCTAGCAAAACATCCTGTACGTCAGTTAATACGTCACTTCCGCCTATTCTTTTGCAGCAGTAAAACGGAATACATAATACTTTTTAAAAACAAGTTTATTTGACATTTTATTGTTTACGTATATTTTTAAAATTAATCTATTTGTTTTTTAAATTAAAATCATTTCACGAAGAACTTTATATATTTGTGTAATAACCGTTTTATCTGATGTTCTTGCATGACATGTAGATGATTATTTTGTTTTATTAAGTCGTCAAATACTATTATAGCATTTTCTAATACTTGCCAACTTAAACGAACGCGTCTCAAAAGAAATCTCTAAAAATATAGACAAAAAAATATATTATAACTTGATTTTTAAAAATAGTTCATACTCACAGGGATATACACCAGATATATGAAACGTAAACAATATTCGATTCCACCAACCTATGAACAAATCAGTTTAATAAACTAAACAGCAGCTGAATACAAATGTTATTTTTAAAATAAAAAAGTGATATAAAACATCATTACTTAATTGTTATTTTAAAGCACTTGGGGACGTAGTTAACGTGTTGTATGACGTTTCCATCATCCTACGCTTCAACCAAGTTGTCATCGTCCCGATATAAAAATAAAAGGAAATTATTATATAGTGTTTTTGTACATTTGTTTGGACCTCAACGTCCGACTTGAAAGAGTTGATAGATATTTTCGTCTTCAAATATATATAAAATATAATAATAAACATGGGTTTGCCAGAAATGGAATTTGAAACTATTAAGCTGAGTTACTGTTCGTTCATTGAAATACTCATTGTTCGTCAACGTTAATTTTAATAATTAACAAAATTAAATTACTTCCACACGTAATTAAAACAGGTATTAAATTACTTGTGTATTTTTATTTTTCACATTTTAATATCTGGATTAATTTTGTGGCGGGTTTTTTTGTGGTTTCACTTCCGGGAATGTTAACGTTTCCGCTTTGTTTCTACACGGGACGTTTTAATAGACGGACAACATGGACGCGCGCCTCCGAGGGTCAATTTTTGCTCTGTTTCACATCTCCGTCTAGTATTTGCTTTAGAAACGCAAATATGTAGTTTATATTACACTAAACGTTGGACTAGTAGTTTTTATACCCAAAATGGCGGCTGCTAACAGTGAAACTTCGTCTCATGATGATAACGTCACACTATGCGACCAAGACCAAAGCGGCGTGAAAGATGAAGGCAGCCAACAAAGCGTTTTTAAAAATGTGGGAGAGAAAAATGGAGGAGACGATAATTTGGTGTCGAACTTTAAGCAGATGAAGTTGGAGAAAGAAGCGCAGAAGAATTGGGATTTGTTTTACAAAAGGAACACGACGAATTTCTTTAAGGATAGACATTGGACGAGTAGGGAATTCGACGAGCTAGCGACGTGCAGGCAGGTTAGTTTTTTGTTTATTTTTTGTGAAAGTAAAGTTATTGTAATTCATTGGCCCAATTGACGTCGATTAAAAAATGTATTCAATTGTTTTTTTTATGGATATCAATTATACTCATTTCCTCATTTTTGCCAGTAGTAGTCGCTGTAGAGCACATGTGTCAAAGTGGTGGCCCGGGGCCTAAATTTGACCCGCCGCATCATTTTGCGTGGCCCGAGAAAGTCAATGATGCTTTAGATCTATGAAAACAGAATATTCCGGGCTTTTAATCCATTTGTTTAAAAAAAGATCTAAATATTATATCTAAAATGGTCTGGCCCACATGAAATTTATGTTTCTGTTATTTTTTTCAGAGCGAGTCGGAAAAATTGGTCCTGCTGGAGGCCGGATGCGGCGTGGGGAATTGCATCTTCCCTCTCCTGGAGGACAGACGCGACATCTTTGTCTACGCCTGCGATTTTTCACCAAGAGCCGTTGACTTTGTCAAAGTGAGATTCAATTTAAAAAAGCAACATTTCTTTAAAAAATTCTACCAGTACGATTATATTTTCGTTTTTTTCACCAACAGGAAAATCCACAGTTTTGTCCCGAGCGCTGCGCCGTCTTCCAGTGCGACCTGACCCGTGACGACTTGCGGGACAATGTCCCCGAGGACAGCGTGGACCTCGCCACGCTCATCTTCGTGTTGTCCGCCATTCATCCTGACAAGATGGCGTCGGCTTTGCGCAATGTCCGGAGGGTAAGAGGGCGGTGGGGGTGGGGGGTGACGCTCGGATCGGCCTGGTGGTCTAAATCCTCGACGATTCTAACCCAAAAGGTCCTGAGAAGCCGTGGTGTAGTTCTATTCCGGGACTATGGTGTGCACGACCATGCTATGCGGAGGTTCAAAGCTAGCAGCAAATTGGCGGAAAATTTCTATGTGAGACAAGACGGGACCAGATCTTACTTCTTTTCTAAAGGTAAGGACTTCAATTGACTTTTGCACCCACAAAAATCGATTTTTTTTAAAACAATATTATAAATTATAGACCAAGGGTGTCAGACTCGGGTTGGTTCGCGGGCCGCGTTAACGTCAACTTGATTTCATGTGGGCTGGACCATTTTAGATATAATATTTAGATTTTTTTAAATTATAAATGGATTAAAAGAACTGAATTAAAGGCCCGGAATATTCTGTTTTTTTATAGATCTAAAACAATGTTTATTTTTAGCTGTTTTTTATATATATATTATTAAGTTTTAGAAAATGATTTTTGAACTAAAAACACAGAAAAAAATTATACAAAAATGACAATTATTGATTTAAAAGGGGGAAAATCTGGAAATGTAATTTTCATCAATACCAGGGGACCAGATCCTACTTGTTTTCCAAAAGTAACAACTTTAGTTGACCTTTGCACCCACAAAAATCGATTTTTAAACATTATATATAATATTTAGATTTTGTTATGAATGGATTAAAAGCCCTGAATATTCTGTTTTTATAGTTATAAAACAATGTTTATTTTGAGCTATATTTTTAGATTTTACAAAATATTTTTGAACTAAAAACAGAAAAAAATGATTAAAAACTTACAATTATCGATTTAAAATGGAATATCAGGAAATTTAATAAATATCTATACTATTTTAATTTGATCCTAAAACAGAAAGTCGGCACTCACGATTGACTTTCCCGGGCCGCACAAAATGATACGGCCGGCCGAATATGGCCCCCGGGGCCGCCACTCACTGGTGTCAAAGTGGCGGTTCGGGGGCCAAATCTGGCCCGCTGCATCATTTTGTGCGGCCCGGGAAAGTCAATCATGAGTGCCAACTTTGCCCCGCGTCTGTGTGTTCCCAGACTTTCTGGCGGCGCTTTTCTGGGAGGCGGGCTTCCAGTGCGTGGCCAACGAATACGTGCGGCGGGAGACGCTCAACAAAAAAGAAGGACTTTGCGTTGAAAGAATTTTCTTGCAAAGCAAGTTTGTCAAAAGCTAAAAAAATTTACTCTCAATTCAAAGCCACTTTTAAAAATAAAACTTCATTTTTTGTTCAACAACCACGACATTGAATTCAAAGTATATTAAAAAAAAACTTGCCATGACAATTTATGTATTATTTATTAATTTGTTGAATGACAAA
Organism: Stigmatopora nigra; assembly: GCF_051989575.1. NCBI lineage: Eukaryota > Metazoa > Chordata > Actinopteri > Syngnathiformes > Syngnathidae > Stigmatopora > Stigmatopora nigra. The sequence continues at coordinate 15,250,751 of NC_135514.1, read as the reverse complement.
TAGCCTCGTAGTCATCCTGAGGAAGTGGACAGGAAGTGAAAGTGAGCTAAAGGTCATGTGACCAAGCCTTTACTTTGCGCTTACATAACTTCCATGATTTCGCTGACTCATGATAACAAGCTGTCACCTTCATTTAATTATTTATTTTTTTAAATCTTAGGCAACACAAGCGCGTTGATTGCGCAATGCTAATGCCAGACCATCTTTTTTTAAATTAAATGAGATTCTCCAAAAAAAAAACAGGACTGTTTAAAAAGGAATACAATTATAATTTTTTATAATTTTTATATTTTCCGTCTCCCTACTTTAGTTGACATTTAAAAAGAATTAGACGTTTTAGAAATAAATGAAAATGGCTAGCGACCCTAAGCTATATTGCCACTAAGATATAAATCACAGGTGTCAAAGCGGTGGCCCGGGGGCCAAATCTGGCCCGTCGCATTATTTTGTGCGGCCCGAGAAAGTCAATCATGAATTTTTGTTTGAGGATCATAAAGTATAGGTGTATTTTAAATTTCCTGATCCCCCCCCCCATTTTAAATCAATCATTGTCATTTTTTAATCAATTTTTCCTGTATTTTTAGTTCAAAAATCATTTTGTATAATCTAAAAATAAATATATACCAATATTTTTTTGGTTTTCCACTCTAATATTTAATATAATTCCCAAAAAAATGAACTAAGAAAAAAAATTCAAATAAACAGTTTTATATCTTTTAAAAAACTGAATATTTAGGGATTTTGATCGAGTTCTTATCATCCAATTTAAAAAAAATAAATCAATATTATATCTAAAATGGTCCACCCCACACGAAATCGAGTTGACGTTAAAGCAGCCCGCCAATCAATGGACAAATGGATTAAAAGCCCTGAATATTCCGTTTTTATTGATCTAAAACAATGTTTATTTGAGCTTTTTTTATACATATTTTTAAATGAATGTCAAAATGTCCCCTCACCCATCACAACCTTAGGGTCAAATAAGGTGGGGACACTTCCCGTCCTCTCCTTTCCTGTCGTCTACGCGTCACGCCCTGTCATCCTGTTATTGCCCTGGTGGCAGGAGGGCGGAAGTGCACCTAGGTGTCAAGGGGGGTTTCTTTATTTACTTATTTTTTTAAGGCCAATTGGGTAAGATTTTCTCCAGCAGGGTCAGTATAGCGTGAAGACCTTTCATGTCCGTCGCACAAATTAACATAAAAATGCGGAAAAAGAGTAAATTTAATGCTTTTAAGTAGCGTTTATTCTACAAAGATAGTCGTAATAACAAATGGGTCACTTCAAAGCACCCAGAAGTTGTTTATAAAGTTTATTCCTTTGAGATTACCCTTTTTTTTTGCTTAAATGGGGATGGTAAACATGACTTTTTTAAAATTAAATTCAACCGTATGACATTGAAAGCTGTTTTCTAACATTTTGATGGACTCTTGAAAAAAGGCAAAACAAGTTAATGCACTTAGAGTTAATTCTAATTACATTTAATGTCAAGTAATGTAATGGTTTTGTTGCTAAAATAGGTCATACGTTTAAAAAAAGAGGTCATTGCCTTTTTAAACAATTCTATACAAGCAGTATACAATAATAGTATAAATCACAGGTGTCAAAGTGGCGGCTCGGGGGCCAAATCTGGCCCGCCGCATCATTTTGTGCGGCCCGAAAAAGTCAATGAGTGGCGACTTTCTGTTTTAGGATCAAATTTAAATGAAGAGTATAGATGTATATTATATTTCCGGATTTTTCCCCTTTTAAATCAATAATTGTCATTTATAACCCATTTTTTCTGTTTTTAGTTCAAAAAATAATTTTGTAAAATCAAAAAAATATATTAAAAAAATCTAATATAAACATTGTTTGAAATCGTTAAAAAACTGGATATTCAGGGCTTTTGATCCAGTTCTTTTAATCCATTTATTACAAAAAAATACATATATAAAAAGTCATACGTTAAACGAATTGGACATTTACTATCGATAAACTGAGATCACTGTATGTCACATTTCCCTCCTTTTTCTTAGTAATGGCAATTTTAAAAAGAAAAAAAGCGCTATCGCTAACTAAGAATTAGCATGCTGATAATTATCTTGCACGACAGCCTCATTTTGAGAGAAAGATTTTTTTTTTCCTCGACAAAACAAGTGTCGCAGTCTCGTGGGCTTTTAGACTATCGCTTTAAAGTTTTTCAGAAATGCAAACGTTTCTGGGTATTTCTTCTTAATCTGATGAGACGGCCTCCAAATTGCAGCTGCACCAAAACAATCCATGTTTGTTAATGTTTTTGAGCAAAAGCCAATAACATACGAACAGAGTTGTCTATATCTGTCTTTGTGTGTGTTGGACCATGTCATCAGATTAGTTCGTATTTTGGATAACAAAAACACAATAGCACTGTTGTGTTTAATAAACAAAAGCCCCACTAGAGTTGTCCAAACTATGACAAAAAAGTGACTTAAAGTCTGGAAAATATGGTATAATATTTTTATTTATTTATTCAAGGGTGTCAGATTCTAAACTAGATATAAAACAATGTTTATTTGAGCTTTTTTATATGTATTTTTAGATTTTACAAAATTATTTTTGAACTGAAACACACAAAAAGGGATTAAAAATGACAATTATTGATTTAAATGGGGGAAATCAGGAAATGTAATATACATCTATACTCTTCATTTGAATTTGATCCTAAAACAGAAAGTTGGCACTCATGATTTTCTCTCTCGGACCGCACAAAATTATGCGGCGGACCACATTTGGCCCCCGGGCCACTGCTTTCACACCTGTGACTTAGTATCGTTTTCACTTTGTGATCACGTACTTAAAATCTGATTGTAAACAACTTTAATAAACATTTTTTTTATAATAGCTCCCATAAAGTAGGCACTGTAGCTTTAAGAAGCTGCCTTAGGAACGTGTCTATCTTAATTGTTGAAATTGCTGACGTTTGTGTGAAGCTAGGTTCAAGTTTCATAACTTTATTCAAAACTGTGAACTATTACATTATCTTGATTAAATTAATTTAAAGTGGGTCACATCGTTAGCATTTTAGCAACGTGATTAGCATAATTGTTTTTTTAACAATGCCATAATATTGCCTTAATTTGTTCACTGGGAAAAGGTTAACACTTTAATACCTGCCGTTAACGTTTAATTTTTTAAATAGGACATTTTTTCATTGGAATTTCTTTTTTGTTGTTGTCGTTGTTTGATGCAATTACGTGCTTTATTACTGAAAAAATAAAAGATTAAATTAAAACGAGAAGCCCTTACCGGAAGCGTTCGCATAGTCGCCCCCCAGCCATTGCCCAAATGAGCTGTCAATCAAGCGAGAACAGGAAAAGGCGGGTCTAATGGGGGGTGGACAAGACGAGTCTTCATTCTTTTCATTCGTTTATTCATTCGACTCATGGAAAACGTAGTGGGCAGAGTCGGGCTCTTTCTTTAGTTCTTCGGTTTTCCGATAGAAGGAAAGAACTAAATTCGGTAACCGATGCTAAATGCGTTTTCTGTCATTAGCTCGTTAATCGTCTCTCCACTGTCGTCTAGCTGTTTTTCGGGTCTCGAACAATGGACCCCCGACGCTGTGACGATGAGACGGACTACGAAGATGAAGAAGTGGACCCCCGCATTCAGGTGACGACTCGCCTCAGTAAATCTATCTCATTTTAAATGATGTCTTTTGTAAATGGTATCTCGTTTAATGGGTGAGATTAATATGTCTGCAATGTCGTCGTCAAATGGCACTGAAAGATGTGAAATTGGACATTTATCGCCGTCACTGTGTTATAAACACTCTTTACAAATAAAATTAGGTAACTGTAAAGTATTATTTGGCAGCATAACTAAGATATATTTGGTTATAATTAGTTTCAAATAACGTTGTAATCATTTATACTTTTTTAAATTTGTAATATACATTTGACAATACTGATAATATTTGTTAAACATGATTTGAAATTACAATTACGTAATAACTTCATAATTTGACACAAAAACGTATTTAGCAATGAACATATATACACATTTGGATTATAACTGTCCATAATTTGGCATAAAAACCTTTAAAAAAAATTCCCAGTATTGTAACATTGCATTGTATTTTTTTGTGTACCTTAACCCAAAAAAAGGCCAGCTCAGTTCTGCAAAAAATTAATACGGAAGTTAGAAAAAAAATCAAACTTCCCGTGCGCTTATTGAAAAAGGAAGGGGCAACACCTGCCGGCTATTGTTGTCACCATATAAATATTTCCAACATGATATTAATATTCCAAAAAAATGATACATATCATTTTCATGTATCAGAACATGTATATATATTAAAGTCAATTGAACATGGAGAAAAACAACAAAAAATTAAAGCATCATCATTAAAAATGAAAAAAAAAACAGGGAACTAATCCTAAATTTAATATTTTAAACAAATTAAGTGAATATGAAAAAATTGAAAAATTGATTTTCAAGAACTAGGAAATTGAATGAATGATGAACTTGGGATATTTTGTTTGAAAAAAATGTGGCTACTGTTAGAATGTCAATAGTTTTGCTTGACATTTCACTTCCTGTTTTACAGGGCGAGCTGGAGCGGCTCAACCAATCGTCTGACGACATTAACCAATGCGAGATGGCGCTAGAGGTCAGTGTGTTGTTTGTTTCTTATTTTCGGCTCGATTAGGCACTGTTATGCTTTTGGAAGCTAACAACGAAAACTTTGTTTTAGTTATTAAGGCTTATTGAACCAGAAAAAAAATATTTGCTACACTAGAGAAATTCATCAAGTATAACCTTGTGCTATTTATAGAATACCATAAAACACTAAGCTATTTTTAGCAATTTAGCCGTCAACCCATTGTTCAATGCTTATGGAACTTGAATTTGACCTAATATCAACATTTTACTCAGCAAAAATCTATTTTAAGGACATTACACAAAAGACACAAAGCTCTGACTAAGTTTAAATGTTTACTATTGTAATGTATTTTTTTTAAATCCCCCAGAAAAAAAAAACACAATGTAGTAAAGCCACGAAAGTTGAGGCCGCGATATTCGAGGGATTACTGTACTTTTTCTCCTCCTTCCTGTTCCAATCAATTGGCAGTCAATCTTCGACAAACTCCTTAAAGACTTAAGTTTGAGTCTTTAATGAAATGTAATGCAACATTTTTTCAACACATTGTAGCTATTTTTAGTCCGTGACAGCGATTGAGTTGACGGGACGGTTAGCTAACATTAGTGTGGACAATTCCATGCTTTTGTAAACTTGCAATTTCTACATTCTTGGGTCACTCCATTTTTTTCCTTGACATCGTCAAAAGAATAGGTCTATTGTTTTTTTCTTGTAATTTTTCACGTGAAATCCGCCTGACTTGCCCGAGTGACCCCATAGCATCATTAAAACTCGGCCGTCGTGCCTTCCATTTTGAATATCGTGACGTCGTAAAAACAAGGCCAAAGTCTCCCGCTGCAAATAGACAATCTTCGTCTGGTGACGGGATGTCTCACTCTTGTCGCCAAAATCTTTCTCGCTCTCTTGTCTCAAATTCGGAAAATAGGCGATCTTTATCTCGTGACGGGATGTCTCACTCTGGTTGCCAAATAGATTATGTGCCTTTTTAAAAAACTTTTTTTTTCTTTTAACAGGAAGCGAGGCAAAAATTCCGCTCAGTTCTTGTGGACGCCACCGTCAAACTGGACGAACTTCTCGACAGAATCGGCAAACCCGTCGACGAGTCCAAGCCGTACTGGGAGGCACGGCGTGTG